>NC_132991.1:77710000-78335000 GCF_048564905.1 Vicugna pacos | reverse complement strand
GTAAAATGATAGCACAATATCACAACTAGGATACTGCTATTTATACAGTCATACATTTATACAGAACATCCCCAGCACCCCATGGGTCTCTCATCTTGCCCTTTTAGAACCATATCCCCCTACTCAGATCCTACTACTTCCTTAACCCTTAGCAACCACCAATTTGCTCTCCATTTCTAAATTTGTTATCTCAAGATTGCTATATAATGAAGTCATACAGTAGGAAAACTTTTGCAATTGCTTTTTCACATTCTGCATAATCCTCTAGAGGTTGATCCAAGCAGTTGTGTGTATCAAATGTGCATTCCTCTTTCTTGCTGAGTGGTTTTCCATCATATAAATGGATCACAATTTGCTTAACCATTCATGTGTTGAAGGACGTCTGGGTTGTTCCCAGTTTTTTTTTTTCATTTATTTATTATTGTTTTTTTTTTTAATTTTTCTAGGGGAGGTGTAATTAGATTTGTTTATTTTTAGAGGAGGTACTGGGGATTGAACCCAGGACCTCGTGCATGCGAAGCCCACGCTCTACCACTTGAGCTACACCCTCCCCCCTGTTCCCAGTTTTTGCCTATTACAAAGAAAGTTGCTATAAACATTCATTTTTGTGTGACTACAAGCCTTCATTTCTCTGGAGGAGATGCCAATTGCTGGGTCCTATGATATTGCATGCTTAGCAGTACACCTTTTAAAATTCTTCTCTAAAACTATTCCTGATGCATTTCTAGGAGTGTTCTGGGCTGGAAAGTGAGCAGAAGTAGAAGCTGGAAGTAGAAGGAGAGCGTCTTTGAGACATCAGTTCATGGAGCTGAGATGCTACCAAAACACACAGCCTGTGCCTGCACGGGATGGTGAAAGTGGACCAGGAGAAAAACCAAGTATGGAAGGCAGAACAATGGCCCCCAAAGATGCCCCTGCCCTAGTCCCCAGGCCCCTTGAGTTACATAGCAAAGAAGAATGAACGTTGCAGATGGAAGTAACGTTGCTCATCAGCAGATTCCAGATGGAAGAGTGCCCTGGATGATGCAAGCGGGGCCAGTATTCTCACAGGTTCCTTAAAGCAGAAGAGGAGACTCAGAGAATGATATGGCTAAAGAAGTGCCTTCAGAAGATTCAACGTTGCTGATTTTGAAGATGGGGAAGGCAACCATGAGCCAAGGAACGTGATGGCTCTAGAGAGAAAAGCAGTCCTGATTTTTCAGGCCAATGACTCTTGTGTCAGATCTCTGATTGCAGAACTAGAAGATAATAAATTCATGGTTTTTTAAGCCACCAAGTTTGTGGTAACTTATTACAGCAGCAAATGGAAAGCTAATACGTCAAGTGACCTCTCCATGGGTTTCAGCTTTCAGAGTTCACCACCTCTGCTACTGAACAGAGCTTGTCTTATGAGGGGGGAGAAGAAAGAACAGGGGCCTTCTCTCACGCTCAGTTCAAGACCCCTGGTCTCTCCATGTGTATCTACACACTTTCTGACTGTCCTTCCCCTTCCCACACCAGACATATCTGCTGTTCCTTTCCCCTGGACCACCCCCTACCTCCTCCCAGCCTCTCTAGGCTTTATCCCATTCCTCTCCCAACATCTAAGGACTCTGAGAGCCTCCATCCAGCAAACTCAAACCTCAGCCCAGTCTGACCCATGAAAAAGACTTAAAGAAGTTTTGGGATTTGGAACTTGTCCATCCACTAGGATCTAGCACTTAATTAATACAAGCCCATGGGCCTTGCCGATCTTACAGCCAGATACGACTCTGCAAAATCAGGCATTTGGTGTTTCATCAGCTTATTAATGAGCTGGGCTTTCCCCCACCCCCCGATAATGACCCTAGAAAGCAATGAGCCCAGAGTGTGGATAAAGGAGATCCAGAGAAATAGCATCAAAACAACCCTTTCATGAGGACACAAAATTGAAGTGACAGTTCCCTAAATGAGCAGTGCTTAAGTGAGGAGTGAATCAGAATCACCCAGAGAAATTTTTTTGACTTACACATACATTCCACCCTAACCATCTGCAAGCACACACAGTAGAGATTTTTCTCTACCTCACCAGAATTATCCTGATTTTACGAGGACCTAGCCTTGAGAGCTTAATCTGTGAGGGCATCAATACAAACCTAAACAATATGCAGATACATACCTACAAACCACCCCAAAACACACAAATACACACACTCACACACACACACATTTATAATTTGATCCACTATTTTACCATCTAGTTAAGCTTTGGCATGAAGCCAAAACTAAGAAGCTGGTCTGAGCAAGAAGATTTCTCTAATTAGTGGTCTCCCCCCAGCTAAGCCCTCTCACTGGAATGTGGCATTCTTCATCCTAGCCTGTTTCCCCATTTTATACATAGGGATGGACAATAGAAGTTAGGAGAAAAAAAAAAAAGGAATGGATGAATTGTCACAGCCCCAGAAATTTCCAGAGATACCAAAGAAAATATCATACTGACAACAAGACCTCTGGAACACCAAGAATACCTCACTCATTCATTTTACAAATATCTGTCCATCAAAGACATATGAAGTGTCATCCCAGTTCAGACAAAAGGTGCATGAGCCCAGTGCCACAAGCTCTCTGACCATATGCTGGAGCCAGCCATCATAGGCTGGGACAGTGGCACTTGACCAGTATCCCCCTGACCTTCACGAGTAAGGCACCACATCTGAATAAGTGCAATACTTGTTTTAGCTGCACTTGAGTATACACACTGGTAGGGCAGTGATGGTCACATGGTTCTTTGAGCTGACTCTGTTGTGTAACTCCATTTAGCAGGTACGGTTTGCCGTGTGTAAGGGGATTGTCTTAATCTGCTTATGCTGTCATAACAGAAAATCATAGACTGGGCAGCTTAAAGAACACACGTGTATTTTCCCACAGTTCTACAATCTGGAAGTTCAAGGTCCCCGTATGGTCGAGTTCTGGTGAGAACCTTCTTTCTGGCTTGCAGATGGCTGCCTTCTCATTAAGTGCTCACATAGCCTTTCCTTGGTGCCTGCACATGGGGAGAGAGAGAGAGAGCTGGTCTCTCTTCCTTTTCTTATAAGGACACTAACCCCCGTCATGGGTGCCCCACCCTCATGACTTCATCTAAACCCAATGACCTCCCAAAGGTCCCATCTCCAAATACCAACATATTGGGAGTTAGGGCTTCAACATATAAATATGGAGGAAACTCAAACACTTAGCCCGTAACAGGGACAGAGTTAAGTTCTGAGGAAGGAGTGTATGTTCAGTGGAACATGTAAGAACACACTGGAGAGAATGTAACAGAGTGTCAGGGTAAAAAAGAATTCTACTCATAAGGACCACAGCATTGAGAAGAACACAAGCCATTTATGAGAAGACTGGATGCTTTTACAGACACTGAAAGATATTATTATACTCCTGTTGGTGACTGCATTGAAGTCATTCATGGTTCACTAAGTGCTATCTTGAGATCTTTAATCACATCAAGTGCAAAAAGGCTGCTCAAAAATGTTCTTCTAGGACAGTCTACCCAAGCAATAGAAACAAAATCAAGAATAAACAAATGGGACCTAATTAAACTTACAAGCTTCTGCACAGCAAAAGAAACCATAAGTAAAACAAAATGACAGCCTACGGATTGGGAGAAAATTTTTGCAAATGAAACCGACAAAGGCTTGATCTCCAGAATATATAAGCAGCTCATAAGACTTAATAAGAAAAAAACAAACAGCCCAATCCAAAAATTGGCAAAAGACCTAAACAAGCAATTTTCCAAGGAAGAAATACAAATGATCAATAGGCACATGAAAAAATGCTCAGTATCACTAATTATCAGAGAAATGCAAATCAAAACTACAATTAGGTATCACCTCACACCAGTCAAAATGGCCATCATTCAAAAATCCACAAATGACAAATGCTGGAGAGGCTGTGGAGAAAAGGGAACCCTCCTACACTGCTGGTGGGAATGCAGTTTGGTGCAGCCACTGTGGAAAACAGTATGGAGATTCCTCAAAAGACTAGGAATAGACTTACCATGTGACCCAGGAATCCCACTCCTGGGCATATATCCAGAAGGAACCTTACTTCAAAAAGACACTTACACCCCATTGTTCATAGCAGCACTATTTACAATAGCCAAGACATGGAAACAGTCTAAATGTCCATCAACATGGAACATGTCTTTATCCAGATGACTGGATAAAGAAGAAGTGGTATATTTATACAATGGAATACTATTCAGCCATAAAAACTGACAACATAATGCCATTTGCAGCAACATGGATGGTCTTGAAGAATGTCATTCTAAGTGAAGTAAGCCAGATAGAGAAAGATAAATACCATATGAGATAACTCATATGTGGAATCTAAAAAAACCAAAACATAAATACAAAACAGAAACAGACTCATAGACATAGAATACAAACTTGTGGTTGCCAAGGGGGCAGAGGGTGGGAAGGGACAGACTGGGATTTCAAAATGCAGAACAGATAAACAAGGTTATACCATATACCACAGGGAAATATATACAAGATCTTATGGTAGCTCACAGTGAAAAAAAATGTGACAATGAATATATATGTATGTTCATGAATAACTGAAAAATTGTGCTCTACACTGGAATTTGACACAACATTGTAAAATGATTATAACTCAATAAAAAAATGTTAAAAAATAAAATAAAATTTTTTACAAAGTGCAAAAAGGCTGGAAGCCACCAATTTAGGGACAAACTCCTACTCTACTAACTTTATGTAGACTTTTCTGTGACCTACCTGGACCAGCTTTGGAAGATAATCATCTCCATAGAAGGTATTAATGACTCTGTAAAGTGTGTGTCCTTTTAAATTCTTTTATAAAATTACCTACTCCTTGCTTCTAGGGATGTTCCCTTCTTCTCATAGGGAAGTGTTGAAAATTATATCCATGTTTGTCTCATTCCAATGCTGGATTGCTTCATAAACATGCACCATGTATATAACTCCTCAGCCTCCACATTTTCAGCGTGAAGAATCCTCTGTAAAAGCAACCAGCATGTCTTCCATAAGCTGGATCATTGGGTGAGTCTCTTGATTGTTTTTACTTGAGACCCAGCCAGTAGCATGTTTTGGCACCACTGTTTGTATGCGGAGGGCAGGGCCATGACTTCTGGTTTCAATATCCTTCTTGACAGAGCTCAGCATCGTGTTGGCTTTCCTTCTGCCACACCTACTGGCCGTGTCTTCGGGAAACAGTCTGCAAAGACTCTTAGTTTCTGTTTTTAGGGCTGTAAAATTCCAATAAAAGTTAAAGAAGTCCTGCCTGACCCTAAAAAGTCACGGCAAAGAATTTCCCACCTCTCAAATATGTGTAGTGAATTTAACAGATTTTTTTTATTACAAAAGCAATACATGTTCACTGTCACAATCTGCAAAATAGAGAAAAAGCACAAAAGAAAGTAAAACTATTGTGTGTATCTGCATATAAATATTTTAACATATGAAGATCATACCATCTCTAACCTGCTTTTTGATATATCAATAAGACATGAACATTTCATCCTGTCAATTATGTACATCACTGCCAACATAATTTTTAATGGTAGTTGGCATACTACATCCTATGTATCATGATTTATTAAACCTATACTTCATTGTTGGCTATTTTGTCCATTTCTAAGTTTTCACTAAACTGTCCTCTTAAAAGTGTTGCATATTGATCCTCATCTATAATTCATTACAAAGGAAAAGGTTATCAAACATAATGTGATCCTTAAGCATGCTAATTTCATGATTGTGGACAAGTAGCTAATTGACTTCCGTTTAAGCCAATAACTGTGATAGGTGCAAGGAGAAAAATCAAAGGAAGCTAGAGAGACTCAAATGAAAGCCTGAAGATGGTGTTGCTCCAATGGATTTGGAGAAGTAAATGTAAGTACATCAACCAACTAAATGATTATTCATCAAATCTAAAGTGCATTCATTGTAAGATGCACCATTTCATTTGGGTGCCACTAAGGAAAGAAAAGAAGCCGCCAAAGCCATCATTTGTAACCAGCATTCAGCTAGTTCTGTAGACCAAAGGCTCAGGGAAGAAAGCCTTACCAAAGAGACGCTGGGCAGGAATCAGATCTGGGTTGGCAGGACTAATTGGGTGGCCAAGTGTAACGCAGTTTCACCCTAAAAGCGAGGTCTACGTTAGAACATGAGCCTCCAGATTTAACACACTACACTTTAATCATCACCTATTCACAGATTCCTGACTTCACCAGGTTGTTTTACCCTTCTGTACCTTTTCAAGAACAGTTCTCTCTGCCTGAAACACCCCTATTCGTCCAGAAAATGCGACTCAAGCCTCACTTCCTTGGGGACCTCCCCTGACTTCCCCTAGGCGGAGATGGAGCCACCAGCACCAAAGAAGGGGATCACTCTCCTTGGACCCACCACTGACTTCACATACCAGCTCCTGGCCCTCCCAGAGAGCCAAAAAGCTGGGCAAACGTAGAACCCACAAAAAGGTGCCTGGACACCAGGATCTTGTCTGATTGTCAGGACAGCTTCTCACAGCCTGGCGGCCATAACCTGCAGCACTGTAACTCTTAGCTGTTTGAAGACACTCCAAGGATTTCATGAGGCAGGCAGAGCCCCAACTCTGCGATGAGTTCTACTGACATTTTACTACACAGTTAACTTTACCTATGCAATGAAACCACAGAACTGGGGAGAGCGGTAGTCCCCTGCATTCTGCCAGTTTCCCCTCCCATCAAAGCAGTAAAAAGCCTCAACTTTCAGAGCACAGGCTGCCGAGTCTTGGCCTGTCCTCCAAGCTATGCTTGTAGACCCTCTGTCCTCACCTCTGCATCCCACAGCTTACTTCTCATCTCCAAGGCTCACTCACTAAAGTTCAAATCGCTCAGTTTGTTTTTTTCACAAAAAGCAAGCCCTGCCTTAGGAATAAACTGTGCACAAAGCTTGGGCCTGCAGACAGCTCTCCCACTAATCCCAGAGTTAAGATCTCAGACTCCCAGTGTACTCAGCTGCCAGGCTGGCAGGATCATTTCAAATTCCTTTTGGCGGGAAAGGGAAGTTTCTATTTGGAGACTTGGCTAGAAGCAGATCAGTTGCATTCCTCAGGACCTGCAGCAATTTAGGAACTACGCTGTTTAACTATTTTATGCCCACTCCCTTGTGGCCAGCAGTAGTCCTAGGCACACCATGTTTTAATGAAGAATTTGCCTAGGAGTTTCTGGAGGCCGGGAGCCATGTCTTTATTGTTTTCGAATGCATGGTGCCTGCAGCTCTCAACAGGTATTTGTTTAAATGAACGAATGCATGAATGAATAAACAATCACTGAGGTTGATTCAGATTGGGTATAATTTACCATCTCTTAAAGAGTTCTGGGCACTGAAGGCTGAGTTAATCATGTCATACCCTCCTCCGCTGTGTACCATCCTCCTGTGACTACCTCTCCTTGCAAGCTGCTTCTCTCTGTCCATTGGTTTCTTTCTCTGTTCCTTTTTCTCACTGTTCCCCATTCCCAGACTCTCTCCAGCCCCCAACCAAGCACACGAGGGTTAAATAAACAAACCACCTACCCACATAAAGTTTGTTCCAAAGATGGCTTCATATGCTAGTAAAGTCACTTGGCAAAGTTAAACAGCTGAAGAGAGATTGTGCAGACAGTGCAAGAATGCAGGAAATAAAACAAGACAGAAGGCAAAGACCTCCAGGTTGAAGTCTTTGGAGGACAGCCCAGCCTTGGCTGCCCCACCACTTCATTTCCTGGGGCAGCAACCCCTAAAGTTATCTGGAGCTCACATTAAGGAGTCTTCTCTTTTGGGGTACCAGTGATCTTTCTCCATGCCATTCCCATAGTCTTCCTTCTTCTCATCAGACAGCATTCCATGACTCAGCAATCTAGGATTTTCATCTCTGAGGGTGGACTTTTGTCTGTGTCTACCAAGTGCCAATCACCAGAGCTATCAGTCAGGATGGACAGGCAGATTATGCTCTGTAACAACCCCCAAACCTCAGAGGCTTAAAACAACACAGACTTGTTTTATGCCACATGTGCATTGCAGATCTGCTGCAGGACTTCACCTCTCCTCCCTCCAGGATCCAGTCTGAGATGATCCAGGTCACCATCATCTCAAACATTATCAGTATCAGTGACAGAGGGTGAAGGGGAAAGAGCATTGTGAATATCATTCCCACAGTAGCTTTTAAAGCTTCTAACAGGAAGTGAGACTCATCACTTCCAGTCACATTCAGCTGGCCAAACCGAGTCATGGGCCATGTCTGGATCCAAGTGGGCAGGGAAGGATAACTCTACCCCAAACATGTAAACATCCCTAAAGACCACCACAGACTGTGTCTTCCATGGAGTTGAGGATCGATTAATCTGCTTGACAGGGGGAAAAAACTCAATTAGTTGCCCCCTATGGTAAGGGTAGGGAGAAGACCTTTGTCTTACAGAAAGTAGGTAAGACATAGGCATGATAGTGAGAAGGCAAATGAGCATCGAATTGTTCTACATAAAAGAAAAATGAGCCCACGGGAAGGTCCAGGAGTCCTGAGTGGGTGAAGGAAGCTTGGACTCTCTTTGGGGCAGGAAAACGGAAACAAAAAGGGAGCGTTTGTAGAAAGAGAGAGAAATAACACAATAGCCACCAGAAAGAGAGCGGAGATGGTTAGGGTTTAGAATGTTTTGCTATATGGGAAGGAATATACCCTCTCTGGGCATCTCTCCTGCTTTAGGAGTGTGATTTGATGGTTTTAAAAGCGACAACGTGCTGAGGCTGGTCTCAGGGCAAACACAAGACAAGGCCAGAGCTGCCAAGGAGGCCCGTCACTGTCTACAGGCCAAAGTCAAGTTTCATTTCGTTTTGTTTTCTTGATCTGGCTCCAATGTACCTATCCTTTATCCTACACTGGGACCAAGTGCCTCTCCAGGGGCGCTACACTCTACCCCCTCCCCACAACGTGGGCTGCTTGGCAGGTCCCACCCTTAGACCTTCCTTCTTACTATCTTACCCACCTCCTAAGCCCCAGTCCCAAGGTCCACTTCCCATCTCTCCATCTGTCAAAATCCTCTCCTCTCTTTAATCTACATCTCAAAGGCTATTGTTCCATTGAAACATAAGATGAGGTTCTCACTCCTCTCGGTGCCACGGCCACCCCTTCCACAAAAAAAAAGTCAATACTAAAATTACTGGTTGGCACACTCTCCCCTAAAAGACTGTGAGACTCTCAAGGGCTGGGGGTAATTTCTACTTAGATTAATTTTTTGTCCCCACCCCTTATCCCAGGTTGCAACATGAAGTAACAACCATGATGACATGTAGTAGAAACATGTGGTGGACTACATTCATCAAGCCCTTGTGGGTTGGCTCCTGTGCTCAGAGCTTAAAGACGTCATCTTTTTATCTGTACAGCCATCCTGGAGAGTGCTTTTAGCCTTACTTTAGAGATGAAAAAATAAGAGGCCCAGAGAGAGTAAGCAATCAGCTTCAAATCACACAGCTCTGGTGTCAAAATGACCTCAGTTTGAACATCTTTCTCCCTACTTAATTTCAGCGGTCTGTTGCTTCTTTAAAGTTCTGAGCACATGCTGCTTAGCAGTGGGGCTCAGCCTTCATCTTAAGCCTTTCTGATGCCAAAGGTTGTGCTTTGAAACTTGACCTTGTGGAAGAGACCATCTATCTGTTTCTGAGCCATTGGCCTTTACTTCCAGGTCAGTACATTTCCAGCTTCACAAATGATAGATATGGCCAAGTGCCTGACATACACTGGGAGGAGTGACAAACACACCTATGGACCCAGACCATAAAAACTTCCCACGGGGTCCTCATGGTCCCTCCCTCTCCTCACTCCCACCACCATGTGGTTACAGTATCCACAGGGGACTCAGAGCTGTAGATAAGAAGAGCCACTGGATGGATAGTGACTTCATGGAGCTGAGTCTTCCCACCCCCACCGCTGGCGACGCCACCCCTCCTGCCCCAGAGATGTGCACAAGAAATCAGCGTATCCTATGCAAAGTCATTGAAGTCTGAGTACAGACACTTAAACAGTTCACCTAGCCTGACCACAACAGTGCCCCATAGGTGGCTGATTAGAAAGAGATTATTTGGGGCGACAGTGAGATGGCAGGAGCTGTGTCAGCAGGGGCAGGGAGAGGTTCCTGGGGATGCTTAGAGAAGACTCAACATCCATTCCATGCCTTGACCACGCACCTGGAGGCCAGGGTGCTGACTAGTCTGAATGAAGGAGCTGGACAAAAGATGAAGGAAAGGCAGAAAAGGGCTGAGCCAAGTTCCCAGGAGCAGGGAGAGACAGAAGACATGCCTCGGAGTCCTCAGAGCAAGTCTATAGTGTTCACAGGAACCAACAGGAGCAGCTGAGGGCAGCTACAAAGAGGGAAGGCCCCCAACGAGAAAGAGAAAACTCACATGGCCGGCCAGCGTGGCGGGCAGCCCGGGCAGCCCAAGGCTTCATTTGAGACCTGGCCCAGCTCTTTCTCCAGCAGCCCTCTGCAACATGAGCTGGCATCATGTCCTGGCAGCTGGTTTCCCACTGCCCATTCTCTTTCTCCCTCTTCTTTCTCTGAAATCTTCTCTCCCTGCCACCACCCACCTCCTCTTAAGTCACTGCCCTAGGGAGAGAATGATAGTCCCCTGGGGCAAAGAACACCCTAAACCTGTAAGCAGACCATTCCTCTGTCCCCCCACATACACTCTGTCCTGCTTATTTGTATGTCAATACCCAGAATGCCTTGTTGGTCCATGCCAGAGCCATTAGACATGTCAGACAGTCGTTGCCAGTGTCTGGAGCCTGGAATTGGCAGAGTTAGATGTCCCTCAAAGGGCAATGTGTTTGCTCTCATGCCAGCTGAAATTGGGAATGAGCTGCTTCGCCTGCAGCCTCGGTCCCCTTGACAGGGTTCTGCTAGCATGGTTTAAGTTGGCACAAGGCAAAAAGAAACCCAGCTTCAATAAGAAACGATTTTTAAAGAAACGATTTTAAAACGATTTTAAAGACCAGCTTTCAAGGTCTCCACACTGCTCACCAAGTCCATCCACCAACACAGACCTTCCACATTATCTAGCTCAGCCCAGCCCTCAAGACTGTGGCTTCTCTCACCATCACGGGCGGCAAGAGAACTTTTTACAATCCAGACTTGGAAGTCTACCTCTCCTGCCATAATTTCAGTTACAGCAGCTTCCTCTTTGGGGTCAGAGAGGGCAAGCAACTTGCAAAAACAAAAAAAAAAAAGAAAAAAGCACCCAAGCCTGATGGACCCCCAGCCTTGGACCTAGGGTCTCGGAGTTCCCTCGAGCTACTGCTCAAGAGGTATCAGTCCATAGCTCCAGAGAACAGCCTGGGGAAAGCTGCCTCCCTGGCGTCACAGGGGAAGGAAAGGCAGGCGTCAGATGGGAACAAGCACCAAGAAAACACCCAGAGAATAATCATAAGAGATGACGCTGAAAGTGTGCGTGGAAGGTGGGCAGAAAAGGGTGGATATTAAAGAAGAATAAGAAAAACAGCAAACAGGACACAACTTCATGTTCTGCCTCATCCAAAAGGCTTCTTTGTGCATTTGGAATTAGACACATCTGCTCCTACTCCTGCAGGAATATAAAGCACACCATCCCTGACTCAGATATTTGGTAGCTCGGTGACCCATTCATTCAGTCAGACCCAATGTGCTTACTCTGTGTCTGACACCATCGTGGTAACTGGGGACATGCCAATGAAAGATTTGGCCTCTGCAAGATGGTACCTGCATATGCCAGTGTGGCCAGCAAGCCCCTTTCCTCCCTGCCTCGTGCTGTGACTGCCTTCTGGGTGTCAGGAATGGATCCCCCAGAGTCTTCCACGCTCCCTTGTCAGGGCAGCAGTGGGCCCAGTAGCACAGGGGTAGAGTGGACATCGAAGTCACACTGCTCACGTTCAGAAGTATGTTCCGCTGCTTTTCGAGCTGGGCGATCTTGGGCAAGTCCCTTGTCTCCATGCCTCAGCTTTCTCACCTGCAAAATGGAGCTAATAACAGAACTCCCTCATAGAGTTGAGATGAGGACTGAATGAGTTAACACTCATATTGCTCTCAACACAGTGTCGGATGCACATCAAACCCTCCATAAACACGAGCCATTGTTATCGCTGCAGCTGGCTGCACATAGTAACAAAGTCACTGCCAAGCTTCAGGGAGCAGCAGCCAAGGCCACAGACCTGAGCAAAACTAAATGATTTTTACAAGAAACTAGACCATGAATTTGGCTTCCTTGCTTGGGGTGCTAACCAGATAAGTATAAGAAAATGAGCACTTATCACAGGGATAGGCCAAGGGGTACATTGATTATTGGAATGATGATTGGCTAGGAACTGAGGAGAATTTCAGATTGAAACATTTGTCCAGAAGGCCTGTTCCTGCTCCCTGGCACTCAGCCACCACATGGCTGTGGGGAGAGGGTGGGTGAAGTAGAAAGGGAGACACAGAGAAACTTCTGAGACAGTGCTAGGGCCCAGACCCACAGGTCAGGGGGCCTTACATGAGGCCCATGTTTCTCCTTGGAATGAGAAAAGTGATGCGTGGACCATTGTTAAATGTTTCACAGCCTTGACACCACCCTTTCCTTGGTGTCTTCCCACCTGCCCTCCCCCATCCCAAACCTCAGGGTGGGGTCAAAGACAGAGGGATTTGGAGAGCTGAGCCCCAAGTCCCAGGAAAACTCCTTTCTCTGTTCCCCAGGATTAGAAGATTAGGAGGAGAACAAAGGAGCAATTCACCAGTGGATTCTGCAATTCTCCCACGTCCAACTCAGCACCCGCTGAGTTCCCACAATCTCAAGTGGCTGGAGAGAAGGTGGGACCAGCTGGCTGGCCTGAAACAGTGTCTGTACAGCGTCCTCGCCTAGAGACACTTTAATGTCTCCTGGGCATGTAGCTTGGGGTAGAAGGGAGGAAGGGAATGAGTGTGTGTGCGTGTGTGTGTGCATGTATGTACAACAGTATGTACAAAATCAGAGGTGAGGGAGCTAGGTACTGAACCAGAAAACTTTCCATAAATCTTCTATTCAGAAAAATGCCTGGTTCCCACCCAGTTTCCTTAAATCCAGAAGACAATGACCAGGAAAATGACGGCTGTATGACTGACAACCCAACCCCACCTCCAGCACACACACACTCTGCAAAAGACACATTTTGAAACTTTGGGAAAATTGAGAGAGGAAAAACTTCCCACAATTTCATTATGGGTAGCATTTTGGGTATGTTTCTTTCTGTTTTTTCCACTATGTATCTTTTAAATTATATGTATCTATTATCCAGTTCACACTCTCTCGGGTCCTGTGATGTCTTCTCATTCTTAAGATTATACCACAAGCATTTTTCCGTGTTGCAACAAGTTCTCCCCATCCAGCTTTCTCTCAGGCTGGAGCCTAATGTGAGGGCTGATTGTTGAATGAGTTCAAGACGATTCCGAAGGAGACCGAGGGAGACCCTGGGGTTTGCGTGTGTCAGCTCACACAAGGCCTACTTCCAAATGCAATATGGAAGGCACACTCTTCTCAGTTGCTTGACAGCCCAAATAAAATAAGCAGAAAGCAATGAAAACTGAAGCTGTGAAGGAAATTATGCTGACTATGAAGATAATTACACGCTAAAATGGATTAAAGTTCCCTGCATCTTTCTGTCCAGGGTGAATTGTGGTCACTTCTTTCTAGATGCCAACAAATGCACACAACGTGGGTCCTCTTACCAAAAGGGTTTAGTATTTGAGTGTTCTTAATGGATCTTTTCCTCCACTCCTGTTTTCCCATGTAAAATAAATTCACATGCATCCTCATTTCCTAGAACCCAACCCTCTCACCTCCTAAATATCCAAACCGTCTCTTCCTCATTTTCTCCAGACTGGGCGTCTTCCAAATAGGTGGTGTGTAGGGAATCCTGAAAACACTTCTTATCCTTGGGAAATGGGGATTGGTTGGCAAAGGTAACTTTCAGCAAGGGCTTTCATATCCTGTTTCACGAGTACTTAGGCTCTGCTTCTTTTTCTCTAGACAGGGATGCCAGAAAGGGGTTTGATGCAATGTCTGAAGCAGGAAAAGTGTGTGGGTTAAACAAGGAGATGTTTCTTAGACGGAGCAGATATTGCTTCGTTTAGGGGATGAGTATGAGGTGAAAGTCCATGCAGGTGCAGGAGCAGAGAAGCTCCCAACCATAGCTTGTAGGTTAACACATCCTGCTGCTCACCTCCCCACTCTGGTCCATAGAGACCAAGACCTTCCTCATCCTCCAGTCTCCAGAGAGGTGTCAGCTATCACCAGCTGGGTCCAAAAGGACAAAAGACCCTCGCTCTGTGGGGTCCTCCCAGAGGAAGCCTCTTGTTGCTCTGGCACAGTTTTGCTATGACCCACAGAGCTTGAGAAAGAATGAAGATGGGAGTGATCACTGTTTGGAAGAAAAGAGTTTTCTTCCTAAGTTACTTGCCTAAAGGCCTGGGATGGGAGGAGAACGGAGAAGAATTTTTTGCTGGTTACGCAATTATCATTAGAGGTTTCAGGTATTGACTGATACCATTAACAATCGGCACCTGCCCCCTGCCTTCTTTGGAGAATCCATTCCTCATTTGGCTTCAGCCTTTGATGTCTGGGTTCTCAGGCCCCTCATCCAGCTGCTCATGGGGAAAGGCCCTCCTGACTAAGAATGAGCAGGAGGCGGGGAATGAGAGGCAAAGGAGCATAGACTCTGTATCATGAAAGCTCAAGTCAGAGTTAAAGAGAAAAGCCAGTGTCATCTCCGACTTACAGAGCAATTAATTTGGAAAGATGCTGTTGCGAGCCCTGAGTGCTTGATAAGTGAGACACAGACACAGTGGGGAGAAGGAGCTGGTGATTGTTTCAACTAATTTTTAAAAGTCACAGCATACCAATAGTTGGAAAAAGAACCTCAAAGTTCATCTCGAAAAATCCTCCTTCTGCAGATGAAGGCATCCAGGTTCACTCAGCCAAAGTGGTCTGCCCAAAGTTTGGACCAGAGCCAGGGCTGCAGTCACCGTGTGTTTAACCCAGCTCTAGGGTCTTTGCGTTGCTCCATGTTCCCATTCACACCCCGAGCATACAAGCTCCCCTACTGCCGTGCACAGCGTCACAACACATCTCGCTTTGGAGTGAGGATTATTATCCACTGTGCTGCCTTGATACTTTTTGTAGAGTCGGATGCCATGCAGCAGGGGGCAAAGCGTGCAGAGTGGCAAGCAGGATATCAAGTCTCTAAGGGAGTTTTCAGGAAAGAGGCAACAGGCTGAGAAATAAAGAGCAAAGACCCCAGAACATTTGAAATGGGGACGATTACGAGCTTATAGTGATACCGGAGGGAAAGTTGAGAATGCTTCTGTTCTAGGCAGAGTCACAAATGAAGAATTTGTGTTCCGTGCTCCCAAGTCCCCTTATCTCTACCTTTTCCTCTCCCGGACCTCAAGCTCCTCTTCTTCATAAGCAACATTTTCTTCCAGGAAAGAAGCTAATAAGCACACACACTGAAGCAGAACTGACCAAAAATTCCCTTAGGCAGATTCCATAAGATGTCAGAGGTAGAAGGGACAAAGATTAACATTGTCAAGCTAGCCTGAAAAAAAAAAACAATGCTTTTTAATCTAGAAGTCAAATAATAGGTATCATCATCACCTACATCATGGACCAAGAATGTAAATCTAAGCACTGATCAGCCTGCCTGGCAGGGAGCAAGCTCTCAGCAGAGGCCTGGAACTCAGGAGTTACCCCAACTCTGCACCCCTTCTCAGAAGAGTTTGGCCTGTGGAGGTATTTGCAGGATCAAACATTCTTTTATGATTTTGTGTGTGTGTCCTTTCAGGATGCTCTGCCGCAGGCTTCACCTCTCGTCACCCTAAGGATTTGGAACCATATCCTTTCCAAGAGGTTGTTGTCCCTTCTCTACTGGAACTCAGAGAGAGCCAGGATGGGACAACATGTCCCTCTCCTTTCTCTTGGCCACCATAGGACTAATACTCCAAACTGCAGCTATATGAACATTTCTTTGTTAAAGAATCTGGGAAAACTAAAAAGGGAACAGTCATTTTATTGGACAGACTTTGAGTGAGCTGTGAACATGGACTCTCTCAGCTCCCAAGGGAAGGCATCTAATCTTCAGGCTTTGACAAGGAAGAGATCATCTGTGCAAGTCCACCACGCTGCACAAGTCCCAGGAGAACCTTTCACACAACAGCCTATGGGATGGCTCCCTTGTGCAGGGCCTGGCCTAAACAGCTAGAAAGACAGCTTTGCCTCACCCCTATGTTGACACCCTCTGCACTCAGATTATTCACATGGCCTCAGACGCCCACTTCTTCAAGTCTCTGTGTCCTAAATGCTACTCTCCTTCAGGAACCCTCTTCTCCTTTCTGTGCAAAGAGATGCTAACCCCCTAAGTCATTCCTACGTTTTACTGTCTCATGTACAACTATAGATACAACCACATGGTCAACATCAGTGTGTGGTCATCACTGAGTCTCAAAGATTGCAGAAGAATGGGCTCTAGCCCTGTTAGTCCTGTAACCAAGAGTGAATGTGGACCCTCCAATTCTCCTACCAGGGAGAGCTGTCCCAAGATAAACAGTAAATGGAGGAGAGAATAGAGTACAATTCAAACCACAAAGCTCTAGATGGTCAATGAGTACCCATTATTGTGTGACAAGCATTTGGTTTCTCTGGAGCTCTCTCCTGTGGACAGCCATGCCTACAAAATGACTGCCCCAGGGTTTATATGCTTCTGCATCTAATTGAAAGACCCTAATAATAACCTGTATGATTCCCCAGATAGCAGATCCTCTCTTGAATGCACGCATTCTCAAGTGGGGTTTTATCATTGTAAAAACTGGTTCTTGGGGGGATGAAAAACACCTTAGATATGGCAATGATTTGCAGGCTCCAAAGGGTCACAGTACATAAACAAATAGATTACACGGCAGAGGAGGGGAAATGATTAGGAAACCAATGCTTAAAAAGGCTCCTTAGAGGAGCAATGATGAGAAAAAGTTGGGAAACATCCCTCTCATAGAAAAGGGAGTGAGATGAGGGAAAGCTGCCAGTTCTAACTGCTGTGATAGTTAACACCATCATCATCACCATCATTAAAAACATTCTGTATGCATGCCCAAAATTAATCCTCCTAATAATCTTAAGGGTAAGGACTATTATACTCATTTAAGATGATGAAATGGTTTTAGAGGTATTGTCCAAGCCCACACAGCTAGTAACTGGCAAAGGCATGATTCCAAGCCAGTTCCATCTGACTCCAAAGTCCAGGGTCTCAACCATCTTAGAATGCTGACTGCATGGTCAGTCCAGCAGAGGGGAGGCTGGCAACAGAGCAGCCCATGTCTAGATTCCACCATCTACTCCACCACCCTGAGTCTACCTGTAAGACCATGGAGGACAGTTAAGTTCTAAGAAAGGAGACAGACGGTCTGGGAAAATTCTGGGTTGAGTTGAGAATGAGGAGGGAGGGAGATGGCCCCACGGTCCCCTCAGTCTGCCTCCTCTGCCTTTGGGACCAGGATCCTGGAACCTGGGACAAAGAGAGATGTGAGGAGGGGGAGGGTGGTCCCTGCTGTGTGCTCAGCAACTACTGCTGAAACCCCAGTGTGGGGCTGCTGCCAAGCCCCAGAGATGGGGTGACCTCTATGCAAACAGAACTTCCCCAGGCAGCTCTTCTGCAAATATAAACATGGACTCACCACGTGACGGGTTCAACCAGTTCATGTAAACAGCAAAAGGAGAAAAAAATTCAAGGGAAAAAAATATGCTCCAACCAGACGAAGCAGGGTATGTAGCTTTGTGACTCAAAGAGGGGAAGTTCAAGAGCTGAAGGGCACAGAACTCCTTGGGCCTGCAGGAGGGCCACAGGTGCTCTTCCAAGCTGGGCACAGGGAGCTGTGATCCCTTCACAGAGTGGGAAATCTTTTGTCAGGGCAGAGGAAATGGGCTGCTTTTCCCAGGTATCTGAAGCATATTGGGTTAGACTTCCATGGAAAACAGAGGGCACTCCTGAAGCAGAAGGGCCTATAGTTAGACCTTAGAAGGACTTCCCCATTGCCAGGTGCCTTCGTGGAAGGAAGGTGCCTCAAGAGGTCCATTTAAGCTTGAGGACAGCCAACGGCCTACAAGCAGGGGGATGGATGGAATAAACTCTCAACAGCACGCCACTCCTCCCTACCCCTACTCCCCCAACCCTACTGTTGGTGCTGGCAAAGAGGATGCTTTCCTCCCATGGCCCCGTGTTACCTGTAAGAATGCCAGCAGAGTATCTGGGTTTGTTTTGTTTGTTTGTTTGTTTGTTTTTCAAATAATCCATACTGCCCCCGTGAAAAGAGCCAGCTCTCCAAAGCATCTGCAAATACCACACTCTCCTGGGCCAGAAGAGTTTTGACGATACTCCATCTTGGTCTTTCCAAGACACCCATTACCCTGAAATAAGCCAGCCAAGGAGGAGGTTGGCAGATGGACCTCATGGATAGTAGGGGGCAGGATGCTGTACACCGCTGTTGTGGCCTCCCCAGCCTTTCCAAAAGAAACCACAGAGCTCTAGGCTGCCACCACAGTCGGGGCAGTCAGAAGTCTCTGACTCTGGACTGAACCAAGAGTTCTGTGGGTCCTGCTCTAGGCCCTAGCTCTGTGTTGGGATTCATCCAAACACCTACAGCCTCCTCTGGCATACAGGGGACTCAAGGACCCACCTGGCCCACCCGGGAACTGAAATCACGCTGAAATTCAGTTCAGCACAGGAATGGGGGGGTGGGGGACAGGAGGAAGAAGACTGAGCAGGCATAGCTTGGAGGAGACTGGATGAGTCTAGGAGGCAGTATAAAAACGGAATAAGGACAGGTGGATTTCAGTGCTTTAAAAGCAACAAACCCTATGTGTGTAACTTATCATGCACATTTACTTTCATATTATCATATGTAGGCATGTAGGGCTATCTATATGGGCCAAATCAATAATAGATTAAGTCCTGTAACAACAGAAGATATTTGGGGCAGCCCAGTCCCATGAACTCCTAGCTCCACCACATCTTATCTGCACGACCTTGGGGAAGTAACATGACTTCTCTGTACCTTGGTTTTAAAATGGGATTAATAAAAGTACATATCTCATAGAGTAACTCTGAGAATTAAATGAGTTAATATTTGTGAAGCTCTTAGAACAGTGCCTGGCACATGAAGTATTATTAGCATTTGTTAAACACACATAGATGCAAATGAATTTGCTTAGTATTTCATGCCCTGTGACTCCTCACCCTATTCTTTCTTTTTTCTTTCATTTATTTACTCAATAAATATTTATTGAGTGCCTACCACATGTCATGTTCTGTGCTGATACTGCAGCTGTAAAAATGAGCAAAAACCACCATGGCCTACCCACTCTTGAGGCTCAGAGTCTTAATGTCTCCCTTTCTGTTGAAGTTTTTCTCCAGGCACCTCCAAATCCATGTCAGGTTAAACCAGCCCAGCCTGGATCACATCTTGCCTAGGGGCACACAGCCATGAATGCAGGATCTGAAAAGGAAAATTGCTTGTGGTTTTACAGCTGTCCCAGCCTTGTGCACAGGAGGAAAAATTGCTGGAGTCACTGGAATGAGCTCCAGTGTTTGGAATGCAGATGGCACAAACCCAAGTTGAGCTGGGGTGGCAGGTTCAGTAGACTGCCCTGCTCAGCACCCATTCCAGCTTCTAGCTGACCTTCCTCTACTACAGAGGCTGAAACCCCAAAACCTACATGTCTCAGATGCCCAAGCAGTTAAGGTTTAGGATTCAGTTTAGGATGTACTAACCATACACATTTATTCAAGACTTTGACTCGGAATCAAGTTATGGAGGAAGAGAGAACCAGTATGGTATATCCATTTAACTGGAGCAGACTGGAGGAAAGATAGGGGGTGACAACAGCAGCCAGCTGTGGCCATGTCGGCTTTCTGATCCCAGCAGAGGCAGCAACTCCCAAGGGGGGCCCAATTCTGCAGCATGGTTTGGGGAGTCGTTCCTAGAAGCTCAGCCTAAAATATTTTTCTTCAGCCCTCCCATTTGGCCCATGACAGCCCATCTATACTTCTTAGTAAACCCTTTTCAGCCTGTACTAGCTGGAATGGATTCCATTTTTGGCAACTAGAAGTAGAAGTTATCTAGAACTGACCATCTCTAACAAGGTAATTATGGTTGAATGGAAGCCTAAACCTAATGAGAAAATTCTATTTCCTAAGGTGCTGAGAAGGAAGACATCAGTTTCCCTAATCTTTGGTCAGCACCAACAGCAAGACCCAGCATGAGATTCAGCAAATCCCTCCCAGGCATTTGTCTTTATAGTAAGTGTCCCGGCTCACCAGGTAGAGAGCAGTTTGGAAGGTTTTAGCTGCATAGGCCATGATGAATTAGTAGACAAAGAGGAGATGTGTATAGCACCATATTCTTTCTCACCCTAGCCCTCAGTCCCTGCCCCAGGGTTTTTGCTGGGTTTTTGCAGGGTTGTTCTATCTTCTGGGAAGTGACTTTCTATCACGTTCCCCTATTCTATCTTCTTTGCAGCACTTACCAATTATTTTATTGATCTATTTGTGTGTCTATTATCTGTTTTCCCCTATTAGAGCATAAGCTTTTGGAGGTCAGGAGATCTGAATTGTTCACACTGAGTCTCCAGACTGCAAAAGATGCCTGGCTCATAGTAGGGCCTCCAAACAAATTTGCTGACTGACTAACTTGTTCACTGACTTTCATTCCTCAAACCTACTTCCTAAAGGCCCAGGCTTTGGGGTATGAATTAAATCCCAAGGACATCTTGAGAACAGAAGACTCTCATGTGTTAAAACCTAGAGGTCAAAGGCAGGGAATCCTCCCCCTCCTTGAGAAATAAGTTAAATCAGATGGAAATAAATTTAATCTTCTCCTTCTCCCTTTATTATTCTAATTGGTTTAAATTTGTGGCAACTTTTCAGGATTCTCACAACAGAAAGCAACTCATGTTGCATTGGTAGCCCAGAAAGTAATTATCCTGTGGTTTTATTCTAATACACTAACAGAGATTCTCTTTGACTTTGAGGACCCCTGAGAGTAAAAAAGTAAATAATCAAGATTAGAAAATGCTTCTTTTCATACTTTATGCTTTTTTAAAAAAAATTAAAAGCTGTGATAAAATGATTAAGCATGACAACTATCTTTCTTTTTTTAGTTAAAAAAGAAAGTGTGATTTAGAGTACAATGTAAGACATGAATAAATAGAAGCAAACATTTGAACACAACTGGGTATCTCATTCGCTGACCTTTAACTGGTTTCAAATATTTCTGAATGCAGTCTTGGTTTTATTCCAGAATTGAGTAAATTAAACTCTTTTTGATTATCCTAACTTGGACATAAAGTCTCCCCAGGGCTTATCCCAAGTTTAGTGTGCTTTATGTCTTTGTAGCAGTTTTTTTTATTTTGTTAAAAAAAAAAAAGTACAAGGAGCTTCTACCCAGCTTTGATCTCTTTCTAATAAGAAAGACCTTTAGTATCCTACTTGCAATTTATTAGAGAAAAGTCAAATTTGTCCTTTTAAGTCGCCAAGCTCTTTTCCTTCTTCCTTTCCCACTTTGCTGCCCACCAAAAAGAAAGGAAAAATCAGACAAATGTTTTTCAGCTTCTGTACAACCTCATTTTGAAATTTCCAACCCTAGAAGTACTTATAAATTTGCATATAGTCAATCCTGCCCTCCAAGGAAATATCTGCTGTAGACAGAGGTTGTCCTGTTAAGAAAGGCATCAATTATTGCCCCTTGACACCATTAATTTTAAACAGGCAAGAATGTTCTTTTCAAAGGTATGAGAAGTAATTTCTCTACCATATTTACATCCCAACCATTGCACCCAAACTTATCTGCAAGATCCTTTGAAAATACTCAATAAAGTAACAAAATAGAGACTGGAAAAACTGTCAACAGAAGGAGACGATATTGGGGACAGTCACCCAGGTGCCACAGGTGCCTCGGGCGCCTCTTGCCCCATCCGTCCCTCTTTGTTCTCAATTTAGTGGTATGGATATGGGGGTAAAAAACTCTCCTCTGTCCCAGGGCTCTGAAGTTTAATCCACCCCTTGTCAGGCAGTGGAGCAAACTTTCCCAGCTGTCACCATGAGTCAGTTCACCCGAACAGATGTTGACAGTTTGGTTTACAAAGAAGAGAGCTAGAGGAGGGAGGAGTGGGGGCTGGAGAATATGGAAGGGAAGGCAGTGTTGCTCGAGGAGTCTGGCTCTCAAAGGACTCTCCGTGTCTGCAAATTCCATGGCGTCCCTATTTCTAATCTGTCTCTCACTCTGCACCAGACCATCTATACGCGGTGAACTTTCTGTTGTACAGCTTCAGTTCTCTGCTATCTCATCCTTCTCATCCCCATTCTTCCTTCTTAGTGGTTCCTCAGGCTTTGAGAAACCTCTGAGGATCATCTTAATACAGTGGTTTATAGATTACACCGAACAGTAAAATATCCTCCAAAGTTTGGGGCCAACAGGGGAATGCTGGCTTCTCATTTTCCAGTTGTGACTTATAATAATAAACATATATTTGGTCTTTGTCCACATTTCTGGCACAGAGCTCCTAAAATTCTTGAAATTTCCTGAGAGCCATAATGATGTCTTGTGTTATGTTAATGAGGTGACACTTGGAAAGCCTCTAAGGATGGGGGCTGGTTGCCTGGAGATCCAACCCTGGGATTAGAGGGTTGGAACTCTTAGTCCCACCCCCTTGGCCTCAGGGGAATTGAAAGAGAGGCTAGAGGTTGAATCAATCACCAGTGGCCAATGGTACACTCAATCATGCCTATATAATGAATCCTCCATATAAACCCAAAAGGACAGAGTTCAGAGAGTTTTGAGGTTGGTGAACATGTGTTGATGCAGGGAGAGGGGCTTATGCACAGGGAATGGAAGCTCCGAGCCATTGCCCCGTACCTTGCCCTGTGTATCTTTTCCTTCTGTCTGCTCGTGGCATTTTTTATAATAATCCAGTGATCTAGCAAGTAAAATGCTTCTCTGGGTTCTGAGAGCCACTCTAGTGAATTAACTGAACCTAAGTAAGGAGGGGCCACTGGAACCTCCACGCTTTAGCCCATCAGTCAGATGCGCTGGCATCTGAGGTAGGGGTAGGGAGTAGGCAGAGGAGAACAGTTTTGTGGGACTGAGCCCATAACCTGTGGGGTCTGATGCTATCTCCAGATCATATCAGAATTTGGTTAATTGGTGGTATTGGAAAACCTACCCATACACCAGTGCTAGGTGTAGAATTTTATGGGTAGAATTGGTACTGTTGGTTAAGTGCTACATCAGTTAAGGAGCTTTCAGAGGGTGAATAATGGAAAACCCAACTCAAATTGGATCCAGCACTAGAGGGATTTATCTTCTCATGTCACTGGAGGAGCAGAGGGTGGCTTCAGACAAGGTCACATCAGCAGCCTTGCGACATCCTCGAGTTTCCAGGACATTCCCTCACTCCAAGTTACTATACAGGACATCCACACTTTCCCTCATAGTTGCAAGGGGCCACCAGCGGCAATGGAGACTAAAAGCCTTCACATCCAACAAGAGAAAGAAGAGGAATCTCTGCCCCAGACATGGAATATACATCTTCCCATGATCTAATCTGATTAGGCTGATTTGGGTCACTTACATAACCAATAGCTGTCATCAGATTAGACCAGTGGTTTTTAAATTTTTTCCACTTGGGACCCCTTGTATTCTAAAAGTGGACACCAGAGAGCTTTTGTTTAGGTGGATTATAGCTATTGAGGAACACTGTATTATAAATTAATACTGGAATTATTTTTTATAATTTTTTAAGATTTTAAATTTTTTAATATTTGTCAATTTATTTAAAAACAACAGTAATAAACTCATTACATGTTAACATATTTGTTATTAAAAATAACTTTTCTTGTTAAAGTTTAGTAAGAAGTATGGCATTGTTCCACATACTTGCAAATCTCTTTAATTTCTAGTTTAATAGAAGACAGCTGGGTTCTCATATCTGCTTCTGCATTCAATCTGCTGCAATATCACATGACGGTTAGCCTCTGGAAAAATTCCAGTGTATATTCATAAAAGAATGAGAGTGAAAAAGGCAAATAATGGCTTAGAATAAAAATAGTTTGACCTTCCAGACCCCCTGGAAGGGTCTCATGAACACACTTTGACAATTGCTGGCTTAGATTAATCAGAATTGCCCTCTGAATCAGGGGATAGGGTGGAAATCAGAACAAAACCAGACTCTTGGAAAAGGGAAGGAGTCTGGGTTCCAGTAGCAATCACCAGTATCTCCAGCACTGATACTAAAGACATACAAACAGACAAAACCCACTGCCACCTACCATCTCCTACATCTCATTTTTTTAAAAGTATTTTGATATCAATGACATAGGATAAACACAATTTCACAATAAAGGGTAGTCATTTTGATTGAATGCATAAAGTTTTATGAAAAACTGACTACCATGAATGGATATGGAGGGAGAGGAGCAAAAAAAAACATACAGATGGTCTCCAGCCTGAATTGTGGGTGAAGAGGATGGTATTCACTGAAACAGAGAACCAGACGGGGAGCAAGTTTGGGGCAGAAATGATGAATTCCACTTTGGACATGCTGACTGGGGCCTGGGAGAAAGCCAAGCAGGGAGGTCAGGACTCCATGCAGAGATGGGGGCTGGGGGAGAAGAGCTTAGGTACGTGAGTGATAACTGAAGTATTTGTGGTACAGGAGGTCCCCTGGGGAACCATGCAGACAGGAGATGGCAGATGGTCCAGGGAGAACCCGGAGCACCAACCATCTTTAAGGGTGGGTAGAAAAGGAAAGACAGGCAGAGGATAAGGAAGAGGATTTGCCAGAAAGCTCCAAAAACATGTTCCAACTCATGGTCTTGAGAGCATTCAGTAAAGGGAGAGTCATGGTGAAGCAGATGTGCATAGATGTGTATAGAAGGTTCTAGAGGGCTGTGAGTGTGGGCACAGAAGCTGATTTGCTGGCAGCCTTCATGATGAGCCTCTGGCCTCCAGGGCCTGCAGCCTCCAACATCCTCCTATCCAAAAACAAAAACAAGAGACCTGCACTCAGAAGAGAATCTCTAAAAATATTTTTAATGACTGTATAATACTTCACCCCCATGGATGTGCCATTGTGCAATGGTAAGTGCTCACAATACGTTAGCAAGTGAAAAAACAAAGCAAGACACCAAGCAGTATAAGAATGATTCCTCTTTGGGGGTCTACTGGTGCGTTGCGATGAGTGTGGACATCTGTGTAAATGGACCCATGCATGGCTGGATCAAAGGAGGCTCCAGGGCTGTGCTTGGGCAGGATTTGGCATTTTGGTTCTCCTGAGCGCAGCTGCTTGCTTTGTAAGCTGATGAGATTTTGAGGGGGTGGTGGCAGGATTTAAGTGCTAGGTGGCTGAGAGGCCAGGAATGAGTTTCCCAGGAAAGACAGAGAAGAGAGAATGGGACAATGTCCACCAGGATTAAAACTTTGCAGAAAGCTCCCAGACATTTAAAGTGTATGGGGAGAGGTGGAATTTGCTGCATAGTGTGATACAAACCTCTCCATCATTTCCCCAAAAATTCTAGAAAAATCTACATTACTCAGCAACAATTTAGGAATTGGAATTGGATGGGACCAGGGACTACAAGGATTGACCTTCAGATAGCACAGAACAAGAACCACAAAGGCAGCTCAGGAAGGCTTAGTTACTTGTGAGTTATAAAGCAATAAGAACAACTATAATAATAATGTTTCTTGAGTACTTATATACCAGGCAATCCTCTAAACACTTTACATGTATTGACTCATCAAATCTTCACAACAGCCTTATAGCATAGGCACCATGATTACCCCAATTTTACAGGTGAAGTAACTGAGGCAGAGAAAGGCTAGTCATTTGTGTAAGAACACAGAGCTAGTAACTGGCTTAGCACCTGGATCAGAGATTTTGCTTTTAGCCTCCACAGTCCAACATGCCTCTGAGTAAACTAAGCAGCATGCCTGTTAGAAACTAGAACAAGACCTCAACCACAGTTGTTTCTGGGTTATAAACAAATGGGGGATTTTTGTTTCCTTATGTATGCATTTTCTATGTATTCCAGTTTTTCTCCAGTGATAAGGTATAACTTTTACAGTGACACGAAAATAAGAAAAGGATCTTATTTCACCAATTATATAAATATTAGTTGCAACCAATCAGAGCATAAGTGAAACCTCTCCTAGAAGGATTTACATTTTGATGAGTAGCAAATTCTTAAATGGAAGGGAGAGCTTTCTTATCAGCCAGCAGGCTGGGAACTGTTAGAAGGAGGGGGAAATTTCTCAGACTCTGAAGTCATCTCACTGCTCACCAGTGCCTGGACATAACTGTGCTCCCAAGAGCAGCCTCCTGGAAAGAAGAGAATTGAGGGGGATGGTAATTCCCCCATGTAATCAAACCCTGTCAGGGGGCCACAGCTGTAACTGAATCCTGTATTTGTGTGAGAGAGGAGAGGGGGGCCAAGTGACCTGCTGAATCAGAAACCTGGCATCTTGGCCTGGCAGCCTGCAGCTTAAAGAACATGTGAGCTCTGACTTGCCCATCTCGATACCCCCTTAATTTAGCACAGTGTTGCATGGTGAGGCTTAGTAAATTAATTAATTAATAATTATTATGATTTTCATTTTCACAAACAACCTACAAAGAAAGGAAGAATGAAAACCACCCCCAGGGAGGATGTTTGGGAGGCCTTTTTAACTCTAAAGCACGTGAAACCAAAGCATGGGGTTCCAGGGAGAACCAAGTTGCCTGCCTGGAGATAGTTCCCATCATGAGAGACTTCGGTCAACTTTGGAGGGGTGAAGAGGTGGAGGGCTGGCCACAGTGACTTTCAATGGCCCTTAGGCCTGGGCAGAGGCAGCATGCTCTACCTGAGAATCAAACAAGCAAATAACAAAACGCCTCTAGGCCTCGGTTTGAGTCTCAGCTTACAGAGGTTTGGAGAAACTGGGGGTTCGATGGGACTGCAGGGATTTTCTTATCCCCCTCCCCAGCCCACCTGCAGATGCCTCCCACAGTCTCGCCATCTGGCGACACTCCAACCTCCATATAACCCCATCTCCCAGTTCCCCAAAGAGCTCATTCTATTAACAGACCCTTGGAAAAATATTAAGCAAACCTCTCTGGGAATATTCATCCTAGGAGGGACAGAAATCCTGAATTATCTTAGGACATAGAGCCTGGTTGATATCCAAGCCATAATGTTCATGAGACTCCACTCTGCCATCTCTGGTGACCACCGGGGCTACAGCCTCTCACAGGAATCACCCAGACCCACCTGCCAGTGCTCTCCAGGAGACTTGATTCATTTCTTCAAGCCGTTATTTTCCAAACAAGACAAATCACAGCTAACGCTGTGAGCTTGACTAACTCCCTAATCTTTCTTAGGCCCAATCTGGAAAATTTCCTCATCTGGAAAATGAGAAAATCAGATCAGCTGATCTCTGGCTGAAATCAGATCTAAGGCTAACGCCATGAGCCTGTGATTAGTCTTGCCAGTAATGTGGCAAGACGAGGGAGAGAGGGTACTCAGGATTTACGTGGGAGTCAAACCTGAGTGCCAGGTAGAAGCAGCCTGGGCAATTAGCAAAGGCTGAAAGTGAGAAAAGTGGGCGTATTTGTACTTGAGAGCTGGATGCCTGCCCAAGGCTCTAGGTACACAGAGTCTCAAGCCAGGGTTTCAAGCCACCGGAGGAGACGGCCCCACTTGTACAACAGCTGCCATGCTAAGGGAAAGGGTACCCAGAGCTCCTATTCAAACTACACCTTCAGAAAGCACACCCACCTGACACAGCTCTGGGCCCTCGAGGGGTTTAGGGAAGCAGGGTCTATTCCAGGTGAGGCTTCCAAAACTTCTAAGCAGGGTTTGGGAAACCACTGGACAGATCATAACCGAGGAAGGAAGAATGAGGCGTATAAGGGGTAAGATAGCAGGGAAAGCAGGCAAGAGTAAGAGTTTATATACATCCAGAGTCACAGCCCAGAGGATGCCAACCCCTTACTGAGGAAGGATGGAGGTGGCATCAACATGCACCCACCATGTTCCTCAGCCAGGTGCTGGCACAGCGCCAGGGAAGGCAGGGTGTTGCCTTGGAGAGCACGGGCTCTGGACAAAAGTGCCTGGTTCCATCCCACCCCTGGATCCACAGCTGTATTACTTAGATTCAATAACTGGCCTTTCTAAGCTCAGTTTCCGCATCTGCATGATGAGGACAATGATAATCTGTATGATGGGGAGACTGGTAACTACCTCATAAGGTTCTCATGAGGGTTAGGGAAGATGATTAAGTAGCACTCAGGGACGTGTCCAGAACCTAAGGCACATTCCGTAGTGTTAGCAGTAGCTGTTGTGGTTGTTAACTTTTCATTAGACTAGCCCCCTCCCAAAAACGGAGCTATTGCTCATTCCTGAAGTTCTTGAGTTTGGAGGAGATGACAGAAGGGAAGAGGCAGGAAGGAAAAATCATCCCCTCAGGGATGGGGTCCTTTTTCTCTCTGCCCTCCACACCCAGCTATGCCCCCCACCTCGCCCCTCACTCCCACAGCTCCCAGCCAGGAGGGCAGCAGAGAGGCAGCCGTGGACCAACCAGTGACACAGAACTCCAGCTTGGTTCTGCTTGACCTCACAGGTTGCAGTCAGGGGCCTAAGGGACAGAGGTGAGCAAGTGGGTCACAGTGCTCAGTGAAGAGATGGGAGAAGAAATATCTTACAGTGATGCAAACAGGAAGAAATGGGAAAATCAGTGGCCAAAGCCCAGTTGGGAAAGTCTGGCTGTCAGATAAAATATAAGATGCCCAGTGAAATGTGAATTTCAGATAAACAAGGAATCATTTTACAATACAAGTAGGTCCAAATATTACATGAGGCATACTTATACTAAAACAAACAACAAAAAAACAAACAAAAAAAACTGTTGTTTATCTAAAATTCAAACTTAACCAGACATCTTGTGTTTTTATTTGTTAAATCTAGCAGCCTTGGCCGGAAGCACCATGACAGCAGGCTGGAGAGGGTGCTGTGGGGTTGGGAGAGGGGAGCTGGACTCAGCCTGGGAGGGGAGGAGGAAGAGCAAGGTCAGGCCAAGGGCACAGGGGGAGTGGATGAAGAACCCAATGCTTGGGCTGTGAAAGATGACAGAGGCCCCCTGGGTGAAGGGAAAAGAGCCTGGAAGAGAACAGCAAGTTCTGAGAACTAGTGCCATCCAGTGTCACCCAGTGTAGCACGAAGCGAGGAAAGCAGGGCCCAGGCACCCACCTTAGGAGATGACTTATATTTGGAACATGTATTTGTGGAACAATTTCAGCATCTCCAATGTGCCCGGCTCTCTTCCTGAGATACAGAACTGAACAGACAGACAAGCTCACCGCACTCATGGTGTCTCTTATGTTCCAGCAGGAAATGAGGGCATTTTGGACAATAAACAAGTAAACAAGGTGAAGAGAACCGGTGACAGTCAGATCTAACCCCTACTCCTATGTTTACCTGGATAACTACGATACACCTCTTGATTCTATCTGGATGTTATCCCCTTGAGCAAGCCTTTCCTGAAGCCTTTCCCTGGAATTAGGACCCTCCCTGGTCCTCCTTGCACACCATGCAGAATAGAGTGTTTATTTCTCTATGCCACACACTAAACTGTAGGTCCTTAAGGAAAGGGCCTGCTATTAAGTCCCGAGTATTCAGCGTGGTGATTGGTACCCAGTACATGCTAAAAAATACTCTGTTGGAGAAATATATGGGTTTTGTGTATAAGGCATGGCTATGCACATCCTGATGAAGAAGCCTAATCCAAGTGGATTTATGGATCTAAAATAGAAAAAGGATCAGGAGCTTAAAATCAGATTTTTTAATTCTAATATATGGATATTATGTTAGGGCCATGAGTGTGAAAATTCCTGTCCAAGAAAAGTACATGCATTATGAAGTGAGATGAGTGTCTCTGGTTAGGAGCAAACAGAATTAACACTGGAAGACTTGAAGAAAAACAAATGAACAAGCAACAAGCTGAACCACCCGCACAAACAAAAACAGCTCACCTGGGGTTTGGGGATTACTTTGGGGGCTGCCATAGGCAGCTCACAAGATCAGAGGAAAGGCTGGTAGCCAGGTCTAGAAAGCCTGGATCCAGAGTAGGTCAGGTCATCCGTGGGCAGGAAGAAAGCCCAGTGTGGGGAATGGGCCCCACCAGCAGGGCTCATCCTGTTTACTCATCTCAAGGAAGTCCCAGGAGAGAAAATCCACTGCATAGCCTGGGGCATGGACCTACCTCCTAGAGCAGGACAGGACGTTATTGAGACCAACACTGCACCTATGGGTAATTCCACCCTGTGGAATTAGGGTGGCATTTTAGAAAACAAGATAAAATAGATGCTAAACAGTCAATACACAGTGTCTCTATAATCATGAAGGTTTACCGAACTGTCAGAATGGAAATCCCTGGGACAAGCAGCCCAGGGGCACCATGACACCTCCTTCTCTGGTCATTTCTAAGGAAAGTCATATACAATCATATACAAAGTCATATACAATCCCTCCTGAGATTATCTGAATGGAGCATTGCCTGGAAATGGAAGAATAAGCAAAGTAGCATCTTCAGTTGTTTCCAGATCTACAAGAATCAAAGTTTCAGGACAACCAAGGGAGCCTGAAAGGTTTAATAGTGTCCATCAGTGTCATCTTTTCTATGTGAGAGAGTACAGAATCATGCTGTTTCATTTCTGTTGTGGAGATAAGGGCTGGGGGCAGAGCGGGACAGAATGGGGTGAGCTGTTGGAATAACCAACCTGAGGTTGGATGGGTAGTGTCTAAATTTATGTGTAGATGTGCCTTCAATGTTGCAGTTGTTTACATCAAGATAGACATCTAGATGTGTTGATATGCTGCAGGCAAGTTGCCCTCCCTGTTGGAGCACCTGGGGTTTACAGGTTTAGAAGAAGCCTCCCCATGCAAGCAACTGTCAAGAATGATGGATGCTGAAATCTCAGGTTGGAGGAAGGCGTGAACAAGAGGCCTGAGCCCTGGGAACCTGTTGGAACTTAATTCCATTCTCTTTATCTTTGACTATCAAGGACTGATGATTGGTGATCCTTTCAAGTTGCCTAGAGGACATCGGAGCCAAGGCACCAAAAGAGTGATTAGAGGGGTTGTAGGGACAGCTGAAGAATTATTTGTGGGGAGCGGGCATAGAGGGAGAAAGAGAAAGAAGCAGAGTGGTAATGGGAGAGGGAGGTGATGGGGCAGAGACCCAGTGTGGGATACCAAGAGGTGACTTTTACATGTCGATAAGAAACTAGGATGATTTTCCTTTGAAACTGTTGTTTTGGACAAGAAATTCTACTCTCTAGCTCTAATACCAGTTTCCTTTCTTCCAATTTTTAATGCTCAAGAGTCTTTTCACGTCCTTTCTAAACTGCCCCACCCAACTTCTTTTTCTTCCCACTTCCCATTCCTCTCTTTCCTATTTTAAATTTGGGAAAGACTTGCATATTAAACCTTCAGGATAGTAAAGGCCACACACACTGTCCCCAAGTTTTAAAATAAATAAAAGCAATCCTTTTCATGTATATTGTCCTGACCAGATGGAAAAACATTTTCACTTGTGTAATCTCATCCAACTGTCACATCAGCCCTGGCATTACTGGTCTTCAAAGGTAAGAAAACAGTAATAGAGAAATATGGTTATGTGTTCAAGATGATGTTAACTGGCAAGGAATCAAGTGGAGAGGTTAATCCCAATCTTTTTTTTTTTTCTCACTATTAGAAACATCTTTGATCCATGTATGTCTGAACACTACTTACAAGGTTTACAGTGTGGTGGTCACATCCATTCACTGAAATGACGCTGATCTTAAATCTGCTTATCAGTAGCTCCCATAGAATCATTGTTTCCCCAACTTTATTGAGGTATGATTGAAAAATTAAAATGGCATATATTTAAGACGTACAGTGTGGTGTTTTGATAGAAGACGACATTGTATAATGATTACCACAATCAAGCTATTGGACATATCCATCCCTTCACATAGTTGTCATTTGTGTGTGTGTGGTGGCGATACTTAAGATCTATTCTGTTAGCAAATTTCAAGTATACAATGCAATATTATTAACTATAGTCACCACGCCATGCATTAGATTCCCCAGAACTTATTCATCTTATCACTGAAAGTTTCTGTCCTTCAACCAACATCTCCCCATTTCCCCCACCACCCACCCCAGCCCCTGGGGACCACCTTTCTACTCTCTATTTGTCTAGTTCTACATTTTTAGATTCCACATATAAGTGATACTATGCAATATTTGTCTTTCTAGTTCTGGCTTATTTCACTTAGCATAACGTTCTTTAAGTTCATCTACATTATAGCAAATGGCAGAAGTTCTTTCTTTTTAAAGCTGAATAATATTCCATTATGTGTGTGTGTGTACATATATATATACACACACACACATAATGGAATATTATATACGTAATATATATATACACACACATATATATTCATTTTCTTTATCCATTCATTTCTTGACAAACACAGTTGTTTCCACATTTGTCTGTTGTGAACAATGCTACATTGAACATGGGAGTGCAGATATCTCTTCAACATACTGGTTTCATTCCTTTGAATATACACCCAGAAGGGTAAAATTCAGAGTTCTTTCCATAACTCCACACTACCTGAAACCTATGCTTTTCTCTACTCACCAGAAGCATGATTTTCTCTGGACAAGAGGGAGGGAGGAGAAAACAGCAAGGCTACTTCTTGGGATGGGAGCCCATTTCAGGTGCTTGTCTGGTGGGGAGATGCTGTCTGATCCATCCATTCAGAAACCATGTATGGGGCCACTGATACCCATTACGCTGACCTGTCGCTGCTTTTCCTTTGTTTAGTAGCACCTGTAGTTTGTGTGGAGCATGAATCAACCCCGATACCAAAGATGAGCCCTTGATTGGTCTGAGCCAATCAGAAAATTCCATCCAACTTATCACAAGCATTTGTCCACCTCGGCTCATGGCATCCTTCTGGGAATCACAGTGATTAGTTCAAGTGGGCCCAGTAAGAGTGAGCGCAGGGCCAGGCCCAGCCTCATGGGCACGTGACCTGCACAGCCACACAGGTCCCTGCACTGACTAGGGCTCCACAATCGGTTTAATGTTCTGGTTTTGCCTTCTTGAAATTCTCAATAATTGTTGAACAAGACACACTTGTTTTCTTCCACACTGGACCCCGCAGATCATGTCACTGGTCCTGCACAGGACTTTACTTTGTTGACTGAAGTTGGACACGAACAAGGAGCACATACCCATGGCAGCCGTAGGCTGCCATCTCACAACCGTGAGAAAAGCAGCCTGAAGACAAAGTCAACACTTCAGAGGGCAGAACTGAGAGGAGCAGAGAGAGCAAGTGCCCTGACTGAGTCAAACCTGAAGTCCACCACTAAGCTGGACTTCTTGATTATACAAGCTAAAACATCCCTTTCTTGGTTTAAGCAGACTTCAGGGACATTTTCTATTATTTGCAACTGAGCACATTCTATCTGATACAATGACTAGAGACACGTGTCAGTGCAATAACTTAGACTCTCAGAGACACATCTACAGGGCAGGAAAGGGTGACCTCAGCTATCTTTCCTACATATTCTGCACTCCAGTCTCATCTTCTCCATGACATCTGTCTTGTCCATTCACTCCAGCCCCAGGGTGCCCCCTCCTCAATAATCCCAAAGTAACTCAGTCAAATCAACGCCTATTTCTTGAACATTCAGCATAAGATGTGTCTAGCACTGGGCTGGGCTGAACTATTTACATACTGTATAGTGTCTGTTTATATAAAAGGCATAAGAACAAGCATTTAGAGCTGGACAGGACCTAAGAGACTGAGTCTAACACCGCTTCATTTTCCAGATGGAAACAAAGCCCACAGGAAGAGTGACTTATCCAAGGACACTTAGCAAGTCGGTCTGATTCAGGCCTCTGCCTCCTTCCCCCAGCCCTCAGCTCTCTCCACTTACTCTGCCTCAGGAACCATCCAGCTATTTCTACAATACATTGAAGACTGAATCTTTGGTCCTACTAAAGTTGAAGAAGGCACAGTATCCCCATTAGTCACAAACAGTTTGGTGTGCAAAACTCCTTCCACCTTCTCCAAAACATAGACTCCATCAGACACGTACAAATACCAGAATCTGCCCAGTAGACACTGGTCATGGTAAAAATTGCTTTTATCCTTGTTAGAATTTAATCATTCATATTTTGGTATTCAACAATCTGGGTTCAAGTTGTGGATTCTTCCATTTACTAGCTCTGTGATCTTAGGTAAGACTTTCGATACTTCTATGACTCAGCTTTGTCCTCCCTAAAACAAGATGATCATTCTTACCTTAGAAGGAAGTAGTAAAGATGAAATATATTAATGAGTATAAAACACTGAGGACAGGGTTGCTCCATTGACATATCAAGTGCTCAATAAACACTAGCTATTATTACTTGAATTATTATAATAATACTCTCCCTCGTAATATCACCCATGGTTATCTTGCACTGACATTTAACTCTTAAGGTGACACTTAGCTTTTTGTAAGTACATGCTTCACCCTCTTCCAAAAGCTCCTTCATAGCAGGGAGCTGTCATAATTGATTGCTATCTTCTGTGGTACCCCAGACAGTGTGCTGCCCTCAGTGAGTACTCAATGAAGGACCATTGACTCATTGGCCGACCTCCACTAGCAGGTGGGATGCAAGAATTTCCCTTCCCTTTAGAAAAGTTTAGCTTTCTAGTTTGCAAGATGGAACATCTAACAAATTAACTATAAAAATTAGCCCAGTAAGGAAAGGTTCCAAGGGCTCCTTGAAGTTGTGGGGACAAGATACTGGTTGTTGGTGCCAACTGGAGACAAGACCCAAAAGAACAGGGCTCCACGACAACTGAAGAGATAGGAGTTTGGTATCGAGAAGAGCTTCCTCAGTGGGGAGGATACAGCTCAGTGGCAGAGTGCCTGCTTAGCATATATGAGGTCCTGGGTTCAATCCCCAGTACCTCCTTATTTGACCGGGGCTTAGAAATGCTTTCAGAAAAGGTCATGGGATTTTCCTTCCTGGAGATTTTTAGGAAAGGTGGACACCACTTGGTTTCTAGTATAGTTAGTGTGAGGGGCACACTGTGGATAAGGGGGCAGATATCTAAGTGTTCTTTTGCAGGCCTGGGGTGGAAGGAGCAAAGACAGCAGAGCCTTGGGACCCAACTTCTAGAAGTCAAGGCCTACACACCCCAGCAGATCCCACTGGAACCCCATGCCAGCCACAGCAATTGTGCCCAAGGCTACCGCTTTCTCTCCAGGTTGCGCCAGGAGGGAATAGCTTGGGGGCAAAGGAGGCAGGGATGAGGCAAGGAATTAATGACATCATTTCCCTACTGCAATCTGAGCTCCTTGGGAAAAAGGTGTGGCATAAACACCAGGTATTATTATTATGAATCAGAACTTCTCTTTAAATCCTGTCTTTACTTAATACTCTTAACAAGATGAACCATTTCTAGGAAAAGGGAGTAAGAGACTTGAGAAGTGGTTTTCCAATTGAGTGGAGTGTTTTGGATTCTTTTAACCAGGCTTCCCAAACGTATTTTTTTCCTCTCAGGATCAAATGTCACCAACTGACCAGACACCATTCTGTCTAAACAGGAAATTCCCTGCCCCTGACCCCAACCTTCTCCTCCCTTCTCCCCTCATTTTATTTACCCTCTGACCTGAACGTAATATAAATATTTAATCTCATTTATTACCTGAAAATTATCTGTATTTATTCTGTTTATTTAGTGACAGTTACTTGAAAACAAAACAAAAACTACCGGATTGGGTCAAACAACCAGTGTGTCTGATTTTTCCACTAAGCTAATCCCTTTTGGTGTTTCATTTAGATAATTGACTGGTTGCTCCCCAAACACATCACAGATTTTCCCAGTCCTCACACTCTCCCACATACATCATTTCTTTGTCAGGCAAAATCTGACTCACCTTTCAAAATCCATTTCAAACATCCCCTTCTCTGTGAAGACTTCCCTGACAGCCCCTCCCACCTCTACTGCTAGACCAGCGCTCCCTTCCCCATCCTCCCAGGGTGCCTTGGGTGTACCTGCATTCTTGGTCTTATCCCACCAGGTGGGACCTACTGGAGGCAGTAGAATGGAGATTTTAGAGGACTCCAGAGTCATACACCCAGATTCAATAACCTTTTAGTATTGAAACAGAAGGCAAGTGTCAGCTTTTCTAGGGGCCAGGGACCCCATCTTAGGTTTTACTTAATAAGCCTCTGGCTTCTAGGAGATGCTATGCAATCTTTGAGGGCCAAATATAGATAAGGAAGGAAAGGAAAGGAAATGGAAGAATAAAGATGGGGATGGGGATGGGGATGGGGAAGCTAGGGGGAAGCGGTGGTGGTGGGGAAGAGGAAGGATTTTTCTAAAGCGGAAAGAACACATCATTTGGGAGTGGTTGAGACACCAAACATCTAACCCACATCCTGACCCAGCAGACACCATGGCTGATGATTTGGGGGGTGCAGTTTCATCTGTCAACTAACTCTGTGTTTCTGCACACCAGCAAGGTGTGGGCTGAGAGCCGGGTTTAGGGACAGGATGAGACATGGGCAGGCAGGTTCCCTCCATCTGTCCTGGCACAGCTCACAGAGTCTGCCTCTCAGGTAGGACCTAGCTCTGGGACTATCCTGCCCCCTCCCATACCAAGCCAGATCCCTTTAGCTTGGGGTGGGAGAAGCCTATGGTAGGATTATTCGGGATCAACTTATCCTTTTAACACACAGGTCAGACCTTGCTGGTCTCTCGCTCTCAGTGCCTGATGGCTTCCCCAGTCACTCAGGATATAATCCAACGTCCGTATAGTGTGGCCTGGCCCCTGGCTACTTCTTTGCATTCTGTCCCCACCTGAACTCCTTGCTGCTTCTTAAATATGCCAAGCAGGATCCCCCCCAAAGGCCTCCAAACTTGCTGTTCCTTTTCTGAGGATCTGCTACTCCAGAGACATGCAGGGCCTGTCCTCTTCTTTCTTCAGATCTCTGCTCAAATGTCTCCTCCTGGGAAACACCTTCTGTGACCATCCTAATTAAGGCAGGCCCCCTTCAGTCACCCCCACTCGCTCCACTGTACTTCTTGTCACCACATTCATCTCATCTGACATAACATCTGCTTTATTCGGCTTTTATCTGCCCCACCCCTGTACACATGCTCCATGATTGCAGAAACTGTACTGTGTTCACCACCACGTCATCACAGTGCCCGGCACATCATGGGTGCTAGGGAAACTTGCTGAGTGGATGACAGAACGAAGGACTCAAACCACCTCATTAACAGGGAGGGACCCAGAGCTGAGAGCAAGAAGACCTTGTTCAAGGTGATATTCACCGGCTCATGTGTGGCAGATCCTGAGTTCGCCCGTGTCTCCTGGCCCCGACATGAGGCCTTAGTGCAAATCCACACTGTGATCTGGGGAATGGTCCCTCACCAACACACACTACCCCAGCCCCAAGTGGACTTTGAAAGGGAGGTTCAGCCCCTTTCAAGCCCAGTGCACAAGGTGGCTTTCTGGCCATACTTGAGTCTCTTCACATCTCTTGCTCCAAATACATTCTGTATCTGAATGAAAAGGTGCTTGAAAAAACCAAGACAAGATGATCCCAGGTGGAGGGCGACCCAATCTGGACTATGTCCACAGAAGGCAGGACAAGTGTTCACTGCATTTGATTAGAGTGTGGTTAGAGGGTAGAAGGAATCCCTCACATGAAGGAGAGTCAGAACTGGAATGGGTATCCAGGGCAGGGCAAAACATTGTTAAAACCCTGGAGAGACAGGAGAAAGCCACATCTCCATTTACGTAATGTTCATTCAGTCATTCAGCAGATATTTACTGAGTGTTTCCATATATCTAAGGACAGTGCATGGGCAGGATCTTATATGAGTTTGTCCTCAAGGAATCTCTTTGTAGAACAGCTTCTTCACCTGCTGCAGTCCTGAGAACTGGGGATGAGAAGTCTCCAGCAAAGTGACACAGTCATCCTCCTCTTCCCTCCGGTTCAGTTTCTCAGATAACAATGGCATCCACACCAGGGTCATGGATCTGGGCTACCTGGACTTTCCATGGCTCGTTTTGTCCATCTTCCTGCCCCTAAAAATAAACTCAGGCAATGATGGGTCATTCTTAGAGTCTCCAGCAGAGTTAATCCCACATCTCCTTTGTTCAACATTGCGTGACGACTATCAGCCTTTCCATCAGAAAGTTCCTTCTGGAGTCTGCCCTCATATCTTTCTGCCACTTCTTTTTAGTCCTTTTCTTTTTTTTTTTTTTAATTCATCATAGGTAAGTCTCCAGACACTCAACCCCTTTTTGCACCGTTTGCTAAAGAATACATTAAAAAATCAGTCAATCAGCCAGCAAATATGCATTGAGCATCAATCATACATAAAAATCTCTGCTAAGTTTAGGGAAAAGTACAAAGAGAAGCAGAGGAAAGAATGGTGGGTCTGGAGACAGACTAAATTGGAACCATAGCTCTGAAACTTGTCCCCATGAGAACAAATTCTCCTCCCCGGTCGGGTTTATTGTCTGTGAAGTGGGGTGAGCAGTTCCTGCTCTAACAATCACCCTGGGTCATTGTGAAGCTCAATAAAGATTATCGCAGGCAGAGCCTTCATAAACTGTAAAATTCCATAGAAATGTGAGTCAGATGCAATACGGTGTCATGGAAAAACACTGGACTTACAGCCACAGGGCTGAGTGGACCTGACTCTGACAGTACTGAAATCGTCACTTACTTCCCCTGGGTCTTTGGGCAGGTCAATTTGCCTCAGTTTCCTTCTCTGTAGAAATGGTTTGTTCGGCAGATTGAGACACTGCACAGAGAAAGTATCCCTCATTGGAGGTGGAGATTAACAGACACACATTACTGCTTATAAAATCAGTTAAAAAAAAAAAACAAGGACTTACTGTACAGTACAGGGAACTATATTCAGTTTCTTATAATAACATATAATGGAAAAGAATCTGAAAAGAAAATATATATTAAATATATATATATACATATATATACACATATATGTGTGTATAACTGAATTGCTTTGCTGTACACCTGAAACTAACATTATAAATTAACTACACTTCAATAAAAAAAAAGTTTTTTAAGTACCCCCATTGGCTCCTGGCACCCAGCAGATCTCAGACTGTACTTGTTCATTCCTTCACAACTGATAAGGGGAGAGCAGTACAAGTACTGCCCGAGAAGAGAACAGTAGTAAACACCATAGTCCAACACCATAGTCCAACACCACAGTCCAACCAGGTTTGAAGGGTCAGCCTGCGCATCAGTGAGAAATGAGGCCAGAAGAGCTGTGACCTGAGGTTGAGGGGGAGGGAAAATGCCAGACTAAGGAGTTTGGGCTTGAGAGAATCATTCATGGGCATCAGGGAGCCATTGATGGTTTCAGAGAAGTGAGATAATGGATGAAATTTATTTCTGTTCTTTGTGGGAAGTGGCTCAGGAATGGAGAACACCCTGGAATTGTTGAATTCTTCACTTCAGGGCTGGGCATTAACCTGCTGGAATGGAACACAGGTTTTAGAGGGTCAAGGCCTGACCAGCACCTCCTGTGTGTAGTTAGAGCTCAAGAGCAAAACCTGCCCAGATTTCTAAACTTGGGCCTTGTATTAGTCAGCTACAGCTGGATAACAAATTACTTCAAGAGGGAGTGGCTAAAAAAAGTTTATTATCTCCCAGTTTCTGGGAGGGTCCAAGCTGGATGGTTTGGAGTCTGGGTGTCTCATGAAGTTGTAGTCAAGATGTCAGGTGGGGTTGCAGTCATCTGAGGGCCTGGCTGGGGCTGAGTCGTCCTCTTCCAAGGGGCCTTAGTTATGTGCCAGCCAAGTTGGCTGTTGGCAGAGGGTTTCAGTTATTCACACTTGGGTCTCTTCACATGGCCTCTGGTTCCCCAGAGCAAGTGTTCAAGGAGAGCATGGCTACAGTGTTTTTGAAGACCTAACTTCAGAAGACACACACCCTCACTTTCATGGTGCTCTGGTGGTCAACTGACTAATCCTAGTGCCATGTAGGAGAGGGCTACATAAAGGACTCATTGGAGGCTTTCTAGGGAACTGGCTACAATGGCCAGGAGAGTGGGATATAGAAGAGAATGATCTTGGAACCAAACAGACATGGGTTCAAGTCTCAGGTCCTTAACTTACACCCTGTGTGACTTTGAGCAAGTCAGTTAAATCTCAGGCTTTAGTGTCCTCTCTGTAAAATGAGAAAAAAAATTAAAGCTTCAGCATGAAAGGGTTGTGCAGAGTTAGCAAGATGCTCCTCATAGAGCATTTGGTCCAGCTCCAGACTGGAGGCCAAAGTCTGTGTTTGATAAATGGGGGCTTTGTTTACTGGTATAATTCACAGGCAGGCAGGAGGAGAGCTGATCTAGAAGCACAAACAATCCTGTCTTTGGCTGAATAATACCCTCAAGGATGTTCATGTCTCAATCTCCAGATCCTATAAATATGTTACCTTATATGGCAAAAAGGATTTTATGGGTATAAGCCAAGAATCTTCCTGTATTTTTTATTGTTGTTGAAGTATAGTCAATTAACAATGTTGTGTTAATTTCTGCTGTATAGCAGTGATTCACTTATGCACACACACACACACACACACATATATATATATATACACCCACACACATACACACGTATATATATACATATTCCTTTTCATATTCTTTTTCACTATTGGCTATTACAAGGTATTGAATATAGTTCTCTGTGCTATACAGTAGGCTTTATTGTTTATCTATTTTATATATAGTAGTAAGTATCTGCAAATCTCAATCTCCAAATTTATCCTTTCCCATTCCCTTTCCCCCTAGTAACCATAAGTTTGTTTTCTATGTCTGTGAGTCTGTCTCTGTTTTGTAAATAAGTTCACCTGTGTCCTTTTTCTAGATTCTACATGTAAGTGATATCATATGGTTTTTTCTCTTTCTCTTTCTGGCTTACTTCACTTAGTATGACACTCTCCAGATCAATCAATGCAGCTGCAAATGACATTGTTTTATTCTTTTTTATGGCTGAGTAGTACTCCACTGTGTGTGTGTGTGTGTGTGTGTGTGTGTATGTATGTAGATACACACACACAACGATATATAGAGACTACAACTTCTTTATCCAGTTATCCATCAATAGATGTTTAAGTTGCTTCCATATTTTAAGCCAAGAATTTTGAGATGGGGAGATAGACCTGGATTATCTGAGCGGACCCAATGTTGCAATCACAAGTGTCTTTGGAAGAGGCAGGCAGTAGTGATATAGAGGGAAGAAGGCTATGTGATGATGGAAGCAGAAATTGGAGTGACACAGCCATCAACTAAGAAGCTAAGATATGCCAGCAACGTGAACCTGGAAGAGGCAAGGAATAGATTCTCCCCTAGAGCCTCCAGAAGGAACCCACTCTGCCATCACCTTGATTTTAGCTCTGTTAAGTCTCATTTCTGACTTCTGACCTCCAGAACTGTAAGAGTAAATGTGTGTTGTTTTAATCCATCTGATCCATATAAATGTATAGTTATTTCATATAGCAGCAATAGGAAACTAATACAATCCTTTGAGGGGATCAAATTGGCCCCTGGAGCCTAGGGAAGAGGATGATAGGGGAGAGAAGGGATAAGGGAAGAGGGCAGAGTAGGCACACATCACTGAACTGCATAAAGGAAACCCATCACCCTCTCCCAAGACAGTACAGCCCTAATTCTGCAGGATCTGACATTATTTGAGATAGAGGCATGGATTCAGGGCCCAAACAGTGGTGGAGGTAAATAAGAAAGCAAAGAGTGGTGAAGCAGTTCTGAAGATGACTGGCCTGGTCTGTCGACTTAAAGTGCCTTTGCTTAACAAGAAGTAAAATTGCATTGGCCAGTTCCTGACGACCTCAGTGGCCAGAGGTCAAGATGCTCCAAGACTGGCATTCTGCAAACTTCTTTCTCTCCCAGAAAACAAACAGAGAAAGGGACTAAGGGAAACCATCTCTTGAAACCTGGGGAAATGAAAGGAGAGGGAAAAGAAGGAGGCTCTAGAGACAGACAGATTGTAAAGAAAAACAGGCACAGGATTTGGAGGCAGAAAAGATTCTTCGGTCCCAGGCTCTGCCACTGGCTTAGTGACACCAAGAAAGTCAGTTCCACTTCTCTGGGCCTCAGTTTCATCATCTGTCAAGTGAGGTGGTTAGGAGGATGACACGGGTGAAGGCATGTAGTATATTCTACATGACAGGCATACAGTAGGTGATTAATAAATGTTGTTATTACTGCAGTGACCAACTCCATTTAGAAAGCATTTATTCAGTGTTTAAGATGTAGAAGGCAGTGTAGACACTAGACAAGTAGGATGTAGTCTCAGCTCTTGATGAGTCTGTGATCTGGTGAGGACACAGAATCCTGTGGGGTCCTACAGAGCGGTACCTAAGACAGGCTGGAGCATCTTGAGACTTACAGGCTCTCTGAGAGATAAACAAAGGCCTAGTTGGAACCAAAGAGGGCAATCGAGGAAAGTCTGGTCTTACTCCCCACCCACAGTGTCCCCATCAACAAGAGAGCAGCTGTTCCATGGTTGGTGTAAAGTGTTCAGTAAAACAATCCTCATAGCATTAACATCTGTTACTCTTATTAAGAACCCAAGCTTTGGAATCATACAGTTCTTCATTTCAACCCCTACTGACAAGCTGAAATTGGGTGGGTAGCTGATATTCACTAGATATCAGGGGGTCAGCCAAGAAGCAGGAATGGTTATCCCTACTTGCAGAGTTGCTCTGAAGACAGGAGACACTGAGTGCAGTGGGCCAGGTGTGCAGTAGACAAAGGAAGTGAGAGCTATGTCTGTGGTTACTGGCCAGGCCCACCTGCAGGAAGAAATCCCCTACACCGGATGGAAATCAGATGACACTGGAAGAATCTCTCTGTTCCCTTGGGACTTTGCTGCTCACCTGGCTGACACCACTAAGGAGCGACGGTAAAGGTGCTCATGTGACAATTCTAGGACCACAAGAGACTCCCTTGTGGAACGAACCAGACCACACTTGCCCCTTCTGGACCTGGCCACCCTCCTTCCTCCTTCAGTAGCTCCTGCACTGCTCCCCCAATATCTTTGTGGTGTCAGCCCCTAAATCACAGTGGAAAGAAACCTACTTCAATCAAGTTCTTCCCAGAATCTCCAGGCCAGCCCCGGGGGAAAGGTTTCTTGGCCAGAACATTAGAAATTTTCCAACCCTTCACAAACTCCCTCCAGGCAGGGAATGAAAATTAAAAGACAGACAGAGATGTAGGAGGAGCCATCTGAGAACGTAGCTTTCCCCAAACACTGAGCCTGATACATCCTGAGGACTAGAGCCCAACAAGTTTCAACGCACTGAGAGCTCTTTCCCTCCAGCTGCACCAACTAATTACAAGGAAAAGTTCGGAAGGGAATTTTTGAGCTTTTCATGACAGTGCAGTTTTCTCTTTTACTCTCTCTCCTCCTCCTCCTCCATCCTCCCTTCCCCATTCTCTCTCCTTCTCTTCCTGCATCTCTGGTTCCAGGCAACATGCTCCTGCAGATAGGCAGGAGCTGGTGGGTGCACTAAACAGAGACTCACATGCTGGAATGAATCTCAGGACATAACAGAATCAGATCTCCACCTCTACACAAAATCACTGCTCACCTGTCGGAATCCTCCAGAAAAAAAAAGTTAGGAAACAGCCTGGACTTCTCCTCTCAAGACAGCATTTAAAAGTAATGTTCATTTCTCCTTGTACAAGTAATGCATACTCATACAGAAGGTACAAAGAAGACATGATCATCCACTATCCCAACAACCAGAGATAACACACTATCAATATTTTGATGTACAGTAAATCCTTGACATTCCCAAGAATTATATCTCAAGATCTTCATGAATCTCCAAATTTAAGAAGATGGAAATGTTGGAACCAATCTCAAGAAGCTTTACAAAGAAATTCTAACTCCATGGAAGCAACCTAAGTGTTCATCAACAGATAAATGGATGAAGAAGATGTGGGATATATATACAATGGAATACTACTCGGCCATAAAAAAGAACGAAATTTTGTCATTTGCAACAACATGGATGGACTTAGAGGATGTCCTGCTTAGTTAAATAAGTCAAATACTGTATAATATCGCTTATAGTGGAATCTAAAAATACAGCAAACTAATGAATATAACAAAAAAGAAACAGACTCACAGATGTAGAGGACAAACTAGTGGTTACCTGTGGGAAGAGGGGAGAGGGCAGGGACAACATAGAGGTAAGGGATTAAGAAGTACAAAGTATTATGTATACAATGAGCTACAAGAATATATTGTACAACACAATGAATATAGCCAATAATTTATAGTAACTATAAATGAACTACAACTTTTAAAAACTGTGAATCAGTGTATTGTACACTTATATCTTATGTAATATTGTACATCAACTATACTCCAATTTTAAAAAAGGAAAGAAAAATGTATTTAAAATAAAGACCTAACAATAGTTCTAAAAAAGAGAGGGAAAGAGATTCTAACTCCAAATCTAATCTGTAGCATCATAAGCTTAAGGAAAGGATGTCCTAGTTTGAGACTGGGGGATGGATGAGGTGCCACCCATTTTACAGATAAGGAAACTGAGGTCAGAGGGATATATCGGTTTGGCTCTGCCCCTCAGCTAAATGAGAGTCAAAGATGTGGCCGAGAAGGGAAATGCATTGTCAGGGTTTGCCAAGAACGGGCTGGTGCCTGTGTTGGTCAGGAACGTGGAGGCACAGGGAAGCCAGCAGGAATCCTGACTTCTCACTTGTGCTAACAAGTTAAGTCTCCAGCTTGATCAAACCCAATTTTTCCAGGATCTACAGCCAGGTGTATTGTCTGGGTCTGGGAAATGAGACACCAATGGGGCTGAACATCCTTCCCCTGGCTGGTGGCCCCTCACTGAGACAGAGTGTGCGTTCCCAGGTATCAGAGTTGGAACCAATGTATCCCCAGAGAAGGTCACCAAGAAAGAGAGGAGCTTACCTGGATGCCACAGGAACACTTGGTTCAAGAGTGTATGTCCTACCCAGGCAAACAAGGAGAGCTTGCCAAAGTTGGAAACCTAGGACTAGCCTGCCTCCCCAACCCTTCCTTGCACATAACACTGCTTAATCCTCATCAAGGCCTCTGACAACCAGCATCAAGCAGTGGCAAATCTGCCTCAAACAGAAAGACCCAGACACCCTAGACTGGCAATCAAGCTGACACCTCCATTCCAGGGCAACCAGAGAGCTTTGGGCTATGCTCTAGAGTTCGTTGCAACCTGTACTGCTGCCTGTCTCTCCCTTCCTACTCCAAGATCTAGCCCGGGGCTAAAAACCCTCACTTGCCACTCCCTTTGCACCACTCGGAGCCAGCTGTGTGGAGCCTTCCACTCCTAGACCTGCCGGGGACTGATTCATCCGCTGCCAGATTTCCCTGAGTCCCAGCCCAGAGCCTGTTCTCACCGCACCCACAAGCCCTTGCTGGATGCCCCTCTCTCTTACACAGGAACCTCTTAGAGTCGATTTATTTTTCCCCAACCACACCTAAACTCCTACAGCTTCTGTCTTCATATTTTAGCTCCTCAGTGGCTCATCAAAGAGAAGAAAGAGAAGTATGATGAGAACAATCCTAAATAATGATAAAAAAGGAGGGGGAAAGATCTACACACTACTCTCGGAATTTTAGCTAGCTCATTCTTCCTAATGACCTAGTGGGGCTATTTAACTGAAGAAGATCAATTGCCCAAACTTCAGGAGGACCTTTGGAATTCTCTAAGGATCTCCAAGATCTTCAAAAATGTTTGGAAATAAAAATTAATACGTTTGGAAGCATTTAAAAAACAAATAAAAATAAAACACTAAAATGAACTCTGACACAGATATTATTTCATCCTAAGATACAGACACACTTTTACACATATACCCTTCCTATTTGCTTTGGTCCCCATGCCTCTTACATGCAAACATATACATGTACCACCTCCACACAAACCTGGAGATGCCAGGGGCTGTGCTCACCCCAAGCAGAGTTGTCAAATCAGTATAAAAACAGAGGGCACCCAGTTAAATTTGAATTTCAGCTAAAAAACAAATAAACTTTCATGGAAGTATATTTCAAATATTGCATGGAATCTGTGTATACTAAATTTATTCATTGTTTTTTTGAAATTCCAATTTAACAATGGAATATTACTCAGCCATAAGAAAGAATGAAATAATGCCATTTGCAGCAAGATGGATGGACCTAGAGATTATCATGTTAAGTGAAGTGAGTCAGACAAAGAAAGCCAAATATCATATAATATCACTTATATGTGGAATCTAAAAAAAAATGATACAAACTTTATTTACAAAACAAAAATAGATTCACAGACATAGAAAATAAACTATAGTTACCAAAAGGGAAAGGGCAGGGGAGGGATAAATTAGGAGTCTGAGATTAACAGAAGCATGTTACTATATAGAAAATAGGTGAACAACAAAGACCTACTGTATAGCACAGGGAACTATATTCCATTTCTTGTAACACATATAATGGGAAAGAATCTGAAAAAAATAGGCATATGTATGGACATGTATAACTAAATTGCTTTGCTGTACACCTAAAACTAACATTATAAATCAACTATACTTCAATAGAAAACAAAATTTTTTAAAAGACCCCCCCCCAAAAAAATTTCAATTTAACTGGCCATTCTATATACTATCTGGTATCCCTAACCCTAAGGCATCCACCTGTAGGTCCACCACAGAAGCACTCTCACCTAGCTTCACATTCACACCACTGTGAACATGAACCTGGATCCATTGTGAATTCTTCCTATTTTCATACAGTCATTTGAAAATTACCAAGACTGAGGATCTAGGGAGAAGCAGGCTATTTTCACGTCCTTCCCCATTTGCCTTACTCCTGATCTCACTCGGGAATGTGGTCAGTGACTTAAAGGCTAGGAGTATAGGGGAGCTCAAACTCATGGAATGTCAAAGACCTTTGGTATCCCAAAAGTTTATTAGCTCACTCATTCTAATTTTTCCTTCCACAACAGTGCTGGTTTGGACTAAGGAAAGGCTGAAAGTATTAGCTCGTATGAAGAGTTGAATTCCCTGGTACAAGAGAAAAATCAAAGAAGTGGCTTAGCAGATCTGTTGTTAAAGGACTAGAGGTGTGCTTTGTTCCTATTATAAATGTCCTCCAACACTGTACTCCATAGCAACAACCATAGCCATGGAGAAAGGGTCTCAGGACATCTCTAAGTCCTTTCCTTGCTCATTGTCTGAAGAGCTGTGTATCTTCCAAGTTGGTGGGCTCTTCCCCAGGGGATAAAAGCAAAGATGTTCCAAGTCCCTGATAACTTTCTTTGAAACATCTCTGTTAGGAACCTTTTCTTGGCTGGGCACATGTAGACAGAAGCCCTCATGTTTTTAACTCCCTCTAAAATGAGCTCTGTCCAGGGCTCAGGTCTCTGGTTGGAAGTTTGCAGTGAACCTGGGCAGGTGGGGAAGGAGGTCTACTACCCAGGTTTCCAAAGATGACATGACTCAGAGACCCATACTGCTGACCAGCCATCCTCTGAGCTTTCCAGATTGGTAGAATGGGTTCACTTAACCAGCCAGGTTATTGTCGGGAGAACCAAAAAAATATTATTGTGATTATATGGTGAATTCGGAGAAGCATAGCAAGGATTAAGATCTGAAATAGTAGGCATCTTTCAAAGGTAAGATACGGTTTAAGGCTTTCAAAACAGATTTTATATCTCCAGGATCCCTTTCCTGAGAAACTCTGACTCCAGGATGTAGGAAAAAAAAAGATCTCCAGTCTCCTGAGACCCAAACAATTTGGATAAAAAAGATAAAGAAAAAAGAAGGGTTTGCCTTCACAAGCCCTTTTCTCCATAAGAAAAAATAAAGAATTTCTATCTTACAATGTGTTGATACAAAGATGAATATATAATACAGCATTTTCATCTTTTAAGAAAGGCCGGGGCTCCCAAAGGGAACAAAATGAATTCTGAAAGAAGTGTCCAAACTTCAGCAAGAGGACCAGTGTTTAACACCTCAAGAGCTTTCTCAGAGTGAAAGATTTCCATGTATGAAAAGTGACAGAATGATGAAATCTTATCAAACCACCTCTCATAGAGTCGACATTCCATGAAGACACACAATCCCAACACTCTTCAAGGTGAGGGAGGAAGAGGATTTCGGTGACAGCCCAGCACCACCCGAAATCAAAAAAACCCATGAAGATGTTTTAATAAAAGTTCTTTTGATTGCAAAGAGCAGAAGCCTTCTCCAATTAGTCAAGGGGGGGAAAGTGGTTGTTGAAAGGGTACCAGGAATGTCACGGAACCATGGGGTAAGAATCATGAGACTCCGGAACAAGAAAGTCAAAAGCTGTTGGGATTCAGGGCCATTGGCTACTGAGTTTGTGTTCATCTTGTTGTCCCATTATCCCAGTCTCCTAAGGCTTCTCAGATCCCACGACCACCAACTGGCCCTTCCTTCTGTGCCTTTTATTCACATTTAGGAAAGGGAGAATTCAGAGCTGGCCCAGCCTCACCAGTGGGTGAGCCCTGATGAGGTCAGGTGTCCTTCCCAGTGCCAATCACTGAGATTGGCAGAGAGGGTTCATGGCACTGAGCTTTGCTACCCATGAACAGGGACAGGACAATTATCATTAAGTCTGATAAGAAGGGAAGGAGGAATACATTGAGACTCCCAAGGCAGCTTTAAAAAACGTGTATACTGCTGTGTGTCCGCTACCCACAATGAGTATGAAGGTCAAAGGTCATCCATTTAAGGGACAGGGTGCTAAGAATTTTACATACATTACCCTGTTTAGTATTCCCCTCCTGCACAGTAGCTTATTTCCATTTTATAGGTAAGGAAAACTGAAGCTCAGAAAGGTAACTCACCAGTCACTCAGCTTAAATGGTCTGAATGACTCCTAACCAGCATATTTTCAGACACAACAACCACTGAACCAGGTTCACTCTCTGCAAATGAAGTCAAATTATGAGCAAATGGTAACAAATGCTGGAGAGGCTGTGGAGAAAGGGGAACCCTCCTACACTGCTGGTGGGAATGCAGTTTGGTGCAGCCACTGTGGAAAACAGTGTGGAGATTCCTCAAAAGACTAGGAATAGACTTACCATATGACCCAGGAATCCCACTCCTGGGCTTGTACCCAGAAGGAAATCTACTTCAGAATGACACCTGCACCCCAGTGTTCATAGCAGCACTATTTACAATAGCCAAGACATGGAAACAGCCTAAATGTCCATCGACAGATGACTGGATAAAGAAGATGTGGTATATTTATACAATGGAATACTACTCAGCCATAAAAACTGACAACATAACGCCATTTGCAGCAACATGGATGGTCTTGAAGAATGTCATTCTAAGTGAAGTAAGCCAGAAAGAGAAAGAAAAATACCATATGAGATCACTTATATGTGGAATCTGAAAAAAAAAACATATAAATACAAAACAGAAACAAACTCATAGACATAGAATACAAACTTGTGGTTCCCAGGGGGACGGAGGGTGGGAAGGGACAGACCGGGATTTCAAAATGTAGAATAGATAAACAAGATTGTACTGTGTAGCACAGGGAAATATATACAGGATCTTGTGGTGGCTCACAGCGAAAGAGAATGTGACAATGAATGTATGTATGTTCATGCATAATTGAATAACTGTGCTCTACACTGGAATTTGACACAACATTGTGAAATGACTATAACTCAATAAAAAAAATGTTTAAAATAAATAAATAAATAAATAAATAAATAAATAAATAAATAAATAAATAAACAAACAAAGCAAACAGTAGAAGGCAACGTACTCCCAAAAGCACCCTGAACGAAGAAGAATGGGAAGAGAGAAAGGCCAGAGAGAGGAAAGATAGATTTGCTTCCCCTGAGTAAACAGTAAGGATGAAATGGTAGAAAGGGGAAGACTGGCCTGTCTGAGGACCCTGGGTGGGGGTTGTGAGCAGAGAAAGTGAAACCCAAGGCCACAGAAAAGTACTCATTTTAAAGGAGTGATTTTTTGTTGTTGTCTTCCTTTGTTCCTGTACCAGAAGTGCCTATTTTAAAAAAAGAGAGAAAAGCCCTGTTGCTCCAGCAACAGACAGAACCAGGGCCCTGCAGGGCCTTTGCCAGGTCAAGAGCTTTTTCTAACTCCCCTCACCTCAACATTTCCATTGTCAAGATGAGGGGCAGAGGCTTGCCGAGCACACCATTCAGAAGATGCGGCAGAAACTCAGACCTCACTTGAACTAGAAAGGAAGCTTAAGGGAGGCATGGGGGAGTCGGGGCACTAAGGGCCCTGCCCAATCATACCTGAGGACAGGGACAGAAGATGAGACCGAAATCAAATCCTGAAGCTGGTCCATGGAGAAAGTAAGAAGACAGGGAACAGAGAAATGATCACAGCCAACACAAACACACACACACAAACGCATACCCACACACACACACATACACACACATCCCCCCTTCAAAAGACCCAGAAATAGACACACACACAGAGACAGAGACCAGGGAGGGGGGGAGGCTGCCTTGTTTATTCTTGTGAAAGGCATCTGGATTTCTCAGTGAGATCCTGACTTGGGTCTTTTTCTCATTTTCCAGCTGGACTGAATGGTGAAATGCCTGGCATGAGAGGGGCTGTGAGTCAGCCTTAGATTCAAGCTCCATCCCTCTGCCCCTCTGCTCCACTCATTGCCAGACCACACAGCCTCCCTCCCCCTCCTGCCAAGCACAGCTTAGCTCCCTGGCCAGGTAACACACTTCAAAGGCTTAGGGGTGAGATGGAGTGAGCTGGGCCAGCCTCAGGAAGGGAGCAGATTCCACTCCCAGCTCAAACACTCCTTGTCAATTTTCTTGAATATCTTCCCTTTCTCTCATATCCTTGACACTTTGAATAACCCCTGGAAGTTAGAACTGGAAAACCCAATTTTTCACCAGGGCTGTCAGTGCAGGCCCCTGTGGCTTTAGTATTGTGGGGTTGACCAGATGTCAGCCAATGCCAGAGCCAATGTCAGAGCACAGCCTGTAAATAACAGTCTGTAGGTTCTTCCCTGGGTTGGTCACGTTCCCTACGGCAGTCAGAAATAAAAGGAGATACTTAAGTGACCGGAAGCCATAGGACATTTATCAGTGTGTGTGTATTATAGGGATACCCCTGAGTGTGGGTCTCACGGCCCTCAGGCTGGCTGCCTACATCTCTTAAGACATTACCTTTAGGCTACTTTGTACTAACCATATATGTCCGATCTCTTATAGAAAACTGTAAAGATATCTGCAATCAGGAAACAAACTCATTTTTGTGTCCCTGGTAACACAAAGTGAAAGACAGCGCCTGGTGCTAAAATGGTCTCATTAAATGTCTGTTGACTTGATCTTATTGGCTGCTATCATCCTTTGACTTTTTTGGAAGCACTACAGAACTTGAGAAGCATGAAAACAACTTAATATTTCTTCCTCTCTCAAGTCCTTTCTCTCTTGACAATTAGATCGATGTATGAGATTTAGCACTGCTCCAAGGACTCAGAGTCCTAGTATTGTACGGGTGGGGAACATGAGGACAAAAATGACATTGGCCTGTCAAGCACTGGAGTAGGCAGTATGCTAAAATGACCCCCAGTGACCCCACACTCTTGTATAATCCCCTCCCCTTGAGTGTTTGTGGGACATGTAACCTGCCTTTAACCACTAGAATATGGCCAAAATGATAGAACATCAACTCCTGTGATCATGTTACCTTATATGCATATGTAATTAATTTGCAGTTGACTATGAGTCAAACAAAAGGTAGATTATCCTCGGTGGGCCTGGCCTAATCATGTGAGCTTTTAAAAAAGAGGATCTAAACATCCCCTGAAGCTAGAAACTCAAACCAGCAGAGGTTCTCTCTCTCTTTCTCAGCTGGAATAGATACTTTTTGGTGTGGGTAGAGTGGTTTGCCTTCCTGGTAGGCAGGGAGTCATTTCCTCCTCTGAATTTCCCAGGAGTCCTCCCTCCCACCCAGTTCATCCCAGCTGTTTCAAATGCTCATTTCTCTCCACACACCCCAATCTCTTCCCCCTTGACATGATGATCAGTTCTTGACTTCCTTTACTAAGTTTAAATCAAACAGTGCCCTCCGTCACTCCTTGCTCCCCAGCACCAGCTCTCTGCCTTCCTGGGAAACTGAGTAATAACCGGGTTCCTGGCAATAACTTGAGTTCTCCTCCTAAGCTCAGAATGAGGTGCTCTTCTCTGCATAGTGCCTTCCCTCTGGGAGTTCACGCTTAGATTGCCACATTTTTGTGGGTGATCCCCAGATCTCTCCTACCAGCCCTGCTCTCTCCAGACCTGCTGTCTTCTCTGTGCTCAGGGCAGCTTCACCAGATCCACCTCCTTCTCTCCACCTTTTCTCAGTGCTTCCTCTACCCAGATCATCTGCCTCCCACCCCATCCTCTCAGATGTGCTAACTCTGGAACCTTAAAGTCATGTATCTTCCACCGACCCACTTTCCTCAAATATTCTTCTATTGGACACCAATGTCTTCCTTCATAATATAGAAGGAAGTCATCCATCTCCCTACTTACTATGTGGAAATGTTTGGGTGGATTTCCAGGTATAAGAAGAAAGAGCCTCCATAAACATAACAGTGAACCTGCAGCTGAAGAGTCATGTCTTCATATTATGTCTTAAAGTTCAGTCTGTGGAAATGGAGGAAGAGAAAAGAGTTGTGCATACAGGCAGGATGGCCATGGGATAACAGTTGGTCAGGCTGAAGGATGGACGCGTAGGGGTTTATTATACTATTCTGTCTGCTTTTATGTGTGGTTGAGAGTCTCCACAATAAAATAAAAAGGGCTTTGTAATAAAAATTAAATATCCAATTAAATCTTAAAAAACAAGAAACAAAAGGTCAGAGGAGGGTGGGGCAATGCTGTTTTCATAGTCCCAAATAGTAACAATGATCTGAAAGTGAATTGTAACAGTCCCTCTTGAAGCTATGTTTCTCCCCAGTCCTCACCCAGCCTGCATCCTTCCTCTGTCTTGCCAGGGGCTATGTGCATTCGTGACATGCGTTCTACAGCTGTGAGAAAATAGCCAAACCAATGGATAGATCTGTATACACATAGATGATGCCAGTCAGTAAATTATTAGTGTATTTTTAGTTTTCAGTCATTTCTCTTTAGCCCATGACAACTCACCCCTGGGTCTCCGGAATACAGAGCATTGTCTTCCTATATATGGCAGTTCCTGCCTAAGTCCAAGATTTATAGAATTCCTGGTTTGCAGACCAAGGAGCATCTGATTCAGGCAGTCACATCTCTTGGGCTTGCGCTGGTGGTCTATGGACCAGGGAGTCATTGCACTAGATGAAGAGGGCATGCAACACACCTTTCTGAAGTGTGGTTTGCCTTCCTGGTAGGCAAAGACCAAATAAAACCCCTGTGCCTTTCCAGGCCTGTGGCTCCTCATTTAGACTTGGACTATCAACATCGAGAGCCAATTTTGACCTCACTGGTTTCTTTCCAGACTCTCTGGGTAGAGTTGGGTTCCATTCATCCCGAAGTCCTAGTCTTGGCCAACATCAAGTTCCAGGAAGTGCTCAGAGTGGACCCTAGATTTCTCCAGCACAGGCACTTCCCCCCAGTTCCCACGAGCACCCCCGCCACTCTTTGCCATCTGGCTGGGTTTCTAACCAGCTGCAGAGAGCAAATAATTAGGTAGGATTTAATAACTGTCAACAAAGGAAATTAAAAATCTGTTTGGTTTCATTTCTTGTGCCTTCAATACTTTAGCAATCAAGAAAAGATAACTAGAGAGAGAGGCTAGCTAACTTAGAAATCAAAAAAAAAAAAGAGAGAGATAGAGAGAGAGAGGAGGAAAAAGGAGGAAAGAAACAGACTGTGTTCACTTAGCCACAGAGTGTCTGCCATGTGCCTTTACTGTTCTAGGCACCTGGCAGCACGATGGTAAACACAACATCCAAACGCCTGCTGCTGGCACACTTTTTTCTAGACATAAACAGGCCAGGAAAGACAATGAGAACAAAGGTGATGATCTGAAAATTCTGGCTATAAAAACACCCCATGGAAAGACGATTGAAGAAGTTATCATGACTAATAACTACCACCTGAGTGTTTACTATGTGTTGTAGATGGAATTGTGTCCCCACAAAATTCCTCTGTTGAAGTCCTAACCCCCAGAATGTGCCATCATTTGGAAATAGGGTCTTTGCAGATGTTATTACTTAGGATGAGCTCATACTGGAGTAGAATGGGCCCCTAATCCAGTATGACTGGTGTCCTTATAAAAAGGGGAAATTTGGACACAGACACAGAGTCCGGAAAAACAGCATGCGAAGATTGGTGTTCTACAGCCATAAACCAAGGAACTACCAGGAGCTGGGAGAAAGGCCTGGAACAGACACTTCCCAAGTGTTTTCCAAGACAGCACGGCCCTGCCAACGCCTTGATCTCAGACTTCTAGCCTCCCGAGCTGTGAGACATAACCTTTCTGCTGTTTAATCCTCTCAGTTTGTGATACTTTGTTACAGCACCGTTGACAAATTAATACACCAGGTAATAGGTGCTGTGCTAAGTGATTTACCTGGATTATCTCATGTAATGCTCACAAGGACCCCGATAGGCAGAGAATAAGCTGAGCCAGAGGAAGATTAAGTAACTTGCCCAAGGTTGAGCTGCCTAAATGTAAAAGGACAGAGGTATTCAGAGCTTGGGGCTCAGGGAAACCACACCCAATCTAACAGAACTGGGTAATTCCCACCTCCCTTTCCAGTCAGCCTTTCAATCCTTGCTCCAAACGCATGTTGTCTCTTTGGCTGGCATATGGTTAAGATGCCCATGTTGTTTGTTTAATTTGTGTTGTCATCCAAAGTTCATCACCCAGTTGTGTGCGAGTTCCTCACCTCAGCCTTCTTTCCAGCTCTAGAAGACATTTCCCACCTTCAAAGGTTTAGGAGCCAAGTAACTTCATTGTGATTGTCATTCACTTAATAGGCCAAAGAGCAGGTGTGGTTTTGATCCTGAGACAGCACGTGGGAGCTGGGTGAAGGCTGGGTATCATGACGCTATGCTGTAGAAGTGAAGGTTTTGCGGCACTCTTGTTTTACAAGTGACTTTAGGGATTTTCATGGGTAATTTTGATTGTACTCAATGTTTATATTTAAAACTGACTTTAACCACTATATAAGCCATGACTCCACTACAACTTAAAAAAAAATAGTGGGACAATTAAATCATCACAAAAGGCATCCAATGTGTACATGCCAAGCTCAAAAATCCTGCACCATAACAGTTAAACCATAATCACAACACGAATAGTGATTTACTTCCAGCAAAGCATCAGCCAAACATCTACCAACACACTAAATTAATGTTGTCATTTTGAGTTTTGTTGGGTTTGTAGTTTTGATTGAGTTTGTTTACATATTTGTTGGATTTTACAATGAGATAAGCATATGGAGTTTACACCTTATTATGTTCATATATTTTTAGGTTACACTACAATTAACATATTTTAAGGCCAACAATAAGGGTATATTGGAATTTACTGTAAATTTAGAAGTCCATAAATTACTTACATTTGAGACACAGAGGGTTGGCCAGACTAGTATAAAAAGGTACAAAATAGAAACACATCAACATGCACATTATAACAGTCAGCATGATGCAGAGATAAAACCCGTTGTTTAGAAAGATGTTGGGATAATTAAGGGGTAGTAAATGTTTTTCATTCAAAAATCATTTATTAAGTGCCCTCTGTGCTAGGAACTGTACTAAGGGGCTCATGGCCAAGAGGTAGAGAAGGAAGAAGGAAAGTGGAAATAAGATATCAAGATAAGTACGACCTTGGGTCCTTCAAGACATTCAGTCTAGTGGGAAGATAGGGCTACAATAGGTGATATTAATTAAGCACTAATGAGTTTCACATAGACTGCCTCATTCAAGGCTCACAACAACCCCATGGCGGGGAGGTACTATTATTCCCCCAGTTTACTGATGAGGACACAGAGGACTACATGAGATCGATGCTGCCACTCAGCTAGGCCCCCTTAGGAAATTACGCACGGGAGTCAGGGAAACCTTCCAAAGTAGGTGTGATTTCATCTGGATCTTTAATGATGACTAGGAGTTCACAAGTCAGCACAGAGAGGGAAAGGCATTCTTGTCAGAATGAACAGTTCATGCAAAGCCATAGGGGCATGGAAAAGCATGTTTTCTCTAAGGAATGGCACGAAGGTGTAGATTAGCCCTGCCGAGAACACGGTCAAAGTCCACTGCCTTGAGGGGGTTCAAGCCCATCCCTCAAACCCTCGTAATGGAGCAAACCATGTCACTGGACAGATCCTTTCCACACTAGTAGAAAATCAGTGTTTCCTGACCGTTTGGAAACCAGGCTCAACTCTTCCAAACAGGGTCCCCACGTGCAGCTGTGCAGGTCGTGCACTGCACAATAAGAGCCCCAGCTAAGCATGGATCACACTGCAGACATCACAGATGTATACATTCATTACAGTTTCCTGGAAGGTATAGTAAAGTGTCCTTTTCTAAAAAAAATCTGTATTTTATAGCAATTTTCTGACAAACAGAAGTAAAGTGTCTTGAGGAAGTTCATCTTTTCCTAATTCATACGCTAGTGGTGGTAAGCTAGCTCTTACTGCTTCTCCCCCTTGCACTGTGATGAAACCTATTCCAACCACACACTGTGATTTTATTTGGCTTTTTCACAACTCAAATGCATTATACCCAACCTGCTTCGAGCAGTTAACATTTTCTAGGGTGAAGGATAGAGCACATGCTTAGCATGCAGGAGGTCCTAGGTTCAATCCTTAGTACCTCCTCTAAAAATAAATAAATCTAATTCCCCTCCCCACTACTGCCCTGCCAAAATAAAAAAATAAGTAAGTAATACAATAATAAATCAATTAAATTTTTTTTAACTTTCTCTTTCCTCCTACCCCATGTGATCCCATCTTCCCTACCTAGTCCATTCCTATCCCTCCTACATCTGGATCTAGCCACACTATCTTCTAATACACAGCAGATCACTTTTCCTATTTAATCCCATTTTTCCAAAACTCAAACACAGCTCCGGGGCTGCCCGTTGTGGGAGTACACCAGGTCCCATGACCCAAGAAGACAGGAGGCTTCCAACCAGAAATTGTGTTACCCTCCCTGTTCTGCGATCTCTCTCTGGAACAGCTCCAGAAGTCTCCTAAACACGAATTCTTAAAACTATTAACTTTTATACTGCTCACATAGAAAGATAAATCATCCTGAGTCATAGTTGGAGCCAGCTCCTTCCAAAGTCAGCCTGGGGTCCATTAAGACTCATAGTTAAGTGGCCAGCATAGCAAGTCCTGCTACAAAACGAACTCTACAGGAGCACATGCGCTCACCCTCAAAATCCTTCTAACTCTCCTCTATAAGAAACCTCATATAAAACCTAGAACAAATCTTGTGCAGAAAGGATACAAAGCTACAGCAGGAGGATGGCTGCCTCTGCAGCGGGAAGGCAGGCATGGGCTGCAGCAGGAGGTGGGCTGTTCTCTGTAACGCATTTCCTTTTAAAACAAAATCTCAAACAACATGGCGAAATTGTAATGTGTGTGGTGAGGGGAGGATATCTGTTATATTATCTTCTGCTCTTTGAATGTTTGAAATATACCATAATTAACAACTTAAAATGTAAAAAAAAAAAAAAGACTTCTTTTCTGCACTTTGGCTGAAGACCTTATTCTAATTATTCATCAGAGAAGCTTTAGGGCATCCTTTGATGAACCCAAAGTAATCAAGTTCTGACCTGGCCATCCCCCAGCTCCGAGGGAAAGTGCTCATGAATATAACGGCTGGGGGGACTTGGAGAAACTCCCACCTCCAGCTGGATTGGTGCTGTCAAGGCAAAAGGGCAGTGCCAAGACTGGGGCAGTGCACAGTGCACCCACGAAGCATTGATGGATGTCCATCCATGCTTTTGCTCCCCCCTCCCCCCCATCCCCATTGTCAGAGACTTCCCACCAGTGCCTGCTTCTTTTTCCATCTCTAAAGGAGGCGTGTTTGAAATGATGTATCTATTCTGCCACCTAGCCTTCAGCCACATCACTACAACAAACCTGCCCTCTTCTGCACCAACCTCATCTTGTTGAATTTCCCTAATCTTGGGGAGGACCTGGGCGACTGGGTACTTTATTTCTTAAGGGTCACTGTACCTTAGATTTGAACCAGGATGAGGTGACAGCATTAGAATGCCTGATGTGGGCTGGCCTCTGGGAAAGGGGACTGGTCAATCTCATAATGTCTTTAAAACAGAATGACTACTCACCGTGGGGAAAAGTTTAGGCAAAGCTAAGAGAGTGGTGAGAGCAATGCACAGGACTGAATGACGATGAGATCCTTAGCTACATTTTCCTTTCCAACTGGAGGAATCCATGATATTTTATGTCCCATGAAAAACCTAGCTTTCCCAAATTATCAGGCATCACTCTTGCCTAGAAAATCACTTAGAAACTCACAGAAAATGACCAGAGGAAAGGACTCAAGCTTTACAAAACACAAATACTGTGTACCCTGGAAAAGTTGTCCAGAGAAAAGCACAAATCTGACTGGGTTGCATTTCCTTGAAATTTGGTCTTGATGTGCAGTTAATCTTTTAAAGGAATGGACAAGGGTGATCTCTGGGGAACAGGACACATGTGGATGATACTTAACTTCTTACTTCTCCAAGAAAGATGTGGTTGAAAGACATCAAAGTTGTAATATACCAGAGTTGGGAAGCAGAGTTGGGAAGCTTGTGGCAGTGAAGAAGGGAAGTGATCCCCACCTCTGATGTTTGAATCTGGCAGGCATTAAATGAGCCATCCCATTCTCCCAACCCCAACAAAATTCACTGATGCAAACTTTTTTCCCCAGAAGTAATCTTCTAAAGATGATTGTGAACAGGTCTAGGGCTTCCAGACGGAGGCGGGGGAAGGATGGATTCAAGAAAGGGTCCTCGGCATCCCCCATAGTCCAATATCCTAAAACAGACCTTCCCTCTTCACTGGCTGTTGGATGTTAATTGTGGGATTTTAAAGGTAAACGCATCCAGCCAGGAGCCCATCTTTGGACCAAATTACTACAATCACAGGCAACTGAGCGTCCTTTTCCTCTAATGCCCTCCCAGCGAGCCTACCTGAGGGTCCCCTGGACAGCAGCTTCCGTCCCATCAGCCAACTCTCAGGCCCTCATGACAGAAGCCCGTTTCTAAGTGGAGAGTAGGGTGGTCACTTCTCCACATTACAGACCTGCAGAGTCTCCCTGCACCCCGCCCCCATCGCCGCCCTATCCCACGAACGGGTTCCTGCTTCCTTTCTCTCTACCCTTTTCGTCTTCTCTATGAATCATCCCCCTCTCCCTTTTACCTGTCCTCACACATTTTATTTTCCAGCCACTGGAAGTCGGCTAGACAAAAAGACGTGTCACTGAGGCCGTCTCTCTCAGAATAGAGGGTGGCTGAAACTAGGCAACTCATGTTTCTCTGGAAGGAGCACCACAATTTCCCCATTCATCTTAAATGCTACCAGTGTGCCCAGAGCCGGCTTTGCTGCGGAGCTGGTGCAGAAATAGGAGCAGGGGCCGGAACACACATCGCACACTGTTCAGCCACTCTTCTGCCCAAACTTGACACAAAGGGGAAAATAATACGTGATCTCCCTCACTCCTCAAATATTCCAACCAAAGTTTTGAATATTAATTTCCCCCTACCTTACAGAGACACAGGGGAGAAGCAATGCTAATGAGCGTCCCTTTTTTTCTTCTTCTTTTTATTTTTTCTTAAATCTTTACACACAGCTCCTCCTCCCTCTCCCAGCCAACACTTGAAGCCTCTCTGGCAATACGAACAAAAGAACAACTTTAAATTTCTGTCTTGATTTTTAAAAGAGCCTTTCGGCAAATAGATAAGTGGGAAGAGAGATCAGGATCTGGGGATGTTAACAGCCCGGAGGGAGATGCTTCTGAACCAAACCAACAAGAGAAATATTTTTTTAAAAGCAGCCCTACAGAAGGAATTATTGTCATAGATGAGGGTGCAGTCTAGTGGCAAACTTCATGAAATGCAGCCCCTTCTCCAAAGAGACATTAGAGCCCTGCCAGAGGGACGAAGAGCAATGTAAAAGGGTGACAGTCCTGCCCCAAGTTCCCCCAGATGGGGCAGCCACAGGGGCTCATCTCTCTCTGATCTGGCTCTGATGTCTATAACACACCCCTGCTAAGTTCAGGAAAAAACTAAAATTCCCACCTTCCTTCTTTTAAGACTGTAGCTTTCTTTCGTTTTACTAAGGAAAGAAGGGACCACAGTGTCCAAATAGATAGCCTGGGGTTCCAATGGGTAACAGTGTTCCAGGTCCGGATCATTTCAGAGCTAAGCCCTGAGGCCCCGCCAGCTTAGTCCCTGGCTGCGCCTGCTAGCACCAATTTACCCCAGAACAAGGGGTCCCTCTGGTCTGTAATCCATTTCCTCTGGGAATGTGGCCTTGCCCAACAGATATACCCCTTTCAGAGAAGGTGGGGGCAAGGTGTCACTCCACTCTGCCTTCCTTTTACCTGAAAACCCCACACCAGGACACTTTAGGCTGCCAGGCAAGATTTTCAGTCTTTGCATTTCCTCCAAAGTGTCAGTCTCTGTAACTGCTGCCTACAGTGTTGCTGGTGTGACTGTCCCCTTCTGCAAGAACACACAACACACACATACACACACACATCTTTCACTTGGTCACTCAGAACCGAGCAGATAGCCATTTCCTAAAGCTAAGAAAGAATTTCTTGAGCTACCCTAGGTATCCAGTTGGCTAATAAGAAAATACTCCCTCCAGCCTGGACCCTGGCTAGTTAAAGGGTAGGAGGGAAGGGGAGACGAATTACTCCTTATTGTATCCACGGTGCTGCGAAGAACTCTCTTCCACTCGACCCCCCCACCTCCTCCCCCCTCTCGGCAGCCCCAGTGCGACCCCCCACCCCGACCCCGTGCTTCTTTCTTCCATTCTGGGTAGAGGAGGGCGCTGTTCAGCAGCGAAGGGGAGCCCCCGTGTGTCTAGAAGGCCTCTCCCCACCCCCACCCCGTGTGAGTTTGTACTCCTTGGCATCCTTGCCTGGGTTGGGTGTTGGGGAGCTCAAATTGCAGCTACAAACTGGCTGGCAGCCAGGGGCCGTCTATTTAAAAGCGCCTGCTCCACCGGAGCCCGTAGTCTCTTTGGAAACTTCTGCCGGGGAAAAAGAGCTAGGAAAGAGCTGCATAGCGGTGTGGGTTTTTCCTTTTTTTTTTTTTTTTCCCCTCCTTTTTATTACCCCCTCCTCCGTTTGCACCCTTCTTCGGGCTTCACGCAGAATCTGCGAATTTCGAAGAGGTGCTGACAGAGTGGGAGAAAAGAGGTGTTAGGGGTTTGGTTTTTTTTTTTTTTCTTTTTTTTAATTTCTTGACTTCAACATTTTCCTCCACCCTCGCGGCTGCAGCCTCCACCTCTTACCTGCTTCCGCGGCAGCCGCGCGCCGCGGGCAGCTGAGGGTTAGAAAAGAGTGGGGTGCACTTTGAGATTTTAAACAAAAATTTTGAAGACAAATCCATTTTTCTCCCCCTACCCCCTCTCCTCCACAGCCTCCTAACTCATTATTCTTGTGGTTGTTTGAGGGTGAACAATTTTTGGCTCCCCCCGCCCCCTCGCAGTTCTGACCCGGTCGGGCTCGGGGGTTTGTTTCTCCGGCCTCCAATCCCTCTGCGTGCACCTGGCGCTGCTCTCCGCCTCCCCCCCCACCCCTACCTGTTGCAAGTCTGTAATCTTTGAAGTTGGGACTTGCTTGCAGGCGCCCCAGCCATCCGTCGCTCCCTACATTTTGCAATTGGGGGAGGGCACCTGCTCTACCTGCCAGAAATTTAAAAGAATTTTTTTTTTCTCCGCGCGCCTTTTTGGCCCCTTTCTCCCAGCACTCTCGCTCTCCTGCCCCGCCCCAGGTAAAGGGGGAGAGTCGGAGAAGATGGTGCTCACCGCGGTCCTCCTGCTGCTGGCCGCCTGTGCGGGACCGGCCCAGGGCCTGGGCTCCTTCGTGCACTGCGAGCCCTGCGACGAGAAAGCCCTCTCCATGTGCCCCCCCAGCCCCCTTGGCTGCGAGCTGGTCAAAGAACCGGGCTGCGGCTGCTGCATGACCTGCGCCCTGGCCGAGGGGCAGTCGTGCGGCGTCTACACTGAACGCTGCGCCCAGGGGCTGCGCTGCCTCCCCCGGCAGGACGAGGAGAAGCCGCTGCACGCCCTGCTGCACGGCCGCGGGGTCTGCCTCAACGAAAAGAGCTACCGCGAGCAAGCCAAGATCGGTGAGCGCGCTCAGTGTGCTAGGCAGTTCCACGGCGCACGGGCGGGGGACACGGGACATGCTGGCCCCGCGCGCTCTGCCCAGCAAGTGGCTTAGAGCCGGGGCGCAGCTCGGGAGGACGGCGGGGAGGGTCCTTGCACCTCGGAATTGGAGCCCTGGCGGATCCTGCTACCTGGGGCTGCTGTCTAGCCGGGTTTTCGCTCCTTCTCCTCGCCCCTGCCCCCACCTCCTCCACCCCACCCTTCCCCCCTCGACTGAATGCCGACTCTGAGCGCCTGTACGGTCTCTAGGTCCAAATCCCAGGTAGTCAATCTCCAGTCCGAAAGTGTGCACGTTACATTACTAACTCCTTCCTCCACCACCCGCCATACACCTATTTTGTTGTGGGTTTTTCTTTTCTTTTCTTTTTTTCTGAACTTGTAAAAAAAGATCTCTTTTATTAAAATATTGCTTCAACTAGGGACCTGGAGAGAGGCGTTACCGGTCTTCTGTGCTAATTCCACCTTTGTCCCTCCCAGCCCCCTACTTCCCCTACCAGCCCCTCCTTGACGTTTCTATTCTGCTACCCCGCCACACACACACGCACTCACATGCACACATAAGCACGCACGCACCCTTGGTAGCTATGCCTTTTGGGTGGGGGCTTAGATGCCCCTCCCACGTGCACGCCCACTGCTCTTGACTTGATCTGGTTGATTGTGGTAGGTTGTAAAACACTCTAAAATTCAAAATACCTTTTCTCCTCCCTGGGAGGGAAAGATTACTTTCAGCAAGCTGGGCGGCGGCGGGGAGGAGTGGGGGAAAGGGATCGGAAGGAAGGGTTTGGCGTTCCTGAGCTGGGTGTTCGTCCCTGAATCTAATTCCTTTTCCCCTACCCCAATTCAGATTTCACCTAGGAGGAAAGGAAGGAATAGGGTTTAGAGGCCAGAGGGATGTGAAATTCAGACATCATAGCTTCCCCGCCAGTGCTAATCCGCCCCCACTCCTCGCCGCTCAGTCTCTCAAACCAGATCACAAGTGGGTGTGGTATAAATGCAAGAGGGGCCCTGGAAACGCAGAATGCAAAATCAAGGGGGCGGAGACGGAAAAGCCAAGCACCCGGAACCTCCCCTCCGCCTCCAACTAGCCACGCCCCCTGGTTGTCCCGCCCCCAAATTCTCAGTGCCTGGAGTCTAGGTTTTAAAAGGTTGACAGAACTAACTTGTTCAATGAGAACAATTCTGCCCCCCCTTAGACTGGGTGTGCTTTTGGAAAGTTACCTGATCTTAATTTTTTTTTTAAGTTTCATGAACTATACACAAAAAGTCTGGGTTCTGAGACGTCAGCCTCGTTACTGATCCTCTCCCAAAGGGGTTAAGACTTGGCAAAATAATGTTTATTCTGTGTCGTAGTTTCTTACTGGGACAATGGCCTTCTTCCCCCATCCCCTTCCATTACAAGCATCCCAAACATGAGTTTTCTTAACTGCAAACTACAGACACTATGATGCAGGAAAAGAGTGCGGTGGCACTTGAGAAGTGGCAGGAGAGCTTTTCAGCCTGGGTTCAGCCTGGATCCCCGCAAACCCTGCAGGTTTCCCTGCATCAGGCGGCAGCCCCTCCATCTTTACAAGAGGTAGACTTTCTCCAGATTGCAGCCTGCAAAAAGGGACCGAGGGCAGTGTGCAGGCCCCGGAGGGCCCAGAGACCGGTTTGTGAAGTTATTTTTATTAAGAGCCACTTTTCAAAGGCGGTCCCGCCCGCCTTCATCTTGTGGGATGTGGATTTGGAAAAGCTTAGCACCAGGGAAAAAGGTATGAATCGATTTCCTGGCTTGGAAGCGAGCGCGCTGGGTAACCATCCGGTCACATCGAAAGTATGCAAGGTATCGCTCAGCCGCATTCTGGCCCCACTTTTATTTGCCCTACCGTGTGGTTGGTATGATGTGGTTGGTGTGGAGGGTGCGCGCGCGCGCAGTTGCTGGGAGAGCAAATTGGCACATCCAGCTTTCCAGTTCACACACACACACACACACACACACACCCCAACGGGCTTTTATCCCAAGCAAGATAGCCTCTAGATTTCTCCGCAGCCCCTTCCTCAGCTCACATCTTCACGATGCCTCTGGGCCAACACCGAGCAGCCTTCCCACCCCGCCTCCACCCCCATCCTAGACACTCTCGCAGACTCCGCCCTTGCCTAAGACAGGTGCCGGACTCACTGCAGGATGACTGCCCTTGACCCGCGGCCGGGGTTGACTTCTTCCTCCCGGACAGATGGGAAGGGGGTTGGCGCTCCTGGCTAGAGCCTTTCAGCTCCAGAGCTGCTGGGTGGGTCCCCCAAAAGTTAAAGATGGTGCAGCGACAGTACTTAGAGGAAATGAGCAGAGAGAGGGAGGAGAGTGTCGGCTCCTTTGACCAAAATTGCTGCCCCGAGACCCCACCACCACCACTTCCCCTTACCAATTTCAGCAGTGCAAACTTGCATTTGGCCCTCCCGCGGTTGCGGTATAGATTTAGATACAGACATAGATGATATATGTATGTGTATACACATGTGTGTATATATATACACATGTATGTATATATATACACACACACATATATATATGTATGTATTGAAGGAGGTTAAAAATTAATTTTTTTCAACCAAAAAAATCGTTGCATTTCTGGAATCAGAAATGGGGAGCTGAGGAGGGCGAGATGGCAGGCAGCCAAAGCTTCTGGGAGGAAGAGTGGAGGGCGGGCGGGGACTGGTGTTTTGCTAGGCACGTTGCTGAGCAACGGGAGGAGTCCGCCCGGGAGCTCGGTGCTGGGAGCGCTAGGGCCTTGCATTTTATTTTGGCCAGTTCAGAGGCAAAGATAGATACAGAAACAGAGGGCAGTGTGTGTGAGGCTGGAGGGAGGCGGGAGACAGGAGTTATTTATTGGGACAAGCTCAATAAATATGGGTGCGCTGGGTCGAGTCAAGGAAGGACCCGGCTTTGCTCTGGGCATGTTTGGAGAAGGAGCCTTGTGGCTTTACTGGCCTGCATACTTGCCTAGGTCTGGAAGATTTCTCTTGTGCCTGTGAGACATTAAGTTTGGGCTACAGGGAGAAGTGGGTTCTGGGTTTCAGTTCTGTCATTGAGAAATAAGAAAGGAAGAACAGAAAACATGCTTCTGGGAAAGAAAAACAAATACCTAAATAAAAATGAATTCAGCTTTTGCTTCTTTGAGGGGTTTGGCCCTCCATCGCCCTGGCTTCCACTCCCAGCCTGGTCCAAGTGCCATGTTGAAGTCAAGTCCCAGAGTTAGTTTTATTGGCCAAATTTGTGTCTGGGTTGAGCAAGATCATGGAAAAACTGAAGGAGCCAGATTCCTTTCCCACCCGTATCCCCTCCCTTTGAAACAAGCCTTCAGGAGGCTGGCCATGGCCCGAACCAACCAAAATGGAAGCTGGGAAGGAAGACAAGAGAGGGTGCTTTATCATGACTTTTCTTGCCTTCCCCCTCCCCTCCCTTCTCCTCTTTCTGCTGTGTCAGCTCTGACTGGAAGAACAAGCCCTGTTGACCAAAGTGAGAGCTCATTTTCCTTCCATTTCTCTTCTTTCCCCCCATTTCTTACCACTCCCTCCCCTCCCAACCCCTTCTCCACCCCCAACTCCGCGGCATCCCCTGAGGGCTTGAGTTTTAGTCTGAGCAGCTGTGCGTTAGCCCCGGGGCTGGGGTTGGATTTGAGCAGGCAGGTGGGTTTGCAGCTGCAGAGGGAGGGCCAGGCTGACCTAGGAGCCAGAGGTCACCGGGAGGGTTGCAACAAAGGGCATGTGAGCAGGAATCCCAACAGAAGGTGGGGAGGGGGGAGGGGGAGGAGCTAGCAGAAAAGGAAGGTGATTTTTTGTCGTCTAAAGTTTTTGCTTTGTACCTGAGCAATATCTTTGAAGCTTTGAGTTATGTAATGTATGGAAAATAAGATTTTGAAGACGGGACCACCACTTTCCAGGCCCATTGCCTCCAGAAATTGGAAGAGCACTGTAAATAGACCGGGTACCAATGAGGTCCCCCTGGAAGCATAAGTGAAGAGGGCTAAGAATGGTTGCCCTGAAAGACATGGAAGCAGTTTGGTAGCATTTGGTTTGAGTTTGTGTTTTTCAGTTTTTTCTACCATAGTCAGTCCAAAAGTTGCAAGCTAGAGACCGTCCTTCAGTTTTAATCTGGATATATGCTTTCCGAAACAATAAGATTTATTACATACTTGAAAAATAAAGAAGCAAATAAACAGAAAAGCCAGTTCTAAGTTCCTGCTCCAGAGAATCCCCACGCTTGTTTCCAGCTCTATTTCTTTCCATGATTTCTGTTATGATGTCTTTTTTTTTTTCCTTCTTCTTAAATATGAATTCAGAGCAGTGACTGGAAATCTCTATGAGAGTTGAAGTGGCCTTTCCTGCCTGGCCACTCAGCTTAGCTTGGCCCTCGCGTCTCTCCAGGAATTGTCTGGGTATTGGCCAAAGAATGCTACAGCTGGAAGGGACCCACGATGATTGTGGCACGGGGCAGTCGGGGCCATTATTTACAGATGAGGACGCTGAAGCCCAAAGTGCGAGTCACTAGCCCAGAATTAGGGGCAGGGTTAGAGGCAGAGCCAGCACTCCATCTCAGTCTTAGAACCCTGTTGAGTCTAAGCCTCCATTCCATTATCTCCAGCTTTCTTCCTTAGGCACTAGGGCCCTGGCCTGGGCCTGGTCTAACCTCAATAAAGCCTTTGACAAACACCACCAATGCTGTCATCCCATAGCAGTGTTTGTGAAGGTGAGGTCAGAGCTCAGAACTGGGGGGTGCTCCGTTTGAGGGAAGGAAGTGGCCCCAAGGTGGAGAGTGCAGCACTTCTTTATTCCAGTCCCTCTCTGGCTTAGACCAGTGGTTTGGTGACAGATGGGGGCAAGGAGGGTGGAAAGGGGTGGTGCCCGGCCCAACAGTCCATGTGCCAGACCTCATTTCCTGAAAGACAGGGAACTCTGCTAATGGGGGGGAGGGGGCAGGCAGGCCCTCCCTGCCCGTTGGCTGGGCCGAGGTCTGCAGTCTCTATGAGCACACAGCACAGAAGCATCTGGCTGCCCATGGCAACCAGCCCCCACTGGCGAGGGCTTCCATGGAGCTGGGTGGCAGGATGCTGAGAGCTGAGCTCAGGTCAAGGCGGGATGAGGGAGTGCTGCGGGATTTGTGCATCAGAAGAAAAGAGAAAACTGCATGCCACCAAAGTTGTCAAGGAAGAAAGCGAGAGTGTCGCAGGGCTTTTTAACATGCAGGTGGGTCTGAGCTCTTTCAGGAGGAGAGGAGAGGAAGACCTCCAGATTACAGCTGGGGGCCTCAGGTTGATCTGAGGAATTGCCGGGAGTCATCCTCATACATCTTGGAGGCTGCGGCAGCTCCTCCCATGAGGGATTCCTAAGAAGGAGGCAGATAAGATAAGGCTCTCTTCCCTATAGGTTAGACCACCAGGTGAGCCCTAGGGGAGTTTTAAAATAAATAGGAACCCCCTGGCAATGGGCAAAGAGACACCTGATTGGTGGCATTGCTCTTATATCAGTCAGGGGCAAAGAAGATGTCCAGCCCTTTGTTCATCCTAGCTTGATGCCTGGATTGGTCGGCCAGAGCTGTTTCCTGCCTGAGGAACATAAAATTTAAAATAAAATAAAATAATATAAAATAAAATAAAATAAAATAAATAGTTTACCTTATTTTTGATCTCTCAGCCTAAACCATCAGAGATCATCCTCTTCCTTTGCCAAATCCTGAAGCAAGACTCAGACTGAATTTGCACTCAGAACCAGCTTCATGTGACCTCTGCTGGTTTGCAGAGATGCTTCATGTGAACTGTTTAAATTGCACCATCACAGCTCTACTGGGCATGCTCCCCAGTTTCCCTGTCACTTCAGTGAAGATGACTTATTAAAGACCCTTTAGAAGAGCACTGTCCAATTGAGATATAACAGAAGTCACGTGTTAAGTAATTTCAAACTTTCTAAAAGCCACACTTTTTTAGAAGGTAAGAAGAAACAGGTGAAACTAATTTTAATTGCATATTGTAATTCACTATATCTGATAAATTATAATTCTTACTTACACTCAAAATAAACAATTATGAGATATTTTACGTTCTTTCATATTAAGTCATTGAAATCTGACGTGCATTTTACATTTATAGCACATCTCAGTTCAGACACCAAATTTTCATTGGAAATACATGACCTGTATTTTTAGATTTCGTAAGATTCACAGTTGAAAAAGTAGACTCATATACCCAAGTTGTCCCAAACATACTCAGAAGTTTTCCAATAACCAAACCGGGTATTGTTTTTGGTTTTTTTTTTTTTAACTTGAATTAATTTAAATGAAATAAATTTTAAAATTCAGTTCCACTAGCCACATTTCAAGTGTCAAAAGCCACATGTGGCTAGTGGCCACCTTATTGGACAGTGGCCACCAGTGAGCCCTTCCCTTACCTGAGGAGGGAACTGCTGTCTCCACTCTCCCTCCTCCTGCTCCAAAACACTCAAGGAGGAAAAGAGTCTGAACTATAAGTGTCACACAGGACAGACTCCCTTGTTTGACTCCTAGCAAGTCTTTCAGGGGGCCAGGGAGAAAAAGAAAGAATTCAAACCGTCTGCTCCCTGCAGCCCCCTTCTTGTCATGCCGGACTTTTCAGGAAATGTGGCTACTCAACTGTGCTGTCCTGAATGGGTTGTGATGAGTCAGGCATGGGAGTGTGGCTAGGTCAGAGAAATGGCCCCTCACTTCCTCCCTCTCCTCAGCTCCCCTCCCCCCATTCAGAGGCTGCTGCCCACCTCATGCCTGGTGTGGGGTATGTGTAGATAAAGGATACAGGTGCTTCTACTGAGCATGCTCCACCTTCCCCAAGTCTAGAGGGACCTGGCTGGAGACACTCACCTTGGGAGCTGTGCATAAGTGTATTTCTTACGTGTAACTTTATCACCAGGTGCCTCCCAGGGATCAAGAGATCCCTGAGTCACGATCCTGCATCCTAGTTTGGCCCCAAGGAGGGAAAATGAGGAGGACCCTTCCTTTACAGTGGAAGATGTGTGAGTGGGACCCCAGCTTTTCATTCTGAAGAAATGTCACCAACTTGACACCTACCACATCTGCACTGAGGAGGGTGGTGGGTCACCTTTTCTCTCCATCTTTAGGCAAGGAGATTTCGTGCCTTAATGTAGCATGAAGGAATGGGATTAGACAAGGGACGAACTCCCAGGCTGAGTTCTCTAAGTGGGAACTGGTTTGCAGAAGCATTTGTGCAAAGTCCCTCTTACCTGGGAAGACCAGGGCAGAGCCATCGCTTCCCAACAGACCCTTCTGCAGACTGAAGAGCCTTAGATCTTGTGGTCTACAAGTAGACACCTGTCAACTGTGTATCACAGCAACCAGATTTTTAGTTGATGATTGGAACACGGGAGGCTAGAAGCAACAGAGATCTACAAACACAGAGACCTGTGCTGAGAGTTCATTAGCACATGACCCTTGGAGAGGGGCCTATTGTCATCCTCTCAGTAACCCAGATGAGGAAACTAAGACAAGGAGAGGCGAGGAAGAGACTAAGAGAGGTCAAAGCACGTCTGCACCAAGACTTATTGAGCCCCATCTTCCCTCCAGGAAGGGTGACTGCAGGTTAAGCGCTGGCAGTCTGGTTCCTGATTCTATTTATCTGCTTTGCTATACCATGTCTTTACTTCTCTGCTCAGGACAGAGATGTTACATACCTACGATGGCCAACTTTGCTGTTGGTTCTCCTGGCCTGAAATGGGCTGGGGGCTGTAAAGGAGCTCAGTGGGGTAAGCTCATCACTCTTGTTGTCCAGTCTCCGACTCTCTGAATCTGCTCCCTGCCTCTGCCACTCACCTCAAGTCAGCAAGACTCCCCTCCAGTGTCTTTTTGCAACTCCTCCCTTCTTGCAACTGTTCCTTAGGGTAACAGTTGTTTTAATCTCTTTTTCTTTTGGAACGTCAGCGCTCCTTTCCTTCTCAGCTCATAATTCAGGCTAAGAAGAGCCCAGAACATGCGCATCTGTTACTGACCACAGAGGAAAAGAAAACAGAGTCTTCCAAGAGAGACTGGGGCAGGGAAGACACTGGTCAAAGATGCTATGGGGAGGAGCAGGGATGCTGGAGCTTCCCCGGAAGGTTCCACGCCGTCCCTACGGCCCCTGTCCCCCTTTTCTTTATGCAAAGGCACACACACAGTGTAATTGAGTCTCTTGGTATCTGCAGCTGGGAAACGGTTGAACTTCAGGAGACTGAGACATGTCTCAGATTTTTTTAAACAGTGAGCAGCTGAGCCATCATTTTTGCATAAGCCTCATGTTGTGGCAAAGAGCAGGAGGCTACAAGTTGACTAGGAAACAGGGCAAAGTGGGGAGGAGGCACGAAGCATCCAGCCTTACCCAGACACAGATCAGTGTCCTCAGAGGAGCTGTCCTGTAGAATTTTCTGCGGCGATGGAAATGTTCTGTATCGGTGCTGTCCAACACAATAGCCACTGGCCACATGTGGCTATTGAGCCCCTGAAATGTGGCTGAAGCAACTGAGAAGCTGAATTTGTAATTTGATTTAATACTTGTTTATTCAAATAGGCACATGTGGCTAGTGGCTACTGTACTGGACAGCACAGTCTTAGATCAAAGAAGCCCGGGAAATCCAGGGTGTCCCTACTTCTTCCCAATCCTGTGAGGCTTATCTCCCCACCTCCTGGTTCCCTGTGGCAGTTACTGTGCTTAAAGGCAGGGGTATGCATGACATGATCCCTCAAGGCATCCACTGAGCTCTAACGTGCCCCAGCTTATATTACAGAACCACTCGTTGACCTACTTCTCTTTTTCTTGTGAGCAGATTCACACATCTCTCCATTTAAAGATTATTTATTAAAGCCCATGTGCCAGGGAGACAAAGATCAATGACCAAGTTCTTTCTTTAAGAAGTTTACTGGAATCCCACAGAGGGAGCTAGAATGGGAGCCTGTGGAAACCCAGCTCCCCTTTTCACTCCTTGTAGAGAGACTCTGGGCGAACCCATCTTGTGCTCTGGCTAGAAAAAGAGAATTTTCCCCTCCCCAGGGCCAGGTGGCCTGGCCAAGCCCTACATTCTTCTGGAGCTGTGAGTTCCGAGTACGCCTCAGTTTCTTTCATTTCTGTAAGCAAAGTTGCAACATCTGGGCCACCCGTTTTCTCTTAAGTTTGACTATGAGGTCAAGATAGAATGGGAAACTACCACCAGGCTGGCACCAGGCTGTTTGTGGTGCCAGTGCAGTACCAAGAGCCCCAGGATGGAAGGTTAGATTTCAAGAAGCAAAAGGACTGGACCACCCATCACTGGGACTAGGGAGCAGGTGGAATGAGAATGGCCCTTAAGAGCACGTGCCTGTGCCTGTGCCTGTTTCTAAATCATCCTGTTCCAGCAAGGGAGCAGCAGCCGCGAGAGGGCGGGGTTGCAGACAGTGGTGGAGCCTGGGTAGGGAGGATGCATTGGCACTTGTACTGTGACTAGCAGTGCCTACCCCAGGATGCCTTTGGGTCCACAGCAGCTGGGTTTGCTGGGACATGAGGGTGACATAATCTTCAAGCAGATTTTCATGTCACCAGGGGGCATGCCTCAGGGGCAGCCCATCATGAATCAGGGAGAAACTGAGTTGGCCACCTAACATGGCAGGGGCTGGGGTCATCAGAGAGCCGGCTGGCAGGACTTGGGAGTAGAACGGAGCAGAATCAAAATGCAGCCCAGAGATAAATACCAGGACAATAGGAGAGCCCTTGCTTCCTTAGTCTTTGGATAGACCAAGGGATTAAAGGGCCCTGCTTCCCAGAGGAGGGAACAATGTCGAATATGCCCTTGTCCACCCTCTGCAGAATCCTTTCAAAATGACATCTAGAGATAGCAGGAGGTCCTAGATCTGTTTTCCTTTGTTCCTTGATTATGTTTCAGTTACAGATTTAAAAAAATATCAAGGGATTGTGTACAGGTAAGCCTTGTCCCCCCTCTTACACCTGCTTTCTCCATCCTGGACTAATGTGGGTCCTTTCTGGTCCTCATTTGTCCGTCTCTCTGATCCTTTAAATGCATGCTGCAGACACACAGAGAGGGGAGGATTGGGGTGGTTGTCAGAGAAGTATAAGAGGAAGGCACACACATTCCAGATTTTAAAATTGCTTACAGTCCCTGCAATGAAGCATCCTGGACACGTTCTGTGGCCATCAGTCTCCTCCGCCATCTACTGGCCATGTGGAGGTATTGACCCCTGCTGGTCGACAGGGCTCCGAAACACACTGCACTAAACTCCCTAGATTAGATTCAGGTGTGGGGCAACTTCACCAGGAAGTCCTCCTTTATATCCCACCTAAATCCCTTCTGCAACCTTGGTGCATTTTGTTTTGATAAAACAGCTCAGAAGCTGCCAGGCTGCTTGTGCTTTCTTGTTTTATCTAAAAGTTACACCCTTCCAAAATTGAAAGCCTAGTTGTGACTCGGCCACAAAGCAGCTGAGCAGGGCTAGTTGGCTCTGGCATTCCAGCTCGGGTCTTACTTTCCAGACCTTTCATCTTCGTGGCTCTGCTCCAAGTTTCCACTGTCTCTCTGGAGCCTACAGGTGACCATAAGACCCTGATTAGTATCTTTGATACTCGACTCTCCCACTGCCTAAGTAATAGGTCCCATGGTGTTAAGTGGCACCAAAAACTGGGAGGCACATCAAAACTTTAAGCCTGCCCTTCAGAAAGAGCCAAAGAGCCTGCAAACTGGGGAGGGTATGCCCTCAGGAACCCTGCCTTGGTGAGGCCAGGGGAAGGAGAGAGGATTTGCAAAAACATCTTGAGTTCCTTCAAGAAGGTACGGGAATCTACAATGTGTGGCCTAGTACCATCCTTGCTTGGTCCCAAGGCTAACACTTTCAGAGACAAGACTAAGAGGTCCAAGTAATTTGCCCCAAAGTTTCTCTAACCGCTGTTAACAGCCCCATCCTCTTCCCCAGAAGGGTAACTCAAGGTTAAGGGCAGCCCACAGCACTTCTCAGAAAAAGTCCTAAAATGTGAAGAGCCTTGAGGAGAGCTGTTGATGAGCAGAGGGCCAGGAGACTTCCAACAGGCTTCCACGACCCCCCAGGCCAGAGAGAGAAGCTCTGTAAGAGAAGATGCAACACCTCTTGGGGAGTGATGGAAGTGTTAGCTATCTTAATTGTGGTAGTGGCTTCATTAGTGTATACATCTATCAAAATTCATCAAAGTGTACATCTGAAATCTGTGTAGTTTGTTGTACAGGAATCATACCACAATAAAAGTTTAAAAAACTGAGAAAAAGAGAGAGAGATAATGTGCAACAGCGTCTAGATGGTGACAACCTCTGACCACAGGGAGAGGGGGACCCAAAAACGGGTGGCCAGAAGAGGGTGGATGGCACCCCCCATTCCAGGTATCTTTAAGAACTAGAAAGAGCACCATGGGGATGGGCGCATATTCTTGGTTTTGCCTGGACCCAGGGGAATGGTTTAGATGGTCTACTGGAGGGATTCCAGGAGCTGGTACAGCCAGTCACTGGAGGTAAGCAGCTTCCTCAGATCTCTCCTGATGAAGGAGCAACTCCTGGAGGCCAGCTCCACAGGTGCCCCTGAGGACAGCTTGCCAGCCCTTCAGGCCAGGCCAGAGCATCCTCAAAGAAGATGCTCACCTTTCTTCCATGCACTGGTCAGCATCTGGCCCTCTCACCCTCTTCTGCTCCCTGCATCTGGTTACAAGCTTGATTGCAGGAAGGGGTGTGGCCATGCACCCCTAGAATGCTCCCAGCCTTTCCATGGTCCTCCCCACTACCCAAAAGCTCAGGTGCTTTTTGAGGATCAGAATGCTTGATGATGCCCAGCAACCGTTGCGTGAAGTGTCAAGTCACTCAGTAAGATGGGCTCAGCAGCCTTCCGGGCCATGTTAGCTTTTCCTCTCCTCACCCTCTTCCCCCAGACCTGGGACTTGAGTTTAGGCCTGAGTTACTAGGTAACAGAGCCCTCACCTTTCAGTTTGTACTGATCGGCTTGCTCCGCCCTGCATCCCATCCCCATTCTAGCTCATCCCACAACCAAGAGAAACATCGCCAAAACATCACTCTGTTAGCTAGAAGGCTTCATCCCACCAATTATGCACAGCAGCATCCTGACTCCTCATCCCAGCAAGTTTGACAGCGTGTCAGAGCACCAAGTCAGGACCTGGGGGGAAGAGGGGAGTGAAAGGCTGGAAGTGGGGACAGGGATCCTGGTGTGGAATTTTGTTCCGGGACAGCCTGCCCACTGCTTTGCCATTTGCCTTCTCCCCATCACCTTCTCTAGGGACCACTTCCCTTCTTCTCCATGGATAAGTACCCAAGTCAACTAACCACTCTGAACCCTGCAAACCACTGGAGGCTTCTTCATGGCAGGGGACTTCCATACCAGAGCCCTGCCATCCTAACCAGGTTAGGCCAGGTCTCCATACGCCTCCCTTATACACCTGGAACTTGCCCAGGGGCTGGGAGCTCCTGCCCTGGGGACACAAAACTTCGTGTTCTCACCAAGCTGCTCTCTCCCTGTATCTTCCCTCATCCACATCTCCTTGGACTCCTCTCCTTCTATTTCCCATCCCAATGCCTTGTCATCGTGGCTCCTGGGGAACCCAGTGACAGTGGCATGGGTGGAGAATAGGGTTTTCCTTCACCCCATCTGAGTTATTCAGGGTCACCCCCAAAAGCCTATTTTCTTTTTCTGCAATTTGAAGGCAAAAGAGGGCAGAGAAGACAGGGCTCCCTGCCCCCGCCCGCACTGCACCTGCTCTTGCCATGGGCATCCTGGCCACACCTTGCCCACGTGGGAAGAGCCATCTGAGACCTTCCACCTTGGGTCTTCCAAGGCTGGTGTGGTCAAGGAGCTGAGAGGAGGGGTGGGGACCCAGAAAAGGGTGCCTGTGAGATGAGAATTTCATGGAAATCTGTGGACCAAGAAAAGGCCAGGGAGGTGGAATTAAACAGATCAACAAATAAACGAACAAAGTCCTAGTTCTTTAAAGGTCATAAGTCAGCTAAGTATAGACTGTCACCAAGTCACTGCTATATATAACTGCTCCAGCCCAGCCAGCTGTCTGCCTCTCTTGGCCTGGAGCTATGTCCCAGCCTCCAGGACACAGAGCATAGAGCCAGCTCTGAGCAGGAAGCATGGGCTTCCATGTCCCCCCAACCCACCGGCACTGCTTCCCTCCAGACCCCACATTTCTGGCTCTCCAGGTCCCCTCCTCCTGCTGTTCATGATGGTCCCCATTACCCTGCTAGTCCAGACTCCCCAGGTCCCTCCTACCTTCAGTTCCGCAAGTCCAGATAGATCCCAGTTATAGCAGTTCCAGAAGCACCAAGACCTCACGAGAGGATGGATTTGGCCTCTCTTCACGTGCTGGCCGTCCCCTAGGTCTCTCAGACAGCCTAGGTCTCCAGATCCTGTTCTTACATTGCAGCCCCACCTCCAGCCACTACCCCATCTGCTTAGCCAGCCCCCAGGCAAACAAGCCCTTAAACAGCCCTCTCCCGGCACAGGGAAATATATACAAGATCTTATGGTAGCTCATAGAGAAAAAAAATGTGACAACGAATATATATATGTTCATGTATAACTGAAAAACTGTGCTGTACACTGGAATTTGACACAACATTGTAAAATGATTATAAATCAATTTAAAAATGTTAAAAAAAAAAAAAAGAACTAAACAGCCCTCTCCCTCCACCTTCCATCCCCAGACTGTCCTCTCCCTCTTGTGCAACTTCCTCTCCTGTATTGGCTTGACTTTTCCTACACTCTCCTACTCCATGAAGTCTCCCCAGATTCACCCTACTGGACTTTCCACCACTTACACGAGTGTTAACTCATGCTCTGGTTCTTATTTCCCTGCTTTCCCCGGTTTGGTAAGCTCAGGAAAACAGACAGCCCGTCTCTTCATCCCAAACCTTCAAGCCTTGGGCTCTGCACGGTGGTGTCTCAGACCACAGAGGCTGATCCTCCGCCCCCATCTCCCTGCAGAGAGAGATTCCCGCGAGCACGAGGAGCCGACCACCTCCGAGATGGCGGAGGAGACCTACTCGCCCAAGATCTTCCGGCCCAAGCACACCCGCATCTCTGAGCTGAAGGCTGAGGCCGTGAAGAAGGACCGCAGAAAGAAGCTGACCCAGTCCAAGTTCGTCGGGGGAGCTGAGAACACTGCCCACCCCCGGGTCATCTCTGCACCTGAGATAAGACAGGAATCAGAGCAGGTGAGCCTCAAGGATTCTCTTCCCATCTATCCCTGCACCCGTATCCCGCAGCTTCTGCCACCATCCTAGCTTTTGACCTTGCCTCGCGTCTAAATAAGCATGCGTGGCAGCATTTTGTACCCTCAGGGGGCGCAGCAGGTGAGACAGAGGAAGACCTTGAGTAGCAACTTATGGGAACGAAAAGTAGTGACTCTCCACACAGACCCTTTAGTTCCCACACCCCATTCTGCAAGTCCAGGTGATTGCTCGGTTCCTACCATGCCTCTCACCCCTCCCACTCGCACACAGGGACCCTGCCGCAGGCACATGGAGGCTTCCCTGCAGGAGCTCAAAGCCAGCCCGCGCATGGTGCCCCGCGCCGTTTACCTGCCCAACTGTGACCGCAAAGGATTCTACAAGAGAAAGCAGGTATGCCCCATCCCATGCCCCAAGTTCAGGGGGCTCCTGGAATGGCACTTGCCCAAAACCCCTACCTCTGAATGCCTGGGTTTCTGTCATTAACCACAGTGTGTCCCAAACCTCCCATCTCCTGGCACATGTGGCAATCGTGATGTTCCCTGTTTCCTCCTACACTAGAGTCTACTGACATTTTAATGACTCGCCTCATGTACACGAAATCATTTAAAAAGGAAACTTTCTATTTCCATCACCGCGTCGCATCACACTTTGTGCATGTTACTTTCTGATATACACATAAATATACACATGTATGACTCAGTGTATTCTCACTGCATACCACCTGAAATCATTTTGTGTCCCATTCACAACCAGACTACCCTTTGGGCATCCCTACTGCTGGTTAGCTGGTACTATTAGCCTGTTAAGGAGTACACATGGCTTTAGGGCAGTCATTCTTAGACTTCCCAGGGCACCGGCATCACCCCCAAGTGCTTGTTAAAACACTGACTGCTGGGCCCCACCCCAGAGCTTCTGATGGGGTGGACTCTGGGAACTTTGCGTTTCTAACAAGTTCCCTTCCAGGTGACTCTGATGCTCCATTAGGGCACCCCTCATCTCAGTTAGAAGTCAGGAGCCAGAAGGCTTTGGGTCAGTCCTTGGTTCCCCTGCTTACGAATTGTGTTCTTTTACCCCAGTTAGTTAATGTTGCTGCTTCCAGTTTCTCATTAAAATGGAGAATAACTGTACCTATTATTCTCACGTGATTATGAGGAATAATGGATTCGTCTTGGGAAAGCACTTAGAGCAGCACGCAGTACTTAGCAGTAAGTGCTAAGTGGTGTCTGGTGCCTGATGCAGCTGTACCAGTGACGCCTCCTATTATTATAATCGCCATTATCAGGTCACGTAGCTCTCTGGAGAATACCAAGTTGGAGGACCCTGAATGGGTGACATGAAAAAAAAAAAAGTTATAGGAGCTAGCCAAGGGCAGACTGCCTAAATTAGGACTTTTCCCCGGGTCCTCTGGGGCAGCGTGGACACCAGAACCCCAACGGTTGGGTACAGCTCCCTCAGCTCTCTGGGTGTGAGGGTCTGTCTTGGGGGACAGGGGGAGACGTAGGGCCAGGTAGAAGCAGAGCCTCACTTCCTGTCACTCTCCCACCCCAGTGCAAGCCTTCCCGTGGCCGCAAACGTGGCATCTGCTGGTGCGTGGACAAATACGGAATGAAGCTGCCAGGCATGGAGTATGTCGACGGGGACTTTCAGTGCCACACCTTCGACAGCAGCAACGTTGAGTGATGCGTCCCCTCCCCATCCTTCCCTCACCCCATCCTACCCCCAGCCCTGACTCCAGCCAGCACCTCCCTCCACCCCAGGATGCCACTCATTTCATCTCATTTAAGGGAAAAAAAAAAGCATATATCTATCTATTTGAGGAAACTGAGGACCTCGGAATCTCTCGCAAGTTCTCAACTTTGAAAACGGCAACAATGGAGATGCAAAAATCTAAGAAGACCCCCCCTTAAAAAAAAGGTTTTCTTTTTGAGGCAAGTTGAATGAACAGGGAGGGCAAGAGAGGAGGAGCAAGAGAAAGAGAAGGGAGGGAGGCATACGTGTGCAAGAGAGGGAACAGTGAATAGTTACAAGAAGGAAAAGCAGAATGTGGGCCAGAAGCATCCATCCTTACACCCAGCCCTGGCCCGAGCTGGGGAGCCATTTGGGCATCAGAAGGCGTGGCCCAAGGTGTAGCATCTGATGGCAGCCTTGGAGTTTGCCCAGTCTGGATGGGTCGCAGGGGGAAGAAGGGAAAAGGCACCAGTGTCATTGCCTCTCCTGGATCTGTCTCCTCCTGCAGCCAGCAGCTTGCGCGGCTCTATCCCTGTCCTTCCTCTCCTCCCACCCCAGCACTCTGTTCTATCTGCCCCCAATTTACAAACACTAAACTGCATTCCATTCCTCTCAACACAGAGCAAATTCACAACCAAGTGATATTAGATAAGTAGGTGTTCCTAAGAAGATGCGTGAATATTAAGTATACAAGCATATTTCACTCCCCGGGGCAAACTTTGAGAAATCACGCCACACCCCAATAGTGGAAAGACATGTTCTTCCAGGGCGGCTAAAGCGACAACGTGCTGAATGAAGCCTGTGGTTTCAGCCCTTCATTGCCTCTAACTCCCAACTCGCACAGCCTCTGTGGGGGAGGGTAGGCTCAAAAAAAAAAAAGAAAGAAAGAAAAGTGGGCTTGTATTTATCTACAAGGCTCCATATAGTCATATATAGGCATATAAATCTATTTTCTTTATTTTTTTTCCTTTATTCCTTCCTTTCTGTCAATTTGCATTAACTTCTCCAAGTAGTTTCTATGGGGGCGTGGAAGAGCATCCTTATTCTGGGAAAACCAAGAAAACTCAGTCCTTCTAACACAACCCATAATGTCAGTTTTGTCCATCTCCCATGAGCACAGACTCAACGCTTTGTGGGACACAGTGTTGGATTTTTGTGTGTATGTGTTTTCCCACATGCACGTATGTTCATTTGTACCAACAAGCCAGGTCGATGAACACACCCAGTGGTGCACTCACCTGCTCCCCAGGACACCCCATTCACCTTTAGACCCTCAGGAAGTCACTATCTCTGGGCCCTAAACCGAATGAACCCAACAGGTCCATTTGACCCACTGGTCCTGCCCAGCCTTTTCATGTTACTTGGACAGAGCCTGCATTTGGAAAACCTCTCTCAGACTTCACGCTGGCAGAGCAGGAGACAGACTGAAATAAGGATGGAAAAGATGGAGATGGGGAAACAGTCAAAGTGATTGTGCAGGCCAGAGCAGATGGAGGGAGGGGCAGAGGGCTGGAGGGACAGGAGGCTGACTGCCCCATTCTAGCTTTGGAGCAAAGCGACAGAAAAGGGGACAAAACGAAGAGAAACCTCCCTGGGTCCCTTCTAAGCCCTCTGGGATTTAAGAGGAAGGAGAGTTTAGGGGAACAGATTGCAAGAGAGAAATGAGCTTAATCCAGGCCTTCGAGCCGGGGAAGGTGGGTAACTGTAGGTGGGTTCTAGACTAGCAGCTGTATGGAAACAAAGATCCAGAGAGACTAGCTGGGCTTTTGAAAGGACAAGCCTGTGTGCTCCAGTGCCCACCTTCACCCTGCAATGGGGGACTGAGGCCGGAGAGTCTTCCAAGCTGTTTGTCCTCTCTGGCCAGTTCTGGCTTCCTTCCTGGGGTGGAGGATGGCAGAAAGGCCCAGGACAGCCGGGGAATGGATGCTCTGGGGGTACTGCCGTTTGGAGGCCAGATTCTGAACCAAGAAAAAACCCTATTCTTCACTGACTGCCCCAGCAAGTGGGCGGGCCTGGGACTGTCCTCTGAGGATGGACATTGCTGGCCAGGAAAGGGGGCTTGGACGTGGCAAAGGAGACCCTTCCTTGCTGTGAACATACTTCTCTCCACTCTCCTGTTGGCATGACACCATGGAAACCACTCCAGAAGCGAACTTGGGGCAAAGAAGAGGGACAGCTGAAGAGCGAAAACATTTCAGCAGGTGGAAAGCCTGCAACTCTGAACTTGGGGGACGTCTCCGGCTCTCCCGGACAGGACAGTCGGCTGGGATGGGAAAGGTGGTCAATCTTCAGAGGACAAAGGGCCTGATGGGGATGGATGAAAGCCGTAAGGACTGACTTGTGCTTCTGTGTCAGTGTGCCCCATCTCTCTCCACAACTGTCCCCAAGCCCCCAACTCACATTTCAGTGTCTTGGGCCAGTATCGTCAGCCTTCCCACTTCACTCTTCTTTCTGCCTGTTCTTTCTTTGGACCTTGAGCAGTCCTCTAACTGGGATCTGCCAGGTGGATACTGGGGTGCCATGCCCCCTAAGAAAAGACTGAGCCAGGAATTGCGTACCCCACCCCATCCCTCCCAAGGCCAGGACCTGGCTCCTGGTTCCTGAGAGGGGGCTCCCCTGTTTACTGGACTTTGAATGGGCCTCTGCTCCTCCCATGGGCTCTTTGCTGTCAGCCATAAGGTAGGGGACTATGGCCTGGTTTAATGCCACGCATCTCTCCAGGTCTCCAGATCTCATGCCAACTCACCCAAACCTGTGAGTCTCTAGTTCTTGCAGGGGGCTGGGGAGAGTGGATTCTGGCCAGCTGGCCACTCTCTAGAGGATGCTGGACCTTCAGGACAGAGGAAGGTCTGGCCTGAGCCCAGAGCGGGAAGCCCATGAGGAGGGAGTCATTGAGGAAGGTGGACCTCCCCCAGGCAGGGTAGGGGGAAGGCAGGTGTCGCATGCTGCCAGCTGTGAAGTCCTGAGCAGGGATCCTCTTGACTCCAGGCTGCCTGTTGGCCACCGTCTGCTCACCTAGAGGGCCTTAGGCTCCGGGTTTCCTGTGGCCTCAAGTCTAAATGTTGCCCTGTCACCCCAACAGGAGGCCTCTGCCCAACCCCCTTTGACTCGCCTCACTCTGGCAGTGGAGACCTCTTATCCCCCACTGCTGCCAGGTGATGGAGGGACGCCTTGCCAGGACTGATCCTCCTTCCCGCAGAGCTGCACTACCTACCAGGGAAAGCAGGGCGTCTGCGAAGGAAGAGACTTGAAAGTTTCTCAGACAGCCAGGCCTGGACAGACAGGCCTGGAGACATTCAGCCCCCGCACGGGGGAGGGTGGGGGGCCCTGTGTAGTCAGTCCCTCCTCCTGACCCCTTGTCCATTTTCCCATCACCACCTCAGTGGTCTCCATGGTAACCCAGCAGGGCCAACCTCCTCTGGGGAGATGGGCCTGGACCACCACTCTCCCATCACCCAGCTCATCAGCAGCCATAGGGCTACGCAAGTGGGGCAGTGTCCCCCGCTCCATCTGCAGTCCCCAAGGGGGCTGCAGCTCAGATGGGAATTTCAGAAAGGAGTGAGCCGAGGAGAAGCCACCCTCTGGTCTCGGAGAGGATCTGTTTGGCTTCCAAGAGAAAGGAGGCTAAGTTTTAAGAAGTGGTGGGACAAGGGAACGGACGTTACCAGCCAGCAACCTGGGCGTTGTACTGTCTTTATTTTTAAAACCACTAAAGTGCAAGAATTACTTTGCACTTTTCTCCACTTCTTTTTTCTCTTAGGTTTTTGGTGTCTTTTTTTAAGCGTACTTTCTCGGTTTGCTAATGGAGTATGTAGTGTAGTCATTTCCACAGACTCTGGCCTCCTCTCTTTCACTCGTTTTGGACGGGGAAAAGGGGAGGTGAGGGGGTTCCGCTGCCCTGCACCCGTTCACCCCACCTCTGGTCCCCGGCCACCAGCCTGAGTCCCAGATCCACCACCACCACCACCACCGTCACACAGTAGCCCACACGGATAGACAGTTGTCAGACAGGATTCCTTCAGATTCCGAGTTGCCTACCGGTTTGTTTGTTTGTTTAACCCGCAATAACCACAGCACGTATTACGTAGTTCTTTATAGTCTGACAGACATACATACCATAATGCTATTCTCTCTTTTTTTGTTGTTGTTTTCGACTTTTTTTTTAAATAAATGCTCATAATCTTTACTGGTGAAAAGGATTAAAAAAATAATAAACCAACAAACAAAACCTGTTTGTGGAAAAAAAAAGAAAAGAAAACGCGGGGGGAAAAAAATCACCTGAATGTGGAAGAGCTCGCCTCCTGTTAAGCATTTTGTACCTAAGGAAATAAAAACACAAAACAAAAAAACCCCAGAGGATCTCACGTTTTATTAAAAAAGTGAAGATTGCTGTATACTATTTATTCAACTTATAATTTATGTTACTCCTTGATCTTTGTCTTCTGTCGTGACAAAGCATTTATTTAATAAAGTTATGCATTCAGTTAGCCTGCGTCAGCTTCCTCCGAGGGCCCAAGGATGGTAGGCGAAGGGTAAGAGAGGACACACTCCAGAGGGAAGGAGACAGGACCAGGTGGAGGCAGGACTGGGGTCTGCTCCCTCCAGGGGGCCCCCTGTCCCACGCTCCCACCCAGAAGTTGGGTGCCCTTTTCTCCATCTCTTCAAAACCCTTGCGATGAGCTCACGTTCACAACGTGCTTAGGAGGGCAAGTCGGCACCCGTGTTCAGCTCCTGTTATCACTACGACTGTCATCATTATTACCATTGAATCCAAGCTCCTGCTGTCAAAGAAAGTGATCTCCATCGACTCTTAAGCAAATGATGGGTCTCTTCTCGGAAAAGATTTTAAGGAAGGCGTTGCTAGAATGTTCCTCAGTCACTCATTCCAGAGCTGCACAAGCTCTTAGCTCCTGGGAACCTCTAGCTCCTACCCAGCCCCCACCGCTGTTTCTGCCCGGTGAAGAGTTAGGAAATGGCTAGTGACCCTGATTTCAACCCTCCAGTGGCTTAAAGAGCACAGTTTCCACACTGTCCTGCCGTCTGCCCTTCCTCCAGGCCCCTACTCCCTGCCGGCTCTTCTCCTGACCTCCATGCGACCCCATCTTCATCTGCAAGCCCACAACAGGGCATGGTCCTTTGGGCGACCCCCTCACCACCCCTGACAGGGGCTTCCATCGGCAGGCACGGCTGGAGGATGGAGCTGGGACATCTCCACTCTGCCCAGCCTGAGCCCCGGTGCCCTGCCCCGTCCAAGTCAAGTGGCAAGCAGAGTAACTGGGAGCATCCCTACCTGGCTATAGGTGGCCTGTCACCGGGCACACGTCCTTCTGAGTGCTCTTCCATGAGATTGCTCAGCCCAAGCACAGCTTTGCAGGCATGAAGCTGGTCAGCCAGCGCCAGGCAGTGACAGCAGGGATAGAGCGCGTGGCAGCTGCACTAGGAGGCGCAGAGAGGGACTGGCCTTCCCCACTTTCCTCTGCAGGGCTGCTGAGCGGGGCGTGGCGGATGGGTGAACAAGAGCAGCGCGCAGGACGGCCACGCTGGTCCAGGGCAGACCACAGGGCACCGCCTGCCCCGGAACTGTCTCCTGACCTCGCCATTGGCAGCTGTTCATCCTGCTGTCACCCACGTGCTGTCTGGAGCCGTGTGAGCCAGGACTCTTCTTCCTTTTGCTCCTCCTTCAGGGCTCCTCCCACCCCCGGGCCCACTCCACCAGGCCCCCGACTCCCTACAACCCTCACCTACCAACTCCCTGCTCACCTACCCAAGTCACTGAGGACCTGGCTTCGGGCTGCCAGGCCCCTGGTCCGGCCCCTCCTTGCACAGTTCATCATTGGACCCACAGCACCTTACTGCTCACACTTTCCCCCGGGGCCCTGTGACCCCTTAAGACTGGGCTGGGGCCTGGGGTCTGCTTGTGTCCCACCCTCACGTTTGGTGTCACAGCTGGTCGGAGGCCACACTCTTAGAAACATTCTCAACTCCATGGTCTCACCTCCATACACTGAAGCCATGCTCTGAGCCTTGGTACCCTAAAGGGTTCTGCATGGAAAGTCTAAAGATCCCACTCTGATTCAAATCACAGACAACCATTACAGTGAAAGAAACGGGGTGAGGGTTTTACTCAGTGGAGAATGAGAGTCGTTGGTCCCCCTCATTCTGAGTTTCCATTCATCAGCCCTCTCCGGCTGTTTCCTTCCTTCGGGAGCCAGGAGCCCATGGCTCCAGTGTTACCATCTACTTGTCCAGGTCTTGCCTGCCCTGCAGCCCCTTGGCCCTGGATGAACCTCCCCTTGTCGCTCCCACACAGCCCCACTGAGCCCTGCAGGAGAAAGTCCAGCATGCTGTGGGCTGACCCCACCACAGAATCCTAAGCTCCAGACCCTGCCTGGGGAACCTTCCACGTCCCCCGCCTGTCAGCAACACACTCTCATGCTGCCCCTCATACTGCCTTCTCGCTGTCAGAGAAAACCAAGCCCCACCTGGAAGAACGTCCTGTCTTCGCATCCCAGCCCCACAGAGTCAGCCACAAAACCACCGTCCTGTTCTCCACCAGCTCCCATCAGCCCTCCTCCGTTTCCAAGCGACAGCCCTCTTTCTCCACTGTCCCTGCTTGCTGCTGCCCCCACCACCTCCTCCATCAGCCATCCCCCGTCCTGCTGCGTGGGCCCCTGAGGAGGCGGAGGGGTGACTAGGAACAGTGTCTTGTATGTGGAGCCCATGGGACTGGCTCACAAACTGGATGGATGTCGGGATGAGGATGTGGGGAAAGGCAAGGATGTCTTCTCCACCCCGCATCCCCCAGACAACTCAAGTCCAGCGTGCCCAAAACTGGACTCATGCTGTAAGCTCAAGTTCTTTGCCTATCTTACTTTGTCCTGTGTCTTAAAAGCACAAGTTCAAAAACAAGAACAAAATTTGCACTCGTCATCTTCCCTCCTAAACTATTCCGTCTCCATCTCCCCTCTCCTCCTCCTCATCTCTTTCCTCCCTTTGCCATCTCAGAGGATGGCTCCACCCTCCACCTAGCTGCCCAGGCCTGACCCTCCTTTACCCCTGATGTCTAATGAGTGCCCAGGTCCCAGGAATGAGCTACCTCATCGACAACTCTCCAGTCTGTCCCTTCTCTCCACCTCTCCTGCCTGGTTCAGACCGCGCTCACCTCTCACCTGGATCACTGCTGCCTCTTCCTGCTGGGACCCTCCATCCCTCCCATGTCCTCCATGCTAGCCATCACAGTCAGAGGTCACTTTGCAGTGAGCACAGACCCCGCCGTACCCATCCTCTGCTTAAATTCCTTCCTTGACTCTTGAGAGCTCTTGGTCCAAAATTGAAATCCTTCAGCAAGACACCCAAGGTCTCTCCTGGCAGGCGCTCCTCCACTCACACCTCCCATACCACAGGCAGCCTCAACCACAGGCAGGTCTCCAGGTTCATTGTGTAGCTCAAGCTGGTCCCTCTGTCTGAACCCCGCCACACACGCATGCCTCTCCTTTCCCCAGACTCCTGCTTCCTCTTTGCAACTCTATCTTTGCACCCCCTCTGAGACACAAATATTCCTCCTAATCGCACCGAGCACACCTCCATCACACCCATGGTCATCATGGAGTGACGTTGCTGTTTCCCTCCACGAGAATATCAGCCCTTGCAGGATAGGGACCTCCATCTTTTTCATCTTCACATCCTGAAACCCTAACACTGAGCTTAGGATAGGATACTAACTTCATGTACGCAGCACTTACTAGATGACAGAACTGATTTCATCATCTCAAATCAGTTCTTTGAGAGAGAAATTATCTCCATATTTAAAGACGAAATAAGTGAAATTCAGAGACTAGAAATGTGTCCAAAGTCACATGTTGGAAGGAGTAGCATTCTAAATCTGTTCCAAGACTGCCTTACCTCCAAGCCCATACACTCAACTACCCCCATCAGACGTAACTAGTGCTCCAGACACATCTGACGGATGCAGTCACTACAGCGTGTGTCTCCAGATTCCGAGGGCGTGCGAACGGGCAGCCTAGGACAGGTCTCGTGGCTCACTCGTTCAACAAGCATCCCCAGTTGAGTCATTCTGGGCCCCTTAAGCAAATGACTCTCCCACAGTGTAAATTTAGATGCAGTTTCTGGTACTGCCACACAGTGGCAGTAGAGCCCAGTGTTTGTCAACGGCCCGTCTTTAAAATTTTAAGACGCAGTTCCAGAATATGAGCAATCGGCTTGACATCCACAAGCCCAGCCAACCATCTTCCCCCATGGGGTGCAATTATGCACCCTCAAAGGTTTCTAGGTCATGCTATACATCAGTCCGTGTGGTTCCTGTAGCTAAAGCTGCAGCAGAAGTGCTGCCCCCACACCCCTAAAATCTACCTCTCCAGAGGGTTTAGAGTACAAGGAGTACTGAACCCAACTTATCAGAAAGGACTCAAGTGAGCTGGCAACCCTGGGGCAGAGGGGCTGGCACAAGGGCTGACCCCAGCAGTGTCTCCATGATAACCCCTCCCATTTTATACACTCCTATAGTTTTCAAAGCACATTCACATCCATCATCCCATGTTGATATCACCGTGTTATCAACTAGGTAATATCAAATGTCAGCCCTGTTGAGGCGAAATCCCCATTAGACAGATGAGGGAAACTGAGGTTCAGAGATGGCAATAATGTAGCTCCAGGGCAATGGAATATAGTAAGTGGTGGGACAGGATTCAAACCCAGGTGTCCTAACTCCAGCATTCTTCTTGCCTCATCGCTGGCTCTGCATTAGAACCACATATGCATGACTGGGACATTGTGCTGTACACCAGAAATTGACACATTGTAACTGGTTGTACATAAATAAATACATAAAATTTAAAAATTTAAAAATTTAAAAATTTAAATAAATAAACACTTTGCCCGGGCTCCACTCCAGACCAATCAGATCAGAATTTCTGATGGTGGGGCATTGGCATGAGAATTTTTTTTGTTTCTTTTTGAGTGCCTTAGTCTATTTAAATGTTAGCTACGTTGAAAATCACTGCACTTGCTAGGAGAGCCAGCACAGCTGCCCCACCCAGAACAGCAGCCACCGGCTACCCAGCTGAGTGGACAGGAGAGGGGCGGTGGGAGCACCCAACAGTGAATAGGAGAAAATCCGCATGGGGACTGATGACCCACAGAGTGCAGATCCAACCAGTGCCCAAAGCCCTCCAGGTTCTCTCCAAGCATACGCCCTGCGTCTGCCCACAGGGGAGGGTATAACTCAGGGCTGAGCAGACGTCCTGAGCTGGAGTTAGGGGCCCTAGCCCCAGCGGTGGTGGTCAGGCACCTCTGGGACCTTTTCTTCATCTGTGAAGTGCAGCTAGTAATAACTGAATGAATGTACTTCCAGGGTGGCCAGCCACTAGCTAACAGTGCAGCCCAGATGCTCTGGCTGGGGCTCTGTCTGCTTTGGGAGACCTGTTTTTCTTCTTCAAGAAGTGAAGCTCCTATCACCCCCAGAACAGGCCACAGGTGTCCCTCTGCCTCTCCTGAGTGGCTTAGATGGAAGGTCAGGAGGCAGGTGGGTCAGGCAAAACTGCCTCTGGGTCAGACTCCACAGGAGAAGGGACACATTAAGGTGATGCCACACGTGGACAGGGGGCTTGAAAGCTCTGAGCACTCCTTCCCCCGTGGCTCCCTGCAAAGTGGGGAGCTCCCTGGAACCTGCCAGAGTTGGAGGGGCCAACAGAACCAAGTGGGCAGAGCTCTCACACAGAATTTTTGCTTTAGAAAGAAGGCCGGCATCTGTGCCCCAGAAAAGTCCCTTGGCCTTGGCTAACATGTGCTGCGCGGGAGCCAGTTGCTCAGGCCCCTCAGCGAGCAGGCAGCAGACCTAGATTCTCAGAGGTCACATCTTTGTGAACATGCTGTCCAGCAACAGCCCCACTCCGTCTCCTTGGGGGCTGAGTAGATGTCTCCCCCTGGGCGAGGGAGCTCCCCTTGATTTCAGGGGACCCCAGACCCCAACTCCATTGTTTCCTGGCTCCCTTTCTCCCTCTGCAGTGTCACCTGAATATGAGAGAGGATGAGACACAGGCTTCACCCCTCCCCGCCAGAGCCCACCCAGGGGCAGGACAGGCCAGAGTCTCAGCAGGGAGTCCAGGCAAGAGACCCCGGATTCCTGCTGCACTGGAGGATTTCACCTGGGTTAAGGACTTCAAGTTTCCAGAAGCCCTTCCTCCTGCCCCATTCATCCTGTGTTATGAGTGGGAAAGCAAGACTCTGCATTTCCTGTGTCCCCAAGAGTCCGAGCAGAGTTGGAGGGAAGGAGGCTGGGGATCCTGGGGATCTCTTTCCCAAGGGGGCCCCAAAGATTCAGACAGAAGACACATGCTTTATTTTTCCTTCCTTTAATCTTAAGCAAAAGAGACACAGGGGTTCAAAAATAAAAATTTCTTTTTCTCCCTCTCCCAAACCTTTGCCCCAGCTCCGCCACTGCAACCACCCCCTTCCTCTCCAGCAGGGATGCGAGGAGGGAGGGTGCAGGCATCTCCAGCTGGGGAGGGGGAAGGCGGGGGGGGGGTGCCGAGCTCGGTGCTGGTCTCTTTCCAAATATAAATACACATGTCAGAACTCCTGGAAAACCCTCCCCCACCCACCACGCAAGCACTCTCCTCGCTCTGGAGAGGAGGGATGGGGGTGGGGGGTGCCAGGCACCGGCTGGCTGTGATTTACTGCATCCGCTGGGTGTGGACCCCACGAGCCCCCTGCTGCTCATTGTAGAAGAGATGACACTCAGGGTCCCCGCGGATGGTGGGGGCTCCCTGGATCAGCTTCCCGGTGTTGGGGTTCACACACCAGCACTCCCCACGCTGCCCATTCAGAGACATCTTGCACTGAAGAGAGAGAAGAGGAGGACGTGGAGGACACCCGGTTAAAATGGGGGGTCTCGCTAAAATACAAACTCCCGTTCAGGAGGCCTGGGCGGGCCTACAATACATGCTTGATAGCTCCAACATGCCGCCGGTGCTGCTGGCCCAGGGGCCACGCTCTGGTTATTAGCAAGGCTGCTGGGGATGCCCCAAGATGGAAAGACTCAGCCCCCACCCACAGGGAGGTCCCATCCAGTGGGGGATGCAGTCACAGGGTGACATGGAAAACGCAGGGTATGGTAAAAGTCACGGCTAGCACAGGTCCTACTATGTGCTGGGCATGGTGTAAGCCATCTATACACTGCTCGCTTATAGTACACACCTAACATATATGTCCATTCAGTCCTCACAACCACCTTGTGAATTAGGTGCCATTGTTTCACCACTTTTACAGACGATCAGAAAGCAGCACAGATGGGTTCAGTAACTTGCCCAAAGTCACAGAGCTAGTAAGAGTCATAGCTGAGATGCCAACCCAGGCATGCCCCTCCCCGAGTTCCCGTTCCTACCCATTAATCAATTCCTCTTGCAAATCCCTGCAGTTCCTCATAAGGTACAGCATGCAGCCTGGTTTTCTTTAGAAGAGATCACTATTTCTCTTTTTGCACTCCAAAGGAAGTAGCAGGCTTACATTCAGAGGGCAGATGTACAAACACACAGCTTTGAATGCTAGACTGATGTTTCAAGGGGCAAGAAGCCTGTACCGTGAAGGAGGCGGGGAAGTGAGATGCCCCTGGAGGGATCAGAAGAGCCCGTACCCCATGTCCTGGTTCTGCAATCCACCGTTTAAGTCACTTCTAACTTCCCACTAGGATCACCAAGGGAGCTTTTGAAAATCTGGTGCCCAGAAAGCATCCCAGACTCACAAAACCTGAATCGCCAGGGATGGGGCCTGGGCATCCGTATTCTTTAAAGCTCCCTGTGTGCAGCTGGGCTCAGAACCTCTGCTGGAAAACAGAATGGCCAGTGGAGCCCACACTACTGTCTTCCTCTCTCCCAATCCTTCTCTGTGTCTTACGTGAAATGCACACAGAGTTTTTCTCCCTATTCAAGGCAGCAGCTGGAGGACGTGAGGAGCGGTTCTAGGTAAAACACAGCCCATCGATATTAAACAACCACTAACAACCATCACTACAAACTCTATGTGGCTGTGTAAAAAATATCGATAATGTCAAGGGGAAATACGCACATGCACGCCGATCATCAGAAGGCACATGAACAGAGAGTACAAGGGGGAGGGAAAGGGCTCCTGAGTCTTTAACTTACACTTTCTTAGTTTTCTCTAATGTACTGATAACACCGTTCTAGCATGGTTTTTAGAAGTATTTCAAGTGGCGTTTCCCCATCCCTGATTCTCCATTTCCTGAGATACTTGGAAACCAGAGGGGCTGCTTGATCAGTGGTTTAAACCAGTGATTCTGGAAGTGTGGTCCATGGACCATCAGCATCTCCCGAGAGCTGGTTAGAAATGCGCTCTTGGTCCCTACTTGACTTTCTGAACGGTAGTCTCTGGGGAGGAAATGGGAGGATGAGTCACCTCCAGGTGATCCTAATGCTCAATGAAAGTCGAGAAGCATTGATATGCACCCCCATCTCTTCTCCAAGAGGCCCCCACGCATCCGCATCCTGGACACCACGCGCTGCTGGCAGGTCGGTGGATAAGTGGACTCACACGCCGGAAGCCAAGAAGGGAAGCCCCGCCCCCGCCCTCCCTGGACCGGCAGCTCGCGTCCCCACCCCACCACCCCCTCATCACAGAAGACTCAGTGTCTCACTCAGCTGAGACCTCAGAGGGCTAAAAGTGGTGGGACAGGAACCCCCAGGGCCAAGAAGATCCTCGCTCACCTGTTTGAGGTTGTACAGGCCGTGCTTGTCACAGTTAGGGATGTGCAAGGAGTAGAGGTGCTCCAGGGGGCCCCGCTCATCGGGAAGGCGCATGGTGGAGATCCGCTCCAGGACCTGGTCCAGCTCCTGCTGGCAGGGGGTCTGTGGGCACAGGCGCAGGAAGAGGATGCTTAGAGTGAGAACGGACTCGCGTACCGCTGGCCCTGGGTGCCGCTGCAGAAAGAGGCTCATGCACAGAAAGGACTTTCTCAAGGCCACACAGTCAGTCGGTGGAACCAGGAACGTATTGACACCTAGCCCAGCAATCTCACTGCCATATTGCCGTAATGCACCCCACCGGACGAGAAACTCGCCTGGACGTGAGTTTTCACTCCTCTCCTCCATCTGTGTCAAGGGCTTTCAGGGGTCAAACTGGAATCTACTTGCAAATACTAAATTCAAGGGGCTGCCTCTAGAGTAGCTCTACCCCTACCCAGTGGCCCAATCTCAATTCCCTCCCATAAACCCAAGGAGGGCCAGGACCAAGACAGCGGAGCTGAGCTGGAGAGAGGAAGAGGGGTAGCTGAATGGGGCAGCGGATCACACGAGTGGGCAAGTTAAGTGGATGCATCCTCATCTCTAGCATCCATTTTTTTGCCTTTGTCCCGAAGCCAAGTAGGAATGTGGAGGTTTTAGAAGGGACTTCAGGAATCCATATGCCCAGCCCATTCCACAGTCAGAGATACTGAAATCACCAAAAGAGATACTGATCGGCCTGAACGTCAAAGAACATGTTGGTGGCAGAACCGAAAGGAAAAGGCTTTGCCTGCAGGCAACACAGGATGTAGATCTCACTGGGGTGCCTGCCACGCCCATCCCCTCCCCCACCCGCCTGCTGGGATACTCCCTTTGCAAGTCCCCTGCCCCCCATCCCCCCCGCACCCCCCCACCCCCCGCCTCCAGCCAGACTCAGCCCCCTCAGACCCTGGCAGGTGGTGGCCGCAGCTTCTTGGGCTCCTCCAGGCCGAGGTGATGTTTGCCACCCTTGCCCATCTGCCGGTGCTGCTCGGTGACCTTCTCCCGGAACACGGCCAGCTCCTTCATGCCCGACTTAAGGGGCTTCCGGCCGGCACCACCTCCGCCTCCCAGCAAGTTCATGTTCCCGTCCACGTGGTTCTCAACCAGGCTTCCCTCAGAGTGGTCATCGCCATTCTCTGCAGAGAGGGGTGGAAGGAAGAGCTGCAGGTCCAATTTCCAGACAGAAGAGCCCTCCAAGGACCATCTGGGCCCCTGATCATGGTGAGAACAGAGATGACTAACACCTAAGCAATGGCACTAAGCAACTTACTGGATTATCAATTCCAGTTTCACAGCAATGGTGGGTGCTATTAGCACCCTCCCCCAACTTTCACAGATGGAGAAGTTGAGGCTCACGGAGGTCAATTTCTTGACCAAGATCACAATACAAGATTTGAACGCAGGCTCTCTGACTCTAAAAGAATGCTCTGCCTCCATCCTAGGAGGCCAGGGAAAGGGGGACGGGTGGAGGTGCAAGGAAGGGTGAACACGTGGGCACAGGAGTAAGTCCACTATTCTTCCCTGGAAAGACCGCTCAGTCACTCATCACTAACCCACCCCTGTTTAAGGTCTGCATCATTTATGGTCTGAAAGGGCGTGGGTGGGGTGAGTTTTAAAGCTCATGCCGCACAGATCACTGGGCCATGCTCTGTCTGGAGAGAGACTGAGGTGGAGAGATCTCAGGGTCCAACACCTCTCCACTGTTACACTTCATCTGCCCGTCCGCCCCTCCTCGTGTTCCCGATGCTTCATTACTACAGATGCTACAGAGCTGCCCAGGGACCTGATTTGTTCCCGTGTCTGTCTACGTATGCCACCCCCTCCCCCATGACACAAGCCCCCTAGAACAGGACGATGACCTCCTCCACGCTGTAGTTTCATCGCACTGCAGGGCATGGAGCCTCACCCAGATGTCTGTCCAAGGACCATCGATAAGTCAACTTTCTTAAACGGCCAGCCAGTTGGCAATAAGGAATGGCTCCTCCTGTGCGCACAGCTCAGGTGGAGGGACCCCAAGAGCAGCACCCCTGCTACCACAGTCTCACAGAGGCTCAGGCATGTCCAGCCAGACAACAGAGTGAATGGTATGGAAGAGTCGTAACCAGGGAGATGACTTCCCTTAAGCTCTAGGGGGGCCAGGAGGTTAACAGCCCCTTACAGACACAGCAGCACAAATAGGGCCTCAGACCTCACCACAGCCCCCGGGAGGGCTCAGGACCTGAAGACATGCAAGGGGTGTTTCCAAACAAATCTCGCACATATTCTCTTCCCCTTTAATGCACCTTCAAAAACTTATAGCCTGGATAATATACCGAACTGGCTTCTAAAATATTTCTACACAACAATTTCGGGCGAGGCACCAAGTACTTGGCGATCCCTTCAGAATTTGGGCACAGCATGGTGGGCTCAGAGGGTCACTGTCCTGGGCAGTATTGGCCCTTACCTGTAAAAGAGGGGTCATGGTACCCACTCTGGTTTGTCACAAGCTGTGGTGTTCATTCTCTCACCAGCTAAGAGATTGGACACTCTTCCGTGCCTTGGGGAGCTGACATATGCGTGCTTATAGCATTCTCCAGCAGATCCCAGGGGACCAGGCACCAGCCAGGGCCCCACAAATGGAGGTATTCAAGAGAGGTCTGATCCCTTTCCTGCCTTCCCACTGGGCCTAACACCTGGTCGGTTCTCACTAGCTACAGCATCCCTTTAGAAACAGGCACTTTATCTCCAGACTGGCGAGCACTGGTTAAGAGGGGGAACTTGGGTTAAATCCCAGCTCTGCCACTTTTTTATTTTTATACCAGCTGCATTTCTCCTGCACAGATACCCACTCTGTGCCTCTGTTTTCTTAACTGTAAGTTACTGGATAATAGTTCCTACTCCACAGAACTGTTGAGGGTGTGTTACAGGTAAAGCCAAAAAGATACAGCGTGGAACGCAGAAATTCTGCGTCATGCCGGCGGTGATTACTTTGCTGATGATGACGATGATGGCAGTTGCCTCAGTGATCTGCTACCCCTGCCGTGTGGAACCCACTCAAGAAGCAGGAAGCAGAGGAAGATAAGCCTCTGCTCACCACAGCTGCAGTCACCCCGTCCGAGCACTGTGAGGTTCTGATGCCGCTCACCAGACGGGGAAAGTCAGCACAAGAAGGGCCCTGACTGTCCGCAGTAGCACCGCTCCAGTAAGCCTGGTTCCTGCGTGTCTGGTTTCCAAGGCCACCACAGAATAAAATCAACAAAATTAAAAGGAGAAAGAAGGAAGGCATATGGACAGTGGCAAAAGTATCAAATAGCAGGGAGGAACGAGGACAGCTAAAAAAACCAAACATAAGAACTATGGGGACATTCAGTGCACAACAACTCCCCAGCTATTGATGGTCCCTGAAAACTTCCACACTGTGTAGCCCCAAACGAGGGTTGTGCTGATAGTGATGATAACCTTGGGGCATCCAAAAAGGGGAGGGGGGTTAACATGCCAAGGACTCAGTATTTAAAAACAAAAAAAAGATTTCTATCCAAAATTATTAAACTTTAGAAAAATAAAAGTTGCAATATTTAAATGAGTAAGCCCGCTGAAACCCAGAAAATTTTTCTCCAGAATGGCTATTTCCCCAGGGACTCCGAGTAGCCCAGATTTTATCATAAATAAACCAAGCACAGATCAGATCCCGTTCCAGAAGCCCCAGCGCCACCGCAGGGGAAGGCTGAATGGAAGCATTTGCCACCAAGCTGGGTGGGAGTTCTGATCCACCACGGTCTCCATTAACCCACCCCAAACTTTCCTCACCGACCCTGCCCACTCCTTTTCGTCCTTTAGGCTGAAACAGTGGAAATCCAGAGGCCCCAGGAGAAGCATTCCTGGTCCCCTGACTCAGCTACTGGCCAAGTTCCCCTGAACGAGGACACGGAGTAGCCCCGCCTGGCTGGGACTGGTCAGGCAGCTGAGGCCAACCATGAAGGTGCCCCCTTCCCTCTTCAGATGGCAGAAGTGGAGGGCAGGAGGCTAGAGGAAAGGCTTGTGAGAGTCTGAGATAAATCTGGAGAATAAACAGGATGATCTGATTCAGGTAAGCCTCCATCTCCTCCACAGTAACCTTGAAACATAAGGCAGGTGTTGGCACAAGCAAGGGGACTCATCCCCATCCTCACCACCTGCTCTCCTGCCACTTCCATTTCTACAGGCTTCTCTGCACCTAAACCCGGGGGCACAACTTCAGGCTCCCTGTCCCCATTGCTGCAGGCACTGGCCCGGGGCACACAGGAGGAACAGAGCAAGGCGCCTAGAAAAAAGTCCTTTTCCCCCGGTTGCACTAGGGGCCACGCAGGATCAAACGGGAAAGACAAAATGGGAACCTCCAGCCTGCCCTCCTCCAGACCCTTGTACCTGAGTTCATCACCCGGTGCCTGAGGCATCCTCGCTGCGCCCTGCCCCGCCGGCTTCCCGCCCACAGTGGCAGAGAGAATTTCTGGAGACCTCAACACCACTTTCAGCCCTCAAGACCCTGTGTTCTGCTCACAAGGTAATTAGACAAGGGTTCTGGGGATCTGCCATCATCTCTGGAACTCTCCGCTCTGCTGTCATGAAGCCTGTGGCTCACAGAAGCTCACCTGGCTCCTCTCTTTTGCAGGCAGGCTTGCCTGCCCACCCCAAGGCTTCGACTAAGACAGCCGGTCTCCACTGTGGCTGTAACTACACGTGCTCGGGTTGAAGAGGGCAGGGTGGCCCGCGTTTAGTCCTGTCCAGGAGCTCCTGGGACGGCTCCACTCACCTGAACCCCATGCCTGGAACACTCTCGGGATCAAAGTCCCCCAACCTTAGCACCACTGGCATTGGGACCGGAAGACTTTGTGGGAGAGCTGTCCCATGTAAGACGTCGAGCCCCACCCTGAACCTCTCTACCCACCAGATGCCAGGAGCACCCCTCCCCGTGCCAAGTTGCAACAGTCAGAAACATCTTTGAACGTCAGGACAAATGGGCCCTGGGAGGGGAAGTCACCCCCAGCTGGAAACCACTGTTCAGGAGTTAGGCTTTATCCAGAGGCCCGAAGTTTCCCAGCCCAGTGCCGAAGACACTAGGCCCCACACAAAGCAGATCTGAACTCTACTGTATCCCCTCCCTCGGCAAAGACCCCTCCACCACCGTTCAAATCCCCAAGCATACTTCTGGCCTGTAAGTCCACCTTCCTGGTGGCCAGGGAGGATCCCAGGACTCTCCCAGGCACTTGCACCTCAGACAGGGGCCAAAGAAGCATCCTTTCACTGAGCCCGAGGGGTTAGTTAATGCTCCAGCAAGGCCTTCTGCAAGCTCTGGAAACACTGGATGGCAGAGACGGGCACACAGATAAATGCATACTCAGGGCTGCAGGCTCCAGGCAGGGCCAGCCTGCTCATCAGGCCAGCCAGCACAGTGCCCAGGGCCCTAGGAAATGCTTTCATTTCTTTTAAAATCAGAAGAAATAAATAAACTTTTAGGTCAAAGCAAACGTCTTCATAGAACACTGATACCTTCACAGTTATAAAACACGATTTCAGAATATTTTCTTGTGGGGCAAAGGTCCCACAAAGGCAAACATGTCTTGGGCCCCCAAAAGTCATAACATCGCCCCACTCCAGGTCCCAGAAACCAGGGCTCAACTGGGCAGTCCTCTCCCAGGAGGACAGAGGTGGCTTCCCATTCTGAGATGTCCCTGACTGCTCTGAGGTGAAGGTCAGTTTGTCCACCCTCATGGGGGCCACCTGGGTACAAGGGTATGTTTCATTCCATTCCTTTACTGATTTCACCACTGCCAATGACAGTGCCAATAAGATGAGGAAATCCACGGGCCCGGTTTGCTGACGCACACACTGATGCCCCAAATCTTGAAGTAGAAGAGGGCAGGGACACGCAATCGTTCACTGTGGGAGGAGATCAGAAAGGCCTGTAGGCTGAGAAAAACCTGGATTCCTTGACTCTTCCTACTCCCAGCCAAAGAGGGTCAAGAATTCAGCCTCCAAAGTCCACACTGAGCTGCAGCCCTAGACAAGTTACTTAAGCTCTCTGTGCTCATCTGTAAAATGTGGACAAACAGGACCCCCTCCAACGGGTGGCAGGTAGGATTCCGAGGGATGCTGCATGCACTTACGGTGCCGGGTGCCCAGGGTGGGCCCTCAGCTGCTTCCTTTGCTCCCCACACTCAGGGAAACACCCCCAAGGCACCCCCACACTCTGCGGGACGAGGACATTATCACACCTTGCCAAGGGCTGCCCATACATCCTCTTATAGGTGACAGAGCGGGCCGCAGGGAAACATTCCACATGGAGAACTCCAGCTAGAGATGGAATTTGCCCTCAGAACAAAAATACCAAGTTGCATTTTTTTTTCTGCCGAAGAGGGTTAGGTTCAGAATAATATTTACTAAGCACCACTTATGCATGCAGCTCCGTGGGCTGCAGTGCAAAGGTCACCCTAAGAAACAGTTCTCAGCAACCCAAACTGCACAACAGGAAAAGCCTCCAGGCTTAGAGACGGCTGATGGAGACCTCCGAGACCCCTGGACAGAGGTCCCCAGAAGGAGCAGTAAGCAGAGGCTGTTCGCCTCTGCCCAGCAACCCAGGAAACAGGTCAACGCTGAAGCAGGGAGTTTCCCGATTACACACAGAAGGTCAAGCTTTTCCAAAGAGAAGTGGGGGAGACAATAGTGGGGAGAAGAGTCTCAGCCTCATTTGTGGAAGGCTTGAAGAGCTGGGAGACGTCCCGTCCTGCAGTAGGTGCCCTGCCACACCTCCCGCCTGATGCCCCCAGAGGACAGCTGGCAAGGAGAGGCAGATGGAATGAGAGGAAATGGGTGAGTTGTCCCATCTTACAGACAGCAAGCCCGAGGCTCAGAAGGCCCACCCTCTGGGAGCACACACACAACATCTCCACATCATCCCAGGTGCTTCCCGATCAGCACAGGGTCCCCACACTGCCCTTTGACCCAGCCTTATGAATTGAGCCAAGGAGGGCAGCTGGAAGGGGACTCTCCAGGAGCAGAAAGCTGTCTACTTCCATGCCTTAATACTCTGGTTTTAAAACTTAATTTTGGCACGGCCCCCTCCCCCTCAATATCATCTCTTTTGATGGTAGTGCTGACAACCTTACCCAATGAATGAAGACCCTTGTGTCCCACAGACCCTTCTCGTGAAAACTCATTTTCTTCTACTATGATGCTCTGACCTCTTCTCCATTTGAGAGTTGGAAATTCCTGATCTGGGGAGCCCTGAGAGCACTCGGAGGAAAACAAGCCTTAAGAATCTAATGGCACTCCCCAATTCCTTCCTGCCCAGGGTACGAGGCATCTGTCCTCATGCAGGCCTGGTGAGAAAAGACCTTTTCCCAAAACCATCACGCATCTTCTTATCAGGTTAACTGGTCTCCTTTCTTTCCTCTTTTCTTTATTCTGAAGAAACCCTAGCCATTTTCCCACCTTCTCCCACATCTGTCTCATGATTACTTGGGAATCTAAGAGCTGGGGGCACCAGAGATGATCTAACCCAACCCCAAGTCCATCACTCCCTCCAGGGGACTCAACTCCTTCTACAGGTAACAGCATTCCAGGCCCTCCGAGAATGGATTCCAAGTAACAGGCCAGGGGACCACTGGCTGCTCTCCTGGTTCCACCCTAGCTGAGCACAGAACTTTCACAGCTCCTTTGTTGATTTCTCCCAAAATGCACTTAACCTTGACCTATGTTGAGCAAAAGAATAAACACTAACTACTATCTTCCTCCTCCCTCCCAGACAACATCTCCATTAATATCCATGGCAGTGGACAATTCATTCACAAACTCGAGTGGGCAAAGAACTCCAGGAGTTCAAAAGGCCTGAATTCCAATCCTGGCTTTGCCACTTCAGTTCACTCATGATTTTGGCGCAGCCCTTTAACCTTGCTGAGTTCTAATTTCTCAAATCTGAAAAATGAGAACAATAATCCTACTAAAATGAAGGCTGCTACTTAAACAGGATACAGCATGAGCACCACCCAAACTCCCAGTGTGGGCAGAATCAGGCTTTAGAAGAAAAGTGCAAATGTTCTAGTTCTTGAGTGGGTATATTTACTAAGCACAGGGGAAGGGTGGGTGATACCTGATCTGCAGAATGGCCAAATGCATGGGAGGCAGGGTAGGATGAGTTATGAGAGCTCTGCACTACCATCTATTTACATACGCTGTTTGATTCTGTGGATTGTATAAATTCAGCATGTTGTTAAACATCACAGCTCTCTGCCATCTGATGGAAGTTCTTGGGCAGGGATGGATTTCCCTAAATGAGTTTAACTTTGTTTATACAATGTACAGGAAGGAAGGAGAAGAAGGAAGGAAGGAAGGAAGGAAGGAAGGAAGGAAGGAAGGAAGGAAGGAAGGAAGGAAGGAAGGGAGGGAAGGAAGGAAGGGAGGGAGGAAGGAAGGAAGGAAGGAAGGGAGGGAGGAAGGGAGGGAGGGAGGGAAGGAAGACAGGTAGGGACTCATACCTGCCATGCATGCACAGGTGAGGGAGGGCTCACAGGCAAACTAACCAACACACAGGGGAAGCGGCTTCGTTGAAGAGAATCTGAAGCCAGTCCCTTTGGATGGCTGACTGCGGTCACCTAACTCCATCTAGCATGTGGCCAGTCTGTTCAATAACATGGCCCACCAAGAGCCCCGGGTGGATAATTCAGGCCATGCTGGGAGGAAGGGAGGCAGGGAAAGAAGTTAAAAATGGATGGGACAGAAAGGGGGCCTATTTGTTATTTTGCAGCTACAGTTAAACCTGAAGTCCTTAGTCTCTCTGGGTGAGGGACACTGTATAAAAGATTGCTCCACCTTTTTTTAAAAGGTCATGGGCAGCAGGCAGCAGCGGCCTCTCACGCTGGAATCCTGAGTAGGGCGTGCACAGATGTCTGCAGTGGTGACATTCCAGCTCAGCTAATGACATTCTCCCAGTTGGGCCATCCACCCCTTGCTGATCTCCAGCTTCATTCCAAACTCCCTACCCTTTCTTTCCCACCCTCTGAGCCCCTCCCTGCTCCCTGCAAGAGAGCCAGCTAAGCAAACCTGACGTCTCTAGATACCACAACGTTCTGGGAGAAATCCCTCTGACCACAGACCAGTTGTTCTTTGGCCTGGTTTTTGAACAAAAGAAGGTGGTGCTTCCTCTCTGACATCCCCCTGCATAAGGGAATGGCTGCAAACAAGCAGCCTCCTGTGTTCTCAGTCCACGAGTTACCCAGGTAATCCTATCACACAAGTGCAGGAACTGGCCTTTCCCACCTTGGGACCATCTCCCTGTACCCACAGCTGCCATTGGCCCATCAGCTAGGAAAGTGCAGCAGAGCTGGGGAACTGTGGAGGGGGCTGGCCAGTAGGCACCAGGCTCCCGTCCTCATCCAGGGAAGGAACTGCTGCTGGAGACGACAGCCGTGATGGACAACAGGACAGGGAGCTGACGACCTGCCGAGCCATTCTGAGTCCTCCTTGGATTCCCTTTGGAACGGCAGGTCCCAGGCTCAAAGCCTCAGCCAACCAGCTCTAGTGCAGCAGGAAGAGCAGCGCTGGCTGGAAAGGCAGACGCCCAAGGTCCTGACCCTGCTATTACCGCCAGGCCTGGGATTCTGAGCGATGCCGGGCTGGGCATTTCAGATGTGGAGACTTCACGGGGCTTGGCTGTAAATTCAGGGAGTTAGACCAGGGGAAGGGTTCCCAACTGTAACTGCTCATGAAATCATCTGAAGCGCTTGCTAAAAATAGAGTCCTAGACTCCAGCCCCAGAGGTTCGGAGATCACCAGCCTGGGTCGGGGGGCAGGACACTGTATTTTTAACACCCTCCCTTCAAGCTCAGGCACTTCCAGGGTCCCATTCCTTTGTGGTTCCTGCCTCAGTTTCCCGAAGAATTTCTTGGTGATGGGAGAAAAATGCTTCCATTCAAGAGATACAGCTTCACCTATACACTTGGCAAAGACGAAGCCGCGTAAGCTCCTTGCACCAACTGACGTGGGTTTATAAACAGATGCACGTGTATGCCCGGATGCACCCTTCTTGATCGGGCGTCATGGAGGTTTCCAGAGCACGCCCTCCCATTGCTGTCTCATCTCGGGCTCCCCCTGAGTGAGCAGAGATAGCACAGCCTCTCCAGAGCCTCCCCGCCTGTGCACCCCCACAAAGAGCCTCTTCATAAACACCGGGGTCATTCCTGGAGAGGGTCAAGGCTGAGGCAGACAATTTGAGAAAACAAAAACACGTTCAAATGCAGCCACAGGCCTCTGGGGCCCCGCGAGCCAAGCTGCCCTTGAAGAGCCAGAGAAAATGACATGGACGTGGCCAGCTATCAGCTTTCACTCCTGCCCTGGGCCCCAAACACTGCGCATCTGGTTCAACTAAAGCCACCGGAGAACCTGGCAAGGGGACCTACCTGCTGACAGCCCAAGTGAGCGGGGAGTAAGCTCTGGTGCAACCATGGACCACGGGCTTTGGGGAAGAATATGCCTGACCCACAATTCTCCTTCTCTCAGATGTGGGCACAGAAACGTTTGTTACAGCATCATTTGTACTTGCCCAAACCTATCAGCAACCAGATCCAAAAACCCTTCAATAGGTGAATGGATAAATAAAAGCAGAGGGGTCGTGCAATGGAATAATATATGGCAGTTAACCTGTGTCTATCAACGTGAGTAGATCTCAAAAACCTAAAGTGGCAGAATGAAACCTTTCAAGGACATTTTCAATTTATTTTTGGAGAACAACTCTGAAATACTGGTCATCCATTAGCAAATCTGTTTAGCTAAGAAAGGGAAACACAAATAATGCTAGTGGTTGCCTCTGGGGACGAGGCGCAGGGAATGGGTAGCTGGTATGGAGGGCTATTCAGGGAAGCTTAAAAAAAAAAGACTTGAAGCAAATGTGACAACAAAATATCGACTGCTCCCAGCTGCGGGTGATAGATGGGCATTATTATGTTATTCTTAACACTTTTCTCCATTATTTAAGTTTTCTTTTAAAAAAGTCACCTCTCTCACTCCATCCACTCCTCACCCTTATTGTCAAGCAGATGTATCAGTAAATACAGGGTGCCCCTTGAACCCCACAGGCTGGAAGAAGACAGAACAACAGTGACATGGCCAACTTCATTGCCACTGTCCAAGGTCAGTGTCACTAGGGCCACCTGCCTACAGATCAGACTGACCACGGGCTCCCGGCCAGGTCTCTGCAGCATACAGAACTGGGAAATGAGTCAGAGGAAAGATTCGCAGAGAGGGGAAGAGGGTCACAGGATCAAGGAGGGGAAGATGCGGAATTGCCACTTGAGGGCCCCTACTGCCCACTGGAAGGGAGACAGCTGTTCTGGCTTCTTAAGGAGCAGAGAGGTGGCAGCCTTAAACTGAAACAGGAGAGACCCAGATTTGGAGCTACCCAAGAGTTTCACGGGAAGAACTAAAACAAGCGACAAACTGCAGGTGGGAAAAAATGACACATCTCCCGCTGCTATGGCTTAGGCAGAAGCTTTTGGAGAGGAAAGGGATGGACAATGCAGCCTCCAAGTGTCCAAAGGCCACTTGATTGAGTGGATGACGGGCATCCCCGGGCCAAGCACTCTTGTAATTGGACTCTACTACCTCCACAGCTCTCTAGCCTGAGTGCCCTGGCAAAAAGCCAAGGGTCCATGCTTTCCCTTCCTCCTCCAAGGGAGGGAGCTTCATGAAGACACAAACTTGGACTTTGCTTCCACAGAGCTTTTAAAAAAAAAGTGCACATCATGAAAGGAGGGCAAGAAGGGAGACACTGTGTGTGCTTGATGGGCTTTTTTGGAAGAAGATTGGGCTTCCATCCTCCAAGACTGGAGAAGCAGACACTTGTCAAGCTTACGATTCTCTGACTTCTGTGACTTTATTCACCAAGAAGGGGGTCTCATTATTTCACATCAAGATCTTCCCGAAAGCCACCTCTTTACTTGCATGAGATTTATATACATCTCTACTGACTTGGTTTCTTCTTAGATTATCTTTTAGAATGCTTTTCTTGCTCCCTTCCAGGTGCAAAAAGCATGTGCCACAAGTGTATGATAATTGCATCGTATATAGTTAGTCTCACACCTTGCACAGTGTTCGGTCCGTGGTTAAACACTGGGAAAGCTGACTATCTAAAGAGTATCCCACTGCTCTCTGACCTAGAGTATCCTGTTAGATTACTTCTTTTTCTCAGTTTTCTAGTCTCCCTCACCATCTAAGCCCCAGAGTAGCAAGAGAGGTTAGGAGTGAAGAGAAGCAGTGAGCAAAAATAAGTATGAGATGGGAGAGGAAGGCCACGCCCCTCTACCAGGACCCACATTCCAAAAGCTCTCCCTACACTCAGCTCTGACACCAGCCCACCGATCAGCTCCCGTGGAACCACACAGGCTGGGTCCCACCCACCCCTCTCCTCCCACCCTCCCCTTCTGCTGCCTCTCCTCCATCCCCAGAAGACCACTCCCAGATACTCCAGGCCTAACAAGCTGAACCCAGTGGATGCAAAAAGAAACTAAAAACCTGCAGAGATGTCCGGGATTGCTGGCCACACTCTCAAACCAGTGCAAGAAGTGTCTTGAATATAAATAAGTGTCTTTAAATAGGTCACCATGCTTTCTTCTGCTTCAATGGAAAGTTCACTAACTTTGTCTGATACAATCCTGCAGCACATCAGTTGTCTTCCTTGGTTATGCTCTCTTGGTTCAGAGGCAGCCAATGAACTAGAGATAACCAGCAGGGCCTCAAGTAATAATCTTCACTCTGGGGCATGAATGGGGTCTGCAGTCAGCCATTGGGAGAACCACAATGAGTAACTAACCGTGGCACCAAAGGCCGTGACTGCCTTCTGGAAAACCGGCCACCGCTGACACCATCCATTCTGAACTTTCCAAAGCCAAGGGCAGCTGTCCAGGTAAGCCACACCCCTTGGAAGAAGCCACCCCTCTCTGCAGGATTCTTAAGTGCCTCTTCTTAATAAACGAGGCCAATCAGAAAACACTGAAAAATAGGCATCTGCCTTCTCCTGTTCTGTGTTGAGATCAGAGGGAGAAGGAAGGAGCGGGATCAGGACCTGTATGACATCACCCAATTATCTGAGTTTCCAACCTGACCATTTCTGTGCTAAGTGGTTCATGTATGTAACTTCGTTTCATCATCAAGCAATCACATGAGATTGATCATTTCTAATCCCCTCTCACACTTGACAAAGAAGCCACAGGGTGTGAGGCCAATGGCACAAAATCACGGAGCAACGGCAGAGCCAAAACCAACTCCCAGGTGGTTTGACTCCATAGCTCTTCACCAGCCAGAACGACATTTGGTCACTGGCATCATGAAGCCCTTTGAACCCCAGGGCTCGCTTTCTACTGTTCCCCATCACTTTGCCCTTTCCCACCGCCACAGGACCCTCCCTCGTCTTCCCTGGGAAGGAAGTCAGCAGTCCTAAGCCAGCAGGCCCCACCCGACTTCAAAAACCTTTAGGATCCGGTAAACTCCTGCCTCCCCACGCTCCTTTATCTTGCCTGACACACCTTCTGCTGTTGCTATAGAAACTACCCAGCATTATCAGGTAGTTGCAAGGGCAGGGCCCAGGGGAACCGCCATTTCCATTTTATCTTGGCCTCAGGCCCTTGAGAAAGCAAGTTCACCGTCCACTGGCAACTTGGCACCTCCATCCAAAAGTCAAGACAATAGACCTAAAAGAAACTTCCTGGGGAGTTGCATAAAGGAACATTTTTGAGAAGTTATGCCTTAATTACTACCTCCCAGGGAAAAGGAGATTTTCCAAGCAGCAGTATATAATTCACTGCTTCTCTGCATGTGTGAGTCTGATGGAATGGAGCTCTGGAATGAGACTCTGGAGACCCAGACTCCTTCTGGTCTGTCCATTCTGGTCTGTACTTGCCTTGGCATTTGAACTTGAACGTGGCCTCAACTGTTTCATCTGTCAAGTGGGGAGAATCTTGAGGCTAAAACAACCGGGGGTGGGGGGGGGGCTGCTGAAACACCTATGTGCATTTGGGTAGAAGTGGAGGATGTCTAGAAAAAAAGCAATTTAATTATGACTATTTTGTCATGTACCCTTTGAGACAGACCCTTTGCTCACTGCATCCCTACAATCAACTTGGATTCCTCTAGCTGGGAGGCCCTCATCTCCTCAACCGCTATCAGGATGGAACCCTTGAGCCTCCCCAACTCCCACCTCCCCAGTTTACCCAGGCCTTCCTGGGCCCAGTGTCCCTCCCCTCAGCAATTCCCTGCTCCTAGAGCCCAGTTCCTTGAATGGACACAGGCTGACACACCTACACCCACCCACTAATTAGAAACCTCCCCAGGCTCTGCTCAAGGCCAACTTCACTAGGGCCTGTGGGCCAATTCCCCAGTCCAGCAGCGGGAGGCTGGCCAGCCCCTGCCCCCTCCGCCCCAATCTTCACTCCTGCCCTGCCTCCCAACAGCCAGGAAGAGATGTGGGGCTGGCGGCCAGAAGGGGCCCTGAGGGCTGCCAAGTGCCCCCCTCCTCCCCAACAGAAAAAAAAAGGAAAGGAAAGGAAAGGAAAGGGAGACAATTCCTGACTACAGCCGACTCTGTATTTCTTTCCGGGGGAGCCAGCTTTCTGCGCAAGGTCTCCCTCTGCGTTCTGACTGACACCCAGGAGCTGAGCCAGCCCAGATCTTCCCTGGCTTTGTTAAGGAACAGGAGTGGCCCAGGAAGGGGAGGGGAGGGTCAGAGATGGGAGCCAAGTGGGAGGAGGGGTATAGGGACATGGTCCATCTTCCAGGAGGAAAAAATCTCCCAAAGTGCACCCACTCTGCTCATAGTGAGGGGGAGGGTGGAGGCAGTTACTCTGGAACCTGAAAACCAACAGATTTCTCTGGACCCACCACCCCACCTGTACCCATCCCCCACCCCCACCCCCACCCCACCAACCTCCTCAGAGTCCAACAAGACTGTCCACCCCAGATTCCCAGTAACAAATGCTCTGCTTTGTCCCAACTACACTGGGTTTCACCACAAGCATCGGTTGACTGACCCCTGAAGACTCAAGCATCCATCTTTTCTGCTTCCTGGAGCCTCGACTCCATCAGACACTTGACAAGAGCCATGTCATGTCATGTCACTGTGCCCAGACAGACCACTCTGAGGGCTTTCCAGGACGAGAGGTGGAATCAGACATTAGGAAGAACCTCAGTGCCCAGAAAACACTCCCCCGACCTGTTAAGGGCCCATCAGCCCTCACTCTACTCAGGAGTGAGGTAAATTCTGGAGACAGCATAGTAAGGAAACAGTTTTTGGACAGAACATCCAGTCTCTTTGCCAGGATCATGTTCAGCTTTCTGGCACCTAGGCTCAGACAGGATGGACCTGGAAAGCCCACTTCCCCAGAACAGGAAAACGGGCTTCCTAGGGTCTTCGCTGGCTGCCCTGACAACACAACTGCTCACACTGCACACGCTGTACCTACCAAGCGTGTTAACACCAGCTGGCTCTGACCCTCTTCTGCTGAAGCCTGGGTCCTGTGGAGGCCAGATGTGGAGGAAAGTGCTTCCCACCCTTGAGATGTGGCCTCAGGGACTCTCCAGTCCTCCGAAGCCAGCAACCGGAGGGCTGGGTCTTAGAGGCCTGCTGGGCAGGTGAAGGCGGGGCTCAGCTCCGTGTCACCTGCTTCGGAACAGCAAGGCCAGCACAAGTACAGTGTCCCCCACAGTCCCTCCACCCCCATTCTAGGCACTACAGTGAAGTTCCCAGAGGAAGAATGGTCAGTCCCAGACCCTCGTGCTCGGGCTCTAAAGAGCATCGCCTAACTCATCCACAAAAGGTACAAGCCCAGGGTTGGAGTGGAGGGTATAACTCAGTGGCAGAGCGCATGCGCAGCATGCTCGAGGTCCTGGGTTCAATCCCTAGTACCTCCATCAAACATAAATTCTAATTTTAAAAAAAGTGCAAGCCCATGGACCTCAGACCATTTGTTTACTGCCAACTGGGTTTACACTGCATTTAAAGTACAGTCTCCTTATCTGTTCTACAAACAGCTCCACTAGACTGCAAAAGGATGTCCGAGTTGAGGATGCTTCCATTTTATAGGAATCAACTGACTCATTACGAAAAAAAAAAAACCCAAGTGCTTAGTTTTATATGTATTATCTATCTTTAAACGCATGTGTGCACACACACGAATGCAGGCATGGCCCTATGGAGTTGGTGCCACGTGGAGTTGATTCTTCATTTACAGATAAGGAAACTGAGGCTCAGGTGGCGAGTACGTGGCAGGAAACTGGGGTTTGAACCAAAGCCACTTCACACCAGGATGAGGCCCCTCAACGCCTGTACAACCTTCAGAGACAAGTGGCCTGCCTGACACGGCCAGTTTGGCCCTCGTTTTAAAGGCTGGCTGACTAATCGTCAGAGAGGAGATGTTGCTTGCCAAGATTAAGGCAGCTAGCGTGTGTGAGAACCTACTATGTGCCAGGCACTCTGTGTCAAAGTAGCTGCCTTCACATGTACCCCATTTGAGAGATCCAGTCATCCCCATTTCACCAAAGGACAAGAACCTGGCCCACCTTCACTCAGGTTCTCAGACAGGCCTGCACTGGAACCCAGGTCCATCTGCCAGCGAAGGCCAGCTGCTTCCACCACCATCTGCTGCCCACTAGCTCTTCTCCCCAGAGGTCTGTCCTGGGGCCCTTCTGTCCCTCCTGACCACTCCACGCTAGCCACTTCCATTTCTGAAGTCCCCAGGCTCCAGGACTCGGGCCTCTCGAAAGAGTTGAGGGAATGCAAATAATTGAACTGTGGCCCAAACATCACCTGCACGTGGAGTTGTCCAGGAACAAACTTTCTGGCTGATGGAGTCAAAGCCTTTTTCTGCCAACAGCCCCCACTCCCTTGCCTGGCCATGGAGGCAGCAGGGTGCAGAGGACAGGCAGCCAGTTAGCTTCTCAGCAGGTAATGATTACCCACCTGCTAAGGGGGCCCCTTCACTGAGCCCAAGTCCGTATCTGTGAAACTGAGGTAAAAAGCCTCCCTTGCAGAGATGTTGTAAGACAGGAGACAAAGCTGGCAAAGAAGCCAGTTCCTAATAGGATGAGGACAGATGGGAGGCTGCCTGCCATCTCAGCGAAACGCTGGCCAGGGATAGCAAGGAGAAGCAGCGGGGCCCAGAACACCTACCAACCAGTGGCGGGCGCCGCCACTGCATTAGAAGTACAACCTCACTCCTCTGTGCTCTGTTTTTGATGGAAGCAGCCCTAGCAGGAACCCCCTTAGGGGATACGGCCACTTCTCCACCCACAAAGTCTGGCCCCTACATGGCCAATCAGGTGTCCTCCTCATTTGAGGGTTAGCCTTGTTTTAAACATGCCAATCCCCAATCATCTACATGGTCTCCATCAACTTGGACCCCTGAGGAAGTCCGGGACAATATATTTCTCGTGTCATTTTCTCGAGCCCTGCCCACCTGCTTAGCATCCAGCCAGGTGTTCTAGAGTCACAGCAGGAGAGGTATTGGAGAGAACAGTCCAGAGGGGCCTGGGAAGACAGGATGGAGAAAGCAGAGAAGAAAAAGGGGAGCTGGGAACACAGGGAAGAGAGAGACTAAAACTAAATGCAGTCCCTGGATATGGAGCCTATTTAAAAATAATGATGATAACCGAGCCCTTTTTCTTCCTGGTACAGTGCTGGAGTACATGAGGAGGACCAACAACAAAACCAAATGTGAGCATAGCCTGTTCATTCTCTGCCCCTCCTTCATTCCCTTTAGTAGCAGCTCCTGCCCTGTCCCCCACCACCCTGAGGTACCGTAGTCCTGTTCTACATTTCATTAGAACCAAGAATTTTCGGAACTTGCTCATATCAAAACTTAGCAATTGTGTGTTCCATTTTCTATGGCAGAGGATAGCTAATCCGAGAATCAACTAGAAGGTAACCTGATAAATGGACCAGAGAGCAGTGATGCTCTCAAAGTCAGCCCTCAGGGTCGGACAGTGGGTAATTGAATGCACCCTTACACTCAAGAATGCTGCAGGCACCTCTATGGGACTAATTTCCACGAAGCCCCCTAACCCAAAGGAGTGATGTGCCTAAAAAGTTTATTTTAAAGCTCAGTGCTAAGGTAAACTAACAGAACCATCTAAGCTTCCCTTTTCCCTTTGCCTGCCAGGAAACTCAGTGGTCCAGTTAAGCCAAGAACAACTTCATAATTAGACCCTCATGTTCACAGCAGATGGGTTCTTCTTCCACCCTATTCTAATTCAGACTTCTGACCTCTAGTTTTGTCTTTGTAAGATCTTTTGAAACTATTACACAGGATTTTTTTTTTCCTCAAGCTTCCTCAAATACCTCACTGAAGGAATGGATGGCATCATCATTACTACAGAAAGAGACCCATCTCAGTGAACACTCTGATCATGAGTAGAAGGTAAGGAGACTGCAGGCAAAGACTCGAACACTGCCTGCCTCTGCCTGGTGGATTCGGACCATGGAGCCACACCCTCCAGACCAGCCCTGCCTCCAAGTCACAGTGCCCAGAGCCACACCGGGCTTGGTCCTAGAGTCAAGAACTGCAGGTCTCCAGTCTTCCAAGAGGGACCCAGGAGCAGCTGCCCTCCAGTCCCCCATCTCCCCCTTCTAACACATGAGAGTGACTCAGCGAGAGTGGCTTAGCAGGGCCAGTTCTGAGTGTTCTGTCCAGAAAAGGCGGGGGGGGGGGGGAGGTGCGGAAGGTAGTGGTGTTAGCAATCAATGACAGTGGGTCCCACTCTTTCCTCAAGACTATTTTACGACTTCGAACTCAGTATGCAAATTTATGCAAGACAAGATGCAAAGCAGCACTTGGAGCCAGAAGTCCCATTGCTTTTCTCCCTCTTCTTTGAAGCTGCACTGAACCACTGTAAATCAGCCCTCGCCTCTGCCCCTTTTAAACTCCCCCAGCAACTGCAGATGCAAAGCCTCCCCAAGCCCGCCCGCCGGCCCGCCAGCCCGCTTGCCCTGGGACTTTGAATGACTGCACATTTCTATAGCACCTTTATAAGTGCAGCGGGCCAGACAGCCACTTGGGCGACTCCGCCCCTCGGCATAATCCCCGGCATTGTACACCGCAGAGAAGGAGGCAGGGGAGATGCTGAAGGAGCCAGTCCAGCACAGCCGAGGCCCGGAATTCTGAAAGGGCCCAGACTGGCCCAGGCCTGCTTCCACTTCTTCCCCTACCATTTCTAGGCACTTCTGCCCACTCTGCCATCAAACACACCCACACATTTCTCAGGTCCAGACTTCACGCAGATCTCAGGGTCCCCCTCCCATTTTTCTCCAGGCCCACCCACTCCAACCCCTGGTCTGGGTTTCTTCGAACCAACATGTCCCTGCCCATCACCCCACGAGATGCGGGCTCAGCACCCGCTGATGTGCCCACCCCCACCCCCTGCATCCTAGCCATCCCGGGAAGCCAGCAACACAGCCCCTGAGTCCAGGGAACAAAGACAAAAGAGCTAACAGCAAAGCCGGAACTGCTGGGGTTTGCTGCCTCGAAATAAGAGGATATGTTTAAAATTCTCAAAAGCAACCTGTTCAAAGAGGAATGCAGGCTGGGATGGGGGGGGGCTCATTCATCAAAGGGGGAAGAAGAAATGGGTAATGGAGGCGGCAGCAGCTAAGGTCTCATCTGGGCCACCGTCTGCACGAACACCCCACCCCCGCATTCTCCACGCAGCACCCCCACCCTTGCCCCCTGTCTGAGACCCTCTCCTGCACAGAAGCCTCAAAACTTGCCCTTCTCTCTTCCCTGAGCCCCCACAAGCCCAGACTTCTCCCCACGGGGCCCCCCTTCCCCCAGTTCTACTCACACCTCAGACACCCTGCTCTTGGCACTTCTTTCCAAGGGGTCCATTCCAGTTTCCATCCCCCTTTGCCCCTCCCCTATCCACCCACCTGGGTGCCCCTCTTCCCAGGGAAGGCGGCTGTCTGGCCATTGGGAGCAGGCTAAGGAGGCAGCTGGGGCTAGCTGGCGGAAAGGAGTCCCACAACCAGGCAGAAAATCCAGAGTGACATTCTTCCCATGAACTCAGCCCATTGTCCCCAAGCTCCCCTGACAACTCTCCCCTTCAGATTCTTGGGAGGAGTGAATGGGAGAATTTCCCGCATCTGCTCCCTCTGAAGACCCTAACCTGCCTCCGGGGCTTGGGAGGCAGGAGAGAAGGTTTATTCAGGCAATGAGAGGAATGAAGAGTGAAAAAAATACTAAAACATTTAGGAAGGACGTGTCTTACGCACTTGAGTAAAGCAGTCAAGATCCAAACGGTTCTATGAACTTGGAGGCCTTTTGAACCAGAGTTCACCCTGCTGAGGCAGATGTTTAGTTTGTCAGAGTTCAGCTCAGAAACCACAATACCTCCCTGGAGGACCACGGGGTGCGAGGGGGCGATGGAGGAGGAATGCAGGATCGGGGGGTGGGATGGGAGCCCCCCAGTGAAAGGATCTCTTCTGAGTCTTATTCCTCTTATGATTACTCTCTAAGAGAAGCAGAGGGAAGGGTTAACTTCGAGGCAGGCTGGGTAGGGAAGCCACAGTGAGAAGAAAGGGGCTGAGGGGTTCCGCTTGGAGGAAGCCTTCCTAACTCTCTGTGCACTCAAGGTCAAAATGCACCAGAAAAAAGATTCCAACTCCCACCCCTACTGTATTCTCAAGGAGAACGGGAGAAAAAAACAATCGCAGGCTAAAGGAAGGTGGGGGAGGGGTCGAGGGGGGAGGGGGTCAAGACGTTGTACAAAGCGAAGAAGCAAGCAAGAATGTTCTCACTTTTTCTTTTCTTTCTTTCCTTCTTTTCCTTTTTTTTTTTCCTCTTAAGTTAGAGAAACTTGGTCTGACTCGCTTGCTTTTTCAACAACATCAGCGGGCAGTGGACACATTACACCAGTCTCCCAGAGCAAAGAAAATAATTACAGCTTCTCCAGACCACTGGGGCAGGAGGCTTTTATAATTTAAAAAACAAAAAGCCAACAATACCAAACACGTGAAATCTCTATAGCCTGGTGGTGTCCCTCAAAAACCTTGTTTGTGGAAGATGAGGGCCCCTTACAACGACTCTCAGGGCCCCCATTCTATGGTATAGGAGGAGCTCCCTCAAATTAGGATGGGGTGGGGGTAACACACTCCAGTAAGGGAAGTTGCCTCCCGGCCCAGGCATCCTCCTGCTGGCAGCCCGGAGGCTCAGATCCTAAACTGAACAGCATGACTGCCCCCCTCCACTCCCCGCCCCGCACTGCAGCCGGCGACCCGGCTTAAGTTACACTGACTCAAAGGCTGGGGTCTCTTGCTCGCCTCCCAAATGCCCTTCTTCTATTGTTTCACTCAACATAAAAGAGCCCTCGTCCTCTTTGTAAAAGAGCAGCGTTCCTCTTTATTTTTCCCCTAAGCAGTCCACCCTACAAAGTAACAATTCTTTTCTTTCCACCTCACAATCCCAGAAGGAAGGGACTTCAATGGGCCGCTGCCTTCTCCTAGCGCCCCCTTCTCACCAGAGGTCCTTGGTTTTCACCGGTACCCGCCATCCTCCTCCCCCTCCAGCAGCGTCCTCCACCAGGACCTCTCCAGGAATCTTCGGTCGGCGGTCACCGGCTCCAGCTGTACCCTAAATAAGCTTCAAGCTCCTACTCTCACCGATCTGACCAATACCCTTCTCCCCAGCAAATTCCCCTCCAAAACTGAAGTCTGGGTTCCATCGGGAAAGCTTACGGTAACAGGGATGACTTCCCTCTCCGCATTATTCCCCACCAAATAAGTAGCTGGGGCCCTTCCTCATGGTCGAATTCCAGTTCCCCTCCCCGGGCCTGACTTTCGGGTCCCTCCTCCCAACACTCCCCCAGAGCCGGTCCAGGACTCCGCTCTTCCTGCGACAAACGGTCTCTGAAGTCCCGCTGCACATTCCTTCCCTACAGAAGGGCCGCCAGCCAGGATCACCCAATGCCCTCCAAGTTTCTCCGAACTAGTTGTCCCAGCCCGCGTTACCTGCAACCTGCTCGGGGCTGGCGCCGTACTCGGCATCGCGGCGCTTTTCGCAAGTGCCCTCGCCCAGGACCAGCGCCTGAAGGGGCAGCTCGGAGCCCGGGTGGGGATAGCAGCGCAGCCCCTGGGCGCAGCGCGGGGTGTACACGCCGCACCGCTCGCTCTCCAGCCGGGCGCACACGGAGCAGCAGCCGCAGCCCGGTTCGCGGACCAGCTCGCAGGGCACGCGGGCGTCGCCGGCCGGCCCGGCCCCGGCGGCGGGAGGCGCGGCAGGCGGGGGCTTGCAGGCGGCCAGGCTCTCGGGCGTGCAGGGCGGGCAGCGGAACAGCACCTCGGCGCGCGCCCCGCGGTCGCCACCGCCCGCGCCCAGCAGCAGCAGCAGCAGCAGCAGCGGCGGCGGCGGCGGCGGCAGCAACGGCAGCGAGGGGCCGCCCAGTCTCGGCAGCATGTTGGCGGCGGTAAGCGCGACGGCGGCGAGCGAACGGGCAGGTGGCACGGCCCTGCGAGCGCGGGAGCCGCCTCCTCCGCTTCTTTCTCCTCCCCCGCAGCCGCAGCCGGGTCCTAAAGGGCCCTGTTCTCCCCGCCCCCTGCCTTCTCCCCTCCCCCTTTTGGAGACCACCCCCTTCTCTCGGCACTCTCGCGCGCTGGCCTGTGCGTGCGCGCACGCCCACTCACCCATCCCCACTTCCTTGCCTGCTGCGTGGGTCTCCGGTTCCCTCTGGCCTCTGTCCCTCCACTCACTTCTACCCCGGGCTCCCTGACTCCCGGAGGATGAGAGTAACTTGGGAGTTTGGATAGGATTGGCGCGGGAGTGGAGAAGAGTGCGTGCTTTTGTCTCCTGTTTTCGGTTCAGTTCGGAAGGACTTCGTTTGCGTGCTTCCCGTGTGGCCGGCACTGGGCTAACTGCTGGGGGAATGCAGAGGGCGTAAGGCATAGTCTTGACCTTCAAGTCGATTTCAAGCCACTCCCATTAACTCCTTACATCCTCAGGTTTTCACCCATTGCTGACATCTTGCTTGGGCCAGTGACTTCGGAGTCTGGAGGCTACTCACATCCTCTAGACCAGCCTACCCCAAACAGCCCCTCTTAGGGACCATTGCAACTTCTCAACCCTGCGAGCATCTGGCAACATATAAGTACCTGAAATGAAATTTCTGGACTCAGAAACCTGCTGTCTTCTTCTCCTACTCTGCGCGCCCCCTCCAAAGTAATCCTTTGGGGACCTAGGCCCCCACCCACAAATCTCGAGGCATTTGCTGCAGGACAGATCCCAGCCACGGTGCTTCAGGGGTCTTGGAGAGATTAGATCAGCCTTCCAGGTATGGGAGAATGCTCTGGGGTAAAGTCATTTAAAGCTCTCTTCAACAAATGCAGATGGAGAAGAATGGCCTCCCTTCTCTGTCCTGTTTGATTTACTGAATTATAGATCCAGTCTGTCCCCAACTCCCCAAAATTCTAGGCTGGAAGCCACATTAATTACCACCCATCTTTCTGGGTTGTGGCCCTAATACAAATCATTGTCAGAGAGGTTCTCTTGGTGGGGGATGGACCATTAAGTTGCCTCCAGCCCAGGTTTAATTTCTCAATACCTCTGTGCCACCCTTCCCCCGTCCAGGACTCTCCACTCCAGCTCTTTCTAACTTTAGGAATCCAAGACATTTATTCTACTGGACAGCTACTTACCAAGTGGCCACACGGCCCTGAAGCTGAGCTAGATGCCCCAGGAAGGCAAGTTCCTGATCTTAAGGAACTAGCAATGTCATGAAGGGAAGTTTGGTGAAATGAACAAAAACTAGTTGTCAGAGACTTTGAGGAGGAGAAATATTTAGATGGAGCGGTGATAGGGGTTTCATGAATCGATCAGAATTGAAATTGAAGCTTGGAATTCTACCAGGGAAAATGCAGGGGACAGGGCGTGCAGCAGAAGAGCGAAATAGACAGAGCTGAGCTTCTGGAGATCACTGTGTCTTGCACAGATCTGACAGAATTAAGAAGAGACAGGCATGGGGAGGCTGCTGGTCCCTCCTCCTTAGTGTGCCCTGGCTTTGTGCCAGCCTGGTAACATTTGTTTCTGTTAGTCTCACCAGCTAGAGTCTGAGCACCTTCAGAGCGGGAACCCTGTCTAGCATGACACTGTCTAATAAAAATCTGATGCAAACCACAAATGTGAGCCACATGTGCAATTTTCAGTTTTCTAGTAATCGTGTTAAAATACAGTAAAAAGAAACAGATGAAACCCATTTTAATATACTCTTTATTTACCTTAATATATTCAAAATATCTTTCAAGGTGTAATCAATATTGAAAATCATTAGTGAGACATTTACCACTCCTTTTTTCATACTAGATCCTCAAGCTACGAGGTGTATTTTCAATTTGAACTAGCTGAAATTCAAATGCTGAACAGCCATATGTGGCAAGTAGCTGCCAGATTGGACAGAGAACAGGTCTAAAATGTAGTGCCTGGCACCTAGTAGGCAGTCAATAAATATGTTGAATGAGTGAATAAATGAAAAGTACTATCTCCAGAAATACTCTTGGCAGGGCCCCGATCTCACTTGCCATTGCAATGCCCAGCCGCTGAGGATGAAAGGTAGGGATGAAGTTTTTAAGAGGATAGGGGAGGCATCCATCCATCCATTCAGTCAGCTCATCACTTTTTTTTTAATTTTTCTTTTTGGGTGGGGGAGATAATTAGGTCTATTTATTTACTTACTTTTTAATGGAGGTACTGAGGATTGAACCCAGGACCTTGTGGATGCTAAGCATGCACTATACCACTGAGCTACCTCCTCGCCCTCCCCCGCACTTATCTTTCGAGATGTATTTTCCTTCCATCTCCTTTCAAGTTCTCGATCGCTTGGTCATGCACTAAGAGGTGAGCCAGCGAAGTGAGGCTAACTTGACAATTGTCAAGGGCACAGTGAGATCTCCCTTTCTGATGAGTCTGAAGACCCAATTATTTTCTCCTCATTCCTTGGTTAAGAGTAACCCTCCTCCCCATGTACACACTATGCACTCACCACCCACAACCCCATCTTTTTAAAGTCCTTTCCTAAGCATCCTGGGGTCCACAGTTCTACTCCAGAAAGGCCAGCGGCTGCTGAAGTGTCAATCACAGCCCATCTTAGATGGACAGAAGTCTCAAGAAAAGGAGAGGCTTGACCAGGACCCAGACTGGTTACTGGCTGGCCTGGGACTCCACCGCTTTGTACATCAGCGCAGATCCAGGGCCTGGAACAGTGCTTGGCACATAGAGAATGGATAAACATTGAGTGAACCCAGGTTCTCAACTCCTAGCCCCCTGCTTTGCCCACTATGCCTGGAGCATGCTTTCCTTTACATGTCTCACAAATTCCTCTGTAATGTCCTTAGGCCAGACAGCCTGTCTGTGCTGGGCACTGAGCAGTGAGGACTCGTTGAGAGACAGGGACAGGCTGAAACTGGTTTTCTCCCCTCCCCCTAATCCCTGCCATTTTCCATTTGAAAAGTGTTTCACAAACTCCACCCTCACAAGGTTTACCATAACTAAGTACCACCTGTAGGGTTATTTACATAATTTTTTTAATGTAAGTCAATTGGCTTTTTTTTTTCCTTTTTTACTTAAAGCTATTTTTTTAAAAAAAAACTTAGTATCACTACCATAAATGGAAAACCAGTATTGATGGCCATATATAGGTAGCAACTGTAAAAATAAACATAACAAAAACAAAACAATGTCATTCAGTTCAAGTTGGATATAGTTGCTTACCGAAGCCTCTGAGGTTGGCATACTCTTCCTGGTTAACAAAGGATGAGCCGGTCTAAAGAGAAGTATTAAAGGCAAACCAGACCCAAGTTGAAAATTTTCTCTATTAAGTCATCAGGAGATGGAGAGGAATATTTTTTAAAACATTGTATTGAACATACATGCGAAAAAAAGTCCACATATCATAAACTTGAGAAATATTCACAAATCGGCCATCCCGTGTAACCAGGTGAAGAAAGAAAACACAGACGACACTCAGAAGACCCCTTCCTGCCCCCTTCCTTCCAGTGGTTACCTCCCCGCCAAGGGTAGCCATTACCCTGACTTCTACGAGCAGGGATGAGTGTTGCCCGTTTTTTACATTTCGCATAAATGAAAACATGCAATATGTAGCCTTTCTGTCTTGGGCTTCTTCGGCTCACCTTTACACTCATGAAATTTGTCCATAGCCTTGCATGTAGTCATTCGTTCCTTCTCATCGTCCAGTAGTAGTGGGTATTCATGGTCTGACTACACCACACTTTATCTCTCCATTCTACTGGTCATGGCCATTTGGCTCGTTTCCAGTTTTGACTCTTGTGAACACAGCCACTGTGAACCTCCCAGACACGTCATTTGTTGAGCATGTGCACACATTTCTGTTGCATTTCTAGCTAGGAGAGGAATTTCTGGATCGTGGGTATATCTGTGCTCAGCTTGGATAGCTACAGCCAGAAAGTTTTGCCAAATAAATGTAAGAATCGATACACCTGTCAGCTGTTTATGAGGGTTCCATCCTCGCCAACACTGAGCATTTTCCGTCTGTTCTCAAAGCACCCGTTCTGATGGGTACGTAGTTGTATCTGATTGTGGGTTTATTTTGCAGTTCCCTGATGACTGAAGAAGCTGAGCACTTTTTCATGATAGAATAGGAGGAATTTTAAAAGGGAATTGTATCTTGAAACAAAATAGACAAGAAGACCTCTGGCTTTTCTGACCTGATTCCTTGGTTGGAAACTCCACCAGCCAAAATGAAAACTGAAGAATGTTCTCTGGGGTAACTAAGAGGCCAGGGCTACGTGCTTTGTGGTGATCCCCAAACAAGCCTTGGGTGCCAGGCCAATGACTTGATCTGATCACCACTGTCACTTTTTTCCTTAGAACATCTTAACCAAATACCTCTCGCCTGAGGCTAGCTGAGGCTTTCGTGCAGCCCTGTCCTTTAGAGGTTAAGCTGGATGACTCTAAAGTGACCAAATGGAGAGGACACAGAGGAAATGAATCAGATGAGAATGTGAGCCCTGGAGGCTGGCGGAGGAGTTAAGAGAAAGGGCTTTGTGGCCAGGCTGTCTGGACTCACGTCCAACTCCTCCCCTCACTGGCTTTGTCATTTGGGACAAGTAACTTCCCCTGTTTGAGCCTCAGTTTCCTCATCTACAGTAAGGGGATGATAATAATGGTACCTATTTCAGTGAGTTGCTGCAAAGAGTAAATGAAATAATCAAGGTGAAGTTCTTAGCGCTCTGCTTGGCATGCAGCCCTCAACAACAGAGAGGCGTGCTATTATTATTACCTGAGGACAGGCCCGTGCCCTTGGCACTGGGCAGGAGGGGAGCATGAGGCTGAGAGTTCCCCAGTGTGCAGTCAGGAAGGTGCCCGTCTCTTCCTTGAACACACCTGGGAAGGTGTTTTCAGGAGGAGGAATTCACCAAGCTTGATGGGAAGGGGTAGGAGGGATTCCTGGGTGTATAGTGAGGTGGGAAGGGGGCAGCCAGGTGCACAGAGCTTCCAGGATGCATAACAAGGAAGAACGAGAGGAAGACATCAGAGCACAGACACCTCCAAGGTCTGGAAGAAGGCATGGAACCAGCCACAGGAATCCAGATCCAGAACCTTCTCCTGACTAACCTGCATGGCCAAAGCAACAGGCAATGAAGTGCAGTGACAAGAGAAAGAAAAGAACAAAACTAAGAGCAGTAGACCTGTACAGATACTTTCACGAGGGTCATTTCATTAATTCCTGTAAATGTCGTATGAGGCCCAGAGAGGTTAAGTAACCTACCTATGGTGTTCCAACTGGTATATAACAGAGTGCCCCTACCTTTCCACAACCCCAGGGGAGCCAGGAAACCAGAACTCAATTCAAAATCAGCTGCTGACTTCAAGGTGTGTGGCCGCAGCTGCCTCCTCTGCCCCTCACAGCCCACGCTGCCTTTGCCCTTGTCTGGTTACTTCTCGATGTGAAACCAACCATCCCAAAGCTTAATTAAAACAATCTTGTGTATCATCGATTGTGGTTCTGTGGATTGGCCAGACTCAGCTGAGTAATGGTCACATGGACTCTTCCTTGTGGTTAGAGTAGACAGAATCTGGGACTTGGGTCATCCTGACTGGGCTGAGCATCTAAGAGTGATGCTCACTGTCCTGGACAGTAGTTGAGGCTGGCTGCTGACTGGCAGCTGAGCTGGGTGGTCTACACCTTCCCTATGGCTTCTCCACATAGTTTGGGCTTCTCAGAGCACGGTAGCTGGGTTTCAAGGGGGAATGTCCCAAGAGCAAGCATTCCAAGAGGCCAGATGGAAGTTGCAAGGCATCGTAGCATCCGTTAGTCCCACAGTATCACTTCCCCTGCATTCTACTGGTCAAACAGTCCCCAAGCAGGGAGAGTAATAGCTCAGTGGTAGAATGCATGATTAGCATGCACGAGGTCCTGGGTTCAATCCCCAGCGCCTTCAATAAGAAAAAAAAATAATAATGAAATAAAATAAATTTAAAAACAAAACAAACAAAAAGCAATCACCAAGCCAGCTCATCTTCAAGGGAGTGAGAAACGGCAGGTAGAACAGAAGATACTGTTCCAGCCCCCCCGCCAACAGGAAGCATAAAGGGCACGGCCTGCACCTCCTCCCACTGATGAGAAAAGCATCTGCACACAAGCCAGGCTGTCAGTCCTGCACCCTCTGCTTCTCAAACTGCCGGTCAGTCCCTGGGGAGAAAGAGGCACCCTGCTCTCCAGAGGCAGGCTAATGGGAATAAAATGAATCAACGCCTTTCCTTCCACTGGCTCACCCCCTCCCTCTGAGGCTCACTTACAAAGAGCGCAGTGGGGCTCCAAGCCCCAGGTAGAGGTGATAGCTGTTCAACAAATCTCAATCCTCCTCTTGTGGGAGGTTGATGAGATCAAGGTACCGTGGAAATCCTTGTTGGGTTTGGGACTTTGGGATCCATTGCATCTGAAGGAGTGGTGTTGAGCAGAGCTTCCCTCAGCCCGAATTCTCCATATCAGGGTTCGGGAAACTTTTTTAGTAAAATTCCAAAACAAAACAAAACCCTGTGGTAAATATTTTAGGCATTGCAGGTTTCATATGGTCTCTGTCACAACTACTCACTCATCTCTGCCATTACAGCCCCAACGCAGCCAAAGATGACATTCAAACAAACACGCGTAGCTATGTCCCAATTACGTTTTGTTTACAAGAACAGAGGCCAGAATTGGCCCGAGGTCCGCAGGATGCCAACCTCCCACACTAGGGCCTCCTTGATTATAGAGAGCAGGCTTTCAAAGACTGTCAGGCCCAGGAGATAATAGAGACCCTGAGTATTACTTCCGAACCTGTCTCCAACTGACCGCCCATTGGGACGTCCCTCCATGTGACCTCAAGGAAGCAACAGGATGACTGTTGGGACGGCCAGCTCCATCCCCACTCCAGGGGTCTCCCAGAATCCCACCGTGAGATGTCCAGGTCCCCGGTGTCACCAGAAGACAGTCTCAGTCCAGCATCTAGCCCAGCCCCAGCAGACCCCCAGCCCACCCCACCCCTAATTATCCGAGACAAGCTCAGAGCTGGACAGGGCTCTTCCTGAGACTTCTTGGAGGAGGAGGGCCAGGGACAAGCAGCACAAGGAGGCAAGGCAGATGCCACCGACCCAAGCCAGAGAGAACTGGCTTCCCTGAAAAGTTTTCAAGCAGGGAGCAGCATCTGTGGAAAAGTCTGAGCGGGGCTGCTGCCTCCATTAGACGGGCCTGCCCCCCTCCTCTGGGCCGCAGCTTTTCTTTCGAGGAACAAGACTACATCTGTTTGGCGATACTCTATCTGGAATCGTTAAGTAAACCTTTCAGGCCCTGGCAAACAACAGCCCATCTTATTCCGATGGGGGAGCTCCTGAAACACAGCAGACTTCTTAATCCCAAATCTGTCTGCAGGCGCCCCCTCCCCTGCCGGCAAATCCCTGTTGCCCAGACCCCCGGCCTTCAGCTGGGAGAAAGATTGCTCACCCTTGCCACCTTTGGCCCCTCTCGACGCAAACAGATTCTTGGCTTTGAGTCTTCACATTTACTTTTAGTGTTGTTGGACTGGGTTTTTCTCTCCCTCCCCCTCTCCGCCCAGGGGGTCTCTCCCCCTGGCTCGCCTGCTCCGTGGACCTCAGTCACACAATGCTGTCTGAGCAGACTTACTCAGGGCCCCACAATTATCTCATCTTCCCATTACCTCCACCCTCACCCCCTTGGGGCCACTGAGAAGCAGGCAAAGCTAAACAAATAAAGGATGGGAGGGACCCAGCCAGCTCCTCCGAGGCCCTGGCCATGTGGAATCACAGGCTCTCAGGCTCTTCTGCTGCCCATGGGCACCAGCCGTCCCCTTCATCACAGCAACAACAAAGCTGAGCCCCTCCTGCAGCTGAAACCCAAGTCCACCTCAAAGGCGTGTTGCAATGTGGGCTACGGGATCTGTGTGTCCAGCTGAGCACACAGACCTCCCCCCTCAGTCCTCCAGCCGCCTTCCCCCAAAGTCGCACACACTTCATCACTTTAACTCTGCTTTCCTGGAAATCTGTTGCCTCCGCAGAAGGTTGGTCGGGGAAAGCATGAAGTTGCTGTCGCCACATTTGGGCTCTTACAAAACTGCGGCCGGGTGGTGGTGACAAATGGGTTTGAAGGCACCGTTCTGCCCGCCCTCCACTTTCCTGCCTGGGAGAACAGACACGTTACAAACTGATGGGCAAGCCGGGTTCCTCCTTTGCTCTGTAATTAAAGCCCAGACTCTCCCCTCCAGTCAGAAGCTGGTCGGTGAGAGGGCCACTGTTCAGCTGAGGTTGCGGGGGAAGGGAGGGAGATTTGAGTAGGGGAGGAAATGATGAAATCGTCCAGTTTGGAGACAAAACCATTGAGGGGGTACAAAGAATCTTTCCCTAGGGAAAGAGTAAGACCCTCAATTTGGAGACTCTCTACAGGCCAGTGTGAGAATGAGGGAAGTTCCCTATGGAGGGTGCGGGGGAAGCCTCTCTTCTAATACAATTTTTGCTTTGCCCCCGGTAGAGCACCTTCCTGAAGGTGAGGCCAACCTCATCTGGCCTCGTGCATGGCAACATTCAGGAATGGAGCTCGGTCTGAGCTATCCCAAGATCTGAGTTTATATCACTTTGTATTTCTTTTTGTGTGTTCCATCCATCTCCTCCATCTCCCCATGACACTGCGAGCAAGCTCCATCAGGGCAGGGACTGGCCTTCTGTAATCCCTGAGCACTGCTCTCCCCCCACTCATACACACGCCACTTCTGCCTGGCTTTGCCCACAGTAGACAGAGATTATCCCACTCTCACTTCCTGCCAGCAGCCTCAGCCATTTGTCTTTGCATCAATGGAAGAACTGCACCCTGAGAAAAGGAAGCTCCTCCTTGTTCAAGGTCATTGGACCCATCTGTGGTCTCACTCCTTGAGTACCCGTCACTTCTCTTGGCATTCCTCATTCCTGGCTGTGGGCAGGCAGTCAAATCACACTGATAGTGCCCTTGCCCACAGAGCTGACCCAAAGCAGTGTTTCCCAAACATCAGTCATTCAGGAACCTGCTTCTCATTTTTGCCCTCTCTTTGAATGACCTTGATTATTATTTCCTTACTATTTATTTTTAAATCAACTCACTTATTTTATTTAAATAAAAGGCTATTAGCAATAATATTTCTGAAGACATAGGTTTCATATACTGCTTTTCCTTTACACATGAAAACAAAATACATAACTTATCAAATAAAAGTTGTCCCTTGAAATATACCTAAAATCAGCCTGTGGACCATACATTGTTACAAAATGCAGAAGGTATTTTAATCTCTGAGCCGGGTTAAGTATTTTAGGCAAGTCTCTGAGGTTCAGTCTGTTCATCTATAAAATAGGAATTAAAATGCCTCACTCTGGCTTCACAGGGTCGTAAATACCCCAAGAAGGACAATAGACAGTATAAAGAACTATCAAGTAGGAAGGGAATTTTTCATAGACGTCATGGTCAGGAGAATGTTCTAAAGTACAATAATCATGGGAATTTTTTAAAGTATGAATTGCTAAAAGAGGAAGGAGTAGAGAGTGCTGTACATACCCAAAAGAACAAGAGCCTTGCACCAGATCCTGCAAAGGAGATATAACAGAAATAGTAGAGAAATGTACAGGCTATTAAAAGAAACAATACACACCCACATGAAAAACACAAATAAAAAAGCCTATAGGGAAATATAACCCTGATTCAAATTCTCTTGAGCCATGAATGCAAAGCAAGGGGACGGTGAGCCTCTGGATGGCTTGTGGGGAGCCCTGCAGCCTAAAAAGTCACCTGGGAAGGCTTCTTGGAGGTGGTGTTAGAAATCAGAGCTCTGGCTCCTTGTCTGTGAGAGTGCTTGTGGAATCCTTTTTCCCTCCCCCACATCTCAACTCCACATCCCCCCTTGGGTTTCTGCGGGGGACAGGAGGTGCCTGTTGGAAACCACTTTTCTGGGGGCTGGTGGTGGTTGGCAGGACATCAGGGCCATTGGAGGCAGCAATGCTGTCTCTCTGGGGATCTTCCAGCGCTCAGAACCCTCTGCTGCCGAGTCTCCTCTGTAAGCCCCCATGCATCCGCCATGCATCCTCTTAGCACCCGGGTGCACCTTCTTCCCACTGGAAATCTTTCTGGCTGCTGCCTCCGGAGAAACTTGTCTTCCGCACGTTCTATAGTGTTTCTCTCTGCGCTGTGCAACTGTCAGAGTGCGGCTATTTCTGTCTCCTATGTTGTCCTTCTGCTGTTACTCTGTAGCTTCCACTGGGGCTGGTCTCTTTCTCCCTGCGTTCTCTGCCTCTTTCCCCCATCACTGTTACCTTCATCGACAATATCGTTTCCTCCCCATGCCCACCCCACAGCTAGAGGCCTCTTTCTCTGACCCAGCTCTTTTCTTCTGCAGAAAACGGTCCCAGGAACTCTGCTACATTGTAACGATTACCAGTAGCCACCAGGCTCCATAGAGTTACTGTCTGGGGTTGGGCAGGAGGGGAAGCCTAGAGTCACAGCGAATCCCCTGTCACCATTACACACACACACACACACACACACACACACACACACACGAGCGCGCTGCAGGGCTGCGGTGCAGCACTGGGCAGTTTGCCAATACTTTCCCAATTGTACCTCCAACCCATGGGCCAGAATGAAGAATCGATAGTTATTTCCATCCACATCTTTACAAAATAGTAAACAACCCAGAAGCTCAGCCAAATGACCTCGGTTCCTGATCTTGGTCCAGAATCCTGGTCTCTGGACCCTCAGTGTATAAGAAGGCATTTGAGTTGTAACACCCAGGACTTTGTAGGCTGAAACAACCAGAACGCGCACACATACTGTAGAGGCAGTTATATGGGATCCCCTGGCCAGCTCTGCCTGGGAACCCCCAGGTGACTTTTTGCACATCACCAAACTGCTTGCAGCCTCAGTTTCTTCATCTGCAAAATGGAGTAAGACCCAGCTCATGGGGCTTCTGTAAGGACTGAGGGGAATCACTCATGACAGCCTCTGGCAGGATGTCTAGTCCAAAGAGCGGGTTCAACTCAATGTCTGTGGGCTCCGAGGGGGTCTTGACTGTGGGGGTCTTGCCTCTTGGGGCAGTCTCCTGACTGTGAAAACTTTGATCCAGAACATGGGGTGCCTGGTATCCTTCAAGGCCACCTGTTGGCACCTGAGCACCATCCCTCCTTTCCTCCTGGCCAGAACGATTTTGAAGGTTCCACCTCAGGAAGCAGACCCCCCCACCCCCGGGAGACCTTCACCTTGTAGCCGTGCCTCCTGCCGCTGCCTGTCCGCCCTGCCTGGTCCTGGCCATCTGGAACAGGACCTTCTCTCTGGGGGAAAATATTATTGTTTTTTGGCCACTTGTTTGATCCTCCAGAGTCAATGTTTGCAGAGATAAGCACAGTGTCGCGCAGCAGTGTGGCTGTTTATGACTCTGCCCCCATCCCCTTGGATTCCAGCCCCTTCTGGGCCACAGTGTGAGGTGAGGGTGCATTTCAACAGCAGCCGGTCCGGTTACTCACCCATACTGCCTGGGCAAGGACGTGGGAGAGGAGCTGGAGTCAGTCCCCTCCTGCTCCTGAAGCTGTGCCCTCGGCCCACTCAGGCAGGAGCTGGGCAGGAATCTCACGTTCATTTAAGAAAGCTGGCAGCCTGGACCACTGTCCCTCCAGGCCTTTCCTGTTACATGCATCCCAGGTTGACCCTGACCTTCTCCGCTAGATTATAAGGTCCTGGACGGGTCCTTCCTATAAAAATGTGATTTTCTGTTTCCACTGCACATAAAAATGCCTGGTGAGATTTTCCACCCAAGCTGGAGGGCTTATTTCAAAGGATTTGACTTAAAGTATTAGTTATGAGGGGTAGGCCAAATTCCCTTTGAAGTGGCCGAGAGGGGAAGGCACCCCCAAGAGCTGGGTGGGCAGCATTCTCTTGGGCAGCTACACATGGAATGTCACGGGACGCTGGAGTGATATCCAGTCGGGACTGATATGCTACACATATTAAACCACTGAGGATGGAGAAAAACAAGCATGGTTTCAAACAAAGCCCAGGACCAGAGGGCACAAGGATGTGCAAAGTCGCAATTGACCTGCTTCTCAGGTGGGCAACACTGTATGATTATAAGGGAGTAGAAATGGGGGTTGATTCATTAACCATGTTAATGGTTTTCTGGAGAGACACCAGGGAAGCTGGCTAGCTAGTAACCGTAACAACAACAAGAGGGGAGTGAGCACAGGAAGGGGAAGGGGAGAGACGGAGGACCAGAAGGACAGCGGTGGCATAGCTGGGTGGCCTGCCGTGCCCCAGGCTCTTAGCAAAATGTCTCACAAAAGAAGTCTCATTTAATTGTCTTATTTAATTCTCACAACCACTCCACAAGGCAGTTCTTCTTATGCTCGCTTTTCAGAGAAGGAAAGGGGGACTCTGAGAGGTGAAAAGTGACCTGCCTAAGGTTGCACAGCTTGCAGAAAGCAAGTCCATGATGAGGTCGTGCTGATCGTGATCAAAGAAACTCCCAAAGATACATTTTTGATGAAGCCATCATTCTGCACTGTAGACAGCTGGCCCTTTTTATTCTGCCTTAGCCATCTCCTTGATTATTCCTCTTTCTTCCCTGTGAGACAACAGGATCCTTTGAATCCTTGGCCTGAGCCCATTCTAGGCTCCAGGACACGTTGGTCAGATGCGTCAAGATGACTGATGCCTTTCTTAGCCACCTGCGGATCTGAGATTGACATAAACCTGCCCCGAAGCACTTGGGAAATTTGGAGACACTCAGGAATTTGGGGGCATCTGCTTGGTACCAGGCAGGGACTTCATTGTTTGGAGTAGATCAGTAAACAAGGCAGACCGCTTCCCCTGCCCTGGAGGAGCTTGCGTGGGGAGGGAGCACAGGAGTGACTGGCAGACCCCATAGGAGGTTTTCACTCATGGCCTTCCTTTTAAGAAAGCTCAACCCAGCTCCAGTCTGCTCTCCACGTTACATCCAGAGAAGATTCTTTTCAAACACAAACATGATCAACTCAAATCCCTACTGAAAAAGTGTTTTCCCTTTGCTTATAGGATAGAGACCCCAAACATTAAGCCTGCCTTCAAGACTCTACTTGAGGTCTCTGCTTCTCTTCTGCTTCACTGCACAACAAGCACCCTCCCTCTCCATCCAGCTCTTCCAGACTCTTCCATTTGATCAGTTAGCAACTCCTTCAACTGTCTCTGCAGTCATCTCAGCCTTAGTCAAACCACTCCTACAGACACCCTGAGGACCCTGGACCTCTTCGTGGCACTTCTCAGTGTTACAGCTTCCCACTGATTTGGGCAAGTATCTGGCGACTGGCTGTCCCCACACTGGACTGTAGGCCCCTCATACACAGGACTGACCGTTGCACTCACCACTGTGTGCCCAGAACCCAGCCAGGGCCTGGTCCGACGAAGTCTGCAGAATGAATGACTCTTTGGCAGCACCATTCCTGCCCCCCACACTTCTAGTGATCTTCTCATCCAATCAGTGCCAACCTCCCTTTCCTAAAAAGTGAACGGGGTTCGGGGGGGAGTCAAGAGCTATGGGCAAGGTGCCCGTGACACTTTAACCTCAAATCGGGATCTGTGGTCTCAGAGTATCAGTGCATATATTAGGACAAAGACAAAATGTTTAACCTCAGACAACCAGGTCAGATGGCCATTGCATCTGCGATGGAAAACAGAAGTCACTGCCATGTGAAATCCTGGAGAAAGAACAGGGTGAAATGAGTCACTAGCTAAGCTGATCTCTAGAAAAATGCTGAGCAGAAACCCTCCAGCCTCACGGTGCTCACCTGAGAGCTCTGTTCCGTGACCCATTCACCTTTCGTTGGAAAAGTGCCGGCCAGGGCAGGAAAAGTTACCCTCAAATTGGAGAAATCAGAGGCATCCCTTCTCTTATTCATTCAGTCAAAATACGTTAATTAAGCCCCTCCTGTGCTTCTGGGATACAACAATGAACTAGATCCACGCAGTTCTTGTCCTCGAAGTCCTGCCACCCAAACAGAGCAGGCAGGCTTGGTAGGACGAGGGGTGGGGGCAGTGCTAAAGGTCTCCAGAGCGATGGGGCAGGCACCCACCTCAGCACGAGAAGGGCTTCTTGGAAGTGGTGAGGCTCAGGAACGAAGTCTAGAGACACATAAGAGTTAGAGTGGTGGGAAGGGCTTTCCAGGCCATTGGAAGGGCACAGACAAAGACATGGAGGGAGACACAACTTATGATGTGGTGGTTTGCTGTTGCTGGGAAGTCAAGTGTAAGACTGGAAATGGTGGGACAGGAGCTGAAGCAGAAGGGAGGGGCTGGGTCTTGGAGCAACTTTGAAGTTCTTTGAAGAATCTTGAACCCTTTCATTTCCAAACAACAAAGCAGCATGGAGAGTTTTAAGCAGAAAAGTAACAAGAACAAGACTGCATCTTACGTAGATCCCAATGCGGGGAGAAGGGGTTTGCAGGGGACCAGGGAGGTGCAGGGAAGCCGGTTAGAACACCGCGGCATGTCCACAGAGGAAAGAAAAGAGCATATTCTTGAGTCATGGGGGAAGCATGGGGGGAGGGGTTCAAGAAAGGTTTAGGAATCTACACTCAGAAGAACTAGGGGATAAAAATCAATAACAACACTTTCCATTTCCTGAGTTCATTCTATACGCTGGACATCCTGGAGAGCTTCTTGGATGTTATTGTCAGTTTTAATATTTATCCAGGTAGGTAGGGGACCCAAGATGAGTAAGGCCTCGAGGCTCTGGGACCCTCTACACAGAGTCTAAATACCCTCAAAATGCTGTGCAGATGCTAATGCCACCCACGCTGAGATCAGGGGAGAGGGATGAAATAGGGGGTGGAGGATAGAGCAGAAATGAAAAAGAGTGTGTCCCCACAATCAGTTAAGAGAAGAATTTTATTGGGGACTTTGGAAGCGAAATAGTTGGGACAAAAGTTTGCAAACTGGAATATTTTTGTGTACCGGAAAGCTAACGTAAGTAAGTTAAGTAGACAAAAGGCCAGACAGTCTGGAGGGGTGGGGACTGTGGCAAAGGGAGAGCTCAAGTGCTCTCAGCTCCAAATGACAGTGGTCTTGCAGGAGCGAGGGATCAAGTGCCCAAGTGGCTGATTTTCAAAGTGAAACCAGTTCTTCAGACTTCTGCAAGAATCCTCCCAATCCAGATATGTTGGTTTCTAATTCGAAATTTGGAAAAGAAAAAAATACATTGTTCAAAGCACACCAAATGGCCTATAAACTGGACAGGAGTTTAGGGTTGGCGATGTTAGTGCTCTGGTGTCAACCACTTCCTCTGGCAGTCGAGTATCCAAAGGAAAGGGGGAATCGGAATGGTTCAGAGAAGCATAATCAGGACAAAAGGAATTGCCCAGGGTCTGGGAGACTAGCCAGCTTGCTGACAAAAGACTAAGCGCCCTTTGGAGAAAGAGAGCAGGTGTAGTCATGTCTCCTCCCCACCAAGTGACAAGATCTACACAGATATCCCTTCCTGGGGTGAGTGAAGCCATTGCAGTGTGAACAGGGGTTGTCAGACATCAGGAGAGTCTTCAACCTTCCAGAAGCTCAGGCAGCAAGGTACGTGCTGGGCATTTTAAAGGTAGCTGAGAGTGGGCTGGACTGCCTGCAGGAATTCAAAGGGACTGTCTCCCACTCATTTTTGGGTCCATCCTCTGCTGTTCTTTGCAGAGTCCTTCCTATTCTGTGACTTGGGTCCTGTGACCCTTTCCACTACCTCCCCTTCTTGATCCCTTCTTTTCATACCCCAGCAGCTGCCCCTGGCTTCGGTCTCCCACTCCCCTCCCTGATCATCCCCAGTTAGAGTCCCATCGCTCTGGTCTGACCCCACAACCCAGGTTTCATCACATTGTCTTGTGATTTAAGACAAGGGTCTGAATGGAAATGTTTCCACATCTAGGGAAAGAACTTGAATCAGTAATTACTGTAACAGCCAACAAAGAGTGCGAATAGAGCTATGCCCTCAGAGATCTCCAGAAGAGGGTCAGCGGAGCGTGATCTTGGTGGTTTAGTCAGCTCAAATCACGAAGCCCCCAGGAATAAGGAACAGCTAACACACATGACCGTCACTATCTGCCAGGCAGTCCTGGGTGCTCCTAGGCTGAACTGAGAATTCCAATTCTCCCCACAGGGTAGGAGCCATTACTACCCCCGCTTCACAGAGGAGAAACTTGAGATCCACGTGGAGAGGTTAAGTCATCTGCTTAGGATATGTAGCCTCTTTCCCCACCCAGACTCAGTGCCAGAGTTTGTGCTCTGACACAGCACTTCTCAAATTACCTCTAGTGGAAGACCAGATCCCCCCACATCATCACAGACGGACTCTCGTAAAATACAACAATAAAATGCACTGAGAGAAAAATGGTCACGTGCTTGGATGGCACAGCAACGGCAGACTGCTCTCAAGGTTTCTGGATGTTTATTTACCCTCAGTTTCTACACTATCAAGTCTCGGTGCAGAGCCGCACTGGGCCACAGTGCTGTGAGGAGCGCTAATCCACCTCCTCTACCCTCGCTCATTCGCCGAGGATGCGAGGGACTAAGCTGAGCGCCGGAAAAAAAAAAAAAAATCACTTGTCTGGATTCCAAAGGCTGAACTGTTAACCTCAGCGCTCACTCCAGCAGTGACAGCCTCTCACTCCGTGTTTAGGTTTAGGTGAGTTAGGGAGGGGGTCACCCGTATTGTCCAGGAGGGAGATTGGTTAACTCCAAAGGGCCCTTCCAAAACCAAACGCTAGGATTCCGTCTCCTTTTGCAACACTCCAGCTCAGCAGAAATGTTTTCAGGGCCAGCTGTTTTTGCTCCCACATTCATTAATAAAAGTAGTGAATGGAGCCAGAGCCACCCTTTTCTTTCCTTTGTCATGTCCTGAAAGGGGGCAGGGAGGGAACAGGAGAGCCTGCAGACGCAGGGGACGTGCCAGACGTGCAGCAGAAAGGGCTGGGGAGATGAGGACTGCTAGGAAGGAAGGCAGGTGGGCTGATGGCGGGCGGGTGGGGGCGGGGGAGGGGCCATGTGGCAAAGGCGGAGAGACACGTGTAACCAATTCCTCCGGGGCACAATTGGGGTGGGGGTGCACCTGAGAACTGAAAAACACCTGACAGTTTCTGGAACAGAGGAGGATTAAGAGCTGCTGGGAAAAAACTGGGGCTGATGATGGAGCAGAGCTGGATGAGATGGAAGGACCCTTTGAAGAACTGTTCATCTTGTTTGGGGGCCTTCTTTGGATCCCCTGGGGATTGGGGAGCCGCTATTTCTCACAGTCCATCAGTGGAGGGGAGCGGGAGTGCAGCACACTCTAGGTTTTTGTTCAGACTTAGAGGGAAATTGGTTACAGAGGTGATACAAACCTGCCTTGGGCTAGGGGAACACAAGGAGTTGAAGGAGCAAGGAAGCCCCAGCAGGAGTTTCCACATAGACTACAGGATGCTGGTTAAATTTGAATTTCAGATAAATAATTTTTGGTATAAAAAATTTAGTACATAATGTATTAAATGCCATAGAATTGTACACTCTAAAATGATTGAAATGGTAGCTTCTATGTTATATGTATTTTACCATAATAAAAATTACTATGAGTTTTTATTCTGTTTATCTGAAATGCAAATTTAACTAGTACCCTGTCTCTGATTTATTAAATCTGGCTACCCTACTCCCAGCAGAGAGCTAGACTCATGGCAGGGGGCAGCCCAGAAAAAGCTGGGGCCACAGAGGAGACACGGCTGCTGCTGGAGGAGGAGACAGCAGGAAGTAGAATGGATGGAAGAGAAAAGATCTGCCTTCTCCCCTCCAGGTACCCACCAGTTTCTCAGAAGCCCAAGGGCAAAGGAGCCTCAGAAATGCAGGAGCAGGGAAGGATCCAAAAGCAAACTTGAAGTTATTTTAAATGACCCAGGAACACCAGACTTGCCAGGCCCAATGATTGCAATTTTACTGTATCTGTGTCAACCAAAACAATAATAATGATGACGATGATGATGCAGGAGGAGGCTGCAAATAAGAAAAAAAGTTATTCCGGGTTTTAAGAATTGCAAATTCATAGACATAGATCCTTATAACTGCAAAAGAGTGTTCCGGGGAAGAGAAAGAGTCAGGGGCTTATAAAGACAAAAAGCCATGAGATTGTTAAGAGTTGCTTGGTGAAAACTGTGATTGACTCTGACGTGAGTCAGAAAATATTTGTCCTTAAGGAATCATGAGTTGTTTTAGGGTGAGGGTCCGATAACTAGACAGGGTGTTGAGAGTTTCTGGCAGATGTTCTGGATGACTTCATCAGATCAAAAGGTCAGATTCCATCCAGGCTGAGACATGCATAAAGTCACACTTCCTTTATGGCCCCCTGGCTCCATTTTAGAGAGCTCTCCTAGCAGTACCAACCCCATTTTGATTTTCCTTCCACATCTCTCCCTCTGCTTGAGCTCTTTCTCTAGAAAGCGTCAGTAATCGTTCATTTGGGATTTTGGCATCAGTATCAACTCCCTCAGCACTGGAAAGGCTCATTCCCAGAGAGTCACGTCCCACGGAGGGTAGAGGGGTGGCTTGCAGGAGACGTATGCTTTCAGAGTTTACGGCCACATTTGAGCAGCAAGGAAGGAGCCATCCAGGAAGTGAGTCTTAGGCAGTGTTCAAAGTAGGCCTGGGTCCACGTCAGGAGGAATCTTACAGGAGTGAGCAGTCACCTCCAGTTGTCAAGCTATCATTGTGTCTCTGGAAGGTGTCAAAGTACAGCAGCAAGGGACACAAAGCCTAAACGGTTTAAACACAATGAAAAGAGAACAAATTAAAACGATGATTTGTATAACAATTTCCGATTCGGATCACAATAAGCCACCAAGTCCAGAGGAGAGCAAGCCAAAGAAGATTTCTAGATGTCAGGGTCAAAGCACCTTTTGGAGTTTGAACTGATGATGTCATCGAGTGTTTAGGTAAAGGGCAGTTTTAGTTCTCAATGATTCCAAGTTAAAAGGATGGGAGAAAAACTGGAAGTATTAGTTTGGAGAATCATAGTCAGATACCAGAGGAAATAAGTATAATTTAGGATCTAATCTAATTTACAGGTACATACCAAAACCTCAAAGAAAATTAACAGCAATAGAACCTAACAGCCACAAAGGTATATTACTAAAGTATCGTTTTTCTCTCTGAAATCACCTTCATTTCTACCAAATATAGTCAAACTAAGACTAATTTGTTTGCAAAATAAGTATGGTTTCAATAAACGTGGCCTGAGTGTTTACGTAAATGTAACAAGAATAAGAATTGATCTTATAGGGTCTTTTAAATTTGCTTTGCTAGAACTTCTTATAAGAATGTCAGATTAAACTTTTAAAGGCCTCTCAAGACCAGGAAAGCCAAGTCAAAGGACTTCCCATTAGAATTTATCTGCAATACGTATGGATTTGGGTAAATTCCTCTCTTCTTGAAGTCCCCCCAAATCTTGAGGTTCCTGCACTTGGCAGAAAGTGTCCATCCTTACTCCCTCGTAAGGCTGCTGGGAACCTTGTAAATAAAGTACCAGGCTGTTTTTCCAAGGGTCTTTATTGGCTTCATAAAGTCAATCTTAGTTCTTTAAGGCTGTCCAGTCATATCTGAGTCTTTGCATGTTTCTCTCAAATATAACATTCTAGTCAAAATCTTGGTAACATAACTAATGTTTCTAATTTTATCTTGTTATAAGGAGAGCAGATTCTCACTGAACTTATGCAAATAACTGTATTGCCATCAAAATAAAAATACTCACTATGAGTTTCCAAATTCTGGAGGAATCAGGTAGGGAGAAAAAGATAAATGTTTCAACTTTGTTTACAAAGATGTACTTTATTAAATTGTTGCAAGTCATAGATAGCTTGGGAGAAAAGGTTTCCTTAAATCTGGAAAAGCAAAACATAGGAGAATCAGCAATGTTTAAAACAAAATGTCATAAAAATTGTAATCATCTTCATCCCTTCCTTCAGTCCCATGGAATTAATTCCTGATCTTGCTCTTTTGTTAGTAGTTTTATGAAGCCATCTGTTTTTTCATTAGAGTTCTATAAATTCTTACCCAGTTCAATGGTATGATCTCAAAGCTTATCAGAAACCTATACTCTAGAGTATCAGTGTCCTTTCCATGAATCTTCTGAAGATGAAACATATTTGTAAAAGCATCAGAGTAAAACAATAACTGTCTATACATGCCTGAAGACTTTAAATTGCCCATTATTGAAGATCTGAGAGTTCGTTATAATGGACTTGATGAGGAAATTTAGGTTTTTTTGTGACACAAAAAAGTTTAAGATAATACTTAGAGCTATGATGATAACATTATATCAGGACATATCAGATTTCCAGAATTTTTCATAGTTTCTGAAACACTTATATACCTATATAGACACAACATAAAGAAGGTTTAGAATTACTTATTCAACAATGCTTCCCATGTAATAAAACATATTAAATAAGCATAGTTATTTTAACATCTCTCTTTTTATAAGGAGGGAGAACAAATCTCTGACATATTTTAGGAGCCCTCTGAAACATTCCATACCTCAAGTTAGTTATAAATCAAAAGGACTTCATTTAGAATTTGATTGGGGAGTTTGTCAAAAACACCAAACATTTAAAAAAAAAAACATTTAGTCAGACAGAATCATAGATCACTGTGAAACAACGCTTAATTATCCACTTAACCAAAATAACAAAGACTTCATGGGCAAACACAAAAAGTTATTTAGTTATAAAAAGTCTTAGCTATAAAATATAGAATCTTTAACTTTCTAGATAGATTACATTAAAGGTAAAGAAAACCTTTGTTTCTAATTTCTCATTAAGACCAGACCAATAATCTAAGAAGAATTTGTTTTGTTTTGTTTTTAAAAAAGGCTGTATTTTTAACAGAAAGAAAAGCCAAGTTTGATTTTGTACCAGCTTACTTTTGATATTAAAAATTATTTACTTAATTAAACTCATTCCAATCTTAGCTAGTCCTGACCACACTTAAAATTCCTTTCCAAAGATTCCTTTTTTTCCCCCACAAACCTTCTACAACTTTCTATATCCATTTTCGTTTGTCCCTTGTTTTCTTTCCCATTTAGAAATAACCAGATTTAGGACAAACTCACTTTCTTTTCCCTTGCAAACCAATGCATTTTCATTTCTTACACCTTTTCTTAAAAATTTCTTTGTATCCAAAGATGTTTTCCTTACTAATTTTTTACTTAATTGCATTTATTAATTAGAATTTTTAACCCTTAGAAATCTTAATTTCTATCGAAAACTAAGAAGCAATTATGAATTATCTTTTTCCATTAGCATTCTGTAGATTGGCAAACTTACAAATGCCTTTTATAATCTCTAAAAACATGTGCTTTCTTATAGAAAATTTCTCAGCATGGCAACAAACATACTCATTAGTAGTCTCAAATATCTTTAGTCTCTCTGTAAAAGGAAGTCTATGTTCAGTTAGTAGTGTTCAGGATCTTACTTGGGAACAATCTAGGTATTTAATAAATTTCCATCATTCAACTTAATTCAGCAAAACTCTAAAGTTTCAAGTTACCAAAAAGATTCGAGGAAACTCTTTTTAAGTAAACATATTATAAAACATAATTATTCTTAAAGAGTTCACCTAAAAACTCTTGTTCTATTTATATTTACCAATGAAAATATTATACCAGGTTATTTTTCTTGACGACAAATTCTGTAACAGGATGATAAGAACTTATTTGACTTCTAGTAAAGCTAGGTACAATAAAAGTATTATACTTAATGTTGATGACTCTAAAGACATATCTGTATTAATTAAGCTAAAAAACTTAAACTAGCTTTAATACCTAATATTAGTTTAATACCAAATGTTTCCCGGATTATGTGAACCTGAAACTCATTTGTATTAGTTTCTATTGTATTTCTGAGAATTTAAGTGCTCTATTTTCTTTAAGCCAATTAAATAGTGCTCTTTTACAAATTAATTTTGGCAATACCATCCAAAGATAGAAACATGTTGTATCTATAATGTACATACATAGACATACATACATACGGATAGACACAGAGGTCTCATAGTTTTCATTTTAAACCTTTAATCATGAATCAGGTACAATATAAAACTCAGTAGTTTATAAGCAACAGTTGGAATAAATTAAGTCTACTCACTCAAATGGCCTAAGTCTTTTATTATTTGTGGAGAAGATTTTAAAAATCTGTATTTGGCCTTGACAAGCAATTTTTTTTATTTTTAGCATATAAACAACAGAAATTTATTTCTCATGGTTCTGGAGGCTGGAAGTCTGAGATCAAGGTGGTAGGCTAAATGACTTTTTCTGAGTCACAGACAGACTTCATTATATCATCAGCTGGAGAAGGGGCTAGAGAGCTCTCTGGGGTCTCCCACAAAAGCACATAAATTCCACTCATGATGGCTCTGTCCTCATGACCTAAGCACTTCCCAAAGGCCCTACCTCCTAAACCATCACATTTGGAGGTTATTGACAAGCAATTGCAAGGAGACATTTTGGGCAAGAGAGTCCATTTTGCAGTTTGAGTTTTAGAAGGTCTCTTTTCCTCTTTTTTTTTTTTCTCCAATGAAAAATTGGAGATAGTCTAGATAAGAATTCCTTGAGAAGACCAGGTAGAAACATTCACATCTCAAAGGCACAGGGAGAGAAATGCAAGTTCCTCCTAGAAGGGCTTTTGTTCCTTTAAGTTCAAAATTTTGAAAAAATGCTTTTACAAAATGGCCATAATAATCATAGACATTTTAAATCAGGCCATTGGATGTATTGTTGCCTTCTGCATGGAATCAATTTCATTGTCATTAAAAAGAAAGCTCAGAGAGAGATGGATAGCAAGGAGGAGAGCATTGTGGGACATTCAAAGAGACAAGAAGGAGCAGAGGGAGCTGGAGGGGGAGAGAGAGCTTTCAGAAGCCTCAGGATTTTTCCAATTTGGAAATCCTTTGAGATAATTGTGAGTTGGTTTCTCTGAGGGAAGCAATAGTGGATTCATTATTATGTTTTTGGAGACCTCAAAATACCAGTTGAAATATGCTTCTATTCTTGTCTTACATTCTGTTTCCAATTGACTGTATGGATAAACTAATTTAGGAATTTCAAAGGAGTCCCAGGTCAGCCAATTTAATTGTGAATCATCCTGGATAACCATAGTTCAGCAAGACAAATTCTTGCAGGACTAGGGCCCATAGTCCTTGTAACAAACCCGGCAGAAGTTCCAGAAGGAAGCTGCTCTGCACTCTTGCTCTTACAGCATGAACCTCCCATGTTACAAGAAATATTATTCAACAGAACAAAAATGGGAAAGGAAATCTCAGAACCAGAAGCTGGCACCCCAAATAAAACAGGAAGTGAAATCCTGAAGGCCACTCAAACAAAACAAACAAAATAGGAAATGAAATATCAGAGGCCACTTAAATAAAACAAACAAAACAAGAAGTGAAGTCTCAGAGGCCACTTAGACACAACAAACAAAACAGAAAATGAGAAGCAAAATACTGATGGACATTCAAGCAAACAGGAAGGAAAACCCCAAAGGCCGCTTAATCAAAACAAACAAAACTGGAACCCAATCCAAGAGGTCACATAAACAAAACAAACAAAATGGGAAGTGAAATCCCAAAGGACAGAAGGTGGGAACAGAGTATACCCAAAAAACTAGAATCTCTTCCAGGGTGGGAGGTTTGGGTACAGGAAGACTCTACTACCACAATCTGGCACCATCAAGGAAATAACAGAGCCCAGTGGACTCTTTTAGGTACCTTACACAAATCCAAAGTGGTACTGGAGCAGAGGATAGGTTGCTCTATATCCCACTTTTGACACCATGTAATGTCAACCAAAAAATAAGGCAGAAGGCTGCAAAAAAGAAGAGTTTATTTTGGAGTTTTAAGAATTGCCATTTGTGAGACACAGATTCAGTAATTCCAAGAGTATTCTGGGAAAGAGAAAGAGTAAGGGCTTATAAAGACAAAAAGCCACAAGTTGCCTGGCATGAAATGATGAGAACTGTGATTGACTCTGACTTGAATCAGAAAACATTTGTTCTTAAGGAGTCACAAGTTGTTTTGGAGTAATGGTTCAATAAGTAGATAAGACTATTATGAGTTTCTGGCAGCTGTGCTGGATGACTTCATCAGATCAAAAGGTCAGATTCCATCCAGGCTGAGATGTGCAAAAGTCACACTTCCTTAATGGTCTCTCGGCTCCATTTCAGAGAGCTCTCTTAGCAATACCAACTCCATTTTGATTTTCCTTTCACATCTGCAAGCTGAAGTCAAGCCCCAAGTCTCAATTAGGTCATCCTTCTGCAGTTCTTGATCTCACTCTCATGGATGATCCATGAGTGAGTGGTTACTGCTTGCTGCTAAGGCAGCAGATAAGAGCACATCTGTGAGCATCTTCAAGCTAGGAATCAAAAAGAAGTGCTTCAGTTGGGAAGTGGAGGATATGGTTCCTGTCTTGCATCTGGGTCCCCAATGTCTATTCATTTTTTTTTACCAACATCTACTTATGAGACAGGCACTGTCCATGATAATGGAGTGTATGTCAGTAAGTTAAATAGACACATTCCACATTCTCAAGGTGCTTATAATTCTAATTGGTTGGGGGATGTAAAATGTAATAAGATACAAGATGTAAATGACAAATGCAAGAAAAGACTAGCAGAGAAAGGACAGGGAAGCTTACAATGAATAGGAAATGGATAATCTATGTGATATCTATAGTAGGTATATAGTTGCCCAGCCTGGAGCTAGGTGCTTGGGGACAGCAGAACAGAACTGGACACATGACCCTTCTCCAGGAAATCATGGTGCTGTTTACAAGAGTTGGTCATGCAGATTTGTCCACTCTTCTTGACTTTTTATAATCCCATGAGGAAGCCATTGGAGGAAGATGGCAGACTTAGTTGCCCAGAGCTTTTGGGTTTGCACCAAGCTTCCAGCTCTGTGAGTCCTGGGGCCTCAGTTCCCCATAGTGTAGTGAGGGTCTGGCCTTGATGGTCTCTGCCTCTGCTCTGTGATTCCTTCTGTCCTGTAGTATTGGTTACTTCTGTGTATCATGTCTGCTCCCTGCTGATCTCTGACAGCCCCCTGAGAAGTGACAGGAGTTCAGTCCAATCATTTGTAAACCTGGAGCACCAAGCTCAAAGCTGTGAACAAATGATTCTCACATTTACTGTGAACCTGAGCAGGAGGAGAAAATCAAAACATGCGTCTGGAGTTGGGCTGCCAGGGTGGAATCCTGGCTCTGCTGATGGCAGCTTGAGCAAAGGTGCACAAACTGTCAGTGTGTCCGTTTCTTCGTTTGTAAATGGAAATAATAATCGTACCCCATAGATTTATAAGGCTGAGTAAGACAGTGCCTGTGAAATGCTTGGAACGATGCCTGTTAACGATCATTATTTATTAGCACCCTTCACGGAATTAGAAATGGATAATAAATTCACTCCCAACTGCCTATCTTCAGGTCATTGCTTTTCAATCTATGGGTTATGAACCACTAGTGGGTTGTGAAACCACTTTAATAGATATAATATTATACATTTAAAATGAATATTTATTATAATTACACAACCAAAGACAGGAAGAGAGGAGGAAAATCATAGAAAACACTAGTGTATCACATGTAGGAAGGGTAAGGATTGTTCTGGGAAACTAGGGTTTCAGCAGTGTGTGTGTATGTGTGTATACTACGTTGCAAAGTAAAATGTATTTCTTGTTGTGAGCCATGGTCTAAAAAAGTAGAAATCACTGTTTTAGGTTAAATCACCACTCCTCGTAATTCTACCCTTTCCTCTTTTTAACACTCTTGTTCCTTCCAATCCCTAAACAAACACCACTTTTTCTCTTCCTCACACACTCCCGTTCCTTCCTCCTTGCAATCCCAGAGACCTGCCCTTTCTCTGCCTCCCTGATCCTTGGGTGGCCCCATTCCTCTTCTCCCTTCCCCTTTCCACTGTAGGACACCGAAAGGTGCTTTGGGTGCCAGACACGTGGAAGAGAGTGGTGTTCCAGAAGGAGAGGAGGGGGCAGCAGGGGGAGGTTTGGCTTTTTATAATCAGAGCACGGAGAGGAAACTGCAGGAAGCAGGCTTTTGGCTCAGTGATGGAGGGGAGTAAAGGTCAGGGTCTGGGGTCACTTCTGAGGGAAAGACATTCCTGAGGAGGGAGTGGGTTTAACCTGGAGGGAAGACAGAGAGGGAAGAAAGAACCTGAACGAATACCTGGAAACATTCAGGAGTCAAAGAGGGACTCTGCCAAGGCCAGCCAGGAAGAGAAGTGACCTGTGGGGAAGATAGAGGGAAGACTGTCTAGGTGTGGTGGAGGCTCCGCAGAAAGCGGTTTCCTGGAGACTGGAGACCACCTCTGGCCTTGCGGGGTCCTCCTCCTCCTCTTCCTCCCCCACCTCCTCTCCCTGTTTCTTCTCCTCCCCACCCCCCCTCCTCACATCTTCCTCCTCCTCCTCCTCCTCCTCCTCCTCCTCCTCCAAGTGAAGTAAATAACCCAGGTTGCTCAGGGTTAAGCCGGTTCTTCACTGCAAGTCATCATTACTTTAGCCAGTGGCCCCTGGGGCTTTACTCATTCCAGCTTTAGTGCTGAGGAATGACTACTTTGCATGATAAAGCCTGAGGTCCAGGCTGGGCCCCTGCAGATGTTCAGGGTCCTCTTTAGCACAGCCCCCTCCCCTATCCCTTTTCTCCACCTAGTGTATCTGTCAAGTTGAAAGCAGAGAAAATTAACAGACCTTTACTCCCAGCTTGCCAGCTCTCTCCTCACACCCAAACTCCAAGGCAAAGGGAAACAGTCTGTATCATGCAGCGTCTCATCCTTGAAAGCATCTTAATGGCTTAACATTGGAGTCCTGGGCTGGACTGGCAGGACAACCAGCTCTAGGAGGTGCTAATTTCATCAGCTGATCGCTTTGTCTCTGTTCCTTCAAGAGAAGAGCAGGTCAGGGGGTCCTATCACCTTGCACTCCGTTTGGACTTGGTCCTGACGGGCACCCAGGCCACCTCCCCTCCGGGGGTTCTGCTTCCTCATCTGTGCAAGGTGAGGTTCCTACTGAATGACATGTGGGATGGGATGGGGCAGATGGGAGAACCCTCGCTCTATCTCCAAGGGCAGCTACTACCCTACTCTGCTACTCTACGGCCAACAGAGAAGCTGGAAATCTGAGCTTTTATGTGAAATATCCCAAATTTTAAACATAGACACCTAATTTCAAATTTTTCAACCATTGTTGCAGGCCAAGCATAAACATCTGTGAGCCTGACTCAGCCTGTTATCTGCCTCATCCACACTGGAGCTTGCATCAGAATCACCCAAAGGGCTTGTTAAAACATGGATTGTCCAGCCCCGCCCAGAGTTTCCAGTTCCATGAGTCTGGGCTGGGGCTTGAAGAATCACATTTCTAACAAGCTCCCAGGTGACGCTGATGCAGCTGATCCAGGGAACGTACTTTGAGAACCACGGCTCTACAGTACAGGAACGGACCACCAGCCCATGTAATTCTTTACACGATGCCAAAGCAGCTTCTCCTGAGGCATTGTCAGTAATCGAGGTCCCCGATTTGACGAGTAGAGTGAGGATGATCATGATGATCATGATGGTGATGGAGACAGCAGCTAACTTCTCAAAATGCATCCTACGAATGCTGAGTACCTTACATACATCATGGACTTTAGTCTTAACAAAAGCCCCAGAGGTCAGCATTTAAAATAATCCCTAATAACAGGTGAAAGTAGCTAATAGGTGGTGGATTTGAAACCAGGCAGTGCGACACCAGAGACCACCTTCCCTCTAAGAGGATTCACAGCCTTCTTACACATTCCATCGCATATTCAGTCATACATTTTACAGGAAGGTCTCCATAAGTCAAAGTGAATTGTGTGTTAGTTAATCATTCATTCACTCAATGCATGTTTGAGCTTAAACTGTAACTGCAAGTCATGCTGTACAAAGTGAACGTAGCAGGCAAGGTAAGAAGATAGGGAGTGATGGGGTGAGGAGGGCAGGTCTATTTTAAGATAAAGCATTCAGGGAAGGCTTCTTCAAGGAGGTGACATTTGAACAGAGACCAAATGAGAGATAGAAGTAAGGAAATGAGGGAGCGGGAGCAACAGTTACAAGGGCTCTGGGTGGAAACAAGGGTGTCAGCAAGAAGACCAATGTGGCTGAGAGGGGTGAGCAGAGAAGAGGCTGGAGAACTGGGCAGATGTCCTAAGCGCCAGATGGAGGAGTCTGCCTTTTATTGCAAGTGTTATGGGGAGCCATGGAGGCGGCAGGGGAGGGGGGTGTTGAACCAGAGTGACCAACTCTGATTGGGTTTGGACCAGGATCTCTCTGGTTGCAGAGTGAAGACCAGACGGCAGGGAGGCAAGAGTGGGGAAAATGGAGCTGATGTCTCAATGACAAGATGCTCAGAGATGCCTGAGAGGTGAGCAGCAGCAGCCCGTCTCATCCTCGACGGACATGGGAGAGAAACAGTGAAGGAAGGAAGAGGAGGGGGAAAGAGATGGATACCAGGCACAAAATTTAAACTATCTGATAAGTCACTCCAAGGGGAGTTCTGCCTCTCTGATGGGGACCCAGGAAGAAGAGTGGTGGGGCCACTTCTAAGGACACCAGCAACCCAGGTTTCCTGACTCCCAGTCTCAGCACCCAGTGCCCAACCTTGCTGAGGGGGAGAGGGGGTCTGCGTGTGGTTTGGATCTGCAGAAAGAGGGTTCTAACTCTCAGACTCGTCTCCTCTTAAGCAGACTTATAGTACTCAAAATGTCCTGTTATGGGAGATGGAAATATTTGAAAACTGGATTGTGGTGATAGTTGCACAACTGCATAAATTTACTAAAAGTCACGGAGTTTACTAGAGGGTGAACATAATGGTACTTAAATCCTACTTGCTTAAAAAGGAAAAAAACATTTGCCCACAAAGGAATCAGTCTTTGAACCCTGAACTTTTGAGACTTCTAACACTAAATAACCTACAGAACTTTAAAAACGCACCTGGTAATATCCACTGAATGGGACAGCAATCATGGCGATTCCTTACTTTGGAAGAACACTTGAAAACACAGATATAAAACTATGTATGTAATTTCAATTTTACTCTATGTACTTGTGTGTATGGGGGCGGGGAACCCAGACATTAGTTCTGGGTGCTGGGATTGTTTTATTTCTGGTTTTTTGTTCCCAGCTTTTGATTTTCCACATTACCTACAATGAATACCGATAGAAAAGACGCCCTATTAAACAGGTGAGTACAAATAAAACCCATATAAAATTGAGTTAAGAGAAAAAATGGCCAGGTCACGGGCACTTATTTTCACACACATTGTCTGTACGTAAGATCAGCAGAGCAGAGACAAAGCAAAAAGGAGAACTAGAAGGAAACAAGGGAAAAATTCAATCATGGACTCACAGTCAGTTTCAACATTTTTCTCTCTGCTTATCTGTGCTGTCTCATTTTTCCACCATGAACATGTGTATTTGCTAATGAAAAGGAGGCATCAAATCTTCTAAGTCACTGGCACTATAATGTTACAGATTACTTTCTGCTTTTTCATAGACGATTTCATCCCTGTTTTTCCACTGTGAAGATTTAATTAAGTCCAAAAATTTCACAACTATTTACGGAACGCTCATTCTGTGCCAAGCACTGTCCTAGGCACGGCAGGAAGTGGAAAGATTATCGAGGAACAATCAGGTCTCTTGCTAAGGAGTTCATCAGACCAGTCAGGGAGACAGATACGGATACAAAGAACTGATACTGCTGCTTGGCGTGGTCACCGGTGCAGAGATGGAAATATTAAGGACAAGGAGAGTTCAGTTAATTAGTCAGCAAAAATGCTTTTTTTTTTCAAAGGGAAATTTTATTATTATTGCAAACACTTCTGGCAAAATGATCCCTCTTGCCTAACTAGCTTGCCTGAGCTATGTGAGTAGGTGGGACTTTTCTGTAAGTAGCTAACAGTGATTGGGCATCTGCTGTGTGCAGGGCACCATGCTTCATCCTCACCACTGCCTGAGGCACAGTGCGAGGGGACAGAAAGAATAGTCGAAGGGACAGAAAGAATAGTCTAGTTGACAGAAAACCAGGCTCTATAGTTAGGCTGCCGGGATTCCAATCCTGCTCCTTCTACTCCATAGTTACATAAGTTACATAACCTCCAGCCAGTTTCTTAACCGCTCTGTGCCTCAGTTTTTTCCTCCATAAAATGGGCATAATAACAGTACGTGTCTCACAGAGTCTGTGACAAGCACGGAGCACATCATCACACACTCAGAAAAGTATCCAACACACAGAACATACCCTAGGATTTTATTACTTTATGTTTATGTTCCACCAAGTAAATATTCATACGACTTGGTATGATCTTTTCCATGCACTGCTTCACATTTTTTCTCCCTAAAGACCCAACGGATGACAAGGACTCAGCAAACATTTTTGATCACCTACTGTGTACCCAGTGCTGTCTGCTGTGCAGGGAAAGCACAGAGGAACAGACGTGACCCCACCCTGAGGCGGCTCACCGGTTAGTGCGAAGGAGAGACACTAACACAAATAACACAACAGGGCTGGTCGTTGGTAACAGTGGTTGTCTCAAATGTTCTAAAGTCCCAGAAAACATCTCTCTCTCTCTCTAATAGCTAAAATGTGGTTCCCATTATCATGTTTATAGTATTTGCTTGTGAAGGAAAGAAGGAAACGAATGTTCCTTGGGTGTCCAGTGTGCGCCAGACACAGTGGGACTGTCTGTGACAGCGGGAGGCTCACCGTGTACCAGACACCGTGCAGAGTGCCACATATGCGTGCTCTCCCTTAATCCTATGAAGCGAGGATGATCATCATACTCGTTTTGCACTTAGGGAAAGCAAGCTCTTTAGCTCAGAGGTCAAGTAACTCCCCTCAGGTTATACCGCCAAGAAATGGCAGAGTCAGAATTCAGAGTCAGGCCGATTCTCTCAACACCATGCTGTGTCTCCTCCAAATGTGACATTCTACACGTCATCCAATCTAATTCCCACAGTGACTCTTTGGGGGAGATGCTGTTATGCCCACTTTTATATGCGAGGAAACTGATGTTCCAAAAATTAAACGCTTTGCCCAAGGTGAAAGAGTTGGTAAGTGACAGACCCAGGTACGTCCGAAGCTGTGGTCTTTTCCTAATTACTGTGTGGTCTCCCGTTTCCTCTTGTGTGGATTAAAGTTAAATTTTCATCCAGGCCTGCAAGGCAGCAGCCACTAAGATGTAGGAGACATGACTTCTCATCCTGACTGCCACTTACCAGCACCGTGACCTGGGTAAATTACCTTCCATCTTGAGGCTTTCATGCCCTCATCTGTCAAAAGATAACATAGGGTTCATACTTCCCAGGAGTCCCCAGAGGAATGTCATAGAAAATAGGCTGAGACCAGACTCTGCTGAAACAAATAAGATAGGAGACTGGGGTGAGGCCCAAGGAATGAAGAGGCAAGAGGCTCGGAAGATAAACACCTGTGCACTGTCTCCAGCTGCCACCTGCCAGAGAGGAAGATGTGGCATAGCAAGTAGATGACTTCCTCGGGACTGACAGATGCTGTGTTTCATCTTTGTCAACATCAGCAAACACACATGTATGTCGTACATCAGGCTTTAGGGTTGTGCACAGTCCCTGCCTCACTGGAGAGACAGGCATGAAGGAAGGAAGAAAGGACACGAAGACATGAAGAAAGGAAGGAAGGGAGGGAGGGAGCAAGAGAGAGAGGAAGGAAGGAAGGAAGGTAGGAAGGATGAGCAGGAGGGAGGGAGAGAGAGGACCGAGAAGAAGAAGAAGGAGAATGAGGAGGAGGAGCAGGAGGAGCAGGAGGGAGGGAGAGAGAGGACCGAGAAGAAGAAGAAGGAGAATGAGGAGGAGGAGCAGGAGGACCAGGAAGAGGAGGAAGAGGAGGAGAAGAAGCAAAGAAAAGAGAAAAGACCGATGCCCATCAGAATTTAGAGGAAGCAGCAAGGCTGGAAGAACATGGGAAAGACTTTATAAATAGGATGGAAGGGCCCTGGATGGGGACTCAAGGAATGGCTCACGTGAACAAGAGGAAATGAGGGCATCTCGGAGTGAGGGAATTCTGAAAGACAAGAATGGATACAGATGGACCTATTTTGAAGCTGATTAGTAGACCAGTTGCCTGTAGTGGCTAATTTGTAAGATTAAACTGAAAAGTTAGAGGTTAGTTGTGGAGGGCTTGAAATGCAAGGATTGGAAAAATGTTTTTATCTATTTATCCTCAAAGAATTTTTAGCAAAAGAGTAATATGATCACAATAGGGCTTTACAATATCACCTGGAGCCAAGTATGACAGACAGTCCAGAAGCCCAGAAAAGATGAGCAGTCGAGAAAAATATAATAAGGACAAGCAAAGATCAATGGATTTGGAAAATAAGGCATATTGATGACCTTGCTGGGGCACTCCCAAAGTGACCTTGGTGGAAGCCAGGTCACAGAGGAGGGAGGAGGCAGTGCCAAAATGAAGATAAAGATGAAGAATACTGCAGTTCTAGTGAGAAGCTTCCAGGTAAAGGGAAGGTTGATAGGTTATGGGATAGGTTCAAGGAAAGTTGTTTTTCCTGATGGGTTAAAGACGGAAAGGAAGAAGTCAGCAGCGAGAAGGAATTCAGGTGCTAGAAGCAGAATGGTAGGAAGGACCACAGGTGGAGAGGACTCTCCAGAAAAGGTGGACAGGAATTGCCTGGCTTTTCCTCCACCCATCTCTTCCAGAGTTAAGCTATATGGATATATTGGGAAGTTTTAAGGTTTGGATATACAGGCGAGTGGAGGAGGTTATATGGCTCTTCACATAAACTCAACTGGCCTCCACGTCCTCTACAAAATAGGGTATCAGGTTATCAATTGTGAAGGAGACAGATGGAGGAGAGATGGTGTTTGAGTTTGGGTATTTCCAAAAGCAAACTCAGAGAAAAGGATTTGAGAGTATTTCCAGAAGCAAACCCAAAGAAAAGGATTTGAGACAAATAGTTTAGTTGGGAAGTGATCCCAGGAAGCAGCAGTAAGGGAGCAGATAAGTGAGACAGGGAAGGAAAAGGAGCCAGTGATGGATGTGCCCTCTCAGGCCCGTGACCGCTGTGGGAGCTTCATTCAGTGGAGAACTCTGGGAATCAGCAAAAAACAGAATTATCCTGCAAGAGAGATGAGGGAGCCAGAGAGTTCATCTTCTAGCTCCCATCAGTCATTGGTTTAGGGCTGCTCACACGGGCTGCATCCTGCAGACACATCAGTGGACGGTGGCACGCACAGTCATGGAGAGGCCACAGCAGGCTCTCGCTGCCAGGTGCAGGCAGGTAGAAGCATGGCTGGGAAGGACGCCAGCTGAGGAGATATGGACCCTTCATCAAGGACCCTTGCTAAAGACGGGAACTGGGGCTGAAGATGAATGTTCGAAATAGACAAAGTGAGGTGTGTGATAATGGTTCTCCAGAGATACAGAAAGGGAGTTCTCATCCACAGTAAGAACTTAAAGGGTGTGGGTCTCTAATGATCTAATGAAGCACGACTTGGGACCCAATTAGATCCCCAAAACACTTCACCATCTGAGAGATGAAAACACAGAAAGCAGAAGGTCAGTATGAGCTATGGCCAAGCACAGGCAAAAAAGGGGCACAGCAGAAAGTCAGGGTATGCAAACATTCCAAGTGCTGAAGCCCCAGAAATGGGCTGGTTGTCACAGCATCTGTGCATGATATAGGGATACAAAAGTAAATGCCACCGTGGGGAATGTAAATTGGTGCAGCCAAAACAGTATGATGGTTCCTTAAAAACTAAACATAGACTTACCATATGATCCAGCAATCCCACGCTACGGCATATATCCAGAGAAAACTCTAATTCGAAAAGATACATGCACCCCAATGTTCACAGCAGCACTATTTACAATAGCCAAGACACGGAAGCAACCTAAACTGTTCACCAACAGTTGATTGGATAAAGAAGATGTGGTATATATTTGCAAATCGTAAATCGGTTTAAGGGATTAATATCCAGTTTATGTAAAGAATTTCTACAGCTCAGCAAAACCAAAAAACTCAATTAAAAATAGGCAGAGATCTCGAAAGCTCTCATCACAGGGAAGAAACAATTTTTGTAACTATGTATGGTGATGGATGTTAGCCAGACTTACTGCTGTGGTAATTTCTTAATATATACAAATATCGAATCATTATGATGTAACCAGAAGCTAATGAAATGATATATGTCAATTATACCTTCATTAAATAGGTAAAATGGTAAATTTTATGTTATGTGTATTTTACCACAATAAACAACAACAACAAAGGAAAGGCATTTCACTTGTGGCAGCAGAGTAATACTACAGAACTGAGAACACAGAAAAGCCATAAGACAGCTGTCCTGTGGTCTCAGGAGAGAGAAAAAGGTGCAGTCTTCAGGAGAAGGGCATCTGAGACAAGTCTGTTTGGGTTAAGCTGCAGTGTAGACAGGCCTGAGCATGCTTGGAAAAGGTACTTAGAAGAAAAGAAAAATCAAAACCTCAATGTGGTGTAATGGAAGGGACTAGAGAAGGGGGAAACCCATGCTAGGGAGTAGAGGGGGCCGAGTAGGATGAGAAACGCACTGGAGAGAAACTGGTGTGGGGAATGTTACCAACAGATCCAATTGAGTCTTCTTTTTAAGCAAATAGTCCCCAGACTTGGAGGGGGCATCACAACGACGATTAAGTGTTGTCTCTACTGTGCTCCACAGTGTGTGGCTGTAAGAAGCCCGTGGAGCCCTCCCCTGGGGCGGTACCCACATCTCACAGGGATCCATGCTCTTGCTCCTCACAGCTCTGGGGGACTTCCTCCCGGTAAAGTTCCACATCCTTCCCCATCCTCCTGTGATTAACCTCTAAAGAGAACAACCGCGGTTCCAACTGGGCTTTCCCTGTTCTCAGCTCTGGCTTTGGAAGTTGCCCAGAGGTAGGAGCGAGAGGAAGGAGAAATGTTGGTGTGTGTTGTGTTCCCCCAGAGTGATAATGACCTTCAGCATATTTTGAGCCGTGGGATTTAGAGTAGAAGTTAATTTGGGAGAAAGGAGCTTTTGTCCTTAAGGAGTTTGCATCTCAAGGAAAGCATCATATTTTATAGCTGTGACAAATGGGGGGGGGGAATGGTCTTTCTAAGGATGGGGGTTAATTTACACGCTAAGTAGAAAACTGAGATGAGTCTCAGGAAAATGAAAATGAGGAAAGCCAGCCGTGGCTCAGGCCGGAGTCAAGTTAATCCCCACAACCTGCTTCGGCTTGTCAAAAATTTAACTTCGATGCGCTCCATGTCAATGGAGGTAAAGGAGGTGGGGAAAGCTCTTTCTCCTTCCATTCTTGGGACATAAAAGTCTTACTAGCCAATGAGCTTCCCCGAGACAGAAGACATTGTGTTCCGTCCTCTGGGGACCTCAAAGATGTCTGGTACTCAGCAGGGTCTCACCCACTGTGAGTAGAATAAATGATGGATTCAATAAAAGAAAAAAGGACTGAAAGAATGACTGGAGAAGCCACATTCCAGCCCATGCCTCGCTGATAACAGTCATAAAACGAAGGACAAAGTGGACTGAATTGTTATAGTATTTTGACTTTGTTTAACTTTGTGCACTTTCTGTTTAACTGGGATAATGGGAGTACTCGGATTGGTAATAAACAAACAAATGAGCAAAGAAATGGTGTCTTACATTTGAGGTGATTTATGGTTTACAAAGCTATTATGCACACATTTTTTCCATGGAGCCTGTTAACCACCTTGTGCACAGGCCTGACAAAGAATACTTTCTCCTTTGATGAAACTGCAATTTTAGCAACTGAAACAACGGCCATCACAGAGCTGAGAGGGGTAACATACAGATTTAAACCCAAGTCTGATTCTCCACGCTCTTTCTGACCTGTGGTTCTCACTCTCGGGGGAACTACACTCTGGAAAAATAATTCCACCAGCGTGTCCAGCCTCATCAACTCCTCCAAGAGCCTTCTTTTGGGATCCAGGTGTCCATGAATAACATTTGGTCTTGTTTTGGGACGGCTGTTAATTTGTTACAAATTGTGCAATTAAACGATGAAATGTGTAACTCAAGCCTTCGTGTCTTCTCCCACACACACATCCATCCGTTTCTCACGTCTCTCGTGAACATCAGAGATTCCCGCGATCGTCGCTGCCCCTCCTGCGGTCGTCCTGGTCCCCCCCCGCCGTCTGCGTCATCTCTGCCCGGTTCCCCTGACGCTGGTCTTCCTTTCAGAATTTCAGCATCTTGCCCTGCCCTTTGCTGCCTCACTCCCTGCAAATGTCTGCTGCCTCCTCCCTCTTCTCTTCCCTAAGGCCTCTCAGTTGCTTTCTTTGGAGACAGTGTCTACCCACTCTTTCTTTCCACAGCTTTGGCCAGCTGGCCCCAGAAATCAATCAGTGGCCCATTAGAGACCAGGCGAGCAGCTGTCGCTCCCACCATGGAATTTAGGTGAGTTCCCCAGAGGCCCGTTAGCGCAGACGTTTCATGAGTCAGCTCTGCTTCACGGGACCCTCCCATTTCCTGCAGTCTCCTGAAGCCTGGACCGTGTCTTTATCTGTTAAGCCATCAATTTCTACTCCAGGGGCATGCACATTCTTTGTTTTCTTTCCCTTTTTTTCATTTAAGAAGCTCACCGCGTGGTTTCCCAGGAAGCTTTTATAGCCTCTACACGCTCGGCCGTCTTTGTCACTCTGCCCTTCCAACAGATCTCTTTCGCCCATGTTTTAAGGGTTCCTTCTCATTTTCGTTTGGCGCTTTAACTTTTCGGCCCGCCCCTTGCGACCTTAGACTTACTAGGTGACGTGCTCCTTCCTGTCTAGTCTGGGGGCTGGAGGGAGCTTCGGGGAACCTCCAGTCCTGGAATTCCTAATCTGGGGTCCGTGGGGTCCTTGGCAAGCTGTGATGCTCTGTAGTTTCATGCAAAATGTTGAGGGTCTGGGCACTTTCCTGGGGAGAGAGTCCATTGATTCCCATGCTAGTCTCAGATCAGAGACGGGCTCATGGCGCAGGCCCCGCCCCTGGTCCGCCTCCTCATTTTACAGATGCCTAAACAAAGGCCCATGGTGAGTTAATGGCCGTGAGACAGGAGTTAGGCTTGGGGCCTCTCACATTTGTGCTGTGCCATGTCCGTGTGGGTCGCCCTGCGCCTGGAGGCTTCCCTAAACACTGTTCCTCTTTCCTGGATTTCCCCCTTGGTTCCCGTTCTCCACCTCGGCACACACAGTGAGTGCTCCTTGCACTTACTCAGTCCTCGAGCTGGCTATGTAACCGAAGGGACTGAGAGCAAAATGAAGACTGGGGCCTGGCAGAGAGCAGGGAAGCTGACCTTTTTCCAGCTGTCCCAGGAATTGCAACCTTGGTGCCAAGGTACCCTGGGTCCTGGAGGCAGGGTGGGCAGGAGGCCCCTGCTCAGGGGTGCACTGAACAAGCTGAGGGACTGCAAACCAGGGAGGGCAGCCACACCTTGCCCCATGAGAGACCCCATGGGACACAGGCCTGCCAGACTCTGATTGTCCCGGTGCCCACACCCAGGCCAGGGCGGATCAGCCGGGGTGCTGGGCCCACCAGCATGCTGGGCACAGAGTGGCTGCCGTTATGGGGTGAGGACGGGGAGGGGAGGCCAGACAGGGCGCAGGGGCCAGGACTCAAGAGTGGGAGGCTGACACCCCACCCAAGGGAGGCAGAGGGAGGTGGACCCCATGTGAGCAGAGGCTCCAGGACCCTGGGCAATCTCCACTGTCCCACTGGACTTCACTTCAGAGATGAAAGTGTTAAGACTCTCAAGACAAGAGTAGCAGAACAAGTACACCAGCCACAAGCCCCAGCAGCACCCAGACAGCACGTCACAGGTTTCAAAGAACATTCACATCCTTGCCTTTATTCTGACCTCTCATTAGCCCTCTGAATTCATCAGACCGGTCGTCTTTAAGCCCCATTTTACAGGCAAAGATAAGACTCTAAGGTAGTAGACATAGCTTAAACACATGAATTCTGGAGTCATATATAGTTCACCCCTCTGGGCCTCAGTTTCCTAATTTACAAAGGGAGTTTATCACCCTTCTGTAGGGTCATTGTAGGATTACAACAAATAATGTATAAAATGCCTTCCATAGTGCCAGACACAGTCAGAGTGCTCAATAAATGGAAATATCGGCCTGCCCATGGACCTATCTGGCTTTTCCCAAAATCCTATTCATGAACACTTTTCATTAATTTTCAACATTCACAAGCCATCTGTACCATTACTGGGCACAGTATTTTTTTTAAATCTATCTACCTTTTTATACTTAAATTTATTCAGTGGGATAGCTTTATTCTAATGTCATAAGTGAAAGACCAATGACACTCACCTTAAATAGAAGGTGATCATAAAAATAAATTTATGGAAAATGAGAATAGTATGAGAATCTTGCCTGATACCTTGGCTTGCTGAAAACTTAGAGCCCGTACTTTCTCTTTGTTAAAAAGGAAATTGGCAGGCCTTAGCCCCACTCTGAAACTTCGCTTTGACTTAATCTACAGGGAATAATTCTGTCACTATTCCATTCAGTGGTGTTATGTGCCCTGCACGTAATAGGAAGTGGTAGAGCCAAAGTTCACCAGACATGTAGCGTGATTGCAAAAGATGAAAAACCCACACAAACCAGTTCCAAATGCTTTTCATGGACACATGGACTGAAAGAATTCACATCAGTTCCTTAATAGTGATTGCCTCTGAGGAGGGACAGAAGAGGAAAAGGTTGTGGTCAAAGGGACTTTAACCATATTTGTAATGTTAAAATTATTTTATCAAAAACGCTTGAAGCAAATAGGAAACTATTTTTCCAGTTGCTAATTCTGCATAATGAGAGCATGAATGTTCAGTATTCTTTAGACTTTTATTTATTTTAAAATTTTTCCTAAAGTTAAAAAAAGAGAGAGAGAGAGATAAAAAGAAGGGGAAAAAAAGAGTTTGATCCAGCAAAATGCTCCCAGATAAGGTTGCGGGAAGGGTTGAAAGTTCTCTGGTAAGTAAGGGGCTGGGTTAGTTTGCTAAGGCTGCTGTCATAAAATACCACACACTAGGTGGCTTACACAACAGAAATTTATTTTCTCACAGTTCTGGAGGCTGGAGGTCCAAGATCAAGGTTTGGTTTCCTCTGCGTTCTCTCCCCTTGGCTTGGAGATGGCTGCCTTCTCACTGTGTTTTTCACATGGTCTTCCCTCTGTGCATGACTGGATCCTAACCTCCTCTTCTTATAATGATACCAGATAGATTGGGTTAGGGCTCACTCTAATGACCTCATTGTACCTTAATGACTTGTATAGAGACTAGCTCCAAATACAGTCACATTCTGAGGTCCTGGGGGTTCAGACTTCAGCATATGAATTTGAGGGAAACAGCCCATAGCAGGGCTGATGACCCCTGCTGACCTATCTTATCATCCAGGAGTCTCTTGTCACCTCCCTTCACTGACTCTGCTACCCTCCCTCCTCTTTCCAACATGCTGGACATCCAGCCAGGGTTTTCGAACCGCCCCACTGCCAGCATCTTTTTTTTTTTAATTGAGATACAGTTGATGTACAATATTATATAAGATTCAGGTGTCCAACAAAGTGATTCACAATTTTTAAAGTTTATATTCTGTTTATAGTTATGAAATATTGGCTATGCCTGCACCTTCTTGATCCTTCCTGGCATCAACTCCTGCTTTCTCCAGCCAGCCTACTGAGGACCATCCGTCCTCCTCACCCCAGCTCAGCCCTGCTAGCTCCCTTTGAGTCCACACTCATCTTTGGATCCTCCACTTAGGAGTCAGACTAAAACTCTGCAGCTTCACCCAGCTCAGACTAACTACTCATGGACAGCACACACAAGACATTTCCTCCATCTCAGTCTAGCCACTGAATGCCCACAATCCTGTGTCCTGTCTTCCTTCTTGAGGTGCGTCGGCAGTAAGTGTGTTTGTGGCATTCCCCTGCCCCTTCCTCTCTCTGCAGTTCTCATCATTTTCAGGTCATAGATTGTATCAGTAAACATCCCATCAAGAGAGCAGAAAGCTCTCTAGACACTTAACCAGAGGAAATTTAATATAGGGAATTGTTTACAAGGGGGATGGGAGAGCTGAGGAGTCAGGCAGGGCATGGTGAGACGGCTCATGTGAGTAAGGGTGACGCCCTAGAGATGGACGAGCAGCAAGACAGAAAGCACTTGGGTCCACTGCTCCCTGGAACCACCACACTAGCTCTGAACTATATGAGCCCAGGCTGTTAAGTGGAAGAAAACTAACCTCCTGTTGTGTTGAAGCCACTGTTGCTTGGAATCTCTGTTAGGGTAGCCAAGCTCATATCCAGCAAATGCATCTCTTTTTATATTATCTCTTTGGAGGCAGTTTGTAGAGACAGGCCCTCTTCCTTCCCCGAGGAGAAAAACAGACCTGTAGCCTTGGCCTTGCCATCTGAAATGCATTAGACACATTCATTACGCTCAAATGAGTGCTGGAACTTGGGTGGCCAGTTGCCTCAGTTTATGCAGGTATAGGGGGTTTTGTGGAGGTGGAATTTTCAGTGCTTAAATGGGGAGAGGCCCGGGCACACCAGGGTACTTTGCTCGCCCCACCTTCTCCTCGTGCTTGCAGCACCTCTCAGAGTTGCAACCCTGTCCTCCCCTCCCGTGTCCAGGTCCAAACCGCAGTGCAGGTCACCACCCTCACTGAACCTGGTTGCCTCCCAGTGTCTCTTTGAACAAGACGCGGCAAGTTCTTCCGTGTCCACTGTTTCATTCCTGAGGAGAATAAACACCTTTCTGGACTCAGCCTGCTGAGCAGAATCATCAGAGCCCTTCCAGCAGCCTTGGCCCTTTGCACCTGAGACATTTTCCAAAATAAATTCAGTTTCTCTGGATCTGAGGTTCATGTCGCATTCCTTGCTTCTAGGAATTTTCCTGACCACACATTGTGTCTCTGGTCTCGCCTCAAGTAGGTGATGATGGGGTTCTCCCACCACACAGTCGTTGCTGAGCTGAGCTGCTCATCCTCTCGGAAGCGGAGCCTCTCCGTGAGGGCGTCCTCCTCAGCAGGGACCTTCTCTCTTCCTGCTGTCAGCTGAGGAGTAGCTTGCTGGACTGGAGACAGCAATGGATTGAGTTCAGACCTTTGTGTTTGGAAGCCTGCCTCTGCCTCTGTTCTCTCTATAATATTGGGCAGGTTGCCTTGCCTTGCAGAGTCTCAGTTTTCCCATCTGTATAATGGAGTGGAATTGTAGGCTGAAAAATTACCCCCAAAAGATATCCACATCCTAAACCCTGCAATCTGTAAATGCTATTTCATTTCAAAAAGGGGTCTTTGCAGATGTAATTAAGAATCCTAAAATGAGGAAATAATCCTGGATTATCCAGGTGGATCCTAAATGCCATTACAAATGTCCTTAGGAGAGCAAGGTAGAGGGAAATTTCAGACAGAAGAGGAGGGGGCAATGTGACCATGGAGGCAAAGATGAAAATGATGCAGCCACAAGTCAAGGAATGCTGGCAGCCACCAGAGTCCATAAAAAGATAAGGAACAGATTCTCCCCTAGAGCCTCCTGAGGGAGCATGCCCTGATGTTAAGGGCTGAACTATGTGTGTCCCCTCGAAATTCATATGTTGAAGTCTCAACCCCCAGTGCCTCAGGATATAGCCATATTTGGAAATCAGGTTTTTAAAGAGGTGGTTGAGTTAAAATGAGGCTTTTAGGTTGGGGCCCTAATCCAATACGATTGGTATCTTTATAAGAGGAAAGGACACCAGGGACTTACACATACGTGGAGGAGGACCATGTGAGGACCCAGTAAGAGGGCTGCCACCTGCAAGTCAGACAGAGAGGCTCAGGAGAAACCAACCCTTCTGGCATCTTGATCTGGACTTCCAGCCTCCAAACTGTGAGAAAGTAAATGCCTGTCATTTAAGCCACCCACTGTGTGGTACTTTGTCATGGCAGCCCCAGGAAGTTAACACAGGTCGTGATACCTAGCTCATAGTCTTGTTCTAAGATCAAAGCAATCACAAGGTGTGCCTGCAGGGCTGTGGGGAAGTACTCTGCATCTTACTCCGTCTCAGTGGTGTCTGAGCTCTTCTCTCACGGAGACGTGTCTACATGTTCATTCCTCTGCCCAAGCAGAAGTAAAAAAAAAAAAAAATGCACAAGCCATAATGGCTTTTTCTTTTTCATCTTCTCTCCTTTTTTTTTTTTTGGTGCCTGTTTCCCAGCTTACCACTCCATCTTCCTTCAGTGAACCCCATCATCTACCAGGGCTCCATGAATAGCTAATAACTGCCTGTTAACATATCTGTCTCATCACCACTTAACAGCAATGACAACAGCTAATATATATAGTCAGGCGTTGTGCCAAGTGCTTTTTCTAAATTACATCATTTAATTCTCTGAGTGTCCCTTTAATATGGGTACTTTTATTGTTCCAACTTGACAGGGAAACCAAGACACAGAGAGATGAAAGAGTTTGCCCAAGGAAGTGGCAGAGCTGGGAGGCAAACCCAGGCCATCGATGCCCAAGCCCACACCCTTACCCCTGCTAAACCACAGGAGGGCAGGGATCCACCCTACCTCAGTTACCTTTAACCCTCCACTGTGTGCTTGGCACAGAGTTTAAATTCAGTGAAGCCTGGCTGGCTGAATAATGAACGAATGAGTTACACTTTCCATATGCCAAAGAAAAGCCAGGAAGATGCTCTTCAGGACTTTTCTTTGTCCAGCTTCTCTTCAGCTTGACTCTGCCTCTATTGCCTCAACAGCAGCCCCCACCACCCCATCCTGAGAGGACCATACCCACATCACACTGTCTCTGCTTTTAGCCTCTTTCACCCTGGAGCTGAGAGCACCTGAGCTGAAGCATCAGCCCCTGCTGCCCCTCCCCATCCATCATTCAGTGGTGCCTTGTCTCCTCCTCCATCACTCAGTGGTGGTTTTGTCTCCTCCTCCCAATGGCCACTACTCACCCATGTGGACAGAGAGACTGGAATTCTCAAAAGCCTGATGAGAGAAGTCTGGATCCAAAAGGATTATGGAAATTGTGAGGGGCCCTTTACACTTGCCTAAAGCCACAGAAAACTGGGTGTTATTTTTGACTTCAAATCTGGTCTTCTTTCCAACATACCAAGACAGTAAGGCTGGAAGATGCGGTATCAGAATCTGGTTTCAATTCCTACCAGCTGTGTATTGCTAGGTAAATTATATACATTCCCTAACCTTGAGCTCCTTGGCCTACAGAATGGGAGATAGGACTATTTATTGTCTGTCTTTACAGTTAGTGCTGGCTCCAGCAATCACCTAGCCAGGCTCTCCTGGGCCGAGGTCACTGAGACAATCCCGGGAGAGAGGACCCAATTCCAGAACTACATATTTCAGTAATTGACCAGTCTAGACCTCCACCAGTCTCACTCCTGGTGGTCCAGGCCCTTTGGGGGAACAGGCTAGTTTCCTATTAATAACGGGGAAGGGCCTCAGAAACTTTGATTCTAGGTCAGTGCTTTCTGCATCTGTCTCCAAATGAGACCCAGAAAAATGCAGGAAAAGTAGCAGCTCACCTGAATAATTCCATCCCTGAGTAAAACCCCATGACATCTCTTTGGAGTCAAGAAAATATTTACTTGGCAATTGTGTCCTAACTTACTCAGTTGTCCCTCCTTTGTGATGAATGCCTAATCACTATGGAAAATAATCTCTTTTCTAAACTATGTATGTCATGACTTAACCCATACCAGAAACATGCTCCCATGTCTCATCTCTTCTAAACATTTTAACACACATGTGAATGAAAGAAAACAATGCTTTCAATAGAGATCTGCAGTCATGTGTTCATTGAACACAAAGAAGGCCAGCCCTGATGTCATCATTGTAAACCCCTAGAGCAGACTTTCTCACAAGCTCTTAGCATTTTGGACCAGATAATTCTTTGTTTGGGAGGCTGTCCTGTGCATTGCTGGATGTTTAGCAGCATCCCTGGCCTCTACCCAGGAGATGTTAGTAGCACTTCTCTTCCATCATGACAATAAGAAATGCTGCAGATGTTGACAAATGTGCACTGGGGGAAAAAACCATCCCCAGATGAGAACCACTGTCCTGGAGAAAGGGACTAGGCCTGGGAGACTCTCTTCGCCCTATCCGACCTGCAACTAAATACTTTACAGACGTGCTTTTTGACAACGCTGATGAATTAAATGTAGGCATAAGAGTTGGTTGAGCAAGGAGAAAAAAATATATATATATTTTACACTCTGAATGTACAAAATGTGCACATCTTAAAAGACCTTTTACTAAGTTGGCTTCTGGATCATGATGCACAGCAGATTCTTCCTAGGATTCCAATATTTAGCTAGGCAGCTGTGACGACACTGCAAAGTAGACCATTTGTGACTTCATGTACTTTTCTTCAAAAATGGCTGCTCTCCTAGATGTGTCCTCCCCCAGTGAAGTGTTTGTTCTTATTCAATTTCTCTACAGAAAAAAGAAAGTTTACACTGTAGAAATTCCTCAGCAACTTGTCAGAATTTATAGAGAATGTGTTGAAGCTACAAAGCATATAAAAATGGCGTGTGAAGCTTGGGGAAGGACGGGAAGATGCCAGGCTCACTCTGGACAGAAGGCAGACCTCAACATTCGATAGGCTGGTGCTGGAAGCCATATTTTGCACTATGTTGTGCTTGAACCTCCTGGCAGTTGAGAGTGAGTCCTTGGAATAACTGGTTTATTAGAAAGAAGCTTGGACTACCTGTTCCTGTCCCTTTTGGCTCCAGTATTCTAGGATCTGACAATTGTCTGACGTGGTGGATTGTTACTATGTGGCGCCTAATGAATCAAGCCTCCCTTGGGCCCCATTCTCTTTGCTGGGTCACTTTACAGCTGCCTCCACCAGGAGATAGAGTCAATTTTCCCACTCTTTGGACCTGGGATTGGCCTTAAGACTTTCACTGAACAATAGAACACAGAGGAAGAAAGCCTATGAGACCTTCAGGGTTAGTCCTTAAGAGGCCTTGCAGGTTTTGCTTTCACTCCCTTGGAACGCTGCCAGGGGCATGTAAGAGCACAGACCAGTCTCCTTAAGGATTAAAGACCACGTGGAGAGAGAGATCCAGCTTTTTCTGTTGTTGCAGCCAAGCCCAGGGGTTTGCAGACTCACTTACCATGGAAGAGCCCTATGAAGACCCACCTAGTAAACCCACAGAACTGTGAGAACTAGCAAATGGGGCTAACTTTAAGCCACTGCATTTTAGAGTTTGTCACACAGCAATAGATAACTGAGCACCTTATCAAAAGATTGCTTTTAAGAAGCACCTTATGAGCAATCTCCAACATGTGCAGCACATTACAGTAAGACCTTCCTCCTATTGCTGGAGCTTTTCTCCCAAACTAGAACAGACTTTCAGGCTATTTCCTTTTTTGCTGTTTCAGGGGCCATGTCTTCAGGAAGAAAGATTCCTTCCCTGACAGCACGATCAACAGCGCGGGGACGCAGAACAGCAGCAGGCGTAATCAGTTTTCACTAAGAAATTCACTGTCGCTTGGTCTTTCTCTGCTTCCCATTGTTTCCTCTGTGTTTCATCTCTAATTTCTGTTCAAAGAAGTTTAGAATAAAATTGTTCTAACACATCCTGTTTCCTACAGATCAACAAAAGGAAACAGACAAAGGCCATAAAGACTTTCTGAGTTATTCATCAACTGATGGCCCATCTTCAGCCCAACAGACAGAGCGTCAGAGGGCCATCGTGTACAACCTTGGCATAGCTCCTGATGGCATTACCTTTTCTTCATAGCACGTAGTAGAACTCAACTGCAGAAATCAGAGTAGGAGAGATTCTCTTTTGAGTAGCACAATCTCCAATCCCAAAGATACTTGAAAAGACTGTATATGGTAGGGCCCTCCCTACTGAATTGTCATCTGAATGGCTATTAGGGACAATGGATGTATAGTTTCTTGCCATAGCAAATTGCAGGGCTCACACAATCCCACTGCCATTGACCTGGTTTTATTTCCCCTGACTTGATGCAGTCCTAGGAAGAAGTTGAATTTGATGATTATCTTTGCTGGAGGGAGAAATTTAGCATCAGTGGAGGTCATTGGCATTTGGTAGGTACCCACTTGATCTCTGATCAGTCATATGTAATTCTCCCACTTAGAGATGCACTTTGCAGTTCTTTCTCCAAGCTCAGTTTTGAACATGTTGAGATGTCTGTTATTCATCCAAGTGGAGATGTTGAGTAGGAAGTGAGATTTACAAAGTCAAGAGTTCTGGAGAGAAGACTGGGCTAGAGATAAAAATTGAGGGATCAGTCATCAGCATATTGAAGGCCTACTGAGTGCTCAGTGCAACAACACAGCATGGTGAAGCAGTCAGAATAATGCTCTGAAGTGGGCTCTGTCTATGTAACTGGTGACCATGAACATGACCCTTTCCTTGTCTTGAGACCCCATCTCCCCACTGGTAGAACAAAGGGGTGAAATGAGACAATCTCTAAGGTTCCTTCACGAAAGATGTTTGTGATTTTAGGATTTTAATTGCTAAGGTGTTCCCTACCCTCAAAGAGCTTACTCTCCTGCCAAGATGAGCAGATTGAAAAGCCGATTAGTCATGGAACCACAAGGACAAAGAGCAGAAGTCTTCTGCCCTGAAGTCAGCCTGTTCCTACAACAGAATTATTTTACATGGGAGTAGTCCAGAAGACTTCTTGGAGGACCAGGGTGGAGGAGGGGGAATGATGTGGAAGTTTAGGAAGCTCTGGTTTGGAGGAAATGGAGGAGGGTCTTGCACATTTTGGAAATGGAATGAATGAAGGCACAGAGAAGCAGAAGGGCATGTCATTCAAAAGGGTTTTACTGAAGAGAATTGAAAAAAAAGACTTATTTACAAGAGATATGTGCAAAGTTCAGGGAACCATGAAGAGATGGTGAAACACTCAGGGCTTAGCAGCAGTGATGAAGTGGTGGCTCACTGCTGGGCTCAGGGGAGCAAATGCTGTTCCCAGAGCCTGGGCAGAGCTAGAGGGGTGGAAGGGTGCTGTCTGACAGGAGGGACAGTCATGGAAGGTGGTAAGGCAGAGAGGAAGCGGGTATGGAGAAGGGGTGCAGAAAAAGGGAACCTCCTGCACTGCTGGTGGGAATGTAAATTGGTGCAGGCACCATGGAAAATAGTATGGAGCTTCCTTAAAAAACTAAAAATAGAATTGTCATATGATCCAGCAATCTTACTCCTGGGCATACATTCAGAGAAAACTCTAATTCAAAAAGATACATGCACCCCAGTGTTTATAGCAGCACTATTCACAATAGCCAAGACATGGAAGCAACCTAAATGTCCATCAACAGATGAATGTATAAAGATGTGTGTGTGTGTGTGTGTGTGTGTGTGTGTGTAAATAATGGAATGTTACTCACATAAAAAAGAATGAACTAATGCCATTTGCAGCAACATGGATGGACCTAGAGATTGTCATACTAAGTGAAGTAAGTCAGACAGAGAAAGGCAAATATCAAATGATGTCACTTGTATGTGGAATCTAAAAAATGATACAAATGAACTTATTTACAAAATAGAAACAGACTCACAGACATAGAAAACAAATTTATGGTTACCAAAGGGGAAAGGGGATGGGGGAGGGATAAATTAGGAGTTTGGGGTTAGCAGATATACATTAGTATATATAAAATAGATAAACAAAAAGGTCCTAAAAATAAATACATTTTTTAAAAGGAAAAAAATTTTAAGAAAAAAAGGGGAGTTGGCGGAGTATAGCTCAGTGGTAGAGTTTGTGCTTAGCATGCCCAAGACCTTGGGTTCAATCCCCAGGACCTCCATTTAAAAAATAAATAAATAAGTAAATAAACCTAATTACCCACCCCCCCAGAAAAAGGTCCTACTGTCTAGCACAAAGAGCTATATTCCACACCCTGTAATAAACCATAATGGAAAAGAATATGAAAAAGAAAATATGTATGTATGTATATGTTATGAACCAATTTGCTGTACACAAAAAACTAACACAACATTGTAAATCAACTATACTTTATTTAATTAATTAAATAGAAAGAAAAGAAGCAGGGTAATAAATAATTCATCTTCTCCCTCTCCTCCCACTTTTTGATCTCTACCCAGTGCCTCCCACTGGACAACCCAACCAGAAGGCCCAGGCAATGGGGTCTGGGTGATGTGGTCCTTAGAGGTCAGCATCCCAAGGATGCATGGAGCAGAACAGACAGGGGCAGATGATGAGTCTGCTGGGGGGTGGGGCAAATGAAGAATAATCAGCACACAAGGGACATAGAGAAGAAGAGTTCAGTATGAACTCTTTCCAAGAAGGCTTGCTTTCCCTCTGTCCAAATGTAAAAGTTGCTCTGAGTCTCAGTATTCCTGACTGTGAAATGGGCCATGCCTACATCCTGGGTGGTAACGAGAAGCCTATGATACGCCAAGTGGAAGGACCAAGCACAGGGCCTGGTTCGCACTGGAGGCTCCGTGTATGTTAGCTCCTTTACTCTTCTCTGCACACGCCTGAATGGCCCTTTGACCAGATTACCTCTCCAGGTCTGATGCTCCAAGTGATCTAAGAAGTTGCATATCCGTTTCCCTCTATCCATTCATTCGTTCATTCAATAGGTGTATATTTACTGAGCATCAGGTGTGATTGCTGTAGATACCACAGTGGATAATGCAGATGTGTTCCTTGCCCCTTTTCCACCCTTCCTCACACATCTGTCCCCATCTCTCTGATTTGGGTCCCTAGGGTTTCTCTCCTGATTCGCACTGATTTTATACCTTCAACATCTCCCTATCACCACCTCTGACAGAACTGTGAGAATGATCCTGGTTTTCACCTGGACAAGCTGCTATTTAACTTTTCCAGGGACTCTGAGCTCAACGAGCACAGGAAGACAGAAAAGTAGTTGGCTTCATTCTAACCATGAGTCTGTGCCGGAATCAGCTGCACAGCCAAGCAACCGAGAGAGAAGGACCCACCAAGAGAGACAGAGATGGAAAGTTACTGGGAGCCCAGAGCCTTTCTGAACTGTCATCGGAACACCACAAGCTTGGGGGCATGGGAGTGTCCAGAGGTCACCAGATTCAGAGAAACTCTGAGCTGAGCCTCATCGCCAGCCGTTTGTGGCACTGTGCATTGCCTTGCAATTCTAGCAATCTGTGATTCTGTTCAAGGTTCCACCCTCTCTCCAGGACTCTGTATTTAATCTATAATGTGAAGAGTTTGGATCAGATGACTTCTGAGTCCCCCTAGAAGAGTCTAGCTCAGGTATTTTGAGTCTATGGGTGTGGGAAGGCTGAGAACTTTAGAGTTGATTTGATGGTTTTGGATATTCTGGTGGCTTCAATCGTTTTCAGGAAGGTTGAAGATTCTGCAGTCTCGGTAATTCTCCTTCTGAGCTACCACCCAATCTATCCTGGAAAAGAGCCTACACAATTATCTTTCTACCCGGGGGCTTCGGGTAGGCGTCCAGATATGCAAACACTGCAAAGAGAGCATGAATCAGAGCACAAGAGCTAATTGGTACATTGGCGTCCGTTGGAGCCCAAGGCCTGGCCTGGTCCCTAAAGGGTATGACTGCACTGGAGGTTTAGTCACTTTGGCTATCAAAAGAACTAAACTGCACTTGATGAGAAGCTGAACCTGGAGAATATTAATAGATAATCACAACGATAATCACTCTTTACTGAATGCTTTCAATGCGCCAGACTCTACGTCAAGCACTCAGCAAGAACCTCGTTTAATCTTTACAACCCTCTTGGGTGGGTATTATTATTCTTCCCAAGATACGGATGGCAGACTGAAGTTTAAAGGCTTAAGTAACTTGCCCCAAGTCCCTCGGCTATTAAGGGAAGGATCTGGATCTGGGACTGAAACCCAGGTCTGTCTGACTCTGAGATCCCCGAGTAAGCACCCGCTATGCTCTCAGGGCCCCAGTGGACTTTGGAAAAAGCTTTAGTTCATCATATCTGCCTCTGAGGGACTGCTCAGTAGGATCACAATGTTCCCAGTTTAAAGACCTTTGGGATAAACTTTGCAGATTTTCTGCATTCATAACCCCATCTCTGGCTGTGTTTTGTTAATGTCTCAGCCACCCCTCCTTCCTCTGTTTCCAAAAGTCCCCGGGCCACGTTAATACGCCTATATACAAACTCCTTGGCTTTACATTCTCTAGTTGTTTCATTTGGTGCCCTGTCTAAATTCTTTGGGAGGCTGTAGGAGGAGGAGACAGCAATTTGGGCTGAAGGGCAAAGACCAGGCAGAGGGATATCCAAAAATGTGATACACAAGCTCTTTTTGCTACCCAGAGGTTACAGAAATTATGAACGTAGACCTGGGTTCCAGTGGTAGCTCTGAAGCATCATCCAAGTTACCTCCCCTCTCTGAGCCTCAGCTCCCTTGTCTGTACAATGAGGTAGGAAGAAGTCTATCCAAGGTTATTATTAGCACTCCTGGGGATCATGCATCTCCAGGCTTTAGCACAGTGCCTACCACACAGTAAATGCTCCAAACTGGTAGCTGCTATTTGTAGAATGCTCTCATTGGCTGTCAGCTTAGTTCCTTCTCACTTACGTCATGCTGGATGAAGTGGTGCCTCATCTTTTCTGATAGGTTAAAAAGCGTGTCTGCCTCTGGAACTCTCTTCAGACATTGTTCCCCTTCCCATTCTGTGAGCAGGAATAGGACCTGTGGCCTTGAGAAGAAGCATGAATGACAAAGCACTATTGACTCTGCACCAACTGTGTACAAAGCACCAAATTAGGCACCGAGGAACTGCCTAATTATGGAGGAGAGCATCCATAGAGGGTTGAAGAGATAACACCAATACTCATGAAAGTGCTAGGTTGTAAGGATACAAGAGAGTACATAACTCAGCGCTACGCTGGTACAGAGGACAAATGCTAACGTTGCTTAAGACTCACTAATGGCTCATTCACATCCCTGCAGATCTTTATCAGAGGCTCTAGGGAAGTCAGGAATCTCATACTTGGTTGAAACACAAAGAACCTGTGAGAGCCAGGACCATACTGCCGGCACTCTGTGCGGTTGTCCTTGCACGTGCAGCGGCAGTGACTTGTGTGTGGGCTGCTGTTTCCATTCCCGGAGGGCAGAGCTCATGTTTGGGCTCGTAGGGTGTTTCCCACTCAATAAACAAAATGTGGCCACAACAGGATTAGGGCAAAACGGTGAAGGGAAAGATCACTGAACTAGAGGTCAGGGGACCAAGGTCCTCATTCCATCGTGACCACTAACTCCTTGTATGACCTTGAACAAGTCTCTTGCCCTTCTATTTATAAAATCAGAGAGGTAGCCAGAAAGGGATTTTTGAATTGTGTTCCATGTTACCCTAGGGTTTCTAGAAATTCTGGAGCTTCAAGGGCAACAGTGGGTTAAGAGGACAAGTGAGTGGCAATTTGGGGTTCTCTGTCATTCTCCTTTTACCTTTCCCTAACTTCAACCAGAACAGCCCCCATTTACATCTTTTTACACACTGAGGTTCTGTGGCAGCTTTCTTGGAAAATCACCTAACGTGTCTCCCTCCACCATATTCCTTTTCCATACATGTTAGCTGAGGCCTAGAGAGGTAAAGTAACTTGACCAAGGGCATCCAGTGAGTGGCAGAGATGGTACTAAAGTCTCTTTTCTGATGATGTTGACAGTTAATGGCTGTCCAGGGATAAATGTCATTCCCCATATCCTGTAGATTTGGAACATGTATGGCTCCTAAATTCTGAAAAGGGGCAACTGCAACCTGAAAGTAGGGCAGTGACTAGGGACTGGGGATCCATCAGAAAAGATACTTGAGTGCCAGCTCTGACAAAGTCCACCTGAAGCTCAGACAACGCCCAGTGGAGAAGCGGACACAGGATTGGGTCCTTGATGACTCCACTCCCTATTGACAAAGAAGGGGACCCAAGCCAAAGCAAAGAGACTCATTGGTCACTCTGAGGCCTTTCTAGAGTGCTCTTCAACTTCTCCACCCTCTAGCTTCTTAGCTCTTGCCCCAGAAGTCAATATGGCATGCAACCAAAGTTTCTTTATCCTTACTTTTTGTAATTAATAGACATTATTTTTTAAAAGAAAAAATGAGCAGGAAGTACAGAGAGCTCCCATCCACCCCCTCTGCACTCTTCAATTTGTGTCCTACACTTGTCATAATTGATGAACCAATATTGACACATTATCATTAACTACAGTCCAAAGTTTACATTAGAGTTCACTCTTTGGGTGACATAGTCTATGAGTTTTGACAAGTGTGCTATATCATATATCCATCATTACAGTATCATACAGAATAGTTTCACTGCCCTGAAAATCCCCTGTGCTGCTCCGATGGATCCCTCTTTTCTCCCCCTATCCCCAAACTTCAAGTAACCACCAATCTTTCTATCGACTCTATAGTTTTGCCTTTTCAAGAAGTCATATAGTTGGAATCATACAGCATGTAGCCTTGTCAGACTGCCTTCTTTCACTAAGCAATATGCATTTAAATTTCCTCTGTCAACCAAAAAATAATAATGCAAGAGGCTGCAGATAAGAAAAGCGTTTATTTGGGGATCTTAAGAATTGCAATTCGAGAAACACAGATTCAGGTAACCCCAAAAGACTGTTTCAGGAAAGGGACAGAGTCAAGGTCTTATAAAGGCAAAAAGCTATGAAGTCGTTAAAAGTTGCCTGGCAAGAATTGTGATTGATGAGTCAGAAAACATTCATCCTTAAGGACTCGTGAGCTGTTTTAGGGTCGGGGTCTGATAAATAGACAGTCACAAGTTATTTTAGGGTGAGTGTCCGATAAGTATCTTGAGTTTTGGGCAGGTGTTCTGGGTGACTTCACCAGGTCAAAATGTCAGATTCCAACCAGACTGAGACGTGTGTAAGTCACACTTCCTTAATGGACAGCTAGCTCCAATTTGGGGAGCTCTCTAAGCAGTACCGAGTCCATTTTAATTTTCCTTTCACACCTCCATGTCTTTTCATGGTTTGATAGCTCATTTCTTTTTATCACGGAATAATATACCATTATATGTATGTATGATGTGCCACAGTTTATTTATCTATTTACCTATTGAAGGACATCCTCACCACTTTAAATTCTGGTAATATGAATGAGGCTGTTATAAACATTCATGTGCAGGGTTTTGTATGAACGTTAAGTTTCCTACTCTTTTGGATAAGTACCTAGGATTGTGACTGCCGGATCATATGCTAAAAGACTATGTTTATTTTTGTAAGAAACTACAAAACTGTCTTCCAAAGTGGCTGTACCATTTTGCATTCCCACTGTCACAGTATTTTAATTTGCTATTAAATGTTGTTTCAAGAAAAAATTTTAAACTCCGAATTATTAGCATGAATTTTACTGTTCATTTTTATATTGTGCAACGCCAGTTTTAAAAGCAACTATAAAAACATTCACTCGTCTACAGAATCACCAAAATTACACAATTTGTATTTTGTAGCTTATATGTGCATATCTATTTCATTCTCACCAAAAGAGTGGGAACACTGCACAGAACTGACTCAGGTGGTTTTGATATGTGCACCTCCTACCAAAACTCTCTACCTTCAATGTAGTAAGGAAGGAAGGATTCAAAGGACAAGGAACTAAGCATTCCCCTGCCCTTTTCCTTCTGTCATCACTGGTTGGCTTACATAGGGAAGTAGCAAGAGTAAGAAAGGTTCCTTGGTTGTTCTGTTCCTTAGAACATCATTGCCTTCTTTCTGCCTTTAAAGCAAGCTGATTTGAATGGAAAGCATAGTTTTTCAGGGCAGTCAGTCCCCTACTTAGTCAGCTGTTGTCACATTAATACGGAACAGGAGTAGGGAATTCTGGTGTTCAGTGAGACTCAAAGCACCCAGCTTTCATAACACATTTACCTTATACTCATTTTGAGTCTCACTGAACTGCCATGCCTGATGTCCACTGGAATTCCATGGTCCTGGGGCATCCCCAATGCTTCTGGGCCAGCTGTGTGCTCATGTCACAGGTGAGATAAAAGCTCCCAAGTGGGTGAGGGTGTGAGTTGAGTGCTACCCGGCTCATCTCCTCATTTTCCTGGGGTCAGCCTTAGCTTAATTCATTCACATTCCTTGGTAGACTGTGCGTCATTCTTTTTGGGGGTTTCCTGGGCAAATGCTTAGCAACTTTCCATTTGTCAACAACAAGACAAAGGGCTAAAGGCCAGGGAGAATTACCAACCTGTAAGAGAAATCAAGATTTTCAGGGACACCCCCTCTGCCCAGAGCATTCCCTTATTTGGCCCAAACCACAGTTTTACCAAACAAGGTCCACCTAATGTGACACAGAAACAGGGAGGGAAAGGAAGTAGGGTAATTTATGTCATTTCCATCAGAAAATGTTAACACCACTGCACACAGAATGGTTAATCCAGAATGAAGCAGCGAGCACTTGCTCAAAATCGATTTAACGCTTTTCTCAAATCACCTCGGATTGTTGCAAAACCTCTCTGTGCAATTTAAAAAAAAGAAGAAGAAGAAGAACACTAAAGAAAGAAAAGGAAAAACAAAACAGAAAAACAGCAGTTTCGAGTTGGGAACAAAGAGTCCCAGAATAGTTTTATTTCCACACTACAGTCACAGCAAAACAATCCTTTGAAAAATGCTTTTTAGTTAACAAGTCTATTTACTTGTCTCCCTGGGTCCTTGAGACAATGCAAGAGTTCCTTGTAGCACTTTGACACCAAGTCCAAATCCTCTGCGTGCTTTTGAGGTCATCCTCGATCTCAGTCTCTTCCTTTCCTGCAGTCTGTCTCACATTAGTGGGTCCCAAGTTACGCAGGCTCCACTCAGAGGACACCACTTCTAAGGAACACACATGGTCGTGGCTTCTCACAGGCACTCTGGACTACAGTGGATCCCACATGGTCTTTTCTCTCTGATTTCTTTTATAAAGTTTGCCTTCCGTGTTCTGCAGTTTCGCTGTGGTGTATCTTAAAGAATGTTTGGTTTTGTTTGTCCAGTTTGAGCTTTGTTGTGATTCCTGAATCTAAACATTCCCACCTTTCATCAATTCTCAGGCATCTTCCCTTCAAATGTGCTCACCCCAATATCTGTTTTCTCTGCTGGAACTTCTGTTAGTTATACAGGAGACTTTCTCATTTTCTCTTCCATGTCTCCTAATATCTACTTCACAGTTTCCATCTATGGGATCCACCTGGATAATTTCCTAGATTTACCTCCAACTTCAATAGTTCTTTCTTCAGCTGTGTCTAATCTACTATTTAGTTTGTTCATTGAGTTTTACAGTTGAACAAATATTTATTTCTAAGAAAAAGTACTATTTGTTTTATTTTCTGTCTTCCTTATTTTATTCACTTTCTAGATATATATTATGTTTTTAAAGCTTTACTTTATGCTATTAGTCATTTTAACATAGTTTGTGGTCTCCTATGATGATTTTATAATCTAAGATTCTGGGAGTTCAAGTCCTGTTGTTTGTTAGATCTGTGGACTCTGGCTCATGGGTTTTCCTTGTGTGTTGTGTGATTTTGGATTGTGAGCTCATCTTCGTCAGGTCTTTAATCTGGAGAAACCAGTATCATCAAAGTGTTTGCTTCTAACAGAGTATCATTGGTCCAGACAGAATTTTATGTTGTTTCTTAGCCCAGAGGTTTCTAGGTTGTACAAGAACTATTTATTCAAACCCCAAACCCACTAAAGGCTTATGCCAGTGATTTTGAATTCTTAAGGGAGACATTTTCCCCTCCTGACCTAGAGCTCAGTTCAAGATAAACAAGCTTTCTTCCCATTTTTTTTTTATGCTAGAGATTGCCTATTTCTGGTCTACAATTGTTTAAAGGATGTTGTCCTTCCACGGTCTTGGCTTTATGTAGAAGTCTCAGTGCCAACACTCCACATCCCAGAGGCTCAAGATCTTGTTTCTTGTCCCTGAACAGTATTAAAACCCCTGTGTAAATAAAACCAGTACTAACACCAGTACCACTCCTCCATCCCACAGTAATTGCAAAAGACAGCCCCTGCCCTTACTTTTCTAGTTTTCAGTTCCCTCTTGGTTTCTGGCTCCTGGAGGTTTTTTGTACACTCAGCCCTGTTAATAACAGGTAGTATTTCTCGCTACACAATGCTAACTGCGCACACATATTGACTCATTTAACTCCAGTAATACCTCTTAAGTAGGTACTATTATTACCAGTCTCATTTTCATATAAGGAAATTGAGGCACAGAGAAGTAGAGTAACTTACCCAAAGTCTCATGGCTACTAAGTGAAGAAGCTCAGATTGAAACTTGGGCAAACTGGTTTCAGAGCCTGTAGATCCACTTGTGTAAGATCTACCAGAGTCCAGCAGGTATTCTGTGAGAATTGTTCCACATACAGAGACATAATTTGATGTGTCTGTGGAAGAGCATGAGCTCCACGTCCTTCTGTTCCACCATCTTGAACCCCTCCCGAGCGTGTGTTCTCTGTCAATACTCTATACTGCTTTCTTATTTTGGATATTTAGGTGTTTTATCGTGGGAAACTATTTAGACTCCATATTGCATTTTCACACTATTTCTCCCCAAAGTAAATGAAGAATATGTGAATAGAAGTGCTTTCTGTCAAACAGACAGGCAGCCTGGTGATTTTTACTAGCTAGTCTCATAATGTTGAAGCCTGTATCTTGGGGAAGAAGCCAGAATCCAGGCTCTATCATGGGTACTTCCACTCGCTCAAAGTAAATGACTTAAATTTGGGGAAATTTTAGTCCATCAGAGTCATCAGGGACTTCAAAGACAGTCTTTTCCAAGGTTTGGTCCTCAGACCACCTGTATCAGGATAAATCAAAGACACTTCTTAAAAATGCAGATTTTGAGACCCTACCCCAAACCTACTGAGTCAGAGTTCCTAGGGTTGGGCCTAGGAATCTGCCTTTTAAAAACAATCTCTCTATCAGGTTCTAATTCTAAGGTACCCTAGAATTTGAGAGCCACTGCTCAGCATTTGCTTTGGAGCCCAACTTGGGTCCATGTTCCTTCTCACAATGTGACCATGACAGGCACATCCCTTACCTTCCTTTTATGATCTGTTACCACACACCTAATGCACCGATGAGGAAGCAAGCCCACAGAAGATGGTCCTCTGCTGGGCTCCCATTGCACCTAGGTTCCTCCTAGCACATCAAGTACCACCTCATGGTATTATTAATTGTCTTGACTGATGGTCTATCTTCCCGTATAGGCTGTGAAGGCAGAAAATATACCTCAGTCAGCTTTGTGTCCCTAATGCAAACCATAGTACCTGACACGTGGTAATCATTCACTGTTTGTTGAATGAATGGATAAATTGACTTGAGTTGCTTGAGAGCCACTTGCTAATCAATGATGCTGTGAGGGCTACAGCCCAGGTGGTAATTTCTCATGAAACTTTAAATCTTCTGACATTGCCATCCCAGCAGCCATTTTTCTCCCATTCTTTCAGAGGAAGATGGAATTTCCTTTTTTTCCTTCTTTTTTTTGCCAAAAGCAGGTCTGAGGTATGGGACAGCAACTCATTCTTCTCACCCCAGTGAATTCCACTGTGAAACAGGGATTGCTATCCAGGTACCTAACTGGGAGGGGAGTGAGGGCAGGATGAAGGCAGATCACTTAGAAGTTGTGATGTGGCAATCATTCAGAAGTGTTGTAGCCCAGACAGTGATGTAAAGGGCTCAGCAGCCTCCAGACAAAACATTCATACTTCTTGGCACTGGGAGGCAGGGAAGCTGGGTTGAGATGCCAGTAGGCTCCCACCTGTCTTCCTCCTCCAAACATGACCCTTTGACTTGCAGCCTTGCCCCCTTGTGCTACAGTTTCAGTGAAGCCTGGCAAGGAGACCCTGTGTTGGGATAACTAACCCCAATTCCCCATCAACACTCCAGCCCACTGATGTCTCTCCAAGGGACCTCAATCCACATGCCTTTCTTCACATAAGGGTTCACCCCAAGAACTCAGTCCCAAGTTTAGCCAGTTTGCTTAAGGTTGCTGCTCTGGGAAGAAGAGAAGGAGTTCGCCAAAGACTTTCAGTTTGTTTCTGTGTGAAACGTTCTATTCTAGCTCTTTCTATGTGCTAGGCACTGTCTACATTCCCCTGCAGTTTATTGAGATAAACAGAACTTGGACCCCAACCTGATTGCTCAGATGAAAGACAGACATTCACACACATTTAACACACCCCTTGCCAGGTCATCATTCAGGGGACAGTTTCAGACCTCACCGTATCCTGCCTGAACAACTTCTACCCTTTGATGTCTCTGGAGAAGCCAAATCTTGGGTGGTGGTGTTTTAGTGCTCATAGGGCCTACGTGACAAGAGGCACGAAGCTCCAGAGGGTGACCTGCATGCCTCAGTGTCACAGAATCTCAGGTCTCCCCCCAAAGCGTCCCTGCACAGGAATCTAGAAACAGCAAGAATGCTCCTGCCTCCCTCACACGTCTCACTCCTGCTCTGTCTGTCTGCAGTCTCCTCACCTCCCTTGTTTCACCTCTGACTCACACTTGACTGTATCTCTCAGTTTTCACTAATCTGGAAACCTCCTGTGATGCTATTATAGGGGTGTTGTCAGACAAGAATGGAGAATTTCTCCCACCCCCCACAAAATCTGCAGGGGATTAAGAAGACTTGTGAGTCCCAAGACATTAGGACAGCAAACATCAAGGGGTCTGCTCAGGAGCCCTGTCCTCTGCCCAGAGACACTTTGTTTATTTCTTTGTTTGTATTTATTTAAGACAAAGGGGAAGGTACTGGCTCAGGTGTAAGCTGAAAATTCTAACATGGAGCTGAGGCATGATGAAGAGACATTACTTATTTCTCTAGGCCCTGATTTCTCTCTCCTTGTCTCTCAACTCTGCTAACTCTGCTTGGCTCCATCTCAGATCTGCTCTCCCTTGGGGTGGCAAGATGGCCACAGCAGCCCAGGCCCTCACCTCACCTCTAGTCCAATTCCAATGGAAGTGCCAGGACTGGTCCTCGCTGGTTCTAGTTGGTCTGGATTGGGTCATATGACTACTCCCAAACCTATTACCATTGTCAGGAGAACGCAGTTCACCCATTGGCCAGACCTGAGCTTCCGGCCACCATTCCCCCAGGGGTGGAGTCAGCTCCATCAGGACCCCACAGAATGGAAGAAAAATGGAAACAGAGAAAATGAATGCTGATGACCAAAATCAGCAAATGTCTGTAACAACTAATATTTTGAGTACCATAAACAATTTACATGCATTATGTTGTTTAGCACATATCCCATAAGATATCTATAACTAATGGTAAGAAAATCCAAATTTTATCCCAACTGACGGAGAAGGTGTGAGAATCCAGCTCTTCCTGCTTTCAGAGCTATTCTCACTCCATTTTGCCTGTAAATCACCCTATCCTACAAACCACTCAATCTTGAAAATCCAGTCTTCTACCACCTCTCTTTCTCCCTTAACCCCACATCCAGTCATCACCAGATTCTGTCGTTTCTACCGCCGGCACACACAGTCTCCACTCCATCTCTCCTTGCCCTGCCGTCCCGCTGCCTCTGCCCTGGGTGGCCTTCATTGCCTCTCTCCCAAATAAAGACAGTAGCTTCCTAAGGGATCCTGGTGTCCCTACCACAGGGTCCCACACTGATGGGCTCAGACCGGACGCAGTTTATAGACCTGCCTCACTTAGCCTGATTTTTTTTTTAACCAGCATTTTTAAATTGGTGAAAGATTCCTCAAACATAATTAGTATTTCCAGCTTCTCTTTAAAAAAAAAAAACAGGAAGATCTGGAAAAGTTTTAGGCAAGTTTTACAAATTTCTCTAAGCTTCAGTTTCCCATCTAAACTGGAGATAATAATACTTACCTGATAAGGTCGCTGAAGTGATTACACGTGGACCCGTACAGAGAAGGTAGGCTCACATGGGCTTCCTGGCCTCCCTGACTATGAAGATGCTCTCCTGGATTCCTGTAGCATCTTTCTTTAGGTGCCCAAGTGGCTCTCACCTGTGTGGTCTCCGTGAGCCTCGTAGCACTCCCATGACGGGGTTAAGAGCAGCTCTGGACACCACTATGTGAAAAGGAAAAATATGATGCTGGGAAACTGGGACTTTTTTCTAATATCACACCATCAGGTAGAACCAGGAATAGTTATTCTGCCTAATATTTTATCCAGGAAACTTTGCCAAGTCATAGTTTGTAAACATTTGTACAATGTCTGAACAGAAGAGATCCAGGTGGGACAGAAGGAAGAAGAGCTGTTTGTCCTACCTGCAACCAGCCACTGAGGGGAAGTTACACAACCTTCTCTGAGGCCGAAGGATTTAGGGGATCCTGATCACGCAAATAATATTCCTTCTGGAAAGACAATGTCTACCACTGCACCATTGATCCAACTAAATGCTGTAATCAGTCGTGATTTTAGAGTCATCAGTTGTAGTTCTTGGAGAGAACAGCATTATGAAATACTTTGAAACCATTAAAAGCAATGAGGCAGATCTATCTATATGTACTGAGACATGGTTTACTAAAAACTGAAGAGCAATAAAAATAAACAATTGGAAGACCTGGCAACATTAAACCTGAATCTCCCACGCCCATAATGCATAAAACTGCATCGTGGAATCGACACTACATTGTAAACTGACTGTACTTCAATAAAAGTATATTTTAAAAAACTGCATAATGGCTGCCTGCCTTAGGAAGGGCATCCATGCTTCTGTTTGCCCACCTCCCATTATTGCCCTTCTTTTTTAAAAGTAAAATTAAAATATTAGAATTACTAGAGCCACAGATTTCACCCAAAAGTACAAATAGGAATATAGTGAACAGTCTTCTTTCAACTCATCCTACAGCCAAAGAGCTCCCCTCCCTCAGCCTTCCAGAGCCAGTCCGTACACACACAACCAAATACACGCGCATATAACAAGTCATGCTCTTTTTTTCTTTTGTTTACAAAAATAATAGCTCACTAAATTCCCTGCTCTTTTTTTATTGAGATATAATTGATTTACAATGTTTCTAGTGCACAGCAAAGTGATTCTGTTTTACATATATACATATATATATGTATATATATAATCTTGTTTCTCAGATCCTTTTCCATTGTAGGTTATTAAGAGATACTGAATACAGTTCCCTGTGCTCTACAGTAGATCCTTGTTGTTTATCTATTTTATATTCAGTAATGAGTATCTGCTAATCCCAAACTCCTAATTTATCGCTCATTTGCCTTTCCCCTTTGGTAACTATAAGTTTGTTTTCTCTGTCTGTGAGTCTATTTCTGTTTTATAAATTAGTTCATTTGTATCATTTTTTTTCTATTCCACATATAAATGATGTCATATGATACTTGTCTCTGTCTGACTTACTTCACTTAGTACGATAATCTCTAGGTCCATTTATGTAACTGCCAATGACATTATTTCATTCTTTTTTATGGCAGAGAAATATTCCATTGTGTGTATATATATATATACACACACCACGTCTTCTTTATCCAGTCATCTGTTGATGGACATTTAGGTTGCTTCCACGTCTTGGCTAGTGTAAATAGTGCTGCTGTGAACATCGGGGTGCTTGTATCCTTTTGAATCAGAGTTTTGTCTGGATACATGCCCAGCAGTGGGATTGCTGGATCATATGGTAAGTCTATGTTTAGTTTTTTAAGGAACCTCCATACTGTTCTCCATAGTGGCTGCACCAATTTATATTCCCACCAACATAAACTCCCTGCTCTTTACTCTATATTTTCTCTTAACAATGTCTCTCAGAGATTATTTCATATCTGTACAAAAGAGAGTTTTCTCATCACTTTTTTTTGCTGTTTTTGTTTTATTTTTGCCTGTTTGGTTTGTTGTGTGTGGAGCGGGGGCTGTTTTTGTTTTTTTACTGCTGGAGAGAATTTCATTATAGGGATATACCATGGTATATTTAACTGACACCCTACTGATGCACTTTGGGGATATTTCTAATCATTTGCTATTATAAATATTTCTATAACAAATAATCATATGCAAATGGTATCTCACACATAAGTTAGAGTAAATTCTAGAAGTAGAATTGCAGGGTCAAAGAGTGTATGCTAAAATGAAGCTTTTAACGTCATGGGACAAAACATGGTATCAGAAAGATTAAAAATGGCTCTGGCTACACTTGTTGCATGGCGCTGACTGACGCATATTGATGTCTTGCATTGTCTCTTCCACTAGCCAGTAAATTCAAGCAGGGCAAGAATCTGTCTTTTTATCACTGAGAGTTCCTGCTTACCCACAGGCCCTGAGTCCATGACCTAATAAGAAACCATCAGGCCCCCTAAAAAGTCTCCAAAGGACACCAGAGGGGAAAAGGAGAGTAACTGAACTCCAAGGTCAGGCCACAGGAGAGTGAACACGTTTCCTTCCAAGACAAGGGGCTGTAACAGGCGCCACTCTCCTAGTTGGCCTGAGTGAGAACACTACTGTGAGGCCAGACTCTCTGTTCCAGGAAGGGAAAAGTTGAGCTGGAGATAGAAAGGTGGTCCATCAGGGGAAAGACAATCAACCCTCTGGCCTCATTTTAGTTTTAACTAGATCCACATTTGTTCTCCAGCTTGGCAGAACGATGTTGACAAATGCCTTTGTTTTCATCCAGATATTCCCCAGATGGTTTCTGGAGTCCCTGAGCGGTGTTTTAACACAGACCTGCTCTTTGGATCATCAAGAGGTCTCATCCCTAAGCAAATTCAATACAACAAAATGCACAAGTCCTTGGTGCTAGCTTGAATTTTCTCCAAACCCAGTATTAAGGCCTGATGCACTTTTCAAACATGGAGGCCACCAGTAGGCCCACAGTGAAGTTTGCTGAATGCGTGAAGACAGAGTGTTGAAGGTGTCGGAAGATGACACAAAGGGTTTGAGGATCTCTTCCCTCCCAACCCAGTAAAGCCAGGTTTGGGAGGAGGAAGGAGAAGAAGGACTGGGGGAAAAGGGGGAGGAGAGAGCTGGTCCTGCCTGGGGAGAAGGGGATGAGCCTGGAAGGGAAGCAGAAGAGAAGTGAGGCAGAAGCTCTCCACAATCTGCTTCTCTCTCTCTCTCTCTCTCTCTGTCTCTCTTTCCCAGTCTCTCTCTCAGGAAAGGAAAGGAGGAGATGGAGATGGGAGGAGAGGAGGGCAGAGGACAGAAGAGAAGAGGAGAAAGGAGAGGAGAGTTGGGGACACAGGAAGACCTGCAGGGCTTCCGGGCACCTGCTTCCCAAGCGGGGAAGAGCAGACACCTAAACCCCCACCGAATGTCCTTAATGGAAACTGCGGGTCTTCCTGGAGGAAGACCACAGAGTCCACGAGAGGCTGCCTCCTGGGAGGTTATGGAAACAGGGGCTGCGGGCAGGCCAACTGGAGAGGCGTTTCGGCAACGGTTTGCCCTGGTATGTGAAAAATTTTTCCTGCTTAGATAGTTGGCAAACATTTGAGAGGCAAAATGGAATTTATTAAGAGAAAATATTTGTCAAGGATTGTTCCGACTGTTCCCTCCCCCCTCTCTCTGTTCTTTTCTTTGTTTCGCTCTCTCTCTCTCTCTCTCTTTTTTTCCCCAGTCTTCCTCTTCTCAGGGTGGAGGACTTCATCAACAAGATTCTTTCATCTTCCTTTGCAGTTTGGATCTTTAAGCCTGTCTCAAAAGAAGAGGGAGCCGGCTTTAGGGGGAATGCTCGCCACCGCCCACCCCCACCCCCACCCCACAACAGGATAGCTTCTCTCCCTGCAGGTGTCAGCTTTCCCCCCTGGGAAGAGCTTGGACTGACATGGAATTATCTTTCCAGAGGATTCCTCCTGTTTCCCCTGGCATGGGCTTGGAGCTCATAGAACTGCATCTGAATCTATAATTATTATTAGTGGTGTGGCTTTCCTCTTTCTGAGCCTCCATTTCCTTAGGAGTAAAATGAGGGGGGAATAATACTTATCTCTTGCCACTGTTGTGAAGACGAAATGAGAAAGCGTGCTGGTACAGGGTCTGGCCCGGAGCAAAACCTCAGCGGATGTTAGTTCTGCTCCTTCTGGCACAGGACAGAGACCCTGGTGGTAACCTGCCCACAGGGTTAATCAACCAAGGCTTAGAATATGGAGCCTTGGGTATCAGTTAATAAATGAGAGGTAAGACCCAGCCTTGATGAAGCCTACACTTAACCAGAGGCAGCAAAAATAGACAATGTTTATTGAGAGTTTACTAAGAACCAAGATTTTAAAAACCTTTACCAGTGTTATTTAACCTACCCAACTACCCTCCTATTATCCCAAGGCCAATAGAATTAAAGTGGCTAAACCAGCATTGTGCCCAGACCATCTCGTTCCCCTACTTTCTTAATGAAAATGAATGCCCCATTGCTGCAGCAATGAAAGGGAAACACAGAATCATATTCTTGAGAACTGAAAGGGCTTGGAGATCAGCTTTTCCAGTTCTGTTTTCAGGAGGAGGAAAATGAAGCCCAGAGAGGGGAAATTCTCACCCAAGGCCATGTAGCTGGCGATGGTGGAGCCAGGACTAGAAGCCTGGCTTCTGGAATTCTGGGTCAGTGTCCTACCACCTAGAAAGAGAGGAAGAGTCACATCCACTGGGGAGAGAGATTGCTGGTTGGTCACATTGCCCTTGAGAACTGCGGGTCTCAACTTAGATTCCCAAATGGGAATTTAATCCAAATCTCAACCACCCCAAACCAAATGTTTTCTCAAGCACCTTTGATTGGGTGCCTGCTGTGAGGGAGGCATCCCAGAGTGCAGACACCATAGGGGAGACTGAAGATGGAGGATCCCGTATTGGTGGACTGGGACATGGCCAGAGATGAGCTAGAACTTGGCAGCTGCAGGAACATGAATGCAGAAGCAATTGTTAGGCTCTGTGTGGAGATGCCGAGGAAGAAGGACCTGTGGCCTGCTTCTAGAGGGGTCAGAAAGATTCATCTGCAATGACCCTGAGAAACCATGGGCAAGTCTTCATTGTTTCCCATCTAAGCAGAGCCCAATCATACCTGTACACACAGATACAGCCATACAAGTTCTTAAAATATTGGAAACATCCTGTAGCACTTGATAAACAGCCAAGTGAGCCCCACTAGTGCCACTGCCCACCCCACCACCACTCTCTTGCGCGGCACCTGCATACCTTCCTCCAGTCCAGCAACTAAAGAGTTAACGCTTGACCCAGCAGAGGTCCTGGAGAGAGCCTGCTCCTGCCTTTGGAGCTGGCTCTCTGTTAAGACTGGTCTAGGACTAAAATCATTCTTACTGTTTTTAGATAGTTTGAATGTTGCCCCCAGATGAAACTACCCAAATGGAATGAGGCATCTAAACAGAGCCACATGGGGTCCATCTGAGGTGGCTCCCTGGAGGACAAATCTTGCAAAAGAAATCTGAAGGGGTAAGAGATGCAATTTAGTGGCTGGGAGAGTGAGGGTTTGGACAAAAGCTCTGATTAAGGGGCAATCCTCCTGCGCACTCTGGGGTTTAAACACAGGGTTCAGGCGCCGCTGTGGACATCCCTCTGCCCTCAGCTGCCCTCTGGGCCCCTCCCCTGCAACAGACCCTGAGGGCAGGCCTAGCAGCCAGCGGCCACATTATTAATACTCCTTGATCTGCCCGACTCCCTGTGGTTTCCCTGCCAGCAGTACCCTCCCTCCCCTCATTGCTCCTGGACAACACGTGCTGGAAGAATGCAGGTCAGAACAGCCACAGAAGGCTCCCCAGCAACCCCTGAAATCCTTTGCCTGGCAGACCCGCCAGCGGTTATCCAGGCAGGGTTGAGGGTAAGAGGCTTTCACTGGGATGCAGATGTTTTGCTGGTAGAGGTTCAGTAACTTCCAGGGGATGGTGTTCTATATCTTGTGACAGCCGGGGAAGGGTTCCTTAAGGCTTCATCTCAGTCTCTTCTATTTAAAGGGAGAAAGGGCTAATTGGACCACTCACCTTCCCCTGTCTTGCTAAAGAAATACAGGGGCCAGACGGGAACTCATTTCACTGGCTCTGGAGCTGGACAGTCCTGGGTTCACATCCGGGCTCCTCCCTTATCAGCTGTCTGACTCTGACAGGTTACCTAACCTCCCAGAGCCCAGTTTCCTCATCCATAAAATTCAAATAATAATTTTATAATAATAATAACTCAGGGTCCTTGAAAGGATTAAATGAGGTGGTGGATGGAACGCACCTACCCATGTGACTATGGTTCATCCCCTTCTCTTCCTTCATCTTTTGAAGCTGGGCAAGAAAACAAAAATTATGCCCCTAGCCATTCAAATATTTATAAAGTAAGTTGAGGAGTTTCTTCTGCCAGCCAGAGGCTTTCTCACATACCTTCACCTGGTCTTTTCTTTCCTTGGGCTCCCCATCCCTGGTCCTCTCCTGGGAATAAAAGGGTAAGAGGTGCCCAGAGAGTCAGAAGATGGTTCCTGAAGCTGAGCAGACATTCCAGAAGGGAGGGCTCATGAGCTCAGGAGCCTTCCCAGAGAGCATGGTGTTTAACCATGGAACGTCACTTCTAGGAATCAAAGTGAAAACATTCAAAGATTTAAAGTTTCAAAGATTTAGAGATTTACAGATAAGGATATGAGATGCATGTGTGTCTATACACACATGCATATGTTTGACACATATATTTATTTGACATTTAGGTTGTGATAGACATATGATGTAAAATATATATGTGTATTTATATATAAACATAAACTAAATGTCAAGTAAATGCCAAACAAATTAAATAAATAAGTAAATAAATAAATATTTATGCTAGGATATTATCAAGCCATTAAAAATTAGGTTTGGTGCACCCCAGTGTTTATAGCAGTGTTATTTACAATAGTCAAGCTATGAAAGCAAACTAAGTGTCCATCAGCAGATGAGTAGATAAAGAAGATGTGATACACACACACACACACACGTATATATATACACACACATACGCTATGGAGTATTACTCATTTATAAAAAAGAATGAAATTTTGCCATTTGCAACATGGGTGGACTTGCAGGGTATTATGCTGAGTGAAACAAGTCAGACAAAGAAAGACAAATCCTGGATGGTATCACTTATATGTGGACTCTAAAATAAAGAAAACTAGTGAATATAACAAAAAAAAAAGCAGCAGACTCACAGATGTAGAAAGCAAACTATACCTATAAAAATCGTAGCTATAAAAATGGTTACCAGTGGAGAGAGGGAAGCGGGGAGGGACATGATAGGGGTAGGGAATTAAGAAGTACAGACTACTGTGTACTTATTTACTAAAATAAATAAGCTACAGGAATCTATTGTACAGCACAGAGAGTATAGTCAATATTTTATAATAACTAGAAGTGGATATAACCTTTAAGATTGTAAATCACTGTATTGTACACCTGAGACTTATGTAATATTGTACATTAACTATACCTCAATTAAAAAGGGAAAGAAATACAGTGAAGCACCAAAAAAATTAGGTTTGGGAAAATATAGTTATTAAGGGAGAAAAAGTACAGTGGAAAGTCAAGGCAGAAACTGTATTCATGGCACGATCTCAAGTATTCAATAGATGTCTGAGTACAGATGCAAGGCTGGAGGGAAATTCACCAAAATATGAATTCCGGTCAACTCTGAGAGCTGGAATTAAAAGTGAGTTTTATTTCCTTCATTACAAAAGTAATCCATGTCATTGTAGGAAATTTGAAAAATGCAGAAAAGGTTGATTTGAATTTTTTAAGTATCTTAAAAAAAAAAAGAATGGGTGGTTTCAAATGGACCCACCCAGAACATCAGCGGTCACAATGATCAGCTCCTCCCCAACCTGCTACCCACCTCCAATGTTTGCAACACTGTCGTCCCTACACAACTACACAGGCGTGCATACACGCAGGTGCACACACAGCACACCTGAGATTCCCACCTAGGTATGGGGCCAAGTCCCTTGGGGTTGTTGGAGGCGCCTGAGGCTGAGAAGAAGGTGTCTGCTGGAAGGGTGGAAGAGAAAAAAACAAGCGGAGGCGGGGCATGGGGATTGCAAGGGAGACGTGAAATGAAAAGGGGGAGCTGGTTTCTCGGAATGAAATTCCTGCAAATCACCATCTTCGTTCAGAGAGATGAGCTGAGTTTTTTCAGAGAAAGGAGAGTCTACAGGATGGCTGGGGTGGCAACTGCTTTAAGAAAAGTGGAAGCAACTGTCTCAAACGGCTTCGCGGTAACAAACCGCCCCATGACGGTGGCTAAAAGAGCAACACGCGTTCATTGCGCTCAGGTACTTGCGGTTTGGGCGGGGCGGGAGGGGGCGGCTCGTCCCTGCCCCCACACTCTGTTGGCTGGGCTGGCTGGACCGGGAGCTCCAGGATGGCTCACCCACAGGGCTGGCACCCCAGCGCTGGGTGTACAGCCAGGGCCATGGGCTCAGAGCATCGGCTCCTCCCTACGTGGGTCTCCCCTCTTCACAGCCTACTTTGGCTTCCCCTCAGCACGGTGGCTGGCTTCCCAGAGTCAGCATCCCGAGAGACAGGAAGCGGCAGCTGCCAGTTTCTGAAGACCTGGGCCCAGATACAGGCCCAGCGCCTGGTCTGCTGAATTCATTCATCAAATAGACACAAGGCCAGATTCAAGCGGAGAGACAGGGGAGACAGATCCCACCTCTCAAGAAGAAGAGGGTCAAAGAATCTGGAAACTGTGTTTTAAAACTGCCACAGAGGGGGACAGACAAGATCAGTTCTTGGGGGAGGGGGGAGGTTCCTCCAGACCAAGCAGTTTATAACATCTTAGCAGTCGTGAAGGATGGACAGGGTAAGAAAGAGCCACACCACAGCATATCCGTAAAGCAGCAGCCTGCTCCTGCCAGGCAAAGGAAAGCTCAGTTTCTCTCTTTGGCCCACCTCCCTGGCCCCCACAATGTGGATCCCTCCAGCCTCTGGTCTACCCCGCTCCCCACCCTACCCCGCCCCTAATGACTTTAAGCAACCTCCTGACCGTCCCCAGGGCTATGCTGTGACTCCTCAAAGCCAGCTCTAGAAGCCAGAAAATGTCAGAGATCACTCAGGTGTCCCTGAGAAGGCCACTTTCTCCCCATGGAAATAAGGAATGGCCTGATGAGGGGAGGGGGAGCTAGCTGTGCTTTGTCCAATCAGTGTGCAGCCCCATGAGACTGCTCTTCTCATGGACTTCAACTCCATAAAGGATGGAGTCTGGCCCCTCATACTCAGAGGACACTGAGGCTTACAGCAGGGAAGAGGCTAGCCTAGAAAAGACAGGACTAGAACCCAGTTCTCCAGACCCCAAGCTCAGTGCCCCACCACCCCAGCCCATCTCTTAGGGCATGTTCATGGCCTACTACAGAGTTTCTGCTGTGAGTGAGGCACTTACCACAGAGAAGCTCATTTTTGTTGAGAAGATATTTCTAGTCCAGCACCCCCACCCAGAAACCCCGGGCAGGGCATCAAAACATTTCCTCTAAAGAGGCCAGGGGCCAAGGAGAGGTCTGCAAAGCTAGAGCAATCTGCTCCCCATTCCCAATCTCACCACCCCCACCCAACCCAAACTTCTCCAAAGTCAGCAGGGCCACCTTTCGTAAAGGTGGGGACTGTGCTTTCCATGACATGACATAGCCAAGGCTCATACATCATAACAACGATGCTCTCAGTGAATTAGGTAAAAAAGGATGCTGTGTGACAGGCTTCTCATGCCCCCTTCCACACCATACACACACACACACACACACAAACACACACACACACACACACACCTGGCCCCCCAGGTCCCATGCCTGGGATTTTGCTATCTCACTTCAATATTGTGGCTGTCACAGTGGTGGGAAGACTGGCACCTGAATCCAGGCGTCTGGGCATGAAAGCCAGGAGTGTTAAAGTTCAACAGCACACCCACCAGGTCACCACACATGGCTGTACAAGTCGTAACCTGCCTCAGGGCATCCAGGTGAAGGGGCAAGTGGAGACTGAAATTCTGCTGGGGGCTGACTTGCCCAGACATGCCCCTTCAGGCCGCAGGGACCCTGTGCCCCTCACCCTTCCCCACCGGCAAGCAGAATCCACCCTCCCAATATTTCTGGTTTAATAAGCCATTTAACAAATATTTATTGAATATCGATTGTGTGCTGGAAACTTACAGACACTGGGAATAAAACAGAAAAGCGAGGCAAACAAAATCCCTACCCCTGTGAAACCTGTGCCTCCTGGAGGAGACAGTATCAAGCCAGGGGTCGTGAGTGCTATCAAAGCAGTGAAGTGGAGAAGGCACGGAGGGTGCTGGAGCGCTGCTTTAGACACCTGGGTCTCGGAAGATCTTCCTAAGGAAGTGATGTTTGAGCCAGGACCTGAATGGAGTAAAGGGGCCAGGAGGAGATAAGTGAGACCCAAGCTGAGGAGGCATCAACATCAATGCCCTAAATGGGGGGATCCTGGTATTTGAGGCCCGAATGAAGTGAGTCAAGGGAAGAGTCGTAGGAAATGAACCTGCAGAAATAACAAGGGCTCCTGGCACGGGTGAACTGGCACTTGTTTAGTGCCAACTAGGTGGCAGGTACCTGCCTTATTCACCTCTCAAAACCACCCTAGGTGGACACACCCAAAAATCCCGAGCAGGGCATCCACACATTTCCTCTAAAGAGGTCAGAGGCCGAGGAGAGATCTGCAAAGCCAAGGCAATCTGCTCCCCACTCCTGAGCTCACCACCCCGACACGACCCACCGGGAGTGAAACTTCTCCAGTCACCAGGGCCATCTTTCGTAAAGGTGGGAACTGTGCTTTCCATGACATGACGTAGCCAAGGCTGACACACCGTAACAGCTCAGCCTAAATCCCAAACCACCAGACCCTGTAATCACCCTGCCAGGACACGAAGAACAAAATCTGCTTTCCCTTCCAGTTCTGAAGATTCAGGACGTATTTTCCATCCACTTAATAGAGAAAACCTCCTATCAGGTTTCCTTTCAGCCTTCCTCCACTCCTCTTTTCCTTCCTTTGATTCTTTTTTCCTTTATGTATCTTCTTCATCTGTGCTTGTGTGCCGCCCATCTCCCTCTTTCTCTTACTCTCTCGCTCCCTTTTCTTCCCAATTCAATGCAATGGAATGTTTTTCTTTGGGGATCATGCAGGAATTTCTGACATCTGGGAATGGGGACAAGGTGTATGTATTTAGAATATACATATTGAGTTCCATGTCAAGAATTTGCTATTCCTTGATTACAGTCTAATCATATGTGAGGGCAGGAAGACTTTCTGCTGAGGCACCAGCCTCAAGAGAGATGTTCTACCAGCTGTCACAGCCTCCTCCCTGGTCGTTCAGTTGAGAAGCAACATCAGACATCCTTGGGCCATTTCTTACCGAGCAAAAATTTTAGAAGAAACATGCTTCTGGAAAAATAATTAGGACACTTTTAAAGAGACATCCATCATAAAACTTGCTCCTATCTTCTTTGAAAAAAAAAATTAACATTGGAGTAAATCAATCTGGGATTCAAATTTCCAGGGTAGGATTAAAAGAAACATATAAAGGTTCAATGCTAGCAATGATTCTAAATACACATCAGCTTCATGTGTCAAACTGTTTTTCGAATTCAATGCATTTATGAGTGCCTTATGCCCCACCTTAGAACAGAGACATGGAGTCGTGAAAGATGCTTTGTTATCAGGCAACCCTGCTTTTGAATCCTGATTCAGCCACCTACCGGCTGTGGATGTAAAAATACTTCTCTGAGCTTCAGTTTCCTCATCTATGAAACAAGAGCCAAAAAATATCCAACTCTTAGGGTTGAAAAGATTTGATGAGATAATGTTTTAAAGCCCTGGATAAATGTTAATTTCCCTCATTCCCACATCCTTGCCTTCGGTGCAGAGAGAGATGATTCAAACAGGTATTACCACGACCTTAAGTCAAGAAGATTACAACCTTGTTGAAAAGACAACACTTAGTAATATATAATAAGCTGCCAAATTGGTGCAAAGTTGGAAACAATCGACACACAAACAGTAAGGGCATAAAGGGGACAGCCTGACTGGGAATGCTTCACAGAGGAGATGGCTCTTGAAGAATTGCTAGTTTGGAACAGAACTGAAGCTGGCATTTCAGGCCCAGGTGTGGAGGGAAGAATCAGACTAACGTGTTTGTGGGGAGTAGGAAGACAAGCCCAGACTGACCAGAGAAGAGAAGCTGTGGAAGGGAGCCACACACCATGATGCAGCAGGAGAGGGAGAGGGGCAGGGGCTCGGTCTGGAAACGCTGAGCAACCAGGCAGAGGCAGGTAGGCATGACTTCATCAGAAATGGCATTAATTGCAGGTTCTGATATCATGAAATCAGAGTTTGATGGAATGGAATGGAAAGCCAAAGGCCTGCAGGAGGGGCCAGTAGCAGGATCATCACCAAAGGAGGGAACGGGGAGGGTCACTCATGGCTTAGATGCTGGGGTAAAGGGGAGGAGGGATCAGGGTTGACTCCTGGTGTGAGTCAGGATAGCAGGGAGGAGGGGGAACACACTGACAACACGGACACTGAGAAGTTAGGACGGAGGCTGCCTGAAGAGGAAAGCCGTCTGGTGGATTTGGGGCCGGTTTATGTAAGATGGCTGAACAAGAGCCCTCCACGTGGATGTCTCCAGGGCCTGGTTCTACTTCTATTTAATGCCATCCCTCCTCTCACTTTCTTCCAGCATCATGTTTCGTAAATCCTCAGCTGAATTCATAACTGGGTCTGCCTCGAGGCAGGAAGTTATGCAATCTGTCCAGAGGAAGCCAGAGGCAAGCTCAACACCTGCGCTTCCAAAGTCTTGGGCCCCTGAGATAGTCAGCTAGCTGTCCCCCAAATGTTGTGTGCCGACTGCCTCACCTTTTTGCAGAAGGAAAATAAGAGTTTCTGGAAAGGGCTTGATTCCATATCAGGCAAAATCTCATGACTTAGGGAGAGTCAACACCATAGAGAATCTTAGAATCCAGAGATAACCTGGAGATGTTCTTTATGGGCTCTTGAGAATACCCTTCCTCAGTCATGTACATTCCAGCTACTTTCTCCCAGCTGGGAACTTGTCTGTTTCTGTAAGGTGCCCTTTGATGAATGGTCAGAGGGACCTTGCATGGGTCTCCCTGCCCATGCTGCATCCTGCCTCCAGAAAGGCTCACCCTTATCTGCTGCTGCAGTTTACCATGGCTTGGGCTGGCAGAGCTGTGTGGGATTCTGGGCACCAGAATAGCGAGCAGGCCTGGAGGCAGCCAGCATCAGGAATCGAGGAAGGGAGTTCCAGATGGAAGCAGCAGAGTGTGAAGATGCTTGACTGCAGGCCAGCCCCGGGGCGGGGGGAGATGTGCGGGGGCTTGGAATGCCCTAAAAGGTTCCAGACCAGAGGAGAAAGGCTGCTAGGAAAGGCTGAGAGCATCGGCACGCAGACCCAAAGGAACGCCTGGTATTCAGCTCCTATGTTAGAAGATTTGGGGAATTGCAGGCTACCCGGGATTGAAATCACCCTCACCCTAAAATCCTCATGTTCACCCTCGAGCCTCCTGCCGAGATGACCAAAGCGGTGTTTCTCAGAGATGGAAATCTGCCACGACTCTTATGGGTCATTCATTCAAGACCCCCTTCTGTTGCCTTCTATGAAATGTTGAGAAGGATAGAAAAATCTCACTTCAGATTTTTCTGGACAACTAGAAGGAAACATAAACGCAGAGGAAATGATTTACATCAATTACAACAAAATCAATAAAAGTTAGAGAATGTAAGAACTTCTCAGGAGTCCAAGAGGGTGTGAGGCACAGACTACAGTCTCGAAAGCGAGTCTCCATGTTCTTTTGTGGAAGAGACAACCACACTGGGCCTCGGTTTCCTCATCTATAAAATGGGGAGACCATTCCCTACCTTGCCTCACTTGATATCACAGACAGTAAAGCCTATTTGGATACTGAAGACCTTGACATCTCCAAAGGAAATTTCTTATGACTTCTCCAAGGTAGAGACTTAGGAGCCACAAGGTTATCCAACCAAGGAGATGGGAGAATGAGGGCCCTTCACCCCTAGATCCTTTCCCAGAAGCACTGACGGGTACTTGGGGCCAGAGCCACCTGCAGTGTGCCGCCACACGGCGCTTACCCTTTCAGCTGCTGCCACACCTGCTTTCAGGTGGTAGGTAACCTGTTTTATTCCTACTGATGGAATCCTGACTTGACCACTCCCAGGACTGTGATCCCGAGTCCTCCAGGACTATCTCCCGCCAGCCTCCATCAGAGTCCCAGGGAGCAGGTACCTTCTGGAGGCAGGGCCGAGTCACATGCCCAAATGGAGGCAAAGAGAGAACACTGAGGACTGGCTTAGAGCCCGGGAAGCCTGAAGCACCATCTCAGCCTGCAGTTTCAGCTGCAGCCGAGGGAACCCCAGTGTCCTGATGAGCTGGCTCGGTGGGGAGTGGGGGACTAGTCTGGGGTCTCCCACCTCTACCTCAACCACAGTAGCTCTGATGTTATTGGTCCTATATACGGGGGTTCCATATATGCTTTTGTTCACTAAAGGGGTTCCGTGGCTCTAAAAAGGTTTATAAAACTCTATCTACACTAATATATTTTATAGGTAAAGAAACCAAAGCCTAGAGGTGTAAATTAATTGTACTCAAGACTTCTTTAGAATCGGATACCAAATCCAACAGATGAGTTCTACTGGGGGAAGTGCCCACGCTGCCAACCCCAAACTAATGTAACATGCACATAACATAACTCCCATCTATCCTATATTCTCGCTGTGCCTTCAGCTCCTACTGTTCCCTCAATTTCTAAGCACTTCTAGGACAGGTAGAGATGCTATTTAGGAAAATATCCCCTATGTGTCCTCCCTCTAGGGCACTGCAGACCCTCCCCTCAGCTCTGCTTTGTACGTCTTCCATCATTAACACTCCATCCTGTTGGTAGATCTAAGCTATGAACATCTTGAGGGCAGGGACCACGACTAATTCCACAAATCTGTTCAGTCTCCGCATTAGGCACAGTGCCAGTAACTCGGGAAAAGCTCAGTAGATGGTTGCCTGAGTGAGGAAAGGAGGGAAGGAGGGAAGGAAGATACTTCTGCACAGACATAATCTCCTGGTTTCTCTTCTCTAAGTAAGCTAACCTCCTCAGCTTTTTTTTCTTCTGGGTTACAGAGGGCAAATGCTGTAAATCCTCTCGAAGGGGAAAGTTGGGCAGATGTACTTGGGAACATTTGAAAAACTAGGTTGGCATTGGAACGGAAACAGCCAATATATTTAGCTACCCATGGCATGCCAAGGCCTTATTGAGACAGAAATAAGCACTGTAGGAGGAATCTCAATTAAATATTTTTCCAAGCAGTCAGTTCTGGGCTTTGCCTGAACATGGATATAGAGCTGGGGCGAAGCATAGGACAGGAAGCCAAGAGGATTCTGAGCGGGGCTTCTGAGACATCTTGGGGCTCAGCTGCTTGTATTGTAAAGCTGGTGACCCCAGGGGTAGGGGACTGGCCTACCTCCATGATCCAAAGAGCAGGATACCCTCCTTTCAAGCACGTTCCAGAATCCCCTACATGGGAGGGACCCATCATCTCCTCCACATCTATTCTTAAGTAGTGCCATGTCTCTAAAATATTCTCCTACAAGCTCTACCCGACCATTTCCATTAGTTACCACTGCCTAAGAGTCTTGCCTTCTCAAGAAATAAGGTTTCAGAATGACCTGAGGGGAGACCACGCTTTGGGCATGGAACTCCACACACATCCTGCTTATCTTTGTTAAAATACTCAGTTCTTCAATCCAGAGGCATAGGGATGACTGTCCCAAGTTGACTAGGGTGTGAGGAGGGGTTCCATGCTAGGCAGGCTGAGGATGAAAGGGGCTACCTGGCAGTGCCACAGGCAATCCGGTACAGAAGCCAGATCTGTCTGCCAACACACACATGTGTGAATAATAATAGTATCTCTCCTTTTTCATATTTGGGATCATACTGTCTTGAAAACATCTTTTCTTACTTAAAAATGTATCATCAACATTTTCCCATGTCATTGAGTATTCTTCTACGACGTGATTTTTAACATCTATATCGCATGCTCTCATTTAGAAGTCAGACTTTATTTAGCCAACCTCCAGCTGTTAAGCATTTAGATTGTTTCCTGTTATTATAACGCTGAAATGAACACCCCCAGGGCGCAGCCTTGTGTTCATTTCTAATCATTTCAAGAGACAGAACGGCCTGGCGGTTAAGAAGGGCCTTGCAGCTGCTCTCCCCAAATGGCAACCCCTCAGTCGTTAGACGTTGCTCAAGTGGCAGAGCCTCCCTGGGCCTCATTTTCTTTATTTGTAAAATGAGAATTTACTTGTAAAAAGTATTTCTAGTATTGACCTTATAAGATTGTCCTGAGGATTAAGTACGTTAATAAATGTAAAATGCTTAAAAGAATGCCATCCTTGACATTGTGTTGTTGGTTGAAAAAGTACTCAACAAACTTTAATTATTATGTCTTTAGGGTTATATTCTTTGATGAAGGATTTCTGCATCAGCAATTTTATACATTTTTAAGGCCTCTGAGACAGAGCCCAATTGCCTCTCTGAAGGATTATGCCAATTTACATGCCCACAAGCAATTTATAAAGACGTTGGGTGGTCCACAGTCTTCCAAATCTCTTCTTTTAGAATAGTGAAGATGTTTGCTTTCACCAACCTGGATTTCTCTGTACTGGTGGGATTTAGCACTGATGACCCCTCTTTCTTGAAACCGCAATTCCCTGGCTCTCTCTCTCTGTTCTCTGGGTTCTCTTATATCTCTGACCTTTCCTCCATGTCTCCTGTTGCATCCCCTTTCCTGGGACCAAGTAATGCTGAATGTTTCGTCGGGTCCAGACCTCAGCAGCCTCCTCCTCTTTCACCACATCCTTTTTCTCGGAGGTCTCAGCCTCTCCACCTCCTTGGTTTTCCGACGCTTGTAGTTCTCACTTATCACTAACGTCCTAATTCTGCCTCTCCACGTGGGTGTCCCTTCATCTCAAATCTCCAAGTCTAACACCAAGTCCATCATTCTCTGCTTCTTCTCCTCCACCTCCCGATGCAAGCTCCTGTTTCCATCTTCCTGTCAAAAAGCTTAAGACTTCAAAGACGTCTTGAACTCCTCATCCTCCAACATCTAGGCAGTCATCAGACCCACATATTTTTTCTTGGAATCACCTGAAATGTCGCTCCCTTTCCATACCCAACACTATCACCCTTATTCAAACTTTTATCAGAAGGCAGGCCCTCTTGCCAACCAGCTCTCTCCTCCTGCACACACCTTCCTTTGATCACCTCTGGGACGGATCTCTCAACACCCAGCCCCTCCCCTACTCAAGCATCCTCTGCAGCCCCCATTGCCTGAGTGAAGCCCATACTCCTCCATTTGACATTTAAAGACTTCAAAGAACGGATACTACTCTATATTTCAGCCCTGATTGCTGGACATTTTCTTTTGTGATTTTCTTTGCCTAGAATATCCATTTGCTCTAAATCCTATCCATCCTTCAAGTCATTCTCTTCTCTGAAGCCTTTTCTAGCCCACAGTAATAACTTGTTATAGTTGGGACACTTGGGCTACAGGCAATAGTTTGAGAAATGCTCAAACTGGCTTCAATCGTAAGGACATTCACTCTCTTGCCTCAAAGGAAATCTATGGGTAGAGTAGCCAACAGGGTCAACTCTAGCAAACACTGTTGCTCACCCATATCTATTTCTCTCTTCCCCTTTCCTAGCAAAGCTTCGATTGTGCTCGAGTCTCTACCTCTCCTTCACTCAGCCTCGTGCTCTAGGGAGGCTGACCTCATTTCATAACTGAAGTAAATACTGATTAAGGACACAGGGCCTAAGTTCAAAACTTAGTTCTGCCACTTCCTAGCTGCGTGGCCCCTGGGCAAATCATTTTAACTCTGCATTGCAATTTCCTCACGTATAAAATAAGGACAGTAATAGTACTTCTTCTGGAGCATTGTAACACAAGTGTAGCGCTTAGCACAGAGCCCGGCACATAATTAAAGTGTATGTTTGGAGTGCCTGCTGTTTTGTACCCCAACGAAGATAATCAGACAGTCCTGGCATTCCCATTGTCTTTTGGGGGGTAGCCACGGGATCCAGTGCTGGTCGAAAAGTCATCAGGGCAGGCTGCTGGGGACCTTCTGGGGAGATTATCCTAACTCTTAAGGAGGAGACACGAGGTCTACTGCCCGCTGTTTCCATGGACTCTGCCGTGTCTGATGTCTGATGTCCCGGATGTGCAGCCTGAGCAGGTGGGCCCCAGTGTTGGTTGAAGAACGTCGTCCTGGACCCAGACTCTCTTGTCTCTTTGCTCACCGTGCTTCCGTGTGCTGGTTTCTTCCAAGCAGCAAGTTGACTGTAGCAGCCCCAGTCATCACGTTACAGGCACAACAACAACCAGAGAAATAGGGAGCTTGCCCTTCCCTGCAGCTCTTTAGGAGTGAAAGAAGTTTTCCCACAGGCTGCCCGGAGGACCCCCGTTCCCGCCTCATTAGCTAGAATTGCGTCACCTGAACCAACTAATAGCAAAGGAAATAGGGTTTTCCATAGCCCAATCAGGGCAAGCCTAGGGCGGGGAGAGGGGTCATCATCCCCCGAGGCAAAAACGCAGCAGCATTTCTACTGGCTCCTTTGCCCACTGGAAGTGGTGTGAAGGTGAAGGATTTCCATGTAAGGCTCAAGAGACCTGGGTTCTGGTCCTGGCACTGCTGCTAGCTAGCTGGATGACTTTGAACAAGTCATTTAACTTCTCTCGGTCAGCGTGCTCATCAGTAAAGCAGGAATATTAACCTTGCCTTCTTCTTGTAAGAATCCAATGAGACTACGTAAGGTGGCACTTTGAGAGCTTCAAGCTGTTCTGTAAAGTGCGCGGATTTTAAGGGGCTGTTTCCCTTCTTCATGACTCCGCTCTCAGGCAACGGAGCTCCCCAGCCAACAGCCAGCTCGGGAAGTGGGTCAGGGATGGCTGTTCCCTCCCCTCGGCTGCTCTTTTGGGGCCGCCTCATCTCATAACCCACTGCTGTATCAGCAGCCCCACGAGGGGTCATCTGTCCATCTTCACCTCCATAACCACAGGGCTTTTTTGCACTGGAAAGTCTTTAGGAAGAAAAATGGCCTGCCTCCTTCAGATGTCCAGGCCCTTCTGCCTCAAGCCTCATGTCAGAGGGGCTGGGATGTTACGTTTTTATCTAGAAGGTCTAGGTCATCTTTCTTTTGACCCAGTCACCTAAGATCTGTAAAGGCCAGACGGGAAGGTTTTAGAAAGCAGCTTTTGAGAGCATGGACTCCAGAATCAGGCAGTGTCTGGGTTAGATGTGGGCCTCAATGCTCAGTAACTGGCTACTCTAGGCAAATTATTTAGTCTCTGAACTAAGTTTCCCCATCTTTAAAATGAGGCTATCAATGTCTACTTCGTAAGGCAGCTCTTAGATAAAACATGCAAACCACTCAGCACTGGTTTGTGCCTGGCACGTAGCAAGAGCTCAAGAAGCAGCGGCTAGGCCTTCCAGTCTATTTATACCGATTGTTGGGAAAAACTAATTCTAGCTCCTATCCATCCTTCGAGGAGGTAAGAGCCTTGGAAAGAGAACAAAGAGGTCTGGATTCCAGTCCTGGTGCTACCACCACAAACAGTGTGGTCTTGGTCACCCCATTTCTCTCTCAGCTTCCATTTCCTGATCCATAAAGTGGTGGGGGGTGCAGGGAGCAGCCCCTCAGACTGCTCCTTATGCCAGATGCTCATGAGTTTATTTTTGTGGCTTCCAAGTGCTTCCGTGACAAGACTTCCCAGAGTGTCCTGTCCATCAGATATTCAGAATCGGCTCCCAGGATGGTCCACGTCCAGGCACTTGCTCCAGGGAGTTCCTCACCATTTTCGGGCACAGACACTGCATCTCCAGATCGGCGCTGCTGCTACCCTTTCGCTTCTATCCAGGGCTCCTCCTGGGTTTCCATCCCCACCCCATCCCCCAGGCCTCTGTGTCCTTTCACTTTCTTGTCTCCTGCCAAAATTCCTGGCTCCCTAAGCCAGGTAGGAAAGCAGTTTAGTTCGACCCAATCTGGCACTTTCTCAGAACCTCCCCTGCCTCTGGCACATTCCTTGTGTTTGGGCAGAACCCAGGGAGCTAGAGAATTCCTCTCCCTCCTTAGCGTGGGTCCCCGTGTTGGCATGCCAACAGCCCCAAATATTTAAAGCAATCATGAAAATGAGCTCAGAGTCCCATGCCAGGGCCTTGAAAGGAATTAGGCTAAAAACAGGACAAAGGAAGAGGTGAGGCCAGACAGAAAATGCCATGAAAGGCTCTGCCCAGCACTGCCAGGACCCAGATCCCTCCTCACTGGTTTCATTCATCTGTAGCCAGGCACTGTGCTGGGCACCAGGGAGGCTAAGCTAAATGAATCATCGTGCCTGCCCTCGAGGAGCAATCAGTTCAGCGGGAGAAGCTACACAGACAATCAGAGTACCGAATGGTAAGTATGGGCAAGACGTCACCAAAGGCACAATGGAGCCACAAGGAGGGGGGTGTCACCTCGGCCAGGGAGGTCAGCAAGGCAACTCCTAGACCACTGGCCCAGGCCTGGCTTGGGACAGGCGTTTACCAGGGGACAAGGTGGAAGATGTGCTCCCAGGCAGAGGGGAAACAGCAGATGCCAATGCACAGGCGCCTGAGGCAGGGTGGAGGAGAGGGAGAGAGTGCTCATGGGTAGCTGCCTGGTAAACAGTAAAGACCCGGCGTCTCTGTTGGGCGTGCTTCTGCACGTGTAACGCACAAGACAGAGAACGAAGGTAGCCTTACAATTTAAGATTTTTTTTTTAAAATGTTGACAGAGGTGGACATTTGGATGCTTGTGGACAGAAGGAAAATCTTGAGCAGAAAGCCTTTATCAGAAGGGCCTTTGAGTGTGAGCCAAGCACCGTGTGTGTGTAGGGAGGGCAGTGAGGCTGTGTGCCCACGAAGCAGCACCTTTCCTGTGATCAGTCCAGGGAGGCTGATCCCCTGCTGCAGGGGAGATGGGATTTCCCAGGTCACTTATGTGATGGAAGAGAGTCGGCTTGGCAGACTGGGAGAACTGGCAGTCCTCCAGGCACCTGGCACTGCACAGGGAAGGTGCCAAGGTCTAAAGCAGATGCCGAAGTGAGTGAGTTGTGATTAAGGGAGCCCCAAAAGGAGATGAGAGAGGTGGGGCAGGCCCAGCGCCTGCTCCTGCCAGAGTGTTTCCAAGTCTTCACCACAGGGGTGGAGAGTAGCTTTGACCTGAATCTTGGTGTGCTGGGTAGTCACAGAGAAATTTCTTTTGGAAAGAAATGAGCAAGATGAAAATGACGCAAGTGAAATGATCATCAGGTGCTGTAAAAAAGGAAACCTGTTATGACCAAAACATCTGCTAATAACAGTGCTGGTAGCAGCAGTATCTTTATTTATTTAAAAGGTTCTAACATTTACTAAGCACCTACTGTAAGGCTGGCTATGTTAAGCCTCACAGGCACTTAATCTTAACTTCACAGGCACTGAATCACAACAACTTCAAGAGATCAGTATCCTTATTAATGCCATTCTACAGAGGAGGAAATTTCTCCTCAGAAGCCTAAATGAAGGTCCAGGATGCCCTAAAATCAAGCAATGTGCATTTAAAAAGTGAAAGTGTTAGAGGCTAACTTGTGTCCATCCCTCCCTTCAAATTCATATGTTGAAGTCCTAACCCCCAGAACCACAGAATGTGGCTGTATTTGGAGATGGAATCCTTCAAGTAATTAAGTTAAAGTGAGATTAAGGTGGCCCCTAGTCCAATAAGAGAAGGAGATTAGGACACAGGTACAAAGGGAAAACCATCTGAAGACACAGGGAGAAGATGGCCATCTACAAGCCCAAGAGAGAGGCCTCAGAAAAAATCAAACCTGTCAGCACTCTGTTCTTGGACTCCCAGCCTCCAGGATTTTGAGAAAATACATGTGTGCTGTTTAAGCCACCCAGGCTGTAGCGTTTGTCACGGCAGCCCAAGCTGACTAATGCAGGGAGCAGTGGCCCAGGGGTGCCTTAGAGGAGCTAGGTGAATCGAGTCTGCAGGAAGCAGGCGGTGCCCATTCTGGGGAGCTGACCACCACATGCCTTTGCTTTGTTCTTGGCTGTAGGGAACTGGAGCACATCTTGGCATCCTCATCTGAGCGCTGAGCGTGACCAACCTCAGATGGTCCAGAGTTGTGTCGCAACAGTGCCACTGATGAGTGTCTTCCTTCACAAGATCTGGACTTGAAATCAATAGATTTAAAGAGATTAAAGCCCTAGATAGAAAATGAGCAAAGCCACCATAATCTTTCCTTTATATACCTTTATACGCCAGACCTCCAGGAGAGGTGAGGTCAAGGGGGCAGATCAATATCTGCTCGAGAAGCAAAACTGGTACGCTAAAGGAATTCACACTCTCACCTGGAATAGATCGGAGTCCAGAGGATGGACCCTCATGAGAGACATCATTAGGATTGGTCTGTAACGAGGTCAGCAGTCACTGTGTCTGGGCTCTTGAATTCTTCGAAGCAAGTTAATCATTAAAGGGAAGAGGCAAAAATATAGTCTTGAAGTTTGGTTAAATTAAAATTGGTCTAGTCAGAGAGTGGGTTGGGGAAGAGGGTTTCAGGAATTCAATCTGAGGAGACCCAGGTTGCCCTGGAATCTGTAGTTAATCTGGAAATTACCAGAGAAACAGACAGAATGAGGGCTCCAGTTTTCAGGATGGTGGGGTATAGAGATGGAGGAGTCAGGGAGAGGCATCTGAAACTTCAAGAAAGTTGGATTTCTGTGCTGAGAATAGACTTTAAAATAGGTACAGGCTACTAGGACAAAGGGAAGGCTAGCCAGAGAAATATGGAGGACGTCCTGGAGGAGGCACTCTGCAAGCTGGGCTCTGGAGGAAGGAGGATATGAAGCTCAAAGAACAGCCGAGGGTAATTTTTCCCGTAGAAAGTGTGAGAGAGAAATTCAAGACAGTTCAGGGGCAGCAGGCAGGAAGTCCCCCACGAAGAGTTTAAGGCTGGAAGGGAAGTATTGGGCAGCACCCTAGAGAGGGGTGTGTGTGTGTGTGTGTGTGTGCGCGCGCACACGCATGTGCACACACTCTGGGACTTTAATGGGGAGGATCACTTGATCAAACATCTCGGGTGAGAAGAGAAACTGTTAGAGCCAGAGCTAACAACAGTGAGTTGTGGAGAGGGCTGGGGGGACGCAGCAGGTGCCTTCCATGCTGGGAGGGGGGCAGGGATAAGGGGTCATGAAGGAGGCCTGCTGGAGTGTCAAGTTGCAGCTCAAGTGATATCCAAGCATCTCGTATTTCTATTTTATCATTTCCACACTTACTTCCAGCAAGCAGAGCACGCCATCTGCACAATGTTGGGCCAAAGAAACAAAACCCAAGAGGAAATTGCACTACGGGGCAGCATAATCGGTCCGATACGCCTGGGATATTAGCTGAGACATGTGTGTCTTCACTTATCTCAATATTAACATCCTGATTGTTTCGAAGCAGGACGTTTCCCATTTGGCCTGGCCAAGAGGCAGCTCCAAAATCAGCCATGAAGTGGCAGCTTTCCGGTCTCGCCGAACTTCTCTCCCCTGCTCCTAAATCACGTTTCTCCCCAGTCGCTGCAGATAATTCTCACGTGTTGACAGGTTATACACTTCAAGACAAGACACCAGCAGCAGTCTGGGTCTGAACAAGAACCAAAAGTGCAGCAAGGAGGCAACGTGAGATGGATGTTAAGTGACAGGGGCAGAAGGTGACCTGCCCGCCCTTCCCAGCTGTCTCTCTCCTTGGCCAGCTGACATGTCTTCTGCAGCCCATGGGGGCAGTGGCCCATCTCAAATAAGTCATGCAAACTCCTCAAGCCTTAGTTTCTTTCTATGAAAAGCAGGCTCAGCAATGCCTACCTTGCAGGGCAGTAGGAAAAACTCCTAATACAATGCTAGGCACACAATATCCACAGTTTCAAGAAATACTTTGAGTAATAATACTCATAGCGAAGGCTTGTATGGTGCTTACGACATGCCAGGAATGGTTTTAAGTACTTCATTTATATGACTGATTTAATCCTTCATAACCCTATAAGGTGAATCCCATTACTGTCTCCACTTTACGAGGAGGACGCTAAGCCACAGAGAGGTTCTGTAACCTGCCCATGGTCACAGAGCTGGGAGACCAGGGATTCAAGCTCAGGCAGTCTGGCTCCAGAGGCTGGGTGTGAATAGATAAGTGAATTAATTAAAAAGCTGGTGTATTGGTGTATGGATGGACAAAGAACGTGGATCCTCTTGAGCTTCAGTAAGGGGCAGGTTATCTAAGCAGCACACTGACAACCTGACAGCTGGAAGCTCTACTCCCTGCCCTGTGGGGCCTGGGCACCACAGCCAGTCATCTAATGCTGCTGTGCGGTGGCCTCACCCGCTCTGAGCCCCCTTACTGACACAAGGACAGTACATGCTATAATCTGGAAATGTAGAACTGGAAAGGACCCAGAGATCACCTAACCCCTGACGGTACGTTTGAGGGAACTGAGGCAAGAGAGGGGACGTGACCAGCCCAGGGCCATGCGGCGCCTGAGACGGGACCCACGTCCTTGCCCAGCACTGTTTTCATGACACCATATGTCCTCTTCTTCGTGCCAGGAAAGTTGAGTCTGAAAGTTGGAAGAGCAATTACAGACAAAACAGCAAGGCTTCTGAAGAAGAGCTGAATGCATGAATACACGGTAAGCTGCTTTACAATGAGGTCTTCCCTTCTTGCAAGTTCCTATTTATGTGAGTCTGATGAAGTCATCAGGCCCTGCCTCTTCTCCTGCCTTGAAGGCACAGGGAGGCATGGAGGGCACAGGACACTGGTACAGAATGCACCCTCCTCGACCAAACAGGCCATTTGCTGTTCCCCAGCCATCACAGCCAGCACGCACTTTCTGGTCTTGAGGTACCTTAGGCCAGTGTGTAAAGTTCTGGCTCCAGCATCAGCCAGGCCTAGGTGTGACTCTCCATCCTCAGCTCACTGGCAGGTGACCTTTGCCAAGTACCTTAACAGTCTCCCTGTCTCCATTTTCCCATTTATCAATCGGGGATAAGAATCCCCTCCTTGTGGGGTTATATAAATGAGATTAACACATGCACAGAAAGAATTTAGCAGAGGGCCTGGTACTCAGTAAACGGGAGCTAGGATTGCCTACCTGGGAGGTCTTATTCCACATGCCGTCCTGACTTATGGTTGTTTTGGTTTTCGTCTTATCTGCCTCCTAAGGAGATGCCTATCTTACTGGCAGGATCTGGGCCAAGTTCATCTTTCCACTCCTGCTGCACCCAGAGCCCTGCACAGACTCGGTGCTCAGTGAGCATGTGTTCAGTGGATTCAATCGAAGTGAGCAGGACACAAACAGGATGAGTTCACTGTAACCAGAAGCAGGGGTTACAGATTGTGTAAAAAGCCTGCGGTGACTGCCTTTCTAAATAGGCTTCAGCGGTTCTGGGTAGGAATGGAGGCGGGGCATGGCTCACCACTCTCATTACTCATTTTCTTATGGGTGATGAACACAGTAATGATCACCTCCTCCTGTACAGGACTTCAAATAGTCCGTGTCGGGCTCTTCACACTCTCAACCTCATTTCATGCTTACTGAGGTAGACATTATTATCCCAATTTGAGGACAAGGAAACTGAGGCTCAGAGAGATTATGTCATTTGCCAAAGGTCAGAGGCCAAGTGCACAGCTGAGGTGCGGTATGAACGCAGGCCTGTTTGACTCCCAAGTCCACGCTCTATGCCCGGAAGCCTAAAACTGCCTCCCACGTCGGCCCTGCGCCTGTTTCTGTGTGGCCATCAAGCTAAAGGGGGCTTTTACACTTTTAAATAGTTGGGGGGAAAAATATCAAAAGATGACTAATATTTTGTGACACATGAAAATTATATGATATTCCAGTTCCAGTGTCCATGAATAAAGCTTTATTAGAATGCAGCTACATCTCGTCATGTATGTATTGTCTGGCTGCTTTTGTGCTGTAACAGAGGAGTTGGAGTCTTTTCAGGAGAGACTGCATAGCCCTCAAAGCATAAAATATTTACTATCTGGCTCTTTACAGGAAGAGTTTGCTGACCCTTGCCCAATGCCCTGCTGCTTCTTACCGATTAATGTCCTGCAGAGAAAACACCCCCTTCTCTAAAAGTATTGCTGCAGAAAGGACACCCGCTCCTGCAGCTAACAGTACTGACCCCGGATTCTGACTCTCCTCTGCGTGCCCAGCCAGCCCTGGGTTCTCACACCTACCACCCACCTCCCGGAGCAATTTGAAAGGCAGAGCTGGGGGCAGCCTCTGGACTCCGCCAGGCACGGACAGGCCAGAGCAAGCCTGGAAGGAGAGGGAAAGGGATTTAGACCCAGAAGTCAGCTTGACTTCTTTAATACCCTCACCCCCTTGATTCATGGTTTCCTGCCACATCTTGTTCAGCTGTGGACGTGCCCAGGCCCCAGGCAGGGACAGGCAGGCCAGAACCGATGAAAGCACAGGGGCCCCGTGCCCCACTGTCTTATCCGGCTTCCACCCTGGAGGTGGATAGAGGCCAGCTCAGAAGAGCCTCTGGAGGAGGGGATGGGGAATGGGGGCTCTCAGGCTATTTCCTCTTCATCCTCATCTTGAAACAAGAGCTTGGCCTGGCGGCTGTATCCCCCACCTGCCCCACACACCTGCAAAAAGCAGGCCTCTCCTTCACGTTGCGTAATCACCCTGGGAGAGTCTACAACACCCTTTGTCCTTCCATTGCCCCCTGGGGGGTGAGCTCCAAACAGCAGATTTTGTTCTTTGTGGCACTCCTTCATTCAGCAGATTTCTGAGCATCCGCTGTGTGTCCAGCTCTGTAGAGACATGAAGGAGGTAAAAGTAATGGAGGCTCTTTCTATTTGTTTCAGGACACAAGATACACCAAATGGAGAAGCTACAGAACAATCCCAGCACATTCAAATTCTCGTACAAATGCTGAGTGCCAGTCACACACTTGGCATGCTCCAGATACTTCCACATCCGTGCTTTTACTTAAGCCACAAAACACTTTGGTAGCCTGGGTATCCTTAGACCCATTTTTACAAGTAAGGAAACTGAGACTGAAAGTTTGCTTGATCAAACGGCTGTTAAGAGGTGAAGCTAGGCTTTCAATGCAGGCCTCTGGTTCTAAAACCTGTGCATCTTTAAGAAATGGGATTACCTCCCACAAGGTACAGTTGGGTGCCTGAGTGGGTACAGGTTGGTGATGTTGAGACAAATTTCTTACAGAAAAAAAGTCTTAACTGAACCCTGATGCAGCAGCAGAAAGCGCACCAGACTAGCAATCAAAAATTCTTCTAGACCCAGCTCTGCCTTTTAATGAGTGATATGGCCCTGGGTGAGATTTTTTTTTTTCTTCATCCCTGGGCCTCAGTTTCTCCTTCTGTAAAACTACAGTGGAGAAGCTGGACAAAGTGATCTCAAAGTACCACCCAACTTCATTGCCTCTCTCTGAATCTGCTTCACGGCTGCTGCACTTAGGCACAGGATTCATCATTCAGCTCTGGCCCTGAATCACAAAGCTCAACCCTAATGCCTGTATCAGAACCTTAAAAAGACAGAGAAGCCCTAGTGAAACTCAGGTAGTTGAGCTACATTGGTTCAAAACACAAAACTAAATTTTAAGGGAAAAATGGAAACCAAAGATGTTATATAGATGCTATCTTCCCCTCCTAATTTCATCTTGCTTGGCTTTTGTGGAATTCTTTCTAAGAATAACTCAAGCTTCTGTTTAAAACTTGAGTTTTCAGAGCGTCCTGCAGCCAAAAACAAGAGACAGGCATGTTGAAAAGGAAGCTGGTTAGGGCTGGCCAAAGGAGGACTGAGGCTTGAGGAACGGGGAGGATTTAGGCAAAGTGTGGGTGAAGACTTAACAGAAGGAAAGGGAGAAAGGAAGGAAGGAAAGATGGAAGGAAGGAAAGAAGAAAAAACAGAAAGGACCCTAAGGATTTGGGGGGAAATAGTGAGGTTACCAGTTGACTTTGATGGGAATTACCAGGGGGTTAAGAAGGAAAAACTGAAAATATGAGTGTCCTGAATGCTTTCAGTGAATTAAAAATGTGACTTGACATCCTAGTAGCAACAAGCACACCTAGCACCCAAATCTTGGTCTCTAATACCATCCTTGGTATTAGCAGGAACTTGGGCTTCCTGGAGAATGGCTGATTCTACTGCTGCAGCAATAAATAAATAAATTAATTAATTAATTAATTAATTACACACACCCACACCCACACAAGATAAACATCTTAGAATGCCAGAAAGTAAGAAAGTGCTCAAAAATTTTTTTAAAAGTTTAACCCACATTGATGAAAGTATGTTATAGGGACACAGGAGCCAAACAAAAGAGCTCCCAATGGACAAAGCTGGAAAAATCTTTGCAAACAAAGTAAGTAAAGTGATAATGATTTTTAAACCAAAGTAAACAACAAATATCTGTAAGTCTATATTGTTATAAGTATATAATATTCTAAAAAATAAATGAATAAGTAAATGAGGAGGAAGAGTAAAATCTCTTATAGATGAATTCCAAATAATTTATATAGAAACTCCTCCCTTAAGAAAGGGGAGCATAACCATCAATTCCTTAATGTGAGCTGTGTATAATGACTTTCTTTCAAAGAATACAGAATGAAAGTGCAGGAAAAGAGTAATTTTATAGCGGAGAAACTTGACAAGCACAACTGTCTTCTTGCTGTGTCCTCACATGTCTTGTCCTCTTTTTATAAGGGCACCAGCTCCATCAAATCGGGGTCCCACTTTTATGACCTCTTTTAACCTTTATCACCTCCTTACCGATCCTGTCTCTAACATATGATTTTGGGAGGACACAAACATTCAGCCCCATGACACTTACATACAAACCAAATAGCATACTAAATATGCATACTTATGCATATATATGCATATAGCATACTTTTTTTAAATCTCATGGGCTGAAAAATAGTGATAAAAGAAGAAAAATAGGAGCAAGACCATTCATGGAATTTTAGATAGAGATATATGTGTAATAACATTATTGTAATACAAAGGATTGGAATAAACCCAAGTATTCATCAATAGGATGTTGACTTAAATAAATTCTGATAGATGCACACAATGAAAACATTATGCTGCTGTTAAAAAACAAGAAAGAGGATGCTCTCTGCATAACACTCTGGTAACATCACCAAGGTGTATGGTTAAGTAAACAAGTTGGTGCACTATCTATTTAACTTGCAGAATATTTGTGCAAAAAAAGATGACGTGGCAGGGGAATAAGTGTATTTGCATTTTTATCATATGTGCATAAAAAACTTGGTAAGTTATACAAGAAACTGATAACTTTTTAGCAATGAGAAAGGGAGTGGAATCAGGATAATGGGGGCAGGGCAGGGGGCAGAATTCTGACTATGTATCATTTCCTATTGCCTTTTTAATTTTTGAATCATGTAAATGTAGTATTTATTCAAAAAATAAGTTGAACAATGGAATAAAATGTGGTGATTTACAGAAAATCATTAACTTAAATAATAGCGAGGTGATATGTGGCTATGGCAGCAGTCATGAAGGTCCTGTGCAAATGACAGGTGCAGAGAAGCTCTTTTAATTGCCTGCCAATGGTGCCTTGGTCTGGCTCCGACTGATTGATTAGTTGATTACTGATCGCCCTTTAAATCTTATGTGCTGGAAAATAAGGTGATAAGAGAAGAAAAAATACACAGAGACTATTACTAGATTTTCATATGGAGAAGAAACTGAGAGAGGTTCTAACTCAGCGCCCTCAGCAAACAAAAGAAAGCGTAGGGGAAGGAAAGCTCAAGGCGTGTCAAGGCTCGCTGGCAGGGCTGAGACCTCCCTGAGCCCTGGGCCTTGCTCTTTTGGCAGCTCTGTCTCCCATCAAGCATGTCCGAATGCACCCGCGTTGAATAAAGTTTGTTCGTATGATCTCTAAAGCATATTTCTAATTTTGCCTTTGAAGTGGTTTGACTATTAGTAATTTATTAAATTAATGGTTGCTTATGATTCCTGGGTATTTTAATTGTGTTAAATTAAATTAATTGTGTTCCCCAGGGAGTCCTGCAAAATACGAAAACCTCAACTAAAAGTTGTTTTCATAGGAAAATTCTAAATGCTAAATTTCATAGTTAATGAAGATGACATAAGGAGAAGTTCCAATTAAACATATATTAATTTTGATCTTGCAGTTTCCTTTGGTATCTTCTTTTTTCAGGACTTAAAGTTTCCTAACGCCTGCAAAGCTCATAAGTAAGAGGCACTATGAGCTAGTGGCAGCAGAGGTAGAAACCCACACCCTGACCAATGTACCCTCTGAGAACGCCAGTCCTCAAAAGGGAAGACAGAGACCCCACACTCCCATCATTGGCCTTGTCAACCAGAGTCCATCTCCTGCCCACAGGCGCTGCTAAGCAGATCGTGGAGGTGATGGGACCCCACGGGGCCTATCCCCCGCCCATACACCATTCCTGAAATAGCCTGCTGTGCAAGGGGCAGCCCCTCCCTCTTCCAGTGCCTCCCTTCCATCAACCCTTCCAGCAACTCCATAAATCACCGAGGCTCTGCACAAAACCCCCTTCCAAGGTTTCCCAGAAAGGATCACTATGAAGTAAAACACATGGGGAAGGGTGGTGCTTCTTAGAGGCTGGCCAGGCATGAGGAGAGAGAAACCAAGAATGTAAGCTAGGGACTGCAAGCTGATGCCTACCAGGCCTTTGTCTTCACTATCAGAGCTCTTGGGCAGCCTCATTTTCATTTCCACTTGAGGCTGGGGGTGGGGAAGAGGGAGAGCTTTGGAGTGGGGTTCAGTATCCATACAGATGAAGGTGAGTCAAGGCTAGAAGCAGCCAGACGACCAGGACGAAAAGCCTCTGGGTCACAGAGTTCCAACTTCTCTTCACTTTAAGGACCCAAGAGATGACTACAACGCAAGACAAAGAGTCTAAATGTCTGTTTTTTGTGATTGCTTTTGTTTTTGTTTGCTTCAGGATTTTCTGTGACTAGAGATAGTACATTTTGATTTACAATGTTGTACTAGTTTCTGGTGTATAGCAAAGTGACTCACTTATACATACAAAAGTATATATATATATATAAAATTATACATATATCTACCTTCTTTCATATTCTTTTCCAATGAATCTGTCTGTTTTTACAGGATGTGGCAGCACAGGGCCTGCTACATAACTGCCCCTTCTCCTATACTTCAAGGAGAACACAGGAGACAGAGCTATTTAGTTAGTTATGTACTTACCGTCCCTAGTATGTACAAATGTCAATGCATTATTCATTTACTGCATCTTTTATCCACTTAATTAATTCCTGTACTTGCTCAGTGCCTAGACTGTGTCCCTCAAGCCCATCCAGCACAGGCCCCCTGCGTTCCCATAAGGCACTGGCCTTAGCTTAGTCCATGCAAATACAATAATAATAATCATAACAACAACAACAACAGTTAACACTCATAGGCTTCTTTTTTTTCCAGTGGGCTTCTTTCTTGTGCCAGTGATTTTGCTAAGCACTCCATTTTTGTCCCATTTAAATTTTGGAGCAACATGCTGAGATAAGGATTGTTATTATCTCCATTTTACAGATGGGGAAACTGAGGTCTGGAGAAAATAAGTATCTTTTCCAAGTCACACAGCTAGGGAAAGCCAGAGTCAGAAAATCCCAGGTAGTCTGGCTCGAGCTCACCCTTTGAATCAGTCCCACTTACTGCCTTAACTGGCTTCTGATGCTATTACAGGCTTGCTGGTGACCTGTGCTCATGCTCATCATGGGTTAAGATAAAAACCCTCCACTGGACTCAGAGTGGTCATTCCTAAAGCACCTGTGCTCAGGGGCAACACATCTCCATTCTAGCTCTGCGCCCCTGCCCCATCATGCTTTCGTTAACAAGCAGCTGGCACTAGCTTAGCTTTGCACATCCTCTCCTTTGAGTCTCACAGCCTCCCTCTGAGTTGGGCAGGGCAGGCCTTTTATCCCCACTCAGCATATGGGGAAACTGAGCATAACCAGAGTAAAGAGACTCGTCACAGGGCACTGCAAGCATTTGGTAGGGTTGCAACTCTAGCCCAGTTTCTAGAGCAAAAGCCATCTCCTATTGCTGGTACTGCATCTCAAAGTCATGATGAGGAAGGAAGGGAGACTCTCTAGGGTCCTTGGTCTATGGCTTGTCCTCACAATAGCGGTCAAGGGGTTAAGGGGTTAAGGAAAGAGTCTTTCCAGCTAAGACTCTTCCCTTAATTATCTGTTCCTTCAGGTTATGCAGTTCCCAAAATTGGTCTTATGCTCAAAGCACAAATGTCCCCCTGAGGAGAGTAACACACTAGCTTCCTAATCCTTGTTGAGAGAGTTCACGGCCCCCTTGCAACAGAAAGGAGACTACTGAGCTACAAGTGAGGCAAGGGGACAGGGGTGAAAGAGACAGCTGAAGGGAGGTAAGGAGAAACTTCTTTACCGTTCTACCAAAGTTGGTCCAGCACACTACAGGCAGCCTGCTGAGTTCAGGGAATGGGAGATGGAGGCCACCATCTTTTCTCTGATCTTCTCTTCTGCTCTCTCTCCCTCACACTCATTCTGGTTGATCTAGTAGTGTTAAAGGATGCCAGGACTCAAGAGGAGGTTCAGGTGATCTGGGTGGGGTTCATGGGGCTTTTTGAAAGGAAAGCAAGAGGCAGTAAATGAGGCAAACTATTCACCAGGGTCTTTGGAGCCAAAGGAATAATCCCAAAGACAAAATTCTCAAAGAAGTTCAGCATTTTTCAGCACAGTCAGCTTACTAGCTACCCGATGTGACCTTGAGCAGATTGCCTCATTCTCTCCAAACTCAGTTCTCTCAAGTGCAAAGTGAAGCTGGGAAGAGATATACCACCTCAGTATTGGGTGAAGATCAAATGAGACAATCTAAGTTCTCTGTAAACTCTAAGCCAACAGAGAGATGTCATTACTCCTCACTCACTATTCACCTTTACCCCTAACTGTTTGTTGTACTCAAAGTGAGTACCAGATTCTGCCATTAAATTCTTTTATTGGAAGAGATAAAAAAGGCAACACAAATTGAAAAAAAAAAGTTAGCATAAGAGAGCAGGTTTGGAGAGACAGTCCTGAACTGAAGTCAACAGCAGCCTTTACAAAGAAATGCCAAGTTCTCTAACCTTTGCACCACACCTCAAAGGGCAATGGCCTCTGACTCATAGGTAATACAAATATTTTTTACTCTAGTATATTTCTTTGTTCAATACATTCATCCCATTTTCCCTGGGCCGTCTCCATATTTATCGATATTATGGCTTCCTTTTAAACAGTAACCTGAGTAATAAAAATATCACAGGCACTTATTTAACAAGCCAGTTTCTGGAGTGAACCTCATAATTCTGTACCCGTGGCTGACCTCAGATCCATTCTTTCTGAGCCTCTGCATCGGTTTTGTTAAGTCCCAAAGGGCAGAGACTGTCATTTACCAGTGTATCGTCAGGGCACAACACTCAGAAAAGATGCTTGCTAATAAATGGGAAATAACAGAAAGTCTGAAAACTTGTTTCTTAAAGGACTTAACACTTTGTCCCCAACATCATTTCACAACTTCAACCAGTTGCATAATTCCCACCCCTCCTTAAGAAATTCCTGCCACATCAGTTTTCCCATAGTGAACTTTTCTGACACCCCCGGACTGGATTAAGTGGCCCTTGGTTGTGGTTCCACAGCTCTCAGACCAGACCAGCACTTACCTTATATTCTGTTTGTTGACTTTACTGCTAGTCTCCACTCCCCAGCTCCCAGCAAAAAGTTTGCCCCTTTCCTTGAGGACAAGGGCTGTGTTCTCTTCTCTTCTGTGTTTCCACCATAAAGACCAGTGATCAACACTAAGTCAGCAGTGGTTAAATAAATGAACCACAAAGGGTATGAAATGGGATGGGACGGGTGGTAAACACTTTGGGATGGGAGAGGGAAGAGATCCCTCTGTGATGTTTTAGTATAAGGACTCTCTCATCCTACAGTGAGTCACATGACTGTGTGTGGTTTGTTTTCAAGGAATGGAAATTTTGATCTTGTCTGTGGTTTGAGGGTTTTAAGAAATTATTTCAAGGAGCGGGCATCAAGAGATGTTCCTTTTAATGCTGTGGAAGTGTCTCAGTTTTTCATATCAATTTTGACATCCTGAAGCAGGTGTTTCAGTTGGCTCATGCCACAGGATCACTCACACTAAGATTGTATTTCTTTACATAGCAAATTGTCATAAATTGTATTACTGTTCACCACTACCTGGTTACCTCCTGTAAGGAGATCATGCTTAACCACATTGTTGAACTCTATATGGCCTTGTGACTTACTTTGCCAAGTAATATGGGCAGAAGTGATCAGACTCATCTCCAAGTGGATGCTGTAAGACCAGGTGTGTGCTTCAAATGCCCAGGTTCCCGAACAAAGACGAGAATGATAGGAGCAGAGCCCCAGCTGACCCCCAATGGACGCTGAGTGCAGGCAAGAGGTGATCATTCTTTGTTGTAGCCACATAACTTGGGAGTTTTTGGTTTGGGAGTTGTTGCTCCCACATAACCTGGCCTTTCTTGGCTCATGTCCAGATGCCCACATGTCTCTCGCCTTTTTTTAATCAATGAAAGTGTCCACACACAACTAGGCTGGTTTTGTGATTTTAAGAAAACATACTTCTTTATAGCTCTGTGGGCCTCAGTTTCCATGTCTGTAAAGGAAAAGAATAATAACATAATATCAAATGCTAATTAAATGCTTATCATGTGTCAGCTGAGCACTTTAGAAAGAGTATCTCATTTACCTTTACGACAACCTTATGAGGTAGGTATTATTATTATTATCCTCATGATACAGACAAGGGAACAGAGGCCTGGAGGGGTTAGGAAACTTGCCCAGGGAAGTAAAGATACTAAGAATAATGAATGATGGAATGCAAATGACCTGACATCAGATCCTAGTCTCTTGATTTCCGTGCTGCACCTATGGGGTCATCTCTGAGATCCTGTCCATCTGGGACCCACTAAAACTCTGTGACATTGCTATATGGTAACAACTGCCCTAGGTCTTCTATTTTGAAACCAAGACCTGTTTGTTTCCACCACTACCCTACTCTTGGAGGGTTAAGAAAATCATTTGTGCTGTGCTTTGAACATCTTGGAGGAAGCCATCAGAGAAAGGGAGTGGATGCCCCAGTCCACAGAGGAGGATGTGCCTCCCCCGGGTGCAGGGGGTCTGCTCCAGCTACTCTCCTCTCCAAAGTCACTGTCTTGCTGTGTGAGAAACGTGCCGCCAAAGCAGAAAGCATTCCTGCTCCCGCTGGGAGATTTTCATACATAGATGAAAACTGCCTCCTGGAGAAAGGTAGCCAGGTGGGGGCCTCTCCTGAGGGAGGCTTGGATGAGGAGGTGTGGTCTCATCATGTGGCTGTGGACTCAGGTTTGCAGTCCCAGGTTCCAGGGAATTTTGTTCATTTTATCCTACTAATCCTCTTCAGCCCCCTAAGAAAGGAGCAAGTCATGAGAATTTTCCCAAGAATGGATTCCCAGCTTCTTTCATAGATGACATTAGTGGAACACACACAGATGTCACGCATCTTGAGCCCAGTTAGACCTTGCAGTGAAACTGCATCCATCTCCCTTCTTCTGTCAGCAAAAAGGCTGTTCTGAGAAGACATTTTCATTCTCCATGGCCCTCTCTCTTGATGACCTGGCTCGACAGAGTGGGAAAAAAGCTCAAGAATCCAACTGATCTGAAAAGAAACTTGTTCTTTCCAAGGAACAGAAATGCCAAACTAAGGGTTCCAGAGTCTCTCAGCCCAAGGGTGGTAAGGAATCTCTCACCCATAAACTGGTGCCCAAAATAACCCTGAACTCCTTCCAAGGCTCTTGCAGATTCAATTCTGGGTTCTTGTCATGGAAAGGGCCCTGGATTAGACTTTTGCCTCTGTCATCATCTAGCTGTATGACTGTGGGCAAGCCACTTCACTTCTCTGGATCTGCATCGCCTTCTCTTTGAAATGCAGTTGGATGAGACAACCTCGGAGTGTGGCCCCAGCAGCAGTATGATTCCAGGATGCCATGAGGTCTGTGGTTCCGGGACAGTACTGGCATTACTGCCTTGCCTGACCGTTGGAAAGAACAGCATCATTGGTTTACCTCTTCCCATCCACTCAGTTCTCCCTAAGTGTTATCTGGAAGTCTGATTTTTCTTAACTTCTGCCCCTCTACCTACCTTCCAGCCACATCCAAGTCTCCTCCTGCCCGCAATACCAGGGTGTACAACCTGTGGAGGGGAAGTACAGATGGATGCCACCAAATGTCACTGGCCACTTTGTTTTGATCCTCAGCAGCTCTGGCAAAGGACATGGTAGAACTGCTGTTGGGGTGTGTATGAGAATTTCCCTCATCTACCTCCCTATCTGCCATTAGCTGAGTTCATGGAGGTTTGGTTCCATTCTAGCACCTCTAAAAGAGCAGAGTTGAAGCATGAGAGGGACAAGACAGAGTTTTTTTTTAGGGTCTTAAGCAATATGATTTGAGTAACCCCTCGTGTTTTTCTAGAAGAAAGTGTCCCACCAATAGCCAATGTTCAATGACATCAACAAATCAATCCCTTGCTCAAGATCCTCTGACCACAACCCCAGTGCTTTCCATTCAGATTCTCCTCCCCATGCCTTCCTTTGGGCCATTAAATTCTTACTCCCTTCCCAGTGTCCTGCAGCACCTCCCCCTACCCCCAGCTGATCTTGGCCCTGACTCATTGGTGCTGACTCAAAGAAAAGCAGACCCCTCAGGCGGCCGGAGGGTGGACCTGGGCCAGAGCCTGCAGAAATGGGCGGGAGGGCAAGCAGAGGCCAGGAAACCATCAATCAGCCTGTCACCAAGTCTTTGCTGATCCCCTCCCCCACTCCCTACCGGGACTTGGTCCCATGCCGAGCTGCGCAGTGGGGTCCCAGAAAAGGAAGGGGAGAAGACAGGAGTCTTTATTTAGTAGCAACTAAAGATGTAAAGTTGGAGCTCTTTCCTTTTGGGGGTCCCCAAGTATGCTAACCCACCATCACTCACAGGAGGAAGGTTTGAGTACTGCCAGTAAAGGCTGCCACAGTGGAGTTTAGGGCAGGCTGGAAAGGGCAGCCAGGTAGGGTTTTGAAGCTGTATTTACAAAGCTTCAGATGTAAGATTATGTCAGTTGTTTATAAGAGAGAGAGAAGTCAAATGAAAATTATGGGGAGAGTTTAAGGCCCCCAAACCCATACCCTCGGTACTGCCATTGCCACCAGTCCCCACGCTCCTCTCCTACAGGCTTGCTGCATGTGGAGCACCTCCTTTGAGTTAAAGCACTGTTTTGAAAATGTCCCTCCTAACATGAACCAACTAGGCTACTCAGTGTCTTTTTCGCCCTGTTTCTACCCAGGATTACATTTACAGACAGGGACTACAGACCCAGAGATTCAGTGGCACAGAAAAGTGACTTTGGGATGAGGCAGCTACACTCAGCACCCCAGAGCCCTAGGAGCTAGAGTCGCGACCCAATGACTTACCAGTGAGTAACTGAACTGAGGGCAGCTGTTCAATTCCTTTGAGTCTTGGTTTCCTCACCCAGTGAGGAGGAATAAAGCAACCTCCGAGGCCCTTGTGAGGAGGGGCACAATGCTAACACTTCAAGGGCACTTCTGCGAGGGAAACTATACGTGGGCTCTGAATAAAGACGAGAGGGGGAGAAATGAGCTCATGGTGAGGACGCACCAGAGGAAATCTCACTTTCTCATTCTTCCAGACCTGAGTCCAGACTCCGTGAGCAAAACTTATCATGGGCTCCCTCTGCTGTCCATTCCTTTTTTTAAAAAAAATCTTTTAGGATGTTATTAATATTTTATTAATGTCTTATTAGTTCAACTCACAAATTGTGGCAAAGATTGTGCATGTACTTTTCAAAAAGATTTTGACCCATGGATAAATTGAAAAGTGAATGTAATGAATTAGAATATTTTCCCATGCTTTTATAACTACCTTTAGTCTCTTTCTGCATTTTTGTCTTATAGCTAGAGATCTGAGGCATCTCCTCATGTGTAACAAAATGTATGAGAGGTACAATGACCACATATTACAGTTTGCCAGCAGTAGTCTTGGTATATGCTTGTTGGCTCAACAATTCTCTTCACTCTGAAAATGTCCCAGTCAGGATGATAAATTATATGATCAGTCTGAGAACAAAGTACACAGTTACTGGTATTTGTGCATGGAATCAATCTTTTAGGTGTTTTAATGTTATTTGCTTCATCAGTTTATCTTCAGAAAAAAATTCTATTAACTTGAACTGAAATTGTTTTCCAATATTTAGTTTCAATAGTTTTTAGATTCATTTTGATTACGAATTTATACTTAATTTTGTTGGCATATGTTTAAGCGGAGACAAGAATAGGACTTGCAGCCCGGGTTTACCAGGCAAAGTTAGCTTAAGTGTTTGTCCATCCTCTAGTACAGTTTTAAAATTTTAATAACTGTAGATTCTACGTTAGCTAGACCTCACCTGTAAATCATGCTATTTTGGTGCCTGATTTTTATTTGTGTCCAAAATCGCATTGTATCAAATGACATCGAAGGTTATTTGACTTCCAGAGTGTTGGTAAAAATGTCTGACCCTTAAGATGAAATGTTCTAGTACCAAAATAACAAAAATTATCCCGTTCCTGCTCTTGTACTCATATTGACTTTTTAGCATTTGTTAAGAAAAAAATTATTTTTTGCAGTAAGCAATCAAGTCACATGGCATTTTAATACAGAAAAGCTTTACATTGCTTAATAAACTGTGGCTTAAAATAACAAGAAAAAATTGGAGTATTGGAGAAATGTGCTACTTTAGTTACTGTGTAATACTGAGGAAAGAAGAGTGGCAGAAGTTAATGTATAAATGTTCTTTAAGAGAAGGTCAACTTCCATCTCAATCTCATTTAAATATTTCACAGTAGTTCAAATAAAGAAAAGTTTTGAGAGAATCAATTCATGGCATTCCATTCAAAAGAAACAGCTATATAGTATGCATGTGCATGTGTATGTGTTTACCCTATTTTATTGTGAGTAGATGCTGTTTACCCTCATCTTCCTGTGTAAAATACGACGTGCCCAGATTCCTGAATCTGGGCCACAAAATGCACATGCCCCAGTTTACTCAGTGGAGTGCTGTTTGCACTTTGTTAACATTATTTCTTAAAAATTTTCTTCCCTTTCCATTTTGTTGTTCTTTGCCTAACTTTATGCCTTTGTCTTATGCCTAGGTTGGCCCTCCCATCACCAAAGTTCTTCACAATCTGCCACTCCAGAAAACAGTCTCTTTATCTGTAAAAAGAGATTAAATATTCTCTGAAGTTCAAGCCAGTAAATGACAGAACTTAAGCTCAATAACATAACTTGTGGGTCCAAAGTTCATCCTTTTCCTACATTAGTATCCCTAAGTGTGTGCCCTGAGACATAACTTTAACTTCTCTAAGCCTCTTTTTCCTCATCTGTAAAGTAAAGGAAGCAACTGTATTAATGCCATGAGTTTGGTGTGAGGAGAGAGACAACGCAGGAGCAAAGGAGAACTGGCAATACAGCACAATCATACTAGCTATGATCTTAAAGTATGATGCGTTCAAGTTCAGCACGGCTACTGCTCAGAGCGGAAAGAGAACATGAAAACAGGTAAGACTGGGAAGGTAAACAGGAGTCAAGTCATGAGGAGCATTGGAAAACATGGGCCCACAATCACCCAGTGCAGGTGTCGTGAGGATTACATGAAGCCAAGCCCTTAGAACAGTCAGGCGCACGGCAAGGTGCATGTGTTTGGTATTCCTGATAAAACCCTCCTACTGCTAATCACAGCTTAGAAACCAAAGTGGGGAAATCTGTAAGTAGAACAGCCTTGAGTTGATGTGTTTGTTATAAAGAATAGTTGCTTGGGAGGGAAAAAATAAAGACTTAAAAAGACTTAGAAAAAAGAACCTCAGAAAACAGAAGTGAAGATCCACAGCAACCCTCTAATACTGGCCTTTGAATCTTAACAAATTACACCATTTCATGTGCATGTGTGCACACACATATACACACACAGGCCTCCCTCTCAACAGAGAAACCCCTCTCTAACTGGCTCCCTTTCAAGTCACACCTCCACTGAGCATCCTATTAGGTCTGCCCAGTGGTGGCACCATTAGGGCATTTCCCTGCATCACTGTAATCTTTTGACCCACTTTTGAGGGGCCATGCTCTCACTTGGCTTCCCTCATTGGTTTGCGTCTTCTGTTGCTCTAGTTACTCAGTTACAAAGCCCAGCATTTTTGACGATGTAGTTAATACTTTCCTCCTGTACAACATCTTTAAAAGGAAAAAAATTCTTGAACTCTGAAAATGTGGTCAGAGATCTGCACACCCTAAATCTGAGAAGTGCTTGATAAATAAAATCTTATTCAATTAAATATATTTTAAAGATGCATTATCACTACAGAAGTTTTGTTTTTCTAACTGGTAGAAATAATTTTTAATATTATTAACAAAATGAAAATACTAAATTAAAATTTTCTCTTCAAACTAGCAAACCCTAGAAAAAATACCTAAGTTCACCTTAATTATGTATTAGTGGGTTGTTTGTCCCAAAAGACCTGTAATTCTTAAATCCTTTGGTCTCTTTCTTAGTTTTCTTGGTCACATTATAACATTACGGAAATTTTAAAATAACTTGGTACTCTAATTATTTACACACGCTCTTAACCATTTTCTATATGCCCTCAAGATGAATCTTCCAAACGTTGCACTTAACTGCTAGCCTATATTCTTTCTTCTAGTTATATCATATCACCCCCTAGCGTTATATACGATGCTTGCAGCAAGTACATGATGACAAATCTCTGCTTTGCTGAAAGAGTGAATGTCTGTAGTAAAGCACTTTCCTGATTTACTGATTAGGTTCCCAAAGAATAAATGTAAATCCATTAGGTTCCAAGGCCAAAGTGTGCTATATAAACCTTCAAAAATATCTAGAGAAATAGTGACCGTGTCGTGACACTTTATGATGGTTGTTTTCCAAAGTCAGTACACAAAACAAACAGTGAATACAGTGAAACACACATGATTATTCGGTTTTCCCTGGTTAACATTTTTAAAGATCCACCAATGTTTAACGCCAATCCCAGAAAATGGAGCGGCAGGCTTCAGTAACAACGAATAAAACCATGGATGGTTCTAGTTCAGCTAAAAAGGTTAATTATTTATTATTATTATTATTATTATTATTATTATTATTATTATTAGCATCTGTTACTATATCTTGAGCTGCTGGAACATTTCTTGATTATTTTAAGTTTTTGCTTCACAGAATGATCTGTTATTTAGAAATTAACATGTTTTCTAGCTTATGACTCCAACTTGCTGGGTCTTCTTGGTCATTGGCATTGATTTTGCAGAATCTACCGGTTCCCCTTGATTTTCTCGTCAGTGTTTCTCTTAAGTTCTTCAATTAATTCTTTAGTTTGCTACTCAAAAACATCTTCAGAGCCACCCCCCAGTAGCTTATCTAGTGTTTCTCATCTTCATCAGTGGCCCAGAAATGCTGAAAATTCATGCACACTTTTTTTCTGTTTAACAATATAAATGTCCCTCTTTGCTTCTAGCAATGCTTTTCTGCCTTAAAGTCTGCTGTTAAATATTAATATTGCTTTCATTTCATGGATTAATGTTTTCAGTTTATATTCTGTATCCTTTTACTTTAAACCTTTCTGTTCGTTTATAGTACCTCTGTATTATTATTTGTATGATTCTTGAGGTTCACCGTTCTTTAATCTTTATACTTTGTGTATGTAATACAATTTGACTATTTTTAATTGAAGCCTTTAGTCTTTTTATAGGTAATGTTATTACTGATACACACACACGTCTATGCTTAAATCTCCCATCTTACTGCATACTGCATTCTCTTCCTAACCCTTCTGAGTGTTTAATTTTATCTACACTATATTAATTTGTTAGTTATACATTCATTTTCTATTTTTTTTAATGATTACCAGAGATTACAACATATACTTGTAGTTTGACCTCCCCTCCTGAACAATCCAAGAACCTTAGGACATTTTAACACTATTTACTCTCTCAACCTATATGCTGTTGCTATAATTTCAGTATTACCCTCAAATTTATTTTTGCTATTATTTATACAGTCTATCGTCACTTGCATTTACTTATTTCCTTTTTGACTCTCATTCTTTCCTGCATCTTCAAGTTTTCTTATTTCTGTCCAGTAGGTGGATCTGCAGTAATAAGTTTTTCATTTGAAATTGTCTTTATTTCACCTTCATATTTTAAGACTATGGTCACTGAGTATAGAGTTTGAAGAACTTTGAAGATATAAACCTATTGTCTTGTAGAGTCTATTGTTAAGAAGTTGACTGCCTGTCTTGGTGCTGCTCCTTTTTTTCTACTAGTTGTTTTCAAGGTATTCCTTTTGTGTTTGGTATTCATACTGACATTCTTAGGTGTGGTTTTCTTTGCACTTATTTTGCCTAAGGCTTACAGAGATTCTTCAATCTGTGGCTTGATTTTTTTAAATTGATTTATAATTCTTACCCATTATGACCCTTTTCTTTCTGGTACTCGTTACACAAGTATTACAACTCTTCATAGTATCTCTTATGTCTCTTACACATGTTCCTTTCCATTGGTTTTTGGGCTTCTGGGCACTTTCTTTTGTCTTTCAAGACACTGGTTCTCTCTGCATCTAATTTGCTATTAAATCCATCCATGGAGTCTAATTTGAATTACTAAATTCTTGTACTGTTTTCAGTACAAGAACTGTCTTTTCTTGAATTAAATTGAAATTTTTAATCTTGTCTTTTACTACCTTGACCATATTAAGCATCTGTGTGTGTGTGTGTGTGTATATATATATATATTTATATTTTATTTAAGTATAGCCAGTTTACAATGATGTCAATTTCTGGTGTACAGCATGCTTGTCATATGTATACATACATATATTCATTTTCATACTTTTTCATCATGTTACATTGAATATAGTTCCCTGTGCTATACAGTATGAACTTGTTTATGTATTTTATATATAGTAGTATCTGCAAATCTCAAACCCCCAATTTATCCCTTCCACCTCTGATAACCATAAATTTGTTTATGTCTTTGAGTCTGTTTTGTAAGTAATTTTTTTAGATTCCACTTATATCATATGGTATGTGTCTCTTTCTGGCTTACTTCATTTAGGATGACGATCTCCAGGTCCATCCATGTTGCTGCAAATGGCAGTTTTTTTAATAGCTGAGTAGTATTCCATAGCATAAATAAACTTTATCCAGTCACCTGTTGATAGACATTTAGGTTGTTTCCCTGTTTTGACTATTGTAAATAATGCTGCTATGAACACTGGGGTGATTAGGGTGCATGTATCTTTTTGAATTAAGATTCCCTCTGGATATATGCCCAGGAATGGGATTGCTGGGTCATATGGTAAGTCTATTTTTAGTCTTTTGAGGAATCTCCATATTGTTTTCCATAACAGCTGCACCAAACTACATTCCCACCAGCAGTGCAGGAGGGTTCCCTTTTCTCCACACCCTCTCCAGCTCTTCTTGTTTGTGGGCCTTTGAACGTTGGCCGTTCTGACCGGTGTGAGGCAGTTATTTTTAAATCAACATCTAACTCTTTTATTTGGATACCCTCTGGATCTGGTTCCACTATCCATTGTTTCTATTGGTTTTCTCTCCTTGTATACTTGGTTATTTTTACTTGGGTGATAGATACTACACATTAAAAAGTATAGACAATTTATCAAGTTTAGAACATTTTCTAGAGAGGATTTACATTTGTTTCTTGTAGGCAGCTAGGGTACTAGGAATTCTAAATTAACTGAATCCAATCATAGATTAAGATGATTCAGTCTCAGTAAAGGCTTCTTTATTTCTTGTTCACTTCTACTCTCAGTCTGCAGCCTACTTTTACTCCACACTGGGATCACACCATATCAAGGGAAGGGCTAATATCCAGGCAAGAACCTGGGCAACTTAAAAGAATCACAGACATGGAAACTAATGATCTCTTAGGGTACTTCCACTAAAAGACTCAACTCCAACTAACCACCTCTTTCTGTGTGTAACTCTAATTTATAAATTCCCAGAAGAAATAATTTAACCAGTTATATTAGTTTGCATCATGTGACCATCCTTTTGTGGCTAAGGGAAAGGATCCTATCGGTAGACCATCATAACCAATGGAATGAAGGTAAGTTGCCCAAAGGAGAGGTTTGGGGAGACAAAAGTCTTGTTACAGAACATAAGGAAGAGAAAGGAACAGACAGCAAAAGATGGGGAACAAATCTGGGGAAGAATATAGGACTTCAGCTCTAGAAATGTCAAAACAGGCTTCTGGGAAACATCTGTGGAAAAGAGATGGGACACTAAAACGGGGTAAGTGAGTACAGCTGAATGAAGGGACTAAGGTCAACAGTGTGGGCAGCATTAAGGGAGATCGACAGTGGGGGAAGCCTCCCAGGACTAGTAACAATGGAGGGTCAGTACCACCCTGCATCACCAGGCCTGTAGGACTAGGGGGAAGGAGTGGGTACTAAATCTCAGCAAGAGCAGCGGCAAATACAGGAAAGAGCCACCTGAGAGCTGAAGCCTTCAGTACAATGGTCTACCTGAAGCAACTCTGCGAAGAGCAGAGGAAATAAATACCATGACTCCACTTTCTTCTCATTTGCCAAGTCTTCTTCTGGTGCCTCCCATTCACTGAACTTAACCAGAAGCCAGAGAAGAAGAAAACCCACCGCTATCGCCCATACAAGCAAAGAATCTCCTGGAGTAGAGCTGAGTGGTAAAGGTGATGGATCGGGCCTCACTTTTCTGCTTGGTGCTTCAGTGGCATAAAGAACCCAAAATGATCAAAGAACTGTCTCAAGACTTCAATTTAAATGGAATAAAGGTTGTGTTCCCTGGAAGCATTTCTACCTTAGGCACTAAGACCTCCAAACCCATCAAACTCAAGGTCACAACACAAGAAAAACAAAAATGCCTTCAATGGGTCAACTGGCATAACTCTCAGGGGTGAATTCCACTTCTATTCCTTGATTTCTTGACCTGTGCATCCTGGCACTAGGGGAGAAAGCATCATATACTGATAGGTTTAAGGCATATACTGCATCTTGTAAAACAGTACCTAACCTCAGAGTTAACTCCTATATCTTGTAAAACAGTACCTAACCTCAGAGTTAACTCCAAGCTAGTCCTGTTACTGAGCCTTTGGCAAACCATCAAGTCTATCAAGTAAGCTGACTCTGGACAATGGGGCACATGGTAAAACCAATGATTTCCATGAGGATGAGCCGCCAAGTTCTGCAATTCCTTCACTTTCTTCAGTAAGAGACTATACTGTATGGGGTATCAATGATGAATAAGGTGTTCTCTAAGCCCATGAACACTGATACTGGCAGACATCACTGTAGGAAGACAAATCTACACCCATAACACATCTATCTGTAAGACAAACTGCTGTCCTTTGCATGATGAAAGACATGCAATGTCATCCCTTGGCTTAACGGCACCCCTAGGGAATGATGTCACATTAGCTCACCATTGGCCTCTCCTGTTGCAGTCTGCTACTCAGCAGAGTAAACAGCTAGGTCATCCTTGGTAAGGGGAGGTCCCTTTTTTTGAGCTCATACACAGGCTCCATCTCCACTATGACTGCTTTGCTCATGGGCCTACTGAACAAGTGCCAAGGCAGTGGCTGGGGAAAACAGCAGGCACCCACAGAATGGGTCATCTTATTCATCTGACTAGCAAGAACAATATCCATAGTGGATGCTTTCTGGTAGGCATTTACATGGGATACAAATATCAACTCTGTACTCTTCCTAAAAATTGCCTGGGTATTTATTCCTGCAACATCTTGTCACCAATTTTTGATTCTTATTCTTTTCAACTCTCTCAGCCAGCTAATCTCTGGATTAGCCAGCTGGCTAAATCTAAGACCCTGGAGCAGGTTTAAGTTGTGACCCAAGACACTCTGCCACTTAGTCCCCACTACCCAGCAAACTGAACATTCCATTGTAGAATGGAGGCTACTGCACACACCTGATTTTATAGGCCAGGTAGCAAAGTTTACAACCAGCAGTTTCTGACACATAAACTCTCATGTTCTATGTTCAGTCATTCTACCAACAGCAAACAGGAGCTACTTTTCAAATGGTTAATAGATGTTTAAAAAAAAAAAAAGTCCCTAACTCCAAACCCCTAGCACACCATTCTCCTTCTGGAGCATTACAGAACACCTCTACCAGAGACGCTCCCATTTATTGGGATTTTCTAGGTCATAGAACAGCAGAGTAACGTGGACTATGACTTGGACCCCACTCCAAAGTCCTTTCCCTAGTCTCCACTCAAAACTGCCTGCTTTACAGGTTACTCAGTAAATGAGACAGAGCAGCACACCTAAATGTGTTTTGCCTCCAAAATCCAAACAGATACAACAAACATTATGCCTCTTTCTTAGAGACGGTTTAAGGTGAGGAAACTTGTCTGTCGCTTTAGACAGGCAAGGTGACCTATACCACTGTATGCACGTCAAAGGCATGTAAGATTCACAAAACCCCCTTACCTCACCCAGTCATGTTATCACAGTATATAATGGATCACTATGATCTTCTGTGAGATCAACATGGCATGATGCTGGCTCCCTATTGTCAAAAAATCTTGCCTTAGCTCCTCATTCCTTTTGGATCAAAAATATACCCTACAAAAAAATGCTTCCTCAGCCTGAACCTCCCATCTCTCCTTCTTCCCCATCATACTTCATCCTTTTGCCACAGGCAGTTTCCCTCCCAATTCCACCTCCTTTTCTATTGAATTACAGCACCACCATATCCAAACTTAGTAATCTTTCCCTCTCAAGATCCACACCATTAGTGAATGTTCTGAGGCCTAATTCGTCTGAGGAAAAAACTTTTATACCCTTTTTACAGATGAGGAAACTGAAATTCAGAAAAAGAATCAACTTGTTCAGGCTTACTAGCTAATGAGAAATTTAAACTCCTACTTCTGACTCTAGAATCCTTATTTTGAACTACTGTGCTAAACTTTCTTCCTCATGTCCTAAGTCCATTGTTTCCAAATAAATTTTAGGAACATTCTGCAGAGTTCTAGGGAAAGAAAAATAAGCATTTTGATGGGAATTGCCTTATGTAATTACGTTGGAACACTTCTATCACATAGTTTAATGAGGCTTGTTGTTTCACCCCTACTAGTGAGCTCTGAGAGTGGTGATCAATCATGTCTTGTCCTTATTTTAGGAACTGGTCAATTCACTTGTTTTAATGAATGGTCTCTATCCTCAACCCCCTTCTTAACTAGCTGGATCCACAAAAAATACCTGTAGGTCTTTGGTGTCAGCCATACCACCCACTCTCTGGACACTCCTCTCAAGGGTCCTGACCTACAGGGCTGACTATGGCATGACATTAACTTGCCCCTGAATTTATTTTGACTGATACATCCCAAAACATATAATCAAAGTTTCCCTTTCCTGCTGTTGAATTTTGGCCCCAAATGCTATCAACAACAAAATGGCTTTTGGTATTCCAAAGGATAATAGTTAATTGTAAATTTGTTTTAACTTTATACAGACTGCTTAGTTCCGGTTGCTAGCTTCAAAACTGCTGAAATACTCTATCTTAATCGAGTCGTCCCAAAGTTCCTTCTCAGCCCCAAAACTCAGTTTCTAGTCCTCATCTCTCCCTGATAATCCTTTAAAACAAAGCTCAAGTATCCCCATCCCTCATTTCCATCCGCTAAACAAAACCTGGAATTAGATGTGTTCCTGTTTTGGCTTTCTGGATACCTGCATACACATGCAAATGGTATTTAGAATACAAGATGGCCTATAAACTTAGTCTGGTGAGGAACACATGCCTTTTTCATCTTTATATCCTGATGTAGTCAATTAAACAACTTAAATCAAAGGTTCAGAAAACCACTGTAAAAACAAGCCACAAAGTTGGGATCTTTAATCTATAAAGATTTAAGAAGGAACACACATGAACCCATAAAAAATAAGACAGCCTAGCACAGTGAGAAAAACACGGACTACGAGTCAGAAACCCAATTTTCAGCCATACCCCCACCAGCTGCCTTCTGTAGCCTTGGAAAAGCCACTATTTTCTTAGCCACAAAACTACTATTTTGACAACCTCCTAGTTTGTCTCTATGTCCTCCATCCACCCCCTTCAACTACCATAAAAAACAAGTATGCCTAGTAATACCAGCTCTGGAGCCAAGAATACATGGATTGAAATCCCTAAAGTTGAGGGATTAAATGGTACTCCACACTTAGAATATTCAGGCTCAACATTACCTCACTGCTTACAAAATTCTGATGATTCTCTATTGCCTACAGAATCAGAATCACATCCTGATTTCTAAGAAAAGCTACACAAAAGCCTTCAAATAAGACTCCTAAGTTAGTAATCCCAGCTCCCATCATTCCATTCTACTATCAGGCATTGCTCATCCAACTAAAACAGACAAAGGTTAAGTAACAGACCACACAACTATCTAAGGCAGTTTGGCTGAGTTGGTAATTCTTAACCACAGCCACCTGAAGCTTATTCATTTCCGAATGCGGATGCAAAGTCCTAGCCATTCACCTGGGAATTTCTGAAAACCTGTGTCAAACATCTCTACAAAAAGTTAACATGTGGTGATACAAAACACCAAGTTAATAGGCAATATATGTCATCCTACCTTTAAAATATTAAAAAAAAAGTATCAACTGATTTTAAAATAAATTTTCACAATTTGAACCATTGTATCTCAAAGAAGTCAATGAGGCTCATATTCTTTTATCATGTATCATTTGACTACTAAAAAAACAAACAGAACTGGATTTTAACATCTCAGAATGCTTTTCCAACAAAAATTAGAAGGATTTTAATATCCAAGTATTTTTTTAGAAAGCAAAATTAATGTAATGCAATTAAGAACATCTAATAAAAGTAACAACAACCCAAAGTAATTTTGTTACATAAATTAACCCATTTATTATAGGCTAGCAATGTTTCAAATGGTGGTGCTTCTACTGGTCCTTCAATTCCTTCAGTCTTCTGATGGCAGACTTTACTGTGACGGCAGAAGTGGTGCTGTAAGGAGAAACAAATTTGGTTCCAACATAATTAACTAGGTTAACATGTGAAATGGCAAATGAGAAATCTGCCTCATTTTTACATTACAATGTTGATGATGGTGGCATCCATTTAACAGTTGTGACTTCAGGATCTCATGCATCTGATTTCTCAACTATCAGAGCATGAAATTAACAGGAAGGAATGGTTGCAAGAGGCCAACTAAACTCATTAAAAGGAAATGGACAGAATGTCAGAAAAAACAAATTATACAATGGTACAATGACAGGTATCAAGAAAACAGTGTCTAAAGCAGTAGAGCAGACTACATATAGCACACTGAAAATAAAAAAACGTTTTACAACATTCAGGAACTGTACCTAAAAACCACATATCCATCCCACCCCTCTAAACATGAATGCTAATTCATTTTACCATAACCACCAATGAACACCCCACTCCGTTTTCCCTCATAAAACCCCCACAGAATGCATACATATATAATACATATCACATTATCATTTCAACATTTTCCAGTATTTTACCCTCCTTCAATTTTAAATTAAAAAAAAATCTAACAATTTCAACTACACTAACTGTATCAACTTTACTGTACGTAAATGACTAGGGTACTGGACAGCACAAGTCTATACACTGGCTCGAGGGAAAACACCTCAGCCTTCAGGGTCAGCAATGAATTCCAAGAATAGAGGCCCTCAGGCATGGCTTGAATTTCCAGAAATGGGTAAACTTAAAAGTCCACACGAGCAATAACCAGCATAGAGGGAATCTCAGCAATATCACCTGGCCCTCATCAGTCACAAAACTGAAGAAGTCCAACCAATACTGTTTATAATGGCAAAGCTGTGGTGGCCTAGATGGCCTCAATACATACGCAGTAGTAAGCTAAAAGACCTCTTAATTTTTGTAAAAACAGCCTGCCATACAAGTATTCAGAAGTCTGCCCAACTAACGGACCTGCACCATACACACTGATAACACTAATGACTCTTTAAAATTCTAAAACAATGTCAACAAGACTATAGTTTTATTTCAGTAGTTTTGTTTCTACTGAATAACTGAAAATAGACTCTAACGCTCAAAGAGTCTTGAAAAAAAAAAAAGAGCACTTTACTTCCTCAGTCTTTTAAGAGTTAAAACTAGCCCATCCAGCATTACACCTGGATTTCTGACGTGGTCCACACACTTCCAAATACCATAAAGAAACGGACTCACTTGTAGGTCCAGGCACCACCAGCTACCGTTTTCATGCAGGAACCACAGTGCCAGATGCCCACGGCTCGTCTCTTCATCTTGGTCTGTAAAATACAATCATTTTCCCCATGAACCAAAGAAAAGTCCTTCCTATTATAAACACCCAGGAGTCTAAATTACACTAGAAAACTAAAGCTGATGTATTTTATGAAGTATGTAGTTCATTTTTCTAATTTTAAGTTCCCTGGTGGAAAATTTGCATTCACCATGGTGACACTGTCACGGATGTGAAAGACGAGCCCCCCCGCACAAAAAATAGCTATAATGCACACAGAAAATATTAAAAAAAGGAAAAACTAAACAAAAAACTCTAGCAACACCAGAAGACAAAACCGACAGCCAATGGTATGTGCAATTCTAACCGCTCGACGACTTAGAACCAGCAAACTATAAACGTCCCTTCCTCACTTGGGAAGGAACCTCCCCTCCGCGCCTCCAACTCCCCGGCCCAGAGACCATCTTACTTTGCCGCAGAAGGAGCAAGTGTACTTGGCGTGCTGGCTGATTTCAATTTTCTTCACCATTTTCCGGAGGGAGGCACCATAACGGGTCCCGTATTTACCGACGATTCCGACCTTCTTGGTGCGTTTGGCCTGTTAAAAGAGTTGAGAGAAATCAGTGACATTAGGTCCCAGGAACAGAGGCCTTGCCCTCCGCCCAATCCAGGCGCCTCCCTACCCCATTCTTCCACTCTCCCAGCCCCAGACTGTCACCTAGCTTCCCCTACGCCAACCCGGTAAAGAGGCCCCACACTGGGCCCTGTGCGCCGAGGGCACCCCGTTAACCCCGCCGGATGCCCCAGCTCCCGCCAAGCCGCTCCGGCCCCTCGCTCAAGTTTCCGTCCGAGAGAAGCCGCGAGAGCACGGAGGCCTGGGCCACGGCACAGAGCGGGCGAGCAGAGGCGGGTTAGCGCGGAAAATACAAGAAAAAGGCAGATGAAGGCGGATAGATATCCAGGCCTCCAAGAGGCCGATACTCACCATGTCGGAACAAACAAGTCCAAGCCCAGAGAGGAAGAAATACACTGCGCAGGAGCGGTTTTAGGCTGGCGAGCGGAAGTGACGAGTAGGAGGCCCATCTAGGAACTGAACTCTATGGTCTGGAGGTTTCCTCATACCCAGTGCCTCCTGGGTAACGTGGCCAGCTGTATCTCCTTCAAGTTTACCCTGATTCACAAATTGTAGCAACAAACTATAACGCAGAAGCTGTTCACACATCGACATTGTCTTACGCATATTTCACGAAATTCTGCAAAGCAGGTACGATTTCCTGCATTTTATTGACAAGGAAAGATTCACATTTTAAGTGACTTATCCACTTGCACTTGGCTTGGAGAAGCACTTAAATCTTATGACTCTAAATCTTGCTGCTTTCTGCATTATGCCTTCTAAAAGCGGCAAGCCTTGTGTAGGGGGGCCAGCGTAGAGGTGACTGAAAACCATGGCTCCGCTCTCATCAGTTATAGTCCAGCGAGGGGAAGCCATGGGACCACATTGACAAGTTCTAAAATTTAAAATTGATCAGAGCTCTGAAGGAGGGAAGATGATTCCACCTGCACCTCAAACGGAAGGGCCTGAACAAAGTCTGAGATTCGAAAGCTTAAGGGGAGTGAACAGGAGCAATGGTCTTTTAGCTTCTCCCTCCGTGTGAATTCCGATGGCCTGACTTTTGTTTCAGTACAGAATCCACTCCCATGATTGAAGCAAGGTCAGGTAATCACAACAATGGTAACAAATGGCTAGAGTTCACAAATGATTTTAGTATTAACTGTCTCAAATTGTTTTGCTTGTGGTCATGTTTCTTCACAAGTGTATTAAAACCACCTTGCAAGCAGTTAACATACTTCGTACTTCATAGGGTTACAATCTTTGGACCCTTCAACGATTTGAGTGCGGCACTGGGAGAATCACTGGGACTCGCAGCAGCAGAAGTGGTGATAATAATGCCAGCTGGTGTTGGTTGAAAGGTGACATGTGGTAGGCACTGTTCTGAGTATTTTACATGGATGTTCACATTTACTTTTGACTACGATCCTTTGAGCTAGGAAGAATCATCTTCACTATTAGGATAAAAAGAGGAGGTCTCATGTAATGGTTAGGAACGTAGGTCTGGTTTAAAGCAGGGCTCTGCTATTTACCCCTTATGGGACCTCTGACAAGTTATTTTATTTTTTTCTGTGCTGGCTTCCTCAACTGTAAAATCTGAATAACTGTAATACCTACCTCGTGAAGTTGCTGTGAAGAGTCCATGAGTTAAATGCATGAAAAGTTTTTGCCACAGTGCCTAGAACATAGACAACACTAAACAGGTAACTATTACTGTTCCTATTTCAGATGAAGAAACCACGACCCAGAGAGGTTAAGTACTTTGCCCAAGGTCGCACAGCAATCAGTAGTGGAACTAGAACTCAAATCCAGGTGTATCTGACCCCAAAGTAAGTTCTCTTAATTGTTGGCTTATATCACTCCAAGTCATATTTATTGCACTGAAAAATCATAGAAGAAAATGTACTTAACTTGAAATCAGGCACTCAGTCCAGGCCAGGCTTTGTGACCACCTTGTGGTATGCCTGGTTTAGCCACAGTCCCTGCATGACCTGGAGAATGGCCTCCTTGCCTCCCAGCAGTGACCATCTTTTCACAATGAGGGGCTTGACCCAATGGCCTCCAAGGTCCCACCAGTTCTTATGTTCTATGATTCCAGGAAATGTTTCCAGACTTTGAGTGCTACTGTGGCAGCTGACTGACCAGGCAATTTGTCTTGTCACCATCCTGTCGACTTTTTGTGGAACAAAAATAGTTGTCTCTTTATCCTCCCCAATCCATTACGCCAGCTCTAGCTTCTTCTAGACAAAAAGCAAAAAGTCTACTGTTCTGTGTTGTGGATAGTGGGAATATTTAAATTATTTTTGTCTTTATACATTTCTGTATTTTCTAGTTATCTCTTATAATAAGCTTGTATTTATAATCAGAAAAAAGTACAGTTAAAAAAAATCCCATCAGCAATGAGTACACCTAGCACCCAGATTTTGGTTCCTAATGCTGTTCTTCAATGAAAAGAACCAGGGCTCTTTGGAGAAATGACTGATTCCAAGACTGCTGCAAGACATATACAAGATGAGACTGAAGTATCTTGTAGTGCCAGAAAGTAAAGAGGTACTCAGAAAGCAAAAACAAACAAACAAAAACCTACTGTGATAGAGCTATGTCAAAGGGACATAGGAACCAATCAAAAGAACTCCATGGATAAAGTCTGGAAAATTTTGAGCAAAAAAGAAAGTAGTATTGATCTTTAACCCAAAGTAGAAAGTAAATGTCCATGAGTCCATGCTGATATAGATAAATGATTGAATAAATAAATAAATGGGGGAGAAGAGACAAATCTCTCTTGCAGAAGAATTTTAAATAATTTACGTGGATTCTCTGCCCTCTGGGAAAGGAGATATAACTCCTCACTCCTTAACTGTGAGCTGTGCAGAGTGACTCCTTCCAAAGCGCACAATATAGAAAAGGGGAGAAAAGAGTAACTTTATAGTGGACAGACCTGCCAAACACTACCAGAGCCAGGTCAAGGTCAGTATCAACAGTCATAAATCATGGAGCTAGTATGTCCCTTTAATTTGATATGATGACAATGGCACTTAACTTTTTAAAAAACTTTTTTAATGAAATGTAGTCGATTTACAATGTTAGTTTCAGGTGTACTGCAAAGTGATTCAGTTATACATACATACATTTTTTTCTTTTCAGATTCTTTTCCATTATATGTTATTATAAGAAATTGAATATAATTCCCTGTGCTATACAGTAGGTTCTTGTTGTTTATCTATTTTATATGTAGTAACATGTGTCTGTTAATCCCCAACCCCTAATTTATTCCTCCCTGCCCATTCCTCTTTGGTAACCATAGTTTGTTTTCTATGTCCATGAGTCTGTTTTTGGTTTGTAAAATAGAATTTGTATCTTTTTTTTTAGATTCTACATATAAATGATAACATATCATACTTGTCTTTCTCTGTCTGATATACTTCACTCTGTGTGGTGATCTTTAGGTCCATCTATGTTGCTACAAGTGGCATTATTTCATTATTTTTTATGGCTGAGTAATATTCCATTGTGTGTCTCTGTGTGTGTGTGTGTGTGAGTGTGTATACACCATATCTTCTTTATCCAGTCATCTGTTGATGGACATTTATGTTGTTTCCATGTCTTGGCTACTGTGAATAATGCTGCTGTGGACATTGGGGTGCACGTATCTTTTCAAATTATAGTTTTCTCTGGATATATGCCCAGAAGTGGGATTGCTAGATCATCTGGTAAGTCTATATTCAGTTTTTTAAGCAATCTCCATACTGTCCTCCATAGTGCAATGGCACTTTAGTTTTGTGCTCCTCCTCCCTCCAAACCCATAACCCCAGTCAAATCATGAAAATAAAATCAGACAAATTCCAATAGTAGGGTGTCCTACAAAATACTTGACCAGTACGCCCCAAAACTGTTAAGATCATAAAAAACAAGAGAGTCTAAAAACTGTCACAGCCAAGGGGAGCTTAAGGAGACATGATGACCAAATGTAAGATGGGACCCTGAAACAGAAAAAAGATATTAGGTAAAAACCAAGGAGCTCTGAATAAACTGTGGATTTTAGTTAATAATAATGTATCCATGTTGGTTCATTGATTATAATACATGCACCATACTAAGGTGAGATGTTAGTAATAGGGGAAGCTGGGAGAGTATCTGGGAACTAGCTCTTCAATTTTTCTATAAATCTAAAACCTTTCTAAAAAATAAAGTCTATTTGAAAGAACAACAAGTCAAGGTCACCACAAGTCCAGTCTATGAGGACAGGCCTCCGTTGTCCACCTCTGCATCCCAGGACTGAGCACACACAGAGCCCGGCAGGTCAGTGGTGATGGCTAGTTCTTGAGTGGGGAAATGTTCCCTCACATGGGGTAATGGTGATTATGGGTTTTAAGGGTTTTAAAGGGTTATCTTTGTTCATGCTGCTTTGCCTTACCAAGTCAAGTTGCCTATGTCAGAACTAAAAAAGTCTTTAGAGGTGGTGTGGCCCAAACTGGATACAGAGGCCCAGGGAGGTCAGGTGACCTGCCCGAAGTCATACAGCCAATAAACGACTCCCAGACCAGCGCTGTTTCTGCTGTATCATGAGATTCAAGCTGTTTCCTTAGCTGCACAATGAGTATACCACACACCTTCTAAAGTCCTTGGGAGGCTAAAATAACTAATCAAGTGCCTACTGCATTTCTAAATGATCATTATTACTCTTGTAATGGATGATGATGATACCTAGTTTCAATGTCTCTTGATGCCTTTTCAGTCCTGTTTTCTCCTCTGCAACACTCTGGGAATTAGAACAGATCTGCTTTCTGCTGTCCCTTAAAAAATATGCCCATCTCTTTTCTCCTTAATTTCTTTAGCTTGGGCTCAGTGAGACCATTCTAGTCATGGCTACTCCTACCTGAGGCCAGCCGATGGAGTAGGGTGTGCTTAGCGTTTCTCAGTTCTACCAGAGCCTCTACCCACGCGTTCTCTGCCCCTGTAGGGTGAAGAATGGGAAGGGACCAAGGGAGCAAGTCTCTCCTCCCCCAGAAGAGAAACTCACCACACTTGGAGAATGACTTCCGGAAACCTCTCCACCCAAACTATGCCCTGTCTCCAGAAAACTATCAATAAAAACGTATTGGTGGAGACAAATGGGACTGGTGGAAGGAGTGTTGAGAAACAAGCACTCTGATGGTCCTCTGGTTCCAGTCTGTGCCTCTAGGCCAGCCAGGAGCCGTGCTCACTCGCCCTGGGTAGGTGAATAAGCATGACCAGCCTCGCACTGGGGCAGCCCAAGCCGAGACGAGCTCTCCTGGGCTGGATCCAGAGTCTAGTTCAGATCATCTTTTACCAAATTTACCTTCTCCCAACCCATCCCCTTTATAAGCTGCCTACCTCTCTGGCCTTCAGAGAGCCTGAGAGAGAAAGAACAAGAGGAGAGAGAATGCATGAGTAAGAATGCAGTCGATTGGCTGAAAATGAGACCTTCCATTATAAGGGGGAAATTGTTCATGTTCAGAGCAATTTTTTCAAAACTGAACAATTCTCTGTAAATGGCGAGCTCAAGGATGTACAAAGAGCACTCTCATGAAATCAGCTCTAAGTGGCTTCAGAGGACTCTGAGTGGAGCCTCAGTTTGTCTTACCTGTGAGGCAGTGAATCTCCATCCCCATTAGAGGCCCATCAGGTGTATAGACTGTTAACTATAATGTGTGCCCATAAGCATCTCAGGAAAGAGCTCTGCTGAATCACCCCTGTTCCTTGGGAGCCCTCCACATTCACTTTTTGCCTTTAGAAAACTAAGTAAGTTAAAGGTTGCCTCCAAAGAAGAGTTCTTTTAGCACTGTGTCAACCAGTTCCCTTGGGAGTGTGTAGCACATTTTATTCTTGAAATCTGAGGTGCAAGCATCATCCTAAATTCGTCTCATGCTGGAGAAGAAAGGCTTATCCTGGAGTCCCTGGCCCCTTGTTGTGTCTTCACTTTGTGCCTAAAGTGCTCTTGCTCGCCCATACTGGTAGCCACAGACCAGAGCAAAGTTTGCCCAGAATTGTCAGGAGTCCAGTGGGCCACGCTCCCCAGGGAAGAGCTGACTCAGCAAGGGGAGGGCAAGGTTGCCAAGGTCCAGGCCTGGACACCTGGGGAGAATCAGGTGTCTGAAATTAGCTTCAGCACGTGGATTCTTTCCTTCCTCCCTGTTTCTACAAATTTACTTTAAATTCATTGAAGTTGTTTTTTGAATGGACATTTCACAGAGCCTTGACACAGGCAGTGCCTCCATCAGGATGGGTTACTTGTCAACTCTTAGAAGGGATGAGAGGGTGTCAGCCGAGGGAGGCTGATGTGGGGTTCTAGGAGGTGAGCGGCCCAAACGAAAAAATGCACGAGGAGTTGCCATACTGCTGGACAGACTTTAACCGGAGACACCATGGGGTTAACAACACTTTATTGCCACAGGGAGGTGCGCGCCTATGATGCACCTGTCCTGCTTTTATCTGTTTTCTGTCAGCACATGCGTGGTCTGAGTTTTTTTGTTCATTAGGCTTACAGAATATCTCTAGCACATGCGTACTTCTATTTTCTTTGTTCTAAATTTTATATAATTGACGCATGTGTGGAGCAATTATTTACTGCATACTACAAACATGCTCTGTAGTCGTGGCCTTGGGTCCCACAGCCTTAACTTATCTCAAGGCTCTGGCCATGGCCTTGGGTCCCACGGCCTTAACTCGTCTCAAGGCCAGCTCACATTCCACCCCCTAGGTCGTGGGGACCCTAGCCCATAGGGCAGAGCATTGTGCCCAAAGACCACAACAACAATACAAAGTACAGCATCCTACCAATACACAAACAGCAACAATAGCTAGGACAGTTAGGCTCCATCTCCAGGAGGACGTCAAGGATGACCACCAATTCTTAAGGGGGTCTTGAGTTACATGATCTATGCGATCCAATTCCTCATTTTTACATGAACATTATTTATCCATCCCCACCCATTTTATACAGTCCTTTCAGTTGGGGGGGGGCATTGCCCCGCTCACGTTGAATTATTTTTTTAATAGTCTGCCACCGCAAGTCCCAGGGCGATCTCGCTGTCCTGTTGGCATTCCATTGAATTAAGGTGTTCCAATTAGCTCTGGACACGGGGTGGAGGTGCCACGGCAGTCCATCTCCTGTGTCTACAGGAAGTTCAGTACAGACCCAACAGTGAGAGACGTTGTGGACTTGCGCGAATGTGTGTGCCCAGGAGAACACGGTATTTGCTGTTACCCTGGACGGAAGGACAGAGCAGAGGTGGACACCATGATTGGCAAATCTTTCCCTTTTGGGAGGATGCAAGCCACTTTCTCATCCTGTGAGAGTACAGTGGCAGGAAGGGCTGTTTGCCCTGGGCGGTGGTACCACACCAACCCGCCCACACTAGGTTGGTTACACTCTGGGAGAGCTTCAGGAGCTATCAGTGGAATTGCCCAAAGCCGTAGGGCTTTTGTTCCTTTAAGTAGGGACACTCCTGTTTTCCCTAGAGTAACCTGCACATCAAAAGGCCATTTCCCCAGTCGTGGGGTTACCTGCAGGGCTTTTTCTAGCCCATTGCCCCATGGTTCCAAAAGGGCTAGCCAGGGGCCTTTAGTCTGGACCTGATTCTTCCATGTCCAGGTGTCCTGTTTTCCTGAGTTCAACACCCTGGGGGCGCATAATATTAATGCATGCCCCACTATTGAGACATCGGAGGCATCCTGCATGGGCCCAACTCTGAGTCTCCGAATAGTACCCTTGCAATAACTTTTCCAGTGGGCTCATACCTGTATGGCGAGGTTGTTTATTTAAAAGACGTACCGCCTGCGGCAAGACATTGTTTCAGCCTCGCCCTTGTGGTTTGAGAGCCCTCAGTTTGTCCTTCAATAGGCCATTGTACCGTTCAATCATTTCTGCTGCTTGAGGACGGTAAGGCACATGTAATATCCAGTTAATATCATTTTTTTGGGCCCATTCCTGGGTCTGTTGGGCAGTGAAAGGGGTCCCTCTATCACTTTGTATTTTTAAGGGAGTCCCATAGAAGGCCCGTAAAACTTCCAGTGCTCTAATAGTAGAGTCTTGTGTAGCTCGGGGCACATGGTGAGCAAAACCTAGACCAGTAACGGTGTCTACTGCTGTCAGCAGGTACCGCAAGCCCGTACTCGGAGCAAAGGGGCCTACGTAATCTATTTGCCATACCTGCAGTGGCTGAATTTCCCATGCAATCTTTTCTATCTGTTGGGGCCATCGCTGCCGGTGCAGGTGGTGCTTAGCACACCATGGACAGTGCCGCACGGCATCTTTGGCTTCACTGTGGCTCAGGTGCAGGCCCCACCGGTCGGCTACCTGCCTCATTGTGTATGAGCCAACATGACCAAGTTTCTTATGGAGCCAGGGACCTATATTGGGTCCTGGGACCATAGCCTGTACAGGGCGGAGTTGGGCTAGCGCGTCAGCAGCATCATTGCCCGGTGCCAGGGCTGGGCGGTGCCCTGGTACGTGGTAAACAGTATATTGGCCTTCTTGGCCTTTGTCCCATAACTGTTTCCACATCCGTTGTCCCCACAGGGGCCGGTGCCCAATTATCCAGTCTTGCAGGGCCCATTGGGGTATCCACAATGTAAGGCCTCGATACATGGCCCAACTATCTGTACAAATCTGCAAGGGGCTAGGTTTATTCATTAACATCAGCCATATTGCCCATAACTCAGCCCATTGGCTGGATTGGCCTTCTCCGGTCTCATACCAGAAGGCTTTAGTGGCAGGGTTCAGTGCTACTGCAACCCAAGTGGGCGGATTGCCCTTACAAGATCCATCAGCATATCAAGCAGTTTTCGGGGGTGGCCCTTTCCCTTCATGAAAGGGACTGGGCACAGGGTCCACCCCTTGTTGTGGGAGAGTCTGTACATCAGACGCAACAAATTTTACAGGCCCTAACACCTGCTGCAACTCTGCAGCCAAGGGGCTAGTGGTGTATTGGGCTCTCTGTTCCAAATAAGCACCCCACTTCGTCAGAGTTGGGGTTTGGGCAGTTCCCGATCGGGGTTGTTTTGTCCATGTCTGTACCCATCCTGCAATAGGGTATGTGGTCTGCACTTGGACCTCTTGCCTCCCCGTCAGGGGTTCAGTGGCAATCAAGGATGTATAAGTTGCTAGCAACTGTTTTTCAATCAGAGAATAACGACATTTAGCCCCTTTCCATAACTGAGACCAGAATCTTATGGGCACCTTCCGCTGCCCATGTTTCTGCCGTAAGCCCCAGCCATATCCATCATTGTCCACATGGACTGTCAACCAGAAAGGGAGGTCTGGATCTATAGTGCGCAGTGCTTGCGCTTGGGCCACTGCCCTCTTAGTTTTAACAAATGTACATTTGGTCTCATCAGACCAATTTCAGACTTTTCCCTTTTTAATCAGTTTATACAGGGGTTTGGCTATTTGGGCCAAATGAGGAATAAACACCCGCCAGTATCCCAGAAGACCTAAATAAGTCTGTAACTGTTTAACTGTTTTAGGGCGGGAATATGCCTGGATTTTGTCTATTACTGCTTCAGGCAGCACTTTTGTCTTACCCGACCAGACAACATCTAAGAATTTGACAGAATATCCAGGTCCTTGTACTTTGTCCTCGTTCACGGCCCACCTCTAGCCCGCCAGGGCTTCTCGCAGCGCTGTGGCACTGGTTTCCAAATTTGAAAGAGAATCAGAGGTTAGCATTATGTCATCAATATAATGGAACAAGCGGACGGTATCTGGTTTGCTTCATGTAGCCAGGTCCTGGGCCACCAGGCCATGACACAGTGTAGGGCTGTGCAGATACCCCTGTGGCAACACAACAAATGTCCATTGTCTGCCTTCCCAGGTGAAGGCAAACTGTTCTTGGCTCTCAGGGGCTATGTTTATCGAGAAGAATGTATTAGTCAGGTCAACCACATAGTGACAAGTACCCAGTTCATGGGACAGTCGGTCCATTAAATCTGTTATATTTGGCTCCGCGGCATGCATGGGGGGAGTGACTTTATTTAGTTCCCGATAGTCCACTGTCATCCTCCAGGAGCCGTCTGGCTTCCGCACTGGCCATACTGGAGAGTTATATGGGCTATGCGTAGCCCGAATTATATTGGCTTCCTCAAGCATCAGAATAGTCTGTCCTATTTCCTTATGGCCTCCGGGCAATCAATATTGCTGGACATTCACCACTCGTGTGGCCTGTGGCAAAATCAAAGGTGCATGATGAGGATGCCCCCGTACAACTGTTTTCACTACACGGTCTCTCAGGCGAAATTTTTCTTGAGTCGTCTGTATTTGCAATCCTTGCAAAATGTCTATCCCCAGAATGTATTTAGTTACTGGGGATATATGTACTTTATATGCAGCAAGGGGCAGACGGCCAATGCCCCAAATCAGAGTCACTCGTTTAACACATATTTGCTTGTTTCCATATCCTTCTATATCAACCCATGGTCCCTGAAAACGCTCTGGATTTCCATGCACCAATGTAATTTCAGCTCCTGTGTCTACTAGTGCCAGCACTCGCTGTTTATTCATGGGGGACCAGTGAATAGTCAGCTCAACATGTGGCCTCCGGTCGTCGGGGTGCCCCACGTCCCGAACACCTTGGCCTTCCTCCTAGTCTGGGAGGAAATCAGCAAAGGCCACCTCTCGGGCCTGATGGGAGGTTGGCAATGGAGTATATTGTTGCTCAGGCTGTAATTTTTTCCATAAGGCCACCAGCACCTCCAATGGCTGGCCATCTAATTTTACACGGGCCAGGCCAGCTGCCAGTAAATCACACCATATCTGCCGGCGATCTAGCTTTTGGGGCCCTCCTAAAATTGGAGCATTCCCTTTTTTCCTTCTTGGTGTGGACTTTCCTTTCTGTGTCACTGCACGGGAGGAGGGGGTCTTGGACTCACCTTGAGTCTTGGCAGCACGTACCCACTTTTGGCGCACCTCTATGTCCCCCAGACGAGCCAGAGCCTCAGTTACTTCATGAATGGGGCGGTCTACATACGGTGCTAGTAGCGCCGCCATAGTTCCAAACGTTTCCGTTGGGCCATTAGCCAAAATCAAATCTTTAATTCGAGCTGTAAGGAGCTCATTAGCTGGACTACGGAAATGCAAAGAAAACATCATCTGGCGCATGCCCATTTCCCGGATAACTTGCGCTAAGTCTAAATACGTGGTCCATTTACTCACATGTTCAGGCAAGTCCCCTGCACTTTCCCACACAGTGCGTACAGCAGCCATTAACCAGCTTATCAGCGTATGGTTGCCAGCATCAGCATTTGACTGGGGAATAGTTTGTAGCCTCTGCCGCAGTGAGGGGACAGTTGTTATGCTGGCCAGCTGGCTCATCTCCTTTGGAGATAGCTCAGTCTGGTCAGCCCCATCATCCCAAAGGCGCAGTAGCCATGCGGGGATTGACTCACCCATACGCTGCTTGCATTGCTTTGCCAGGTCCCTCAATTCCATTGATGTGTAGGATGTATAGGTGGTTTGTCTTGTCACTTGCCGTGGCCCCGTAGGAATTCCCCCCTGAGCCATGGGCTCCTCCATTTTCATCCGCTGTCTCACCACGGGCTGTAGACGCAGTGGAATGGGGGGAGGGGTTGGGCTTATCACTCCCAGGGGCAGTGGGACCGGAGCTATACAGGCATAGCTGCTCTCAGAGGCGGCGGAGCTAGGACCATGCAGACATCTTTCTGCTGTGCTGAGTCTCTGCTTAAGCGCCTCTTCTTTACACTGTAACTCCTCCACTTGTATCTGTAAATCTCTCATGTCTTGGCTAGCATGCCGTAAAACAGATAAGAACATCTAGGCCACCCTCTCGGCTGCCTCTCGGTGGGCTAATGGGACATTATTTTCTAACAGCTCCAACGCCCTCCGGACGTCATCTGGCCGGGGCGCCACTGTGTCCCAATCCTCAGGCTGAGCCCACATCAGCAAATAGGCTGCCACCGGGTACCATACAGAGGTAGGGGGCCACTTTGCTTCCATCAGAGCATCCCCATCAGGGGCAGGGGGTTCAGAAGGGGCACTCACCTCATCCTGCCGACTACGCCAAGTGTCAGCCGAGGGAGGCTGATGTGGGGTTCTAGGAGGTGAGCGGCCCAAACGAAAAAATGCACGAGGAGTTGCCATACTGCTGGACAGACTTTAACCGGAGACACCATGGGGTTAACAACACTTTATTGCCACAGGGAGGTGCGCGCCTATGATGCACCTGTCCTGCTTTTATCTGTTTTCTGTCAGCACATGCGTGGTCTGAGTTTTTTTGTTCATTAGGCTTACAGAATATCTCTAGCACATGCGTACTTCTATTTTCTTTGTTCTAAATTTTATATAATTGACGCATGCGTGGAGCAATTATTTACTGCATACTACAAACATGCTCTGTAGTCGTGGCCTTGGGTCCCACAGCTTTAACTTATCTCAAGGCTCTGGCCATGGCCTTGGGTCCCACGGCCCTAACTCGTCTCAAGGCCAGCTCACAGAGGGACAAATATAAAACAATGACCAAATATGTAAAATTAGCCATTGTCAGTATGAAAAGTTTGATACAATTTTTATAAGAACAAATTCTATGTATGTTTAATTACACAGGTTTGTATGCATAGCAAATAAATTACCAACGGCTTCATCTCAAATTGTTTGTATTAGTTATCACCTCCAGGGGTAGGGTGGATGAGGATGTAGGACTTTCATTTTTTTAAGTTTATGCATTTCCAGATTCGTTGATTTTTACATAGAATTTATAGCAGTGAATAGAGCAGCGGAGGAAGGGACAATCTTTTCAGTAAGTGGTGCTGAGATAACTACATATTCATATGGGAAAAAATAAACGTTGACCTTATCTCCCCCATGTACAAAAATCAACTCCAGGTGGATTGTAGATCTCAGTGTTAAACACAAAACAATAAAGCTTCTGGAACATATTATATTCATAACCTTGGGGTCATGGTTACACAGTGTTTACTTTATAGCATTTTGTTAAGCTGTAAATTTGTTTGATGAACTCTTTTGTGTGTTATATTTCACCCTCCCGAAGAGGTGGTAAAAAGAGAGGAAGAATGCCTAGTACTCAATGTATTTGCTGAATGGGTTGGGGGTGTGGGATGTGGGTAGAGGGTTTTGCAAAACCAGATAACTGTTGGCTGTCATAATGAGCAAAAAACTGTGACTCACAGGCTTCTTCATACTTTCTGCTGTGATTAGGAATCCATTTTCTTTGCTGAGACCACCCCTCTCCTCGGAAAACACAAAACCAAAATAAAACATAGGTATGAGAGGTTGCGCCAGGAAATCCCCTTTAACCTTCTAAGCTTTATTTTTTTTTTAATCTTGTGATCCTTAACTTTGTAGGGAGTGAGAGGATAGGGTAAAGAAATAAGGTTGGACTTCTTTTCATCCCCTTCACAGTTTAAATTTCACTTAAAAAAGAGCTTCAGAAAACATCAAGTTTCCAATAGACAAGAAGGCACAAATCAGGGAAAACCTAAGAACCGGCAGTGAGGGGACAGCACCTCCGGCCCTATTTCTCAGCTCTCCCTCTGACCTAGAAAAAGGCTGGTGGGAAGCCAGAAAGGAAGAGACATGATTCACGCAAGCACAAGTGGATCAAGGCTAACGGGATTCCTTACTGCCTCTTGGAGTCTTCCTGACGCCGGCCCTCAAGGCAGAAGTTAACCAGGGCCATTCAGGGACCGAGACTCCACTTAATGACCTGGGGAGGGGAGGCAAAGATAGCTCCAGTGAGCCGGTAGGGGCCTAATTTAGTAAAACCTTTTAAGGGGACAGTTGATGGCAGGGACAGGAGTGGAATGAGATGCAACCAGATTTGCTTCATTCCAACTGACATTTCCAGAAAACACGATGGATGAGGAGAGGGGGGGAGTGTGTCTGAACTGAGGTGCAGAGTCCATGAGGGAAAGGAGGGAGTGTGGAAATCCTTTCTTAAACCCAGAGGTATTCAGTCTCTAAACAAGTCCAAGTGTCGTTTACTGAATCATGCAGAAGTGGCTGGAAAGCTCTCAACAAATTTCAGAGGTACATTTGGGAAGGTACAACTTAAAGTATGTAGGCTACATGGTCTAAATAAAATTTGCTTTGGAGGACCTCAGGGACATCTCAGATTGAAAAAGAGAGAGAGTGAGTGTAGGCAAAACTGAGGTTTAACTAGAGGCCTCAGGTGGAAGTTCAACAAAGTAACTAAGACCACAAAGGAATAGTGGTTTCAAACACAAGCAGCCTCCCACTGGCAGACACTGACCTGACACCTTGCAGTATGTCAAGGGCTGCTCTGTGTGGGAGGCCCTGGGTGAATGCAGCCAGGATCTGTTAATTTAATTTAGAAGTGATTCTTCTAAGCAACACTGTATATTTCAAAATCACCAAGGCATTCACTTCTACTTTGAAGCATACCCCTTGTATCCTGGCCACATCCCTGGAGTAAGGAGGGACTATTAACAGAAGTCAGAAATGAGAGCCTAAGCAATTAAAGAACTTGACCAAACGCCAGTGGGGCCCATGGAAAAGCAGTACTCACATTCTCTGGAGACCCTGATGAGGGTGGAGCGAGCAGCAGGCAGGTGGCAGCATCTCTGGGCAGTAGTCTGGATGTCCGCAGACTCAGGGGACAGGGCCTCTCAACGTACGTCAAGCTGTGTGATGTGAGTGTGTAGCGCAGGGGCTGTGATGAGGCACTGGGGCCGGCCAGGAAGAGCTGCTTCTTTCTGAGACTTTCTCAGGATTTGACTGTGGTCCAGAACCTTTCTTCTTCCTGGCTGCAGGTCCTGCTCTGCCTCTTCCCAGCTGAGACGCCCTGGGCACAGTTTCTGTACCTGCACAAGGAAAATATAACTACCTTCTTCCGAGACTGGGTTCACTGCGTCAATAGATTAAAGTGCTCAGCCCCCCGCACGTAGTCCACAGAGCAAAAGTGAAAACCATTCTGGTCTAACAAACAATCCACACACCATCCACCAGCACAACGTGGTGTTCACTGCTGCCGAGGAAACTGGGCTGACTCTAAGCCCTCAATTACACCTGGCCCCTGGCTGCCTACAATACCAATGAGAGCAGCAACTCCTTTGTTCTTGAAACACTTAAAAAAAAAATCCCCTTCCTGCACACTCACGTGGGTCTCCTTCTCCTCTTCCCAACCCTAGATGTTGGGTGCATAGGGGTCAGTCAGAGCCAGTTTTCTCCTGATGCCATCAGGCCCCTGGATGATCTCATCCACCCTGGGGCTACAAGCACCATTTACATCTGGTGCAGCCTGAGTCAGAAGACTCCGACACCCTACTGCCTACGGAGCATCTCCGCTTGGACCTTGCCACAGGTTAGGTTTTCCAGAAACACACTGAGATGAGTTTGGGGTGCAAGATGTTCATTAGAGAGCCTTTCCTGTGAAAGGAAGGGCGAGGAAGGAAGGCGGGGCAGAGGGACCTCCCTCTGGGATACAAGCCTGAAATCGCCTCTGACAACCCAGTGGGCAGTAGGGAGACTTGTGGGGGTACTGCCCATCAGAGGGGGTGCCCACCAGGCCAAGCTGCCCGGCCTTCGCGCCCACCTTGCTCAGCCACCGATGCACGCTGCCCCAGGAAGGGCGTAACCTCAGACAAAATGGTTTCCTGCGGTCTGGGACTAAATGGAAGTTGTGGTCAGGTGGAGACTGTTTGCCAGCTGCACTCCCGCAGCTGGGCAGCAAGTCCCTTCTCAAAGTGGGCGCTGGGCAGGGGGGTCTCCAGGTCTGCCAGATTGTCTAACAGCTGTCTCAGACTCAACAAGTCCAAAACCAAACCCTTGATTTCACCCTGGCCCCCAATCTCTCCTCCCCCATCTTTTTTTTTTAAATCTATCTCTAAATGGTTAAGACCACTAACACTTTGCTGAGGCAACACCCCAGGTCTCAGTATTGACCACTCTTCCTGAAATGCAAACGGTCAATCCATCTGCAAATTCTTTCAGATTTACACCCAAAATATGTCCAGATTCCAACTGATTCTCACCACCTTCACACTGCTCCTCAGCTCGACCACACCCCAGCACCACCCCCAAAGTCAGCTGTGAGCTCGGTAGCCTCTTCTACCCAACCCCTTCCTCCGTTCATCCTTTCTGATCTCTTTTCTACACACAAACCAGGCGATCTGCTCAAAACCAGTCAGTGCTTCCATTCACATTCAAAATGAAATGTTTCCTTACCATGACCTAGGACATCCGGCCCGGCTCTCTCTTCGACATCATCATCTGTTACTTTTCCCACTTGGCACTCCCCTCCCCTCACCCCTCTCTAAAGGTGCGCTGTCCAGCACAGGAGCCACCAGCCGTGACACCTGAAACATGGCAAATTCAGGCTGTTGATGTATGGTTACTGTCAAATACACACTGGATTTTGGAGGTTTGGTACGAAAAAACAAATGAGAAGTTTCTCAGTAATTTTTAACAGTGATTATGTTGAAATGACAGTAGTTTGAATGTATTGGGTTACAAAAAATGTTACTAATTTGGTCCTTTATTTTTTAAAGTGCTCTTTAGAAAACTGAAATCCCCTATCTGCCCTGCGTTGTATTTCTGTCGGGCAGCGCTGCTCTGAACCAGGGGTTAGCAAACCATGGTCTGTGGGCCAAACTCTGCCCACTGCCTGCTTTTGTATGGCCTGTGAGCCAAGTACAGTTTTCACATTTTTCAATGGTTGAAAGTAAAAGAATAGTAATTTGTGACATATGAAAATTATATGAAATTCAAAATTCAGTGTCCATAACAGAATTTTACTGGAAAAGAGCAATCATTTGTTTCTGGATTACCTATGGTTGATTTCACATGACAGGAGCAGAGGTGAGTAGTTCTGACAGAGACATCCTGGCCTGTAGACTCAAAATTATTATCTGGTTATTTATAGAAAAAGCTTGTCAACCCCTGCTCTAAACCCTTTACTTACTTTTTCTTCATAGAACATGTAACTATTGCCTCTTCTGTTATATGATAAACTCGGCAAAGGCCTGCACTTTTCCTCTTTTGTTCAGTGAATTACTGCCAGCACCTAGAACAGTGCCTGGCACATACCAGGTGCTCTGTTGAATCACTACATTTGAAAACTCCAGATTTGGGGGACTGTGTAGGAAACATCTCATTAACGCAAGAACACGAGCCACCACTACTACAATCCACTGCCTCTGTTCCTCAGCCGGGAAAGCTGAGGTTAACTGAGACCCGAGCAAACCCACACATGAGAGGGGAAAGGAAATGCTGACCCTGGGCCTGGTCACCTCCTGGGCTTGAAGACAGAGACCAGTGCTGTGCTAATGACGGGGGGAGCACGGGCTTTAGAAACAAAATGCCTTATTTTATTTTACTTTAATGAATCCCATGATTTTTCATGCTTTTTTGGCCCCTTCTACAGAGGAGAGGTAAAGCTGTCCCAGTTATCAAAAAATTCAAATCTCTTTTTCTTCAGTGGACTGCCCAGCAGTGTGCTTTCATCTGGCGTGTCTCCCGTGTCCCGGGAACCAGCCCCGGAGGCACTTCCTGGGTCGAAGGACTCCGCTGCCTCCAGGAGCGCCGCGTCACTGCCGTCCTCCTCAAAGGACTTCTGGAACAGGTCATAGATCTTCTGCTGCTTTGGGTCCTTCATCGGAGAAAGAAAAGACAAGACGTCAGCACCTGGGCACCAACACTGGCTCCCTCCACCACGGAGGCTGGGGAGAGGACACTAAGGAAGGCAGGGGACCAGCTGGGTGAACTGCTCATCACCCAAGCAGCCTTGGGCCTTCGTGTCTGGTTTCTCATCTTCTCAGCTGCTTGTTGGGGTAAAGAAAAAGAAATCATTGTGAGAACAAAACAAAGAAGCTGCTCTCACACAAATTTATGCTGGGGATATTTTCTCCCTTCTGACTTCATAAATCGGTATTTCAGTACTGAAATAGCCCCCAAGCTCTCACTTCCTTCAAAACCTTCCTCCACTGAGAGGTTAGTTAAGCTGTGATTCAACTCCCAAATCGGTGTGTTCAGCCATGGCTTACACCTGACTTTCAGAGTGGATGTAAAAATACACACACTTAACATATTAGTAAGTAGGTACGTGTGCCTGTTTCTGACTACTCTGAAATTACAAATGATCAAAATGCCTGCCAACTGCATCTGTGCGTTGACAACAATGGTGCAGTGTTAAAATCACACCCAGCAGTTACAACCACAACACACGACAGGCTTGTTTTCATCCGTCTGCTGATCTCTCCGAAATCTAAATTTCCAACCCTGCCCATCCATCATCCAACCCAGAGGCACATATTCAGTATCTCCACTGATATCCCACAGTTCCATAAAATTAAACTTGTTTAAAAACCAAAACCATCCCTCATCTCACTCCTACATCCTCGAACCAGCTCCAGTTCCTGACTTTTGATGGTCTACTACCATTCTCGTAGTCTGCCCGGCTTGCAATCACCAAGGCATCTTGACTCCGTATCTCACACATCACCGCATGGAGTTGCTTTCTGCTTTCTATTCCCTCCTCGATACCTCGTAGGCAGGCTCTTTCCTTGGCCACACCACTTTCTACCTGCCTGGATTTGCAATGGCTTCACTGCACTTCCTGCCTCAGGCCTCCTCCCATTTCAACTGCTCACAGGTCCCTGCCAGGCTCATTTTGCCTCCAGACTATCGTTTGCTTATTTTTAATGGCGGTACTGGAGGTTGAACCCAAGACCCCATGCATGCTAAACATGTGCTCTAACCACTGAGCTATACCTTCCCCCAGACTACCCTTTAACAAGATTTTCTTCACATGTCATTGGGCACCCCTGTGTCTACCTCATCAAGTCTAACGTGGCTTTTCAGGCCCTTTATAATCAGGTCTCAACCTAACTGGCCACTGTTTCTTCACTTTCACAGAAGCCCTCCACACTGGTGAAATGAAGGTCCTTGAAAACGAGTCCTGTAAGGACTCTGGAGTATTCCATAACCTGTCCTCCACCCTCCCTTGCCTTTCAGGATCCCAGCCTTTCAGATAGGAAGAGACATTAGAGATCGTCAAGGTCAGCCCCACAGCGTCCACGTGTCCTCCTCTACCATGTCTTCATCAGCTTCTGTCTGAACAACTGCAAGGTCAAGGAAAGGCCACCTGCAAGGCAGCCCCCTCCAGGAAGAACTGACTGCTCACATGCATTCGAGTATGCTGTGGGAGCACGGTGCGCTAACTTGGAGCACGCGTAACTACATTCCAAGACCAGATGAGTGTGTCACTTCCCCTCTCAGCAGGCAGGCAGGCATAAACCTTTGTTTTTGGCTCCTCTACAGGAAGCAACATTTTCTTTTACTAGAAGTTGATAACATTTCGGCCCTATTTTCATAAAAAAATAAATTGATATAATTATTAATCAAAATAAATGCTGATAAACTCCATCTATATTATTTTGCATTTGTACTTTAGGCAGAATTCTTAACTAATTCAAAGCAACTGAGGGCCAGGCCAATCTGAATAAAAGAGTTATAAATAAACCCATTCTCATGGGCTGAGAATCCTTTAAAGATAAGGCTCTTGCTCTTTAATGGGCACATAATAACCAAGGCTCTGTCAGAACAGTCACCACTGAACTAGAAAGTTCTTTAAAAAAGTTTAAAAATAAGGTTGTTTTAAAATTGGCTTATAAAAGTTGGCTTATTAAATCAACTATACTTCAAAGAAAAATAAAACAGGCTTATTAACTATAAGGATAATTTATACTTAATGTTTAAAAATATGTCCTCCCTACCCTGAGTCATATTTATCCCAATAACTACCTTCTGAAGAGGGAACGTGGTTGCTCAGTAAATGCAAATGAAAGCTCATATCCTCAGACTGAGTCTCAGTATCGCCTACAAGGCTGTGTTGACTTAACCCTCAGCCTCTGATGCGCTGCAATTCCACGGGAAGGCGCAGGCACTTTGATCTCCTGAAGAGCAAGGCCACCTTTCTGCATGAGGCTCAGACCTCTGCCCAAGCCCTCGTGTTAGAAATAGTCCACTCAGGAGCCGCCCTCCAGCAGGCAGTTGCCCCCTAGTCCTCACTGTCCTGCCAACCGTCCGAGCAGGTGAAAGAAGACCAGCACCTCTCACTCCTCTTTATCTGGTTTCATTGAGATGGAGGAGGAAGGGCTGGGGCAACTGCGGCCGCAGAGCTAGGCCAGGGCAGGCCTGCTGGGCCCCGGGCTGCTCTCTCCACAGGCAAACAAGCCACGGAAGGAAAGAAGCCGCTGGCCTCTTTGTCCTCTTGATAATAAGCGGGGCTGTCGCATGGGGAATGCTGGGCGGAGCTGGGACGCCTTCGGCCTTGGGCTGGCTTCCCATGACCCGTGACTGCGAGCGAGACATTGCTCTGCAAGCCTCGGTTCACCCCTTTACAAAGTGGGAGACACCAGGGATAAAATGCAGTGACAGAGGGGAAAATATGCTATATAAAGGCAATACCCCGTGTGAAACACTCCCCATCCTGTGCGGGGGGCGTGTTCCGGTGGCAGGCCTGCTGCTTGGTGTTGCTGTGCGTTTTTTTGCAACAACACAAGGGGAGTTTTCTGTCAGTTTCTAATGGCCTGATGGAAGAGGCAGCATTTGGAGGCTCTGGTTTTATGAGGATCTAGGTGGGCGTGTCAGAAGCAGCAGGCCTTAATGCCAGCACTTCTGCATAAGGGGAGGCAGACACAATTGAACCAAGAATGACTGCAGCCATCACTTTAGCTCCTGGGCTGTGGGAGGTCCCCAGGAGTGATTCACACCCTCCCTCCCAGGACCACAGGACGCTGAGCAGGCAGCTCAAGGCCTCCCTCTGCCCCCGGGGTACGTGCTGGTGGTACCTTGTAGAAATAACCTGTGGCTTCTGTCATTTCTGAAAAATTGGTCTCAGAAAGCCCGGCTTCCCCCAGAACTTTAATCTTCTCTTGAATCAGGGGCCTGTTGGGGAGAAACGAGCTTCAGTGGAAACAACCTGCACAGAACCAGCAGACCGATTAAAATGACACCACCCCCTGTTCTCATGGGACCGCGACAGGCTTACTGTTTCACACCTTTGCACCTTTCCAGGCACAAGTGCCCATCCTGAAATAGTTACCTCCTCTCTACTGTAAACTGACCAATTCAGGGCTCATATCATCAGGCTCAAAATTCTTTCCACTGGAAGATGTGTAGGAAATGAATGCCATTACAACATTTTGAACCTGGCGCTGTTGTGAGCTGCCCAATTAACAAATCCACTAACAAAGAGAGGGAAGTAGGGGCAACCTGTGCACGCCATAAAGGTAGGGTGATGCCTTAGTCATAAGTGTGGAAACAGAGATAAGTAGTGGAAACTAATGAGACAATCAAGAAACTCAGTATCAGGAAGGGGGATGTGGGATTAGGGAGGAGGCATTTGGGGACTTTTCTTGCTGAGGTAGTGGACATGAAATCCCAGAGCTGGAAGTTTTACCCCAGCTCTGCTAAGGAGGCACTACATGGCCCAGGGTGAGCCACCTTCTCCCACTGGCCCGGCAGCAGCACTGCAGGATGTGGCCTCATGGTACCGACGCATGTCATGAAGGGAAAAGGGGGCCATTTCCCTGTCTCAGCAAGCGCCCTCCTGCTTAGGAACAGGGTGTTTTACAAACTAAAGTCCACCGATTTTATCCCAAGTTCCCCTCCCTTATCTCAGGCCAGTGGGAAGGAACCACATCCCCTTATTCCTACGAGATTTCCTCATGCTCCCTGCAGCCACCAGTAATGCTGCGTAGGAGGCCAAACAGGGTCGTGATGAAAGAGGGTGGGCCCTACTAACAGGTCTTCTGTGGGGATCCCTGAAGTCCTCAGCAAAAGCAGAAGCTCTCGGGAGCAAAGGAAATCTGTCACTGGTGTCAACCCCAGCTGCCGGGCCAGCCAGAGGCGTTACCAAAGGTAGTCGTCAGCCGTGCCTCTCGCCACGAGGTAGTGGATGCCCACGGAGTTCAACTGTCCGATGCGGTGCACCCGGTCCTCAGCCTGGATCAGCACCTGCCAGGCAAGGATGGGATGCATGGAGGTCAAGCCCGGGAGCGGCTCAGCCCAGCACAGCAGGCAACCTCTTGCCCCTGCGCCACCCGACTCCCAGCCCTTCCTCCTCACTGCACGTCACATGGCAGAGGGCCTGTGAGGCTCTACCCACAAAGGACCTGACAGCTGATAAAAGGGAGAAGCAAACGCAACACTGCTCAGGGAACTCAATCTGCAGCTGGGTAGCTGCAGATGGCCCTTCCACGTCAGGCCTGGTGCTGGGCGCTGCGGAGGGAGAACGAGCTTTAGCTCTGCCACCAGCCGTGACCAAGGGCAGACAGACTCGGCACACTTTTATTCTTCCTCCGTGGAACAAATAAAGTTATCTTCTAAATAAATAAAAGTACCGCACCCAGGGAGAGGCCATATATCATCAGGGGTAGGGGGTAATGGATAGAAAATTGTGGTATATGCATACAATGGAATATTAGCAGCAGTAAAAAGGAACGAACTACTGATACACATAATAACACGTATGAATCTCAAAATATATTGAGTGAGAGAAATCAGGTTTAAAAAAAGAGTACACACTGTATGAGTCTACATTTATATAAAGCTCTAAAAATGCTTTTTTATGTGTAGGTAAACCCTACAATGAATACTAAGAACTCAGAGCATGGTTTCTGTTATAAATGCCTTCAGCCTCCAAGTCCTCCCACTGTTACAGCTGTTGCCTATGTGTGGTCACTGAGAGCCATACCGAGTCAGAACGGAAGGGAAGAACTTTCTGGAGTTCAGGAGAAAAGCTTAAGTCCAAACAAATGTCTTCCATCTGCTGCCACAGCCCTCAGCTGATCAGATAAGGCCAGTGGGCACCACAACTGCGTTCAAGGAACACCCACCAGTCACTCCGCTGTGGCCCCACGGGTAAAGCGGCTCATGAGGGTGGTCGATAAACGGTGCTCATGCTAGGAAGCCAGAGTCCTGGGCTGGGGCCTGGGCTGCCAGGTGCTCCCCTTTAAGTGACAGCTGTGCTCTTGAATTCTCTGTGCCCCAATTTCTTCATAGAGAGATGGAGCCTGACATTCCTCCTAAAACGTCAGTCTTCCCATCGATAATAAGAAGGAGTTGATAATGCTACAGTAATAATCCAACCCAGTAGGTTGCTGTGAAGATCCAATACCTGGCCAACGAACTTAAAGACAGACATATGGAAAGTACAAACGTGTTTCTGAGGCTTAACAGAAATGGAGGGAAGAAGATGAAACTGGCACCAGGGACAGAGCCCAGAAACCCTGCCTTCCCCCACTGACACTAGCTCCCTCCTCCCCGCAACCCAGGGCATGCCCCTTACCCCTGGGTTCCAGAATAACTCTGCGAACACCACCAGCTCAGCTGAGGAGAAGGTGAGGCCCATGTTGGCGGCAGTGATGGACAGCACAGCCACGGCGTGCCCCTGGGACTGCTGGAACTGCTGGCACAGGTCCTCACGGTCGGCCGAGGGGGTGGAGCCATCGATGCGGATGTGCTGCACGCGCTGCCGAACAAGGGAGGGACACAAGGTGGGCTGCACGGTGCCAGGCCAGCCTTGGGGGCACAGCTCCAGGGACAGAGCCCCGCGCTGCTCTGGCTCAAAGCTGGCGGAGCATCGAGCTGTCACTTGGTACTGCTTCCCAAGCTTCTTTTCTGGTCTTTCCTTTGCTTTCAAATTGAAACTTGTGTTGAGACAATCGAAGATTCACATGCAGTTTAAACAATAATACAGAGAGATTCCTTGTACATTTTGCCAGTTTCCCCTGGCATTAGTAACACTGGCAAAACTATAGCATAACATCACAACTAGTATACTAACTTTGCTACAATCCACTGATCTTATCCAGATTTCCCCACTTATACTTAAACTTGTGTGTATTTTATACAATTTTATCTCGCAGGTGGGTTTTCACGTACCCACCTTCACAGCAGAGATAGTGAACAGTTCTAACATCACAGGGATGCTCTATAGCCCTTGTATAGCCACACCCATCTCCCTCCTGCTTCCCCTCACTCACCCGTCCCTAAACAATCCGTCCTGCCTTTCTAAAATGTTCCATAATGTTGTATAAGTGGAGTCACACACTGGGTAATCTTTGGGGTTGGGCTCTTTAAACTCAGCATCACTACCCGGAGACTCATCCAAGTCATTGCACATATGGACACTTCACATGCACTGGTGACTCATTCCTCCTCATTGCTGAGCAGCGTTCCATGGCATGGATGTACCACAGTGTAGCCACTCACCTCTGGAAGGACATCTGGGCTGGTTCTAGCTTTGCACTGCTACAAATAAAGCTACCATGAATATCTGGGTACAAGTTTCTCTGTGAACATAAGTTTTCATTCCTTTGAGATAAACACCCAGGAGTCAACTGCTGGATCTTATCTGACAGTTGAAGGTTTAGTTCAACTTATTTTAGGCATTTATTTATTTTTTTAATGATAAAGACAGAAATTATAATGATAACATACATCATTCTAATGATAAAGACAAGAAAAATAAAAATTAGTAATATTACCCATCCATTTTTTCCTGTCACTCTTCTCAATGTGTATGACATATTTTTTAAATAAAAAGTTTTACATCTTGCTTTTCTCCAATAAACATTATGTTGTAAATAAAGTAAGTTATTAAAAAGTTTTCTAAAACATGATTTTTAGTGGCTGTATAATATTTCATTATGCAACAATAGTATAATTTAACCATTCATCTCCTTCCTCACATTTGGGTTTTTTTTTTTTAATTTTCGCTAAAAAAGAAGGGTTGGCAAATATCCACCAAATTGTTGTCTATGCTCATAATGGAATACTACTCAGCAATAAAAAGGAATGAACTGTTGATACACACAATAACATGTATGAATCTCAAAATATGTTGAGTGAGGGAAATCAGGTTAAAAAAAGAGCACACACTGTATGATTCCACATTTATATAAAGCTCTAAAAATGCAAACTAGTCTACAGTGACAGAGAGCAGATGCGTGGCGGCCTGGAGCTGGGAGGATGGGGAGAAACAGGCAATACAAAGGGCACAAGGAAACTTCTGGGGCTGACAGATACATTCACTACTGTATGGCTGTTAGCATCACTGGAGCCATCTTGGGCCCATTCAGTTCCTCCTGTCCTTCCACTGATCCTTACCTGGGGCTGTACTGTGCAATAAATTTCTTTGTCATCCAGGGCTTTGTAGTTAACAGATACTGTTTAATGATCATTGGGTCCAAGTGGCCTCTACACTCGGTTAGTCTCTAAACAATGACAACGACCTTTGATGCTGTATTCCCGACGCTCATGATACTAGTTACCCATCATAAATCTTGACTTAGGGAGGCACTTCCTGTCTCCAAGCACACACCCCTGTACCCTAGGTTAGCTATAAAACCATCCCAGCGGCTCCTTGGCATTGCAGAGAGCAGCTGCAAATGCTTCTGGATCACCATCCACCCAGTCCTACCCTGTATGTAAATTCTACTCTGTAATAAACTGATCCATTGATTATGTGGAGCTGCCTGCCTTGTTTTTCAGTCTCAAGATACCTTCTCAGTTTGGCAGGCATTTTTCATTCTCTCTGCCCTCCAACAACTATCTTGACTCTTACCCAGTTGTACACTTCAAATATGTAGTTTATTGCATGGTAATTATACCTCAATAAAGCTTATTAATACAAAAAATTTTAAAGAGATGGGTTAAAATAAACCCGTTCATGGTTCTTTGTCTATACTTGGTCATTTCCTTAGACTAGACTACTAAAAATCAAAGTGCATGGCAAAAGAGAAAAACTTCATTGACACCTCCTGACATGACCACTGAATTACTTTCCAATAAGTAACATATAAGCATGTCCAGCTCACTGCATTGTTATCAATAGTGAGCCCTGTGTATTTTTAAAACCTCTGCTGGTTTGATAGGTTTTAAAAATTATCTCATTTTAATTTTCATTTATTTGATTACTACTGGAGTTGAAATTTTTCGTATTTCAGATTCTTAGCAGGTCCAGTGATCTCCACAAAAAAGAATTGATCTGCATCATTGTTTTTTATGGATGAATGGACTATTATTTAATGGGACACCTACTGATGAACATTTGGGCTTCTAATTATTCAATATTATAAATAACAACATGACTAATATTCTTGTACATAAATCTTCCTGACTGGTCTGGTTATTTCCTTAGGATAAATTTCTAGAAAAGGAGCTTGGAAAAATTCATGTGCACATTAAGTTATTGCCAAATTGCTCTACCAAAACAATGTACCAAATGTGTAAAGGAACAATGATTTAACCACTGTGTATGTGTGACAGTACAGACCCAAATTTTTAGTAATCTGAATAATTTTTTCCTTTGTAATTTCTTTCATTGTTTTTATGCTTAGAAAGTCATTCACCCATCCAGTGATCAGGTATGTGTTCATTTATATTTTCTTCTAATACTTTATGTTTCAAAAAGTTTTGATTCATCTGGAATTTAATAAACAGTGAATTAAAATTTCAGTTAAGTTCTCTACCCAATTATTTAGCCATTACCCAAACTTTATTTGTTGAATAAATTAAATCTGATTTGTGATGACTTCTTGGTCACATATTTGTTTTTTATTTATATTAAAAGGCTATCTATTAATTCCACACATCTGTCCACCAGTTCTTGAACCAGCATGACTGAGTTTTACAATAGGGACAAGTCTGGAGGGACAAGTCTATCAACATTGCTTCTCTTTCTCAAAGGTGTCTTAGATATTATATTGCTCATGCTTATTTTTTTTGAGACTCCTTTAGAATAACAGTGTAAATTTCCTTTAGAAAAATCTGATGGGAATTTTTATTAGACTTGAATTGAACCTACAAAATAACTTGAGACGGATAGACATTTTTACACTTTTTAGCCTTTACAGAGAAGAATATGGCATAAGTCTTTCCAATTCTTCATTAGTTTCTACCCTCTTCTTGGTGAGATTATTATTAATTACTTTTTATTTTCTTGTTGCTGTGAACTTAGCTTTTTCCCATTACATTAACTAATTAGTTACAGCCGATACATTAAAAAAAGCAATTTATTTTAGTTTATTTGGAATTCAAGTACCCTACTAAACTTTTATGCATTCTAACAGTTTTCTAATTAATTTGGTTTCTTGAAATTGGAAACAGTTCTGATTTTTCCTTTCCAGGGAATGAACTATTAATTCTATTGGCTGGCTTCCTGTATCACATTATATACAAAATTCAAGTCCACCTCTAAGATTTTCAGAAAAAAACAAAACAAACAAACAAAACAACAACAACAAAAAAAACAAAAACACCCCTGTCCTCCCCTAGCCCAAAAACAAACAAACAAACAAAAAACCAGAAGAAAATCTTCATGACCTCAAGTACGGAAAGATTTCTTAAACCAGTCATAGAAGTTAAAAACCATAAAGAAAAAAACTACAAGCATATGTGAAATATATTATAATTAAAAATTAAAATAAAAATGTAAAACTGTCCAATAGAAACAAAGTGAAAACACAGATCATAATTGGCAAAGGACTGACATCTAGAATTTATGAAGACTATTTCCAAATCAGTAAGAAAGAGACAAATAATCAACAGGCAAAGGACACAAATCAGAATGCTTACAGAAAAGAGCCTGAAATGATACTAAACATATAAAAAGATATGCCTTTTACTGGTGGTCAGGGAAAGGCAAATTAAAGTAAGAATGAAATGAGACTTCATTTCAAAAGTAAAAAGTCTGATTAATACAAAGTGTTGATGAGTACACAGAACAGCAGGAATTCTCAAATGCTCCTGGTGGGATTACAAATTTGAATAACCACCTTGGAGAGCAATTTGACAATACCTAGTAGAGTGGAGGATAAGCCTATCCAAGGGTCGTGCAAGATCATTCCTGGACATGCCTATGTACACACACAAGGCATACTTATGTGTGTACACATATGTACAAAAATGTATTTCCATACTTACTTACAACCACAACATGGAAGCAACCTAAATGTCCATCAACAGATGACTGGATAAAGAAGTTGTCATGTATATATACAATGGAATACTACTCAGCCATAAGAAATAATAAAATAATGCATTGGCAGCATCATAGATGGACATGGAGATTGTCATTCTAAGTGAAGTAAGCCAGAAAGAGAAAGAAAAATACCATATATCACTTATGTGTAGAATCTAAAAAAAAAAACAAAAACCCACAAATGAACTTATTTAAAAAACAGAGACAGACTCACAGACATAGAAGACAAACTTATGGTTACAGAGGTAGGAGGGAGTGGGGAGGATTAAACTGGGAGCTCACAATTTGTAGCTAACCACTACATATAAAACAGATAAACAGCAACGTCCTACTGCATAGCACAATAACTTGTAATGGCCTATAATGAAAAAGAATATGAAAAGGAATATACATATGGATAAATGAATCAGTATGCTGTACATGAGAAATTAACACAACATTGTAAATCGACCATACTTCAATAAAAATTAGCATAATAGCAAAAACTGTAAATAAAATTCAACATCCATCAGCAGGAGAATGGTATAGTTATTCAATGAGATACTATTCAGTAATTACAGTGAGTGAACTAAACCTGTAATGCTATGTAGAGAAATCTCTAAAACAAGGTTGAACAAAAAAGTAAACTGCAAGATACACTATGATGCTGTTCATGTAAATATATTGCTATATATTGGTGGCTATATATTGCTCAGGGATACCTACTTTTAGAGTGAAGTATTACAATATTGGAGGGGAAAGATTCAGCATAGCGATTTCCCCCAGGGAGGAAGGGACAGGAATAAATTAGAGGGTTATCTTATTACTTAAAAAATAAACTTTGAAATAAATACGGCAAAATTTTCATTTATTAAATCTGGATGGGGGACTCAGAGATGTTTGTTGTATATTTCCCTGTACTCTTCTGTGTATTTGAAATAGTATGTAAATGTAAGAGACGAAGAAAGACCAAAGGAAATTTATGGCCTGAAATTTAACCAAAAAGGAAAAGGGAGGGGAAAATATGATGTGTTTAGTTTTAATAAAGATCCTTGGAAATCATTCTAGACATTTTCTACTCAATTTAATGAGAGCCATAAAACCCTGTGCTGAAGTTTGCGCTCAGCCACATGCAATGAGTAAAGCCACCCTGACAGCAATAGGAGGAGCAAAAGGAGGGGGAAAGGACGCATCTCTACACAAGAGAACAACTTTTGCTGCCTCCTGTCTTGTCAATCTTGTAATTATTTACACAGAATAATGGAAGACCCAGTGGGAGATGTTCCCACAGTGAGACTCCTGGGATATCGGTGTAAAGCTTGAGGGAAGCTGAATGACACTGCTGGGAAAATATTTTGATCCCACCCTGGTTCTGTAAGCAAGAAAAACTCTTCAGAAAGTCTTCAGCAATGTTTCTGGAAACCATCATCTCACTTCTTTGCTCAGATCGGACCTTGGCCTGCTCGGAACAGTTCAGCACCCAACACACAAACTGAAAAGCGTCCTGTGTTGAATTTCCAAGGGAGCTTACCTTCCTCTCAAGCTGTTTCGTAATTGCATCCAGAACCACCTTATGGTGTGCAAACACTAGAAACTTCTCTCTTCCACTTTCCAGTAGGTCCAGGATGTATTCACTGTATTGGACAATGACAAGACAATAAACTAAACATACACTCACCTGCTGAGGCTATTCCTGCATCTGCAGAAGACACCTTTGGGGTACCTGCCCTCCGGGGGCCTCTCTCCCCCTTCTCTGAGAGCTGACCTGTCCCCCTTTCCCTCAGGAGCTGTGGGGACATCATCATCTGAGTTCCTCCACACTCTTTAGTCATCTCCCAAACACAAATCAATTGAAGTTTTCTTATGTTTTATGTGTCTCCGATAGGTTGCTGAAACATTTGTATTGCCTGGGGTCACGGAAGATAATTAACAGTTTGCACTCTGGCTGCTACTATCATTGTCTCGTGTTTTCAATAAAAACTGAAGTGTCGTCTGTAGATCTGAAAATGCCTGGGCAAGGATTAAGAGATTCTTGACAGTAATCAAATTCTTGGAAGTATAACACTGAAACATAAGTAATAATACTGAAAAGACAGTCAAGGATAGCTTTTTAGCTCCTTCCCACATCAGACCGCAAACTACAGGCCAGCAATTAATTTAGTGGTAGATTTTCTGAGGCCAAGAACTATGGGGTGAAAGGCCTTATTTGCTTGGTCTTTATTCTCCCTTAATTTACTTCTCTTCCATCTACTGTGTTTTTTCTGCTCCTTATCTTTAGCTGTGGCCTGAAAAGAAAGTAGCTCCCCCCAGGAGTTGCAGGAAGGAGAGTCACCCAGTCAGCAGCCCCTTGCCCTGGGACTGGTGCCCTGCGGAGAGTTCCCAATTCCAGCACAGGTCACTGCTCTGGCAGGGGCAGCGGGAAGGTGTGCCTCCCCGGACAGGACACAAGGAGCACTCGCTCTGCCTGAGGCCGTCCCCACACCCGGGTGCATCCGGGCAGAGAACAGACATCGCTCTCCTTGGGAAAGGATGAATCTCCAGGGTCTCCTATTATAATATTATAGGCAGGTGGTGGAAAGGTAAGTGGACTGTCTTCTAAACAGCTAAGAATTATTTTCAAACAACACTATGGCCAACCAGGGCATGGATTTGAGTTCAATCTGTGAATTGTTGGTACTAATAGAATCTAAACTTTAATTAGTTTGAGAGACATAAAATTTGCCATGACACAAGCAAAAAAGTTTATTGCTATAGCATCAGCAAGTCACAAGGCCATAAAAGAAGTGTGGCCAGCCCATAAACACCACAGCTCCCAATCTTCCTAATGTTTCTCTCCCCGCTACATCTCAGACATGACGTTGTCACTCTGCCCTTCCTCACATCCCTAAGCTAAGGCTGCAAACACTTGCCAACCACAATAACCTTGGCTTTTATAGTGGAAGATGTCCATTAAAATGAAAACAACAGCAAAAAGGGGAAGAAAAGCAACTATTAGAGGAAATTGGGGTCGTAAGATTTATAACCTAATTTCTACTTACTAACTGTGTGATTCTGAAGTTCAGAGATTTATATGAGATTTGCTCAATTTCTGCATTTTAAAAATGGGGCCAAACAAGGAAATAGTCTTACTTCTCTTAAAAAAAATTGGGGCCAAAAGAACTTTTATTGATCTCACAAAGAGGCTGTAAATGTGAAATGAGTTAACAGATGTCAAAATTGCTGGAAACTATAAAGCACTGTATAATTTATCATGGATTTCTGAAAAAGCATGATAAGGTATGTTATGGACTGAAAGTCTGTGTCCCTCCCCTTCTCCCCGTGCCCCCAGTTCATATGTTGAAATCTTAACCCCCAAGGTGATGGCAGTGGGAGGCTGGGGATGGTACTGGGAGGAGATGGAGTTAGTGCTCTTATAAAGGAGACCTTAGGGAGCACCCCTGTCCCGTCCACCATGTGAGGACACAGTGAGAAGATGGTTGTCTAGGATCCAGGAAGAGAACTCTCACCAGACCCTGAATCTGCCAGTGCCTTGAACTTGGCCTTCCCAGCCTCTAGGATGGCGAGAAATAGCTATTTGTGGTTTAAGGCAGATGGCCTATGATATTTTTGTTAAAGCAGCACAAACGGACTCAAGACAAGGTGCTACTGAAGTTTATCTATAAGGTGGAAAAATGGCTAGATTTAAAATTTCTAAAGGCAATGGGTGGTTCTGGGCCCAGCACTCAAGGAGCCTGGATTTCTTTGGTCACAAGCCGAGAAAGCGAGGGAGAGGCTCACACCCTTGCCATCTGTTACTCAGCAGCACGTGAGAAATGGGTCGGTGGGGGCAATTCAGAGTAGTTTCTGAGAGAGAAGTTTCCAGGCCATAAAAACCACATCTGGAGTTCATCAGCCTCCTAAGGGCATCATAAATGAAAAGGGCAGCAGCCAGCGGGTGAGGGCGCAGTCTTCGTGGGGAGTCTTGGATTTGAACAATGCAGTGAGCTCACTCTCAGACCACATTTAAGGGTGCGGAGGGAGAGGCTGGTGAGGCTGGAAGATGTGGAGGCTGAGTGAGAGGGCGGGGCAGGCTGTGTGTCCCAATTTATCCACGGATCTCGGTCCCCACAGCCAATCTGGCACCGCTCAACCCACACGGAGCTCATTGTCATTGTAATCTAACCACTGGGACCATTATTCTGCCAGAGTCTCACATGAACGTTAAACAAAAAATGAGGCAAGCTGCATGTCGTTAGCATCGCTTCGAGTTTCTACCACAGTGATGTGTGAACGGCTGTGGGTTTTTCTTTCTTTAGCAAAGGCAGACAATTGAGATTTTTTTTCAGGTCAGTGAAGAATTTTAAGAACAGAAATGATTACCTCAGCTTTAGTTCATAAGGCAGAAGAAGAACCAAGTGTGACAACGGCCACTTGCCCGTATCTTTTGAACACCTTTGACATTCGCCCTTTCTCATTTAGGTAAATGATGGCTGAAACACGACGTCTGCGGAGAAGACCAGAGGATCCTGGTCTTCCATGAAATCCCTAATTTTTTCCTACAGGCAAGTGACCACAGTTCTCCTGGTGAGAGGGAAACTTCCCTTCAGTGTTTGGGTCCACCTTCCACATCAGGGGCTGCGGCTTCAGCTCACTGGGGTTAAGACAGGATCTCACAGGGACCCCAAGCACATCCTGATCGTGCTCCAGTGACAGGCCTACATCTGCCTCTCGGGTGCTAAGTCTGTGGTGCCCTAAACCTGATACTCAAGGCAGCTATGATTCAAATCTGTCAACTCTAATCACTTCTTACAGAGCAATAAAACCATCCTGGCTGACTAAGGTAACAGGTGTTTCTTTTTTAGAAAGAGCGCGAGAGAAGTCACGCTTGGTGACCACTTACATGACAGATGGGATTTTAGCTTCAGCTGTTCTGTTGAAGAAGAGAATGAGGGCTTCTTTCTGCTGCTGTTTCTGTGGAAGGAGAAATTGAGAATTTGGTCTCCTGCTCTGAGAACTCTGAGGTAGGCTGATGTCATTATCACCACCACGAGCTTCACACATCCTAACATCAATCGTCAGAGCCAAGAGACCCTGACTTATCCACTTGCTTTAGCCAAGCCACAGGAACTGTCTGGGCTTTGGTTTTGTCCTGGGAGACATGGCATTATAGCTACTCTGTCATCCTTCGAGAACAGCTGTGAGAATCCAAAATGCGGCAAGGAACATGAAAGTTCTTTGGAAAGGCATTTCAGGTAGGGCCTCAGCATCCATACCAAGCTCAGGTGCTCGGCTGAAATGCAGCCTTGCTAAGCACACCTATTTACTACAGGCATTACAACCGAGTGACAACTTACACATGACATTGGCCCCAGGTGTGCCCCCCACCCTCCCTTTTCACCTGCCCAGTTGTATCCACACCCAACTGACTAAGCTCACCTCCAAGATTTACTGAATCAATTCCAACCAACCCCAACTAGTCTATTCTAGTATCATCTCAAAACTATTATTCACGCATTTCTGGCCTGTCTCTACATAAAGTAATTGACTTCAAGAGGAAACCGTATTTTCTTTGTAGTCTGTATCTAAATAAATCCCAATAAAGAATGCTAACACAGGAGATGCTTAGTTTCCTGACAATATGAGACAACACTTACTGTCACTCTTGAGTTCCCAGAGATGACAGACACTCTTACCATCAGTGGTAGGGCAGCCGTCTCCTTCCACTGGCCAGCCTGGGTTTACAGATACCCCCACTTTTGGGTTCTGGGCCCTGTGAGGCCAGTGACCAACCTGGCAACTTTGGTTCTTCACAGAACAAAGCAGTAATAACACCTATGGCCCTGAACTCATCAATAACTCAGGAAACAGCCACAGCCAGACTGTACCTTAAATTACAGACACCGCAGACGGTGAGAAAAGCTACCTGCTCAAAATAGTTTTTTGCCTTTAAACAGCATCTTCCCTCTAGGCCTTGACAAGAAGGAAGAAGAGACCCAGAAACCACAGGAATCCACAGGGACACTGACAGGCAGTGGATCCATTTTATGTTCTGTGTGTCATGGCAGTGGTGGCCACCGTCCATTCTATTTGGGGGCAGCAGTTCAACTGAACAACTCAAACTTCCTGGGAACTCATGTTGAAGAGGTGATTCTGTGTGTGTATGTGTGTCTTAACACGCTTCTCAGCCCCACGCCCAGTCAGGACTCAGACACATGCACAACTTTGTGAGTGTGGCCCATGAGCTCACACGAAGTCCATTCGTGGCCCTCAAAGGGTTCCCTGCAGCAGGTTAGGCCCTCCAACCGAACGCGTCCCCAGCAGGACACGTGGAAGGGCTAGACAGTGTCAGGCTTCCGTATGATGACCTCACCTACCGTGTGGACCCCTCAAGCAGACTGCACCCCACTCATCCTCAATCTACAATTTTACTCCCGAGTCCTTCAGAGACTCTTGGCAGGCCCTTCCCTCTGACCTACACCCACTCACTCCACACTTGCTAATAAGAAAGGGGGAGGGCAAAACAAACAGATGGAGAAATGGTGAAAAGCACTTTCAGAAACCTTGCCCCAAGATTTAACACGTAGAGCTGATGTGGGTGTGAGAAAACAAACATCCTTATCACACTCGGCTGGGGGGATGGTCCCCCGGGCTAACCCTTTTGGGGATGATTTGTCAGTACGGTTCCAAAAGCTTTCAAAATATGCCCATACCCTACGATGCAGCAACTTATTACCCCTTAAGATTTATCCTCATGATACAACTGGAGGTATACAAATTCATAACTGCTTTTTCAGTGCAGTATTACTTAGAATAGTGAACAACTGAAATCACTTAAATGTCCAACTAAAAATGATTGGCAAAATTATAATACAGCCAGGTGAGAATCACCAGGCAGCCTTCAAATACTATACTTCAAAAGAATATATATCATGGAAAAGCGTACAGATACAGTTTTGCAACCTGCTTTCCTCCCCACTTGATGTATCTTTATAAAATCCCAATTCTGCTTTTAAAATACATATGTTGCTCATTACATACATAAGCTACATATATATTTCTATATAAATATATATTTTAAAGCCAAATACACATATATTTTATAAAAAAAATACCCTAGTATATATGTCAAAATTACGTAATACAAAAACGAGTGAATCTTTTTTATGGTATAGTAATAAAAAACATTTAATAAATGTTACTTATTATAAGTAATTTTCTTTTTTTCAGAATTTATACAATAGACATCTATTATATTTTTAATGTGGGAGAAATCAATAGATTTATCTTAAGGAAAAAAAGCTCCCAAAACTGAGTAGACATAATACTAATCCATTTAATGATCTCACTTCTTTTGCCAGCCATGGGCTGGGAAATTTTAAATAACCTGCATTCTTTGTTCCTGCCTCCTAGACTTTTATTAAATTAGACCCACTGGGATTCTGAATTTATTTTTCTATGCTGGAATTTGAGTGGATTGTCAAACAGCAGAAAGGTGAGCTGATACTGTCACCAGGAAACCTGCACGGACTAGCTCCACTTTTCTGCTCCTGGTCTTGCTGATCAAAAAATGGCTTTAGACGGAAGATGATTAGAGTCTGTTTTTCTTAGCCTGTGAAGAGCTATATATTATTTCAGCTGAAAAATGAGAAAAAGCTTTCGCTGTGCATTATGTTTTATAAATTGGCTGCTTCACCTCGGCTTCTGTGATTTAAAGCTTTTCAAAAAATGTCTTCCTCCAGATGGGAAGGTGTGAGGGAACAAAGAAAGACTCTCTTCTTAACAGGCCAGCAGAGCTTTGCTGGAACCACTATAATGTGCAAAATTGCACGGAAACTTGGGGCTACAGAGTCACTGTAAAAACGGTGGTGGTGCTGGGGTGCTTTCTGTAGATTCACCGACTAAAACCATAAAACCGTGATCCTCCATTTTAAGTCTTTCAGCTCCAGATTTCACAGCCATTCACGGTTCGGAAGGCATGTCAATGGTCATCTGGTCCAAGCCCCGGCCGGCACCGGCTCCCCTTCCTGAGTTAAGCTGTGGGGGTGCTCCCAGTTGGAGTCATGGTGTGCAGAGGCACCAAATCCAGGGCTTTATGGTAAGAAAGGTTCTGATGTTCTAAAGTGTCATGCTCATAAATTCATTTGCCACTTGGATTTTCTATTATAAAAATGAATTTACATTAAAGAACAAAAAAGAAAACCAAATTTTCAAGGATTTATCTTATTATCGAAAAGAATTTAGTATCTGGTTTGAGCGTCATGCTGAAGGTAATTTGTACCAGCTCAATTTCTCTCTTAGGGACAATCTCTAATGTCCCCAGATGCCAAGGAAGCACATAGCAACTCCTAAGCACTGGACTGGGAAGAGCTCTAGTTTCCTTCTCCACTGGATTCTTTAAGAATGACACCGCAATTTAAGGCTTGTTTTCACAGTCTGCAAAATAGCATTTAGATTCTGGGGTGAAGAAGCAGAGACCACAATCACACAACAGGTGGGACACAGAGCAACTGCCACTAGCCTTTCGTACTTTCTGGCACCAACCCTGTGAGGCAGGTCGTGGCTCCCCTTTTAGGTAAGATGAGGAATTTTCATAGCTATGGGAAGTTATAAACACCGAACATTCCTCATTTCCATAGCTCAGACTTGTCAATTTCATATCCTTGCCTGTAAACTCAGAAATCAAACTTGCAGGTTACACCTACAATCATCTTTGGAAAGAGCCACTCACCTAACTATACACATTGGTGGAAAGTTTAAAAAATGGTTTCAAACCTTGCTGCACTAAGTTCAAGATTCCCATACATCTTTGTCTTCTTTTTCTTTTTGGCCATACTACACAATTTACAGTTGCCTCTTGACCTTCTGTGACTTTCCTCCTCAATTCAAATGTTCACTGACCACTTTGTCAATTGTCTACACTGGCTGTTCTCCACCTGGTTCAGGAGGTGGACTGGGTACACAGCAGGATGTTCTCTGGGGATTCCCATGGACTACTGACAGACTTTCTTCTGTCACACAAGGAACTAAAACATAGCATTTTATAAACATTCAGTTCTTTACATCTAAAAATATCACACATCTGAATTTTTTCCATCAATATTATATATGCTATTCATGTCCATTGGTTTTCTTGTCTGTAGAGTTTATTAGGGGGCAAGTTAGTAGACATTAAGGTTTAATAAAGTTCTAAGAAAACATTTTACATTGGAAAGAAAAACTATTCATTGAGTTTTTATCTATAGAAATCAGAAAAAGACCACCAGCACTGATTCTAGCAACAGAACACCCTGGTTCGGCTCCAGGGTTCCACCGAAATACAATTTGAAAACCACTGGTCTATGCGTTCACGTCCATACATACGGAACTTTGTTTGAAAACTCCACGACAAAAAAATTATGCCTGCTCCCTTCCTCCAGGCCGCCCATATGATTATGCATCATACAGCATACACTAAATACAGCTAGACAGTTAACCAGTGCATCCTCTGCCCTACACTGTTTCTTAAAAGTTACTAGCCAGACTTGCTCATCACAAGGTAAAATAACATTAAAAAAAAAAAAATCACACCTCTGCCTCCTGTCATTCTGATTTATTTTGCACTCTCCCAGAAGGCTGAGATCTCACCTAGATCTACGTTTCTGTATACAGGGAATTATCAAGCCCACATAGTGCTTTATGATAATGTCAAAAAATGTCAATGACTTATTTTCTGGGGAATGAAAATTGCAAGGTTTTATCCCAAGAGGACAGAGACAGAGCTGGTATAGATTACTTTACAGCACTTAGCACAGTATGACACTAAAGACAGACATGAAATGAAAGTGTTTTGAAAAGATAAAACCACCATCTTGGAAAGAGCCCTAAAATATAGGACTAACAGGCTTGGTTATAGCCTCAGCTCTGTCGTGGAGTAGCCATAAGACCTTGGGCAAATCACAGTCTCTGTGAGCCTCAGTTTCCTTCTCTGTAAAATTGGGATGCCAACTTCCTGCCAATGATAATGACTGTGGTGAGGGATAAGAGGGTTTGAAAACTATTGTATCTGTCAGTTTGTTGCTCTGACTAAACAAATGGCATGGGATGGTTAGAGGGTTAACTTATATACCAAATACACTTAGGACTAACTTCCAACAACTGTTACTAGACTGAGACATTCTCAAAACACACTAAACATTGATTGCAACTGTCTTTAAGGGATTCAGAATATATATCACCATCCTATGGTTGCCCTGGGATTTATTTTTAAGACCATCTGTCAACAGTGATCTATACAAGTATAAAAGTGCAAATTAATAAAAGATTCTGGAAGCAGATTAGGTAGGCTGAGAAATGAAGCGGGCTCCCGGTCCTGGCCCAGGGAGACGGGGAGAGGTTACAGAAAGACAAGGGCAGGGACGGCTGGGTAATCTCCGCAGAGCCCCTTCCAGAAAGGAGCAGCTGTGGACACACGGACTTCCAAACCCCTCCTCCAGCCTTGGACTCACAGTTTTGTCCTTGGTGGTCATCTCCTTGGCCATGGCATCTAGGGCAGCTCTGGTCCCAGCGCTGATCTGGCCTGGGGCCACCACCACCATCTTGCGCTGCTTGGCTGGGAGCTGGGAGAGGACGTCACACTTGAGGCGTCGCAGCATGACCGCCTCCTCCAGCAGGAGCTTCAGCTCTCCGAGGTTGGAGGAGCCCGAATAATCCCATCCCCAGGGCATCTGTGGAGGCAGGACCGAGATACGGCCTGTGAGGTTTTCCCAGGGCTGAGTAACAGGGCCGTGAGCCCCAGATACAACCTTCTCTTCCCTGGTCTCTGCTCAGAGAACTCCAAGTGGCCTTGCAGGATGAATAAAACCTCATAAAATACAAATGAGAAACAGGAAGGAAAAGGGAGAAAGAAAATCAGGAGTGAGGTGGACCAATAACACGTATCATCGTGTCCCACAGTTTGGCACTAAGCTTTCTAGCTGCAAAGGCAGGATGTCAAGAGGTTTGGTGTCCATTACGCTCAAGAACTAACAAGGCACTCAGCTTGTCCCAGATACTAAATGCAGAAATAATCCTTCCTGGGGCTTACCCTTCAAAACCCATTTCACAATATAATAGATGATGTTGTAGTATCTTTATTGGATGAGGTTTACGAGGATTTACAAAGCTGTTCTTCCTCAGTGTGGGTTATGCCAACAGAAACAAGCATGGCGTGGTGAACACAATCGCGGTGGAGGGGGGGGAGCTGAAGGGAGAAGCCCAGAGCACAGGTGTCTGCAGTCTGGCTGAAACCAGAAGGGGTTTTATTTAGAGTACCCAGGGAGTCCTTCAAAAAAAGAGTCCCTTCATTTAGCTGCTCATGGGAGACAGTGAGCAAGAATGTCTATTTCCTACCACACAGCTGGATAAGATGTTACCAGTTGAAATAAAAACCCTGTCCTTTACTAACAACTTCCTGGAAACAGGACTGACTTCTATGGTCTTGCAGAAAATCAGGGAGCCAGGGTGCCTGCTGCCTTAGAGTTTCAGTTGCTCGTCTCCCCTTGTGCCTCAGCCCACCCTGGACTGTGAACTTCTGAGGGCAGGGGCTTGATCATTTTCCAGGGCCAGTGTACCTAGAACAATCATGGAAAATTTATAGGACACCTTTGCTAAACTGAGAACAGGAAAAGACAGCCCAAGGTGGAGAAATAACATAATAAAACTGCTTCTTTTTAAAAAAACAAAATTCTGAAATCAACTAGAAGTTCTCTGCAAATGCCTTCATGCTATGAGGTCGAAAATGAGCTTGGCATGGGGCATTCTCTTCAGTGGCTTCTCTTCATGCAAGAATCTGGCCACAAAAAGAAAAAAGAAAGAAAAAGAAAAGGAAAAAAAAGGCGGCCCGGCCTACCAGCTGCTTTATATAAAAATCATGCTAGGAACAAAAGGGTATCATAATTAATTTGGGTATCATGAACCTACATTCTCATATTGTCAGCTCTTAATCTTACAGGTTAAAACTCAATAATACCAAAGGCTGACAGCTCAGCTGATTAACGGAAATAACAAACACCTAAGATGATTCTCTGTGTCATCCTTTCTCGGGTCATTTTGGGGAGGAACACTGGAAATGTGTGCAGGCCCTGGCCAACCTGGCTATGGTCGGTCACCTGACACTGAAAGGCCCCTGGCCCAAGCCAGGAAACATACCGAGTCCACCAAGAACACACTGCTGAGCTGCAAGAGAGGCACAGCCACAGACAAGGAGAGCTTTCGTCATGCTCCACTGCACTCTGGGGGTGGCCCCGCTCCTGCCGAATCAAGGCAGAGAGGCCTACTTCAACCCGCAGAGGCAGAGGGCACACAGAGGAGCTGAAAGAATTACGTAAGGTAAGTGTTTGCGGATTACCAGTCTCAGAGAGAGACCAACTTGCTGGGGCGGGGTCTCCTTGGCCATCCGCTGGTTGAAAACAGCCCTGGCATACTCTGTGAAGGCACCTGGCAACATTCATTACTGCCGACAGTGACAGGACGTCGGATGTGACCAGTCTACAGTGGAACCACGCCCAGGCCCGCCAGCACTGGCTGCAGGCCCATTCGACCTGTGTTTCTCTGTGCACTGAGCCAGCCCCCAGACCGCAGAGATGAGCGTGTTACCAGCCGAGGCCTATGCCATGTCTGGAGGGGCCCAGCACAGAGAATCTCAGCAAAGTCCACCCACGTGAAGACTGGAGCTCGCACGGGCGATGCATCCGCTGACGAGGAGACCAGCGGTAACAGGGCCAAGCACTGGCTCCGCCCACACCCCCTTCTGCTGCTCTCAACCTCCAGGCCCCTTTCCTCTGGTTCACAAGAGACGCTGGTAGCACCTAGAATTTTCTTTTCCCTTTGTCTGGCAAGGCCATCCTTCTGAAAGCGAGTGGCTTTGGAAGGGACATAGGGAACTTGTGAGGAGGACAGCGGCTCCCGCTCCGCCGCCTGGGTCAAACTGATGAACACTAATGCCCGTCAGGAGGAACTGGGGTTTGTGAATAATGTAACTTAAACATTTACAAGTCGCTGGTTTCCTCACTGGGACGAGAAATGGACAATGGCAATCCACTTTGGTGTACACTGTCTTCCAGGCATATGTGAGAGAGACAGAGAGAGGAGGAGAAGGGGAAGGGGGTGGGGAAGGGAGAGGAAGAATGAATAATTAATTATAAGGAATGTTTTGCATCCTACTTCTTCCCACTCTTTTATTTCTCCATGTCATTAAATATCCTTTTTTCCTTAAGTTAAAAAAAGTTGAGGTTTTAGAAGTGGAGACTTTGATGGCAATGGCATTCGTGTTTACGAGGCTTCCTCTGCCATATTTGGAGAAGAGAGGCCATGCGGGTTGTAGCTCCAGCAGCATCTGCCCCACTGGCACCAAATTCACAGAAATAATCTGTAGGTCAGAGGCTTCTGGCCTGGTGACCAGGCACAATTCACTATAATGAGTCAACGCCTGTGAGCAGAGGCCCGCTGATGAGAGCCCACCGGGGCGGCCCAAGATCCGCTCCCCGCCCCGCCTTCCCCAAGGCCCCCTCTGTCTTCCCACAGAGCGTGCAGGGCCTCGGCCTCGCCTGGGACTCACCCCGGCAACCCCTCTCGGGGGAGAGCCGCTGGCCCTCAGGGCTCCACACACCTACGTGTCAGCCACCGGTTTCTTTGTCGGAGAACACTAACCCGGACCCACCACAGGTGTTAAAGCTCAGAGGGGCCTAACCCCTGAGGACAGGCCACGGTCAGAGTTAGGTGCGAAGCAGAACTGAAATCTGGCCTGCGCTTTTCTGATCACACCATGGCCAAAGGGAAGGAGCAAAGGCCAGTGTGAAAGTCAGAGTGAGGGATGCTCTGGGAGGAGAGGGAACGGAGAATAAATACCCGCTTGGCACCACAGTAGCGAAGTCCAAAGGCGTGGAACTGAGGGAAGAAGGTTGGCTTGACAGCAAGGATCTGCGTGTAGAGCTCAGCAGGCCGGGACATGGCTGGCGTGCCTGACAGTAAGATCACCCGCTTGGCAACCTGGAAGACAAACAGTAGAAGATGCCGAGAGGCGCAGAGGACAGGCTGGGAATCTCCCCGGCGCCCTGTGAGCTGGAGACGATGCCCCCGGAATAGTATGTTCCCCTGGAATCTTGCATGAACACCTCCAGTTTCTGGTACTTCTCAAGATTACTCACCTCAGAACCAAGGTGGATCTAGCTTCCAAAGACATGGAAGCTGGCCTCACACCCCAGCTCCGTGGGGCCACACCCTGGGTGGGAAGTCTAAGTGAAGATACTGTGACTGGAGAAAAAGAGCACGCATGCTCCAAGAACCTCACGGTGTGACACGTGTAAGAGGCTGGACGTCCTCTCCTAAGCTGCCTCAGCTGCGCCCCCTGCCCACCTCTATGTGAGCACTTAGAACACTATACTGAATTCCACCTTGTCTTCTCCCTCACTGGACTGCAGGCTTCTTGAGATCAAGGACCGGGCTGTGATCACTTTTATACTCTGTAGCACCATGGCTGGCACAAAGTAAGCAATCAATAATTATTCATGTTGCCTAAAAGTATTTAGAAGGAAGCTAATGAGCATCCCAGGAAACTTGGAGTGAACTCAAAGAATCCAGCATTGGAAGAGGAAGTGAGAGTATGGGAGATGGCAGCAGCTCTGAACTTTTTCCAGGATAGACTTCCGACCCCCAGGCAGAACCTATGAGCAGATAGCAACACCTAGGACCAGTCCTTTCTCAGTCCCAGGAGGAAGAGCAATGGCCTACATATAAGCCTCTATTTGATTTTCTTTACAGGGAAAAAGAAAAGGCCATCTCTAACTCAGCTGCAAAATGCTTTTCAGCCTTGAGATCTCTGACTCAAGCTCATTTTGCAGTTAATAAGGACTTTAATAAAAGATGGGACCTGGATCCATTAACCCTACACTCAGCTCGGGCCTGCAGCAGCCGTGGGCAGCATGGGCATAAATAGTTGGTGGATTCCAATGACAGACTCCAGGCTCCCCATTATCCCGACACCAGCCTGACCCAAGGAGACCAGACCCAAACATCTCACCTCTTACTCAGATGAGAAAGAGGGCGAGATAAAAAAGGAGACACTTCCCACTGTATGAGAACATGGAATGGCCAAAGATCACTGGAGGTAAAGTGCATTTCACCTCTGGAAAGGGACCCTGCCGTGGGGCTCAGTTGTCTAGAAACAGCTTGTTAACCACTGTCACCTTGACTTAGTGACAGCAGCATAAGGCAACTGCATGCAGTCAATCACCTACAGGAGGAAATTAGGTTTTCAAATGGATACACTGCCTCATAAAAATAAATAAATAAAGATGCAACAGAGGAAAGAAAAATGATTCTTTATAAATATACAATATATACAATTTTCAAGATGCACTTCTGCCCTCTCAGCAACCACCAATACCTAATTCCACTATGACAGGAGAGCTATGAATTTCTCCAGCTATCATTTTCCGCAGTTCAATTACCCGGCCTTCTAATTTCCTGCACGGTTTAATGCAGACTCATTAAAATAACAATGAGCTTCTTGAATGACGCCTGTAGCATCGCTTGCCTTGGCTCAAGACCATTTCAATGAAACGGGGAAAATGAAAAGTCTTATCAGGAAGAAAAAATCAGCTCATCGTCCCAAAGCTCTTCCCCACGTGACTGCTGCTGCAGCCTCGGGATGGAGCCTGGGCAGCAGCTCACGGATCAGGGGATGGAAATTAACCCCAGGGTTCTCGGTCAGGTACTCATAGGATAGAGTGAATGCAGAGTCAGACCTCCCATACATGGTCCAACCGTGGAAAATGGATGCTTGTGGGTGTGAACAGGCAGAGGCAGCATCATGGAAAAAGAAAAAGGCCAGCTGTGAAAAGAAGCCAGGACGGCATCTCATCTCCACGGAATGATTTAGCCTGAGCAGCCCCAGCACGTCTGACTGTCAGCACTGCCACCCGTGAGGCCTTTAATTGTGCCCCGCTGCACATGATTTATACGTCACTCTCCACCTCTGAGAACTTCCAATTTAGGAAACTATAAATGCAAAAAACTACATAAATCAACACTAAATTGAACACTTCATAGTTAAATCCTCTGGCACTCAAGAAATGCACAATGGAACAATGTAAAAAAAATGATTTCTATTTGCCTTTGGAGAGAAGTCTGGCGATTCACACGAGCAGGGGACCCCTCCTGTTGCCTGCCTGATCACTGTGGGAGGGCAGACCCTCCAGCTGACACCACTCCCCTCTGACCTGGAGAGGCAAAGAGCCATCTCTTTAAAATGCGAAGGGTTTTGGGTTTTCTCTTCTAGGTGCAGGGGAACTGGGCTTTCTACTCCCCACTTGTGTTATCACATGAAAAGCTGGCCATTGCAGTGCTGTACCTAACACCCAAAGCCTGGTTACAAAGCCACCACAAGGGAACAGATGATGCACATTATGGCAGATTCATACAACAGAATACCATCTGCAAGAATGAGGTCAAGTCATCAGGAACGAGGTGGAAAGATTACCAAGATACAACACTAAGGGAAAAAAGGTAGGTGCAAAATGGTGATTGTCGAACACTCGGGAGGGAGAAAGGAAACACATGTGCGTGTACTTTCATGCGCATGGACTAACTTTTAGAAGTGAACCTGAACACTGGGCAGCTGTGGCTGCCTTCAGGGAGACGACTGGGGACTAGGAATCCAGAGGTGGGAGAAAGTTATTCTTCACTGTACACCCTTTTGTACTATTTGAATATGCCGTCTGTTTCAACTAATGAAAAAGGAAAAAGAAAAAGCTATACACCTTAGACCACTATTCTCATCCAGCCAATCGGCAGAGATTAAAGGACTCTACACACACAAAGAGGAACAGCGAGTTATTTGGAAAGGATGGCGGGATTCTGAGGGCCTTTTTCCTTCTAAAGAAATAATCTAACTGGTTTAACAATAAAAAGTACTATAAATAAAACACCACTAAAGGAAACTCAAACACACACCTCACTGCTCAAAAGGGAAAAGTCTGATAACATTCAGGGCTGGGGTCACGTGGAGAAAAAGACCATGTTATTCAGGCCGAACAGGAGTGAAGACGGTGCTGCCCGAGCAGCCTGGACTGCAGAGGCATCTATCAAAAGGTAAAATTACGACCCAGAAACTCTGAATGTAAGAATCTGTCCTAAGAGGACAAAGTATACAAGCTGTGAATATTCAGATGACGTTCATTTGCAGAATTACTTATAATAGCAAAACAGCCTCCAACACTAAGGGCTAAATTATGGGATGTGTCCATATAACGAAATGCTCCCAAGCCATTAAAAATGACGATCTTGCCCTGCAACTGACAGTGTTAGAACAACAGTGGTTTTCTATGTTGGAAGAAGTAAAGGTGATTTTAGTTTTGTTCTTTATAGTTTCTGTCTTGCCTACTTTCACACAGTTGACACTTAATCAGTGTGGGTTTGCACCGCACAGGTCCACTTATCAGCAGGTATTTTTCAATAGTAAACTCTACAGTACTACATGGTCCAAGGCTGGATGAATCAGAGGATACGGAGGAACTGCAGTTGCCAAGGACCAACTAACTATAAGTTAAGGGCAGACTGACCCCCACGCTGTTCGAGGGTCAACTGTATATGACAGGGACCATCTTGCTTAGCATAGCCCAGGTGAATGGTGCTGCAGGGGAAGAAAGATGTCACACTTCCCGGGGGACAGTGACGCCAGTTTCTTACAACCTCAGCGCCATGTCCTCTGGACGCAGCTGCTGTTTCCATTCACGAAACCTGCATTATCTGGCCTGGCTCTCTCACAGGCAGTATGAGCTAATCTAATTACCTCATTACGGACATTTGCTGAAAATATCTTAAAATACGAATTATCATAACACAGTTCTATGAGATGCACAAGTTAAGAGGAGCAATCAAGTGCTATTAAATTAGGCCCTTATGTGGCTTTTCAAAGGCATTATTTACTTCTTCCCAACTCTGTTTATTCCCAAAATACTTAAATTCATTTCCTTAGAGTATATAGATCAGTGGTTCTCAACAGAGAAGGGGAGGAGTGATTTGCTCCCTTACCCCCAGGGAACATCTGGCAATATCTGGAGACAACTGTGGTTGTCACAACTGGGGGTGCTCGCAGCATTTAGTGGGTAGAGGCCAGGGATGCTGCAAAGCATCCCACGATGCTCGATACAGCCCTGTGGATAACCAGCAACTGTCCAGCCTAAAACAGCACGAGTCGAGTGCCAAGGTTGAGGAACGCTGGTCTAGATGAAAACACAGCAGACAGATGAGAGGTTTGATTAACAGAGTAACACAGAATGTCTCATTCTCCATCTCCACTCAGTCACGTTAAAATTCCAGCATCACGTGAAGTCAACGTTAGGGGCGAGCGCAGCTTCAAGATGCTCATCAACAGGCTATGCTCATGGGTCCTATTTTAAAATGTCAATTCATCCAAGTTCTGCTGCATAGGCAGAGTAACATATACTAGTTAGCAGTTAAAAGATTTGTTTTAAATGTGTCACTTTGAAAGAGACCCAAGATATTAAAAACGTAAACACTGCTTTAAAAGTGTTTTAAAAGCTTCTGGCTCAGAAGCACATAATTTAGAAGCCAATATTTAAGTCCATATTGTCTGGCCAGGCAATGAGTGAATTAACAAGATAGCTGCTAAGAAGCTTTGCTGTTTATCCTTAACGATATAATCTATCTACCATGCAGTTTCTTTTGTCTAAATAGTCAGGGGTACAGATTTAATTTTAGTTATGGCTGTAATACCGGAACCATAGTACCAAGGCCTATTAAAATTTTTCAGAAGAAAACAATAAAACCTCCCAAAAGAAAAGTCAACACTCCGGGAAAAACATTTCATTTAAGTGTGTCCATAAATGGCTCTCAACCTATGAACGTTTGTAGGTAATACGAGCAGAGGATCAAGCTTTTTAAGTAAAGGACTTTTAGCTTTGGAGAAAATAACATAGTCCTGCTTTGGAAGATGTATTATATTACCTGCTGTTCCTAACACAAAGCAAACTTGAAATGAGTAGACACTTGCATGTGTTCTACGGGGAGTTAGAAAAAAACTGAATTAATTTTCAAATACTAGTAAGTTTCACCAACATTTAGCATTTGTTTTCCCTAGCTTAGGTACAATTTAAAGCTACTTAAAGCTTCTTTTAAGCAGGAAAAAAAAAAGGCTGCAGTTTTAAAATGCTTACGCAACCCAAAGGCTGCTTTAATAGAGTCCAGTTTGCTCAGTCCATACAAACCAAAGGAGAGTCCCCCAAAGTCCTCTGTGAGACGTTTCTACCTAGCTATGAGAGAAAAGACTACTTTTCTAACTGTACTATTTTTTCCCAATAGTAGGATAAAGCTCACTACAAAAAGATGGAAGGAGATGGGTCTTCCCTCTGCCGGGACACAAAATACAGACCCAGAAGTGTGTGCCATACAAAACAGGGAGCTTATACTGCAATCAGAATGGAATGCTTTTGGATAAAGACTTGAGGCTGCACTGTACACACACACAGACACACACAGATACACACACACACACATACACACACACACATACCCCTTCTGCTCTGAAGCCAGGACTCAAGCAAACCGCTCAGCACAGGTTTAGACCACCCCAGGAAGGGAAGTGCACGGTTGGCCCTCCCATTAACATTCTCGGAGCCGCCCCAGAAAAGCGCATCATCTTATAAAGCCAGTCTTAGCTTTGTAGCGCCTCCTGCTGGTGCCCATGGCCTGGTTCTAAGTCTGCATAACACATAGCCCTTGGTTTCCAGCACCATGAGAGCTTTGTGACTTAGAAGACGGGCAGTTCCTCCTGGGCTACTTAGAGGACACGCTGCTGGAGGCTGTCCCTCTGCCTCGTCCAGGAGGAGCCCAAGAAGGTTCTGGAGTGAGTCTCGACCAGGCCTGTGACCTTCAACAGGTCTTCATCTTTGAGAGACAGACAGACGCACTGACCACTGGTTCCTTGGAAGGATGCTAAGGAAGAAAAACTAATCTGGCACTTAAGCCCTAAGTAGAGATGCCCTGAGTCGATGCCAAGTCACATCCACGGCCCGCAGACCTGGACTTGCAGCCCCTGTTCCCCTTGGGCCCTTGGCCAGCCCAAGCCAAATACAGTGGATCTCAGTGCCAAGTGTGCTCAGGTACCAGGTCTGTTCTCAGCAGCACTCACCTTGAGGAGAGGCATAGCCGCGCGACAGCGGGCGGTCTTAATATTTTTGAGGAAGTGAGATTCATCCTGAAAGGGAAACAGTCATGTAAGTGAACAAGGCCAAATCCTGAATGGATGGAGAGAAGGCCCACATTCAGCCTGGCCCTGGCATGGCATTACATTGAGTCTGCCTCCCTTAGCACGTTCTCATTCAGGGAGACGGCTGTGAGCCTGGATAAGGCCCAGGCTCCAGTGCATCTTCTCCATGACATTCCCGGCAAGATGCTTTATCTCTCAGGGACGGTTTTCCACCTGCCACGTGGGCTTGGCGACTCCCCTTCCCTCCACCTCACAGGATGCACAGAACAAACCACTGAAAGGTGGTTTGCTGGTTTGCAAGATGCATCTGACATCTGCAAGGCACTAACATAGTGTGCTGCAGACCCACTGTGTGCCGGGCACTGGTGTGAGGTGCCGCGGCCCCCACCAGCCACTCTGACACCTGCTCAGATCGTGTACTGCATGCTGTCACCAAGGTGGATGCAACACGGGACAGTGGGAACTTAGGGAAAGACGACGTGATTCTCTCCTCAAGGGACTGACTGTCACGTTTAGAATGTGGAGTTTGATTATTTAGAGCTCTGCATTCTGTGCATAAGCAAACTAGAATACGTCATATTTCACAAAGCCAAACAAATAACTAACACTTCTTAGTATCAGGGGGAAAATTCCAAGTTACTTGCTGTGTGATTCGGAGCAACTACTTGACCTCTCTACAGCGCCAGTTCCTCCATCTGTAACACAGGAACAGTAAGGGTACCTAACATTATCACGTTGTTGTCTTAAATGGACTGACGCACACGAAGCCCCTAAAACAGTCCAGCTACTTAGACAGTTATCAGTTGCCCTAAGACGGGGACACCAGGGAGATCCCAGCTCTGTCCCTGAAGATGATCTATGAGAAACCCTGTTCTGTTTCAGCTATGATGAACCAAAAAGGAACCCAAAAGCACAAAAAGGGGAGTGTGAGATGAATCCCCAAATATTAAGACAATACGTACTCTCAGAAGCCTGGGGTGCAACATTCATGCTCTTGTCTAATGATGATCCTGCCTGACAGCCAAGAAAAAGAGGTTTAGAAAGCAAAGTAGCAGAAAGTACAGAGGATACGGATGGGAACAGGCTCTTTCCACCAGTGGGTAAAAATGTACCACTATTATAACTCATCAGAGGGAGAGGCTTTATCCGAATCTCTTCTGAGAAGTGTGACATCACAGAACCAGCCCTTTATTCCTTCCAACAACATTGCTCTGAAATCAGAAGACGACAGGGTTCTTACTTAACTGAACAGACCAACACTGGTGGGGAGTGGCTTGCCAAAAATCATATGGAAGGTCAAGTGTTGAGCCAGAAACAGAAAAACATGAATTCTGAAGCAGATGCAACCCAGCTTTGATTAGTGTCTCTTCACCCTGCACCTGCAGGCAAATCAGGTGCCCTCTGTCACTGACAGTCTCATCAGCTGTGATGCCTTCCGGGCCATGGGAGGATTAGCCATCACACACAAAGTACCCCCTGGATGCTTCTTCCTCCTACACACTGTACAGTCATCACCATCATGCTGCAAGACTTCTTTTAATGTTTTCATTCCACATTTGTGCTGATATCTTTTCAAAGACGTACATAGATCTGTGCCAAATCAGTAATGACTCCTCCCAAGACTCATTACTCTTAAAGCTATGAAAAAATGCAAATGTTTAAGTTGGCATATGCTAAGAACACAATATGGTTCTCATGTCCAAATTACAAAAACAGACCCCCAAGGTCAGTGACTGTGTCTTCTCCTTCCCCTCTGAGCGCCCACAGTCCTTGGCTTCCAGGTCTCTGAATGCACTGGAATGGATTGTAAAGATCTGCGTGTGTGTCCACCTGTCCTGCTGGACTGCGGCTCCACAGAGGGCGGGGGCTAACCTTCCTCCCTCCACACCCTCCATGCACAGCACTGTAGGGCGCGGAGCTGGTTTCAACCTCTAGCTAGATGAGTGAGCGGATAAGCGTGCCTCCCACGGCCACCAGCCTGCTGCTGGGAAAACCAAGGCATGGTCTCTACCGCAGTCTGGTTGGCGGGGGCGATTCAGAGGCTCTGGAAGGGTTTTCTAAAAGCCTTTCCCTGCCTCTCCTTCCAGGTGAGATAATCACTGGGTTAAGAGGAGCAGCGAGATCTGGGAAGCCACTGCCCATGGAGAATCCTATTTTTAGAGGAAGAAAATACCATGGGCTTTTTCAAGTCACACATTTGAATAAAGGACATTTCATGTCACCTGGAGGCACTGGGTTTCCCTGTTTTGTCAGGAGGAAAAGTGAGGATAAACTTCCCCTGGAAATCACCCACCACACGCTTTGTCCTGGAACGTGTCACAGGACTGGGTGTGGGAACCAGATGGATGGGGACGGGGATGAGAGAAACTCACACCTTTTCAGAGCTATGTTTGAGAGTCATGTAGACACACTGAGTGCTGACAGAGGAGGCTGGAAGCAGGTCTCCCCAGACCTCCCTGATGAAGTATGAGAGGAGTTAGAACAAGGAAAGTTGGCAATTAAAAGATGTGTCGCCACATCTGAAAGCAGGACACTAAAGACTTCTTAAAAAAAAAAACAACCCAGGGTAAAAAGTACTTTTTTGTGGAGAGAACTGTCTTTATATTGGCTGGAAGAAAATCTGTCAGCTGTCTGAATGCACATCTAAGTCATCCCGACAAGAGGCACCAGATGAAGGCACACACCCATGCTGTCCAGCCTGCAGTTCCTGGAGCCCCAGTAGTCCTGGGTCCACATGTTCGCCTCCATCCATGACCCCACGTGGGGAGAGAGGGGCAAGAAACCCCTGGTGCAGAACCAGTAAATCACAGGTTTTTAACAAACCCCCAGGAGATTCTAACGTGTACCCAGGGCTGAGAACCACTAACTGAGACGAATGGAATATCAGTTTCCCACAAAACAAAGACAGTGATTTCCATTCTCCTAGAAACCTAGTGAGGCTCTGTGACATGGACATGGACACTCCTGGAACTTTTAAGAAGAAAGCTTCCACAGAGATAAAGCACTAAAGACGGTGCCAAGTCACTTACAATGATGACAACTTTAAAAGGGGTTTTGAGTTGCCTTTCTAACTTGCTCAGAAGGTCAAAACTGACAATGTTGACCAGGCCAGCCGTTAGGCAGTCCTTCCCAGTCACCACGACATTGATGCGGTCTGGCCTCAGAGACGGCAGCCACCGACGGAAGGCCTGGGGACGACAGGACAGAACAAAACTGAAATGATGATCCGGCCCGGCAGCAGACAGCTGCGACCCCCGCCAACCCACCCACTGACTCTCCACGTGGACCAATGTTAACGCCCCCTGAAAAGAAACTGGGTCTCCTTCCCTCCCCGTCCTCCTGCATTTGTCATAACCTTGTCCCACGGGCAGCAGTCATCTCCCTTGTGCTCAGACCCAGCCCCTCACTTCCCACTAACAGGACACTTCCCCTTGGTAAGCAAGCACCCGTTAGCAGTCACTTTGGGTGCCTGGGTTCAACTTCTGTCACCTTTAGCTGGATGGCAAGTTTCTGCAGAGAACGAATGCATCTCTTTTTAAGAATTTTATAAGGGATTGTTAGCAGAGCCTGGTACACCGAGGGCACTGATGATGATGAAAATATTCATGTCAGTGTTTGCTACAAAGCCAGTGGACAGCCACCAGGTGCCCCTGTGTCAGCAGCCGGGGGTCTGGTGCTCCCGGCAAGCCTGGGCCGACACAGTCCTGATACTGGAGTGCCAGTCCTTTTTCCAGGCTCCATCCTGCTAATAACCATCTTACCATATGACCCTTCCCTGGCATCTCTGAGGGTGCTGTGGGAATCGAAGACACACACAAATAAATGTGTGTCGAACTGTTAGTTCCTAGAGGTTCTGGCACAACTCAGATCGCAAGGACAGAAGAATGAGGTACTGGTTTGACGCACATTTTTTAAATTTCGCTTTCTCTCCAATCGGAGGGGCATATCGGGCATCAAGGCCCCTGGCTGCAGGCAAAGCTGCCTCTTCCCCAAGAGCAGCTCCCGGGGCTGAGTAAGAAGCCACAGCGTGAGGAAGCCAACGGCCACCTCGGGTAGCATAAAGCAGGGAAGAGCTACGGACGATGAACCAGGCCTTCCTTCCTCAACTTTGCTTGTGTGGATTTTTATTCGTTTCACAGGAACCCTCTGATCCTTGCATTTATGGCTGACAAAGCTCGTGGCTGAGTGATAACACAATGTTCATGTCGGGTTCTCCAGCCATAGAGGTTCCTAGGAGACCGTGACTATCCCAACCACACTGCCTCCTACAGGGTGCAAAGCCCCCGAGCCACGAAGTCAGGGGGTGCAACTTCAAGGCCTGAGCTTGGTAAGGCCTTGACTTTCCTCTCTAGAGGCGTAAGCTGATTCTAACCCAGAAAACCAGGAGCCTGGCCAGCCTCCTGCCTTCAGCTGAGACAAGATCTTTCAGGCTCCCCAGGTCTTGTTCCCAAACTATCATTTCATGGCTCTAACACTGAGGAAAACCCTTCTTTTTAAAACCACACCAGGAGAGCTGACCTGCTCCCAGGTGAAGCGCACGGATGAAGGTACCACCACCAGGAGCGGCCACTCCTTCTGGTAGTAGGCCACGATGCAGATGGCTTGGATGGTCTTCCCCAGGCCCATGTCATCGGCCAGCAGCAGGCGGCCTCTTTTCGCGATGGCAAAACTGAAAGCAGATAAGGTGAGGAGAGGGCACCACGCGAGTCCCACAGTGCTGGTTAACCCGCCATCGTGCCCCCACGTGAAGCCACCCTGCTGCTCGGCATGGGCTGCCTGTTCACAAGGAGAGACCTGCTCCCCAGAGCAGGAAGACAGAAGCCAAACAGGGGGCAGAGTGATAACAATGAAGAAAAGGCTACAAACAGGGACAATGTGAAATGTCGTCCAAAGGTAGGGAGAAGCTCTAGAAGCCAATCAGGTTGTGGGAGCCGAGGGAGAGGGTTCCAGGAAGGAGCCGTCCTCAGCCCAGGCCAGGTGAGGCCCAGGGGATGTGGAAGGAGGAGAGTGGGAAACAGCCCCTAACGAGGTGCTGGGAGGAGGGCGCTTGTCACATCAGGGATCTGCTGGGAAAGGAAGAAAGACGACGACGGGGCAGGGGGGTCAAAATAAGGCTTTCTCAAGATCAGAGAGGGCACTGTGTGCATAAAGCTAGCAAAGACAGAAGATGCTGGAGAAAAGGAGGACAGCCAGAGGAAAGGATGGAGCGATGGTGTCTGTCTAAGACGGGGCACCAGCCTCAGCAAGGGCTCTCATTACCCAGCAGCCTCCAGGGTCCCCCAGCCCTTCAGAGCTGCAGCCCTTGCCAACAGTGTGTGAAGGGGCGTGGAGTTATTACCCTGCTCCTTCAGAGCCCGACTGGCCTGGAATCCTAATTCCACCTCTTGGGAGCTGTACGCCTTTGTGCAAGCTGTCTGACTTCCTCGTGCTTCAGCTATGACGTGGGACTAACAGCAGGAAGCACCCCAGAGAGCACTGCCAGGGTGCATAATGTTTAAAGCCCTCAGAACAGCGCCTGGGGCCTGCGAAGGTGCTGAGGAAGTGTTTCTCTTATAACTATTATCCAGGGAGAGCCTTCTGTTTCAGCCTCTAAGGGGTAGCTATCCATTTGGCTTCAGCCCCCCGGTCATTCCCAAAGCAAAAAAGACCCCTGAATTTCATACTTTCCTTTTACCCTGCCTTGAGGTAGCCCAGCTTAGGAACAAAGTGATAAATAATGAGAACAAAGACAATGCCAGGATGATAAACAATCACCTGCTGAACGCCATTTAACAGGGTAGTTTAGTATTAAAGAAAAAATGCTGCACACATCGTCGAAGACGTGGATTTTGGCCCCAGTTCCCCTTTTGGAAGCTGAGTGACTTTAGGCTGTGACTTAGACTGTCTTTCTTGGTCTCAACTCACTCCTTATTAAAAGGAACTGTTTAGATATTGGAGCAGGCTGATACATATCTAAGGGATTTTGCTCTGTACATTAAAGGGAGTTTTCAATTTTAGTTCTAACAAAAGACAAAGCAAAACAAAAAAACCATGGAATTGACAGCCCTCTTCTCCCAATAGCAAACTCCTTGGGAAACGAAAACTGACATCTGGATTTAACTGGAAGTTCTGAGGAAAGGCTGTGAGTACCACTGGCAGTTTCAGAGCGATCGAGGAAAGGATGGCAACAGCCCCCACGCGCTGGCTCTGACGCCTGTCGGCCCGGGGGTGCCTCACACAAACAGCGTCTCAGTGGCGACAGGTTAGCTGGAGAGGCCAGCACACACCGCGTGGACCCAGCGATCTCTCTTGGAGCCATGAGGAGCCTGCGCTCTGAAGATGGGGGTCGTCCAGAGCTGGGTGCAGGCAACCTCTCTCGGAGTTAACGAAGGAGCCAGAGGGGGAAAGATGAAAGGGAAACCGAGCCCGAGCCCCGGTGAAAGGAGGCCCAAAGGATGTCTCGACAGATGAAGGACTGAAATGGCAAAGCATGTTGTCTGAGAGAGAGAGCAGCACCCCGGCTGTTTCATGCTAACACGCAGGCCCTTCTAGACGGCGGTGAAAGAGGAGCCTTCGCAAAAGAAGGAGCGTCTGCGTGAACCCGTCCGTGGTGAGTGATGACATCCGAGGAGAGGGCAAGGGGAAGATGAAGGACCTACTTGACCCCAGTCCTCTGGAAGGGCAGCAGGCTAGACACAAGCTTGGAATCCACCCCGGAAAGGTCTGCCTCAGGGATGTCTGCCACTGGACAGAGAGACGTCTTCTCGAGCTGAGAAGCGAAAGCCAGGGTGAGCGTCTTGGGCAAAGGATCCAGCTGAACTTGGGGAAGGCAGCGCGCCCTTTCAACTAGAAAAAAGAACAGAGGCGAATGAATTGGAGTGTCAATGCCCAGGATCTCCGTGGGGAAAGCAGGGACTTCGAAATACCAAGGTCAGGGGCTGGAATTCTGCTGCTTGCCATCTTCTCCCAACAGTAACTGGAGAGAAAACTGGGTGCTGACAGATGCACTGTGGAGAACTAGCTTGCCCTCTCTATTCCCACTGTCTGCAAACCAGAGGGCAGTCAGTAATGCAAAACTGATTTTCTTCACTACACAAACACTGGAAAGAGCAAAAATGTTTTTATGACTGATTTCTTTTAAAACCAAAGTAACTTTTAAAATTTATCTTGGTATTCCCATTCAATAAATAAGAACCCATGTTCTTAAAAAAAAATAATCAGCCCAGGAAAAGCAAGACTTAGAATGAATAAATCTTGTCTTGTTTCCACTCTCCCTGTTTTATTTTGACTCCGGTGTTTTAGCAGTCAGAGAATTCTAAGTCACCAGCTAACAACAGGCAAGGAAGCGCCGCGCTCTGTGCAAAGAAGCTGTTCAGCATTTCTGAGGAAGATCAGGAGGGCAGTGATGCTGACCACAAACAACAATTAAGGGCAGAGTCCACGCAAAGGCCGCCAACCAATCACACTGCACGTGGCCCTGCACACTTCTGACCCTTTCCATAAGAGAATCATCATCTCCCCTTGACAGAGGTGAGTTTTTTACAGGTGTCAGCAAGCTAAGGCCTGTGGGCCAAATCGGCCTATTACCTGTCCTGGTAAACAAGGTTTACTGGAACTCAGCCAACCTACTTGTGTATGGACTGTCAATGGCTGCTGTCACACCACGACGGCAGAGCTGAGTAGTTGGGACAGGGACTGCAAAGTCCATGAAGCCGAAAATATTGACTACCGAGCCTTTTATAAAAAAAGTTTGCCAACCCCTGCTAAGCTTAGAGTCTAAACTATTACTAAGAGTGACCAAGGCTCTCAGTTAAAGCTTATATTTAGGGTCTTCACTTTCTTCCAAGTGCGCTGGTTCCAGACCCCTACAGGATAGATGGGGAAATCTCGTCTTCTAGCCGAAGTCACTAAACCAAGTGGGAAAAATTAATTACTTGGTATCTAGATGGAAATGGAAGCAAATTCATTTTGCTGATTTTGCCTTCGAAGGAATTTAGCTTCACCTGATTTTAAAATTATTAAGAGGGGAAAAAAAACCCTTTATTCAATAGAGAAACAGAAAAAGAATAACCAGAGCTACAGACACAAATAAAACACAATTCTGGGGGGTGGAGGAGGCAAGCGAAGACAAGTTCAAAATTTTTAAAGTTAGAGAGAAGATGATAGACTAGAAATCTCTGGTGGTAGAATTATCATTAAACTACCCATCACAGCCGGCTGGCCTACAGTTGTAATTTTTAAGATGTTCTTCCCTTTGATCATTTCCTCTGAAAAATCTACTTAGAAGAATGAACATTGTTTACAGATCCTCAATTGCTCTTTATCCTTTACCTTTTCAGAGGCACCCAGGAGAGTTATAGTAACTCACCATGGGGTTAACTGTCTTCAAGAATCCAGAAGGAACCAGATAGAGAACGTGGGTCTCCTTCATTTCTACCCAATATCATTTGAAATCTAAAGTCGTTAATTCTCTAGTCCATATGTTTGTGCGTTTTCATAATCTCCTCACCACTATTCCAAGTCTTTTGCCACAGCCATCAATCGGCAGTTACAAACACTGGTGTGAATATGGAGGTCCAAGCCATCTACGGTCACCTTAAATTGCTTTGTCTTTTTAGTATATTTAAACCCATTTCGGTCTTTCCCTAAATGTATGTTCCAGTTATTTCTGGAAACAGTTTGCATGAACAGAATCACTATGATAAGAAATTAGGTGAGGTTGACGGCTTTAATATAAAAGAGACTGTCCATATTGATGCAGAAACACGTTTTATACTTTCAAATTAAATCTGAGCGTGCTGGTTTCTGCACACTTCAACAGACTGAGCACTCCATGCGCTTTCAGAACCCATTTTCATTTTAATCCTAGGGATCTTCAGCACTCAGATACCTGATGAAAGCTAAGAAAGGGCTGACGATCCAGCTGGGGTGAAATGTGGTGCTTTGTAAGCATTATGTCCTTTCAGCCACTGAAGAGGGAGAAATCCAACCTCCACTCTGTTTCCTACTGACTAGCGTCTCCCAGACCCTACGCTGCTCGTTCAGCCAGCTGGGTGTGTTTCTGAGACAGCCTCCATCCGCTGTCAATGGCTGTCCCTGCTAGCCCTTTCCCGTGCTGGGAGATGACAGCAAAGTGTCGTCTGGCTTCATGACTCATCGACAAGTCATCTCTGTGAAATAGCTCTCTGGCAGTATGCAACCGAGCCACCAGGAAGAGAGATGTTCGTGTTTTCAAATAGCAGCTAACAAGACCAGACCATCGAGGGGCACGCAGAACCCTCTGGACTGTAACAGGCAGGGGAAAACAGAGGGCCCTTTGCCAATTTCACTGTGGCCAAGAGAGCCCAAATCCGCCTGAGGAGAGCGAGGAGGAAGGCTCTGAGACGGGCCTTATCTGGAGACAGTAACAGTCGCACCCCAGCAGTGAGCACTCACACACTCAGCTCTCACTGCCCCTTCATCAGGTTCATATGCACGTGCCCACTGCTCAGGTCAACACTCTGACCCTACACATGAGGAACGAGACCTACGGGTGAGGAGGGAGGTGCAAAGTCCCAGGTTTACCGTCTGTTAACAGTGGAATCAGAACTAAACTGGGGACTGATATTCTGCAGCACCTCACCTCCTGGGCCTCTTAGCTCCTGGACCTGGCTTCTAAATTTCCTAATGGGTCATATCACAAACTCAAAACTGTAATTTCAGTCCAACTTGTTTGTAACACTGCAGTGTTCCAGACAAGGAAAACAACTGTTTCCTTTCTCTGGCTCCAAGCTTCTCCTAGTCTATGAAATGGGGAGAATCAGCCTTACAGTCTACAGGACATTATAACAAGGAGACAGCATGTTAAAAAGCAATCTGGACTCTAACTCTGAATTCTCAACTCAGGACCCTTGGGATTAGTGATATCAAAAGCAAAATCTTACGTGTAGCCATTATGTGCATTTTTCTGGGTGAAGAATCCTTTGTCTTCATCAGACATTTCAAGGAGTCCCTGGCCCACAAGACTTGGAACTATTATATATAACGCTATGTGAACTGTGAGTCATAGTTTTTCAACATTATGTCTATCTGCTAATGCTGTAAACATCCTGTTTTTTGTCCTTCCGTAAAAGTCAAAGCCTCTATAACTCACATATTTATATGTCTCTCTGTGGTTGAAAGACAAAGGGGTGAGAGAGAAATCATCAAAAATTCAGCTCTGGCCAAATGGTTTGCTCTCAATCACAGGTTCCAAACGGCACACGCCATGGGGTCTCAGATCGACGTCAGCCAACCTTCCTGCATCAGCGAGTGTTTGCTGATACTAAATAAGTAACTCATCATATTCAAACTTAACCTTGACTTTGCAGCAAGTCTTTCCTCAAGGAATTAAAAGCGCTTCCCTTTTATTTAATTTCTCTCAGTAGGACAGAAATGGATGAAATACACCTCCTCCTTTTTTTAACTGAAGGGACAAATGGGACCCAGAATATTCAATTACCTACCTGACACAGCAAGTCACATAAGGACACAGAGGGAAGGGACCCTCTTCCTTAAGGCCCTAGCCTGGTGGGCAAGACGGCTAATGACTTGGAGCCCCCCAGCTGGAGTATGTCTCTCTTGGCCTGACTGGTACCACCTTTGGTACCAGGAAGTCCTCAAAGGGTCACACAGGAGGAACCTATGCTGTACCAGCTTCATACCCCACAGGATCATGACAGCCTGGAAGATTGGTGACGGACAGGCTGAGATATGACCACACCCAGGAGATACACCATGCTGCTCTCTGAGATCCATTGCCCCACCCAAGCAGAACACTGAGAAACGTAAGCCCAAATTGGCTTCTCCTTCCTATAGTTGACCTGTACACAGAGCCCTTCCCTTGGTCAGTATCCAAAGCGCTTATTAAATGTTTACGCGCCCTGGCCTTGGCTTCAGAATTCAGCCCATTATGAAGCCTGTAACCACTAAGGCTCTCCAACCTTCACTGACCACCTGGTGCTAGAAGTAAACTGAGAGCCTGTTCTCAGAAGGAATTCAAAACAGCTTCCATTTAAGCCAAGCAATCCTAGCTCGCCTTTGATTCCCAAAGTCCATATACCCTTACTTCCAGTACTTCGATGGGTAGGAGGTTTCACAGGCCCCAAGAATTTGACCAGGACTGCCTCACCCTGATGGAAGAAGAGGCCCTGCGTTTGCCTGGGCTGCTATAAAGCCGCCACCCCAGCGGACAGGGACCATCTTCACCTCTACCAGTCCTGTATGCCAGCATGCGACATTAACGCAGTAGAGGGGAGGACGTGATTCTTTTAAAAGACATTCAATTGAAGGCAGATAATTAAGGCTTAGCAACAGCATGATATAAAACAAACAAGGGGGGCATCTCACTTAGTTTATTGTGCTCTTCCAGGAGAAAGTTCCACTTCCTGGTCTTGACATCTGCAATGACAAGAAACAAAGAGGAAAATGTGACACCTTGCTCTCGTATAATGTCATTGCACTTAATCACTCCCTGGTTTTATAACCCCCCAAGGAGACTCACGTGATGTGGCTGATCTTGGGTGCCTGGCACTATGGACACAGAAATTGAGAGGCCCTGTCCTCGTGGCTTTCACAGAATTCAGGGAGGAAAGACAGGCAAATGTGGTGACAGCACTGGCTTATAAGAGTGTTGATAAAGGGTGCTAAGGGGACACATCCCTGGGGACGGCCCTGCAGGTCAGGCAGGAATGCCCTGAATTTCCAAGGTCAGGATAATACTTGTAGCTTACACTTATTCAGTGCTTACCTTAAGACAGAGACGGTGCCAAGAGGTTCATACACACCATCTCCTTGGCTCCTCAATAGGCTACAAGCTGGGCACCATTATTAGTTCCATTTTGTACATGGGAAACAAGCTGCATATGTGGCCAGAGTAGTCAAACAGCCTTGGTTCAAATCCCAGATCTGCCACTTCCTGGCTGTGTGACCTTGGGCAAGTTATGTAACGTCTCTGTGCCTCAGCTCCCACATCTCAAAAAAAGGAGGATCCTACAGCCCCTGCCTCACAGGGTTCTTGTGGGGATTATGTAAAATTTAAATGTCAAATGCTTATGAAAGGGTATCTGGTAAACAATGCACACTCAAAAAAAAGGGGAGTAATTCTAAATCATGATGATGATAACAAGGATGCCATCTCCTGATTAGCACAGTGGAGCATAACCTACGTACATTAACTAAGAAGAGTGAGCATCTCACTACCCAGTGCTGGCCAATTACTTAGAGAGCTTTTCCGACCAATCAACCCACTGAGAAAAGCAAGCTCCAAATCAGCAAGTGCTTCTTCCCAGGCAGCAGCAGTTAATTCTTCTAGGTATGGTCACTGAGGGAGCAGGTGGTTAGGGAAATGGCACTGTAGACATAGTGAGTCCACTTCAGGAAAAAAGCAAGCTGGCCTAGGTGCAACCTGACAAAGACCAAAGGCAGACAGACTACTCTTTTTTTCCTTTTTTGTTATTTCCCATGATTTTTTCAGGTCATTTTGCTTTTTTTTTTTTTTTCATTGAAGTATAATCAGTTTACCATGTGTCAATTTCTACTGTACAGCATAATGTTTCAGTCATACGTATATGTACACTTATTCCTTTTCATATTCTTTGTCATTATAGGTTACTACAAGATATTGAATATAGTTCCCTGAGCTATACAGAAGAAACCTGTTGTTTATCTATTTTATATATAGTAGTTAATATTTTCAAATCTTGAACTCCCAATTTATCCCTTCCCACCATCTTTCACTCCTGGTAACCATAAGTTTGTTCACTATGGCAGACAGACTACTTTTGATATGGGAATAGTGCAGGAGGCCCTTTCTGACAACAGCTTGATCCTAACAATGGCAGGGCAGTAAACAGGAAAGTCTGTGGATAACTGCTATGGATGAAATGAAATGAAATGAAAAATAAAATAAAATGAAATGAAATGAAATAAAAACAGAGCCAATCATGGGTTTTCGATGTCTGCGTCTGGGCAGGGTTGGATGTCAATATTTCAGCTGTTCACATTCAGGTGGGAGGTTTTAAAGGTTTGTTTTCTACTTGCCAAAGGAAACACTAAAACCACTTCAAGAATGGGAATATGAATCCGTAAAAGCCACACTGTTTTCTAGAACAACATGGCCCAAGCTAAGAACGAAACCAAGGAATTCAGAATTCTTCTGTTCCTTATTCTGATAGGGCAGCTTTTGAAGAACCTCACAAAACATACAGCAAAACTGCTCTGCTTTGGCTGGTGGTTTTCAATCCTGACTGATTATAGACCCACCTGAAGATTTTTTTAAAATGCCAGTGCCCAGGCCCCACCTCAAGCCAATTAAATCAGTATCTCCTGGTGGGAACCAGGCTTCAGTGTTTACACTGGGGGTGGGGCTCAGAAATCTGTGTTTTACCCACCCCTCAAGGTGGTTTGGATGCATGCTCAAGTTTGAGAACCATTGGCTTTGTCTACCCAAAGGCATTTAATTCTATGGCAAACATCTATTTTTCAAGCTCTCCTAAGGACAAAATAAAAATAGGTGAGTTTAAGTGGCTGAAGCAGTAACTTACCTGCTTCCACCAAGAAGACACTGACCAGGTGACTGGGGAAGGAGTCTTCTCTTTGCGAGGCCTTTAAGGACAAAAGAGGCCCCACTACGTGTTCGACCACCTGGAACAATTTAGACAGCACCTTTCCATAGAGGAGCAGGCTAAGAAGACTCTATCAAGAAAGTCCTCTCTGAATACTCAAAGAGGGGAAGACACCCTACTCTGAGATCACAGACCACTGTGCATCCTGGGAGCGAGGCAGAAGCCAATTACTTGCCGTAATGTCTGGAATCCATCTGTTGAAACAGTGCAATCAGGCCTTCTGAGTAGCCGATGTCTGCCTCGAAGCGGGCCCGGGAGATGAGCATGCACTGCCCTTTGACAAAGGTGAGGGAGGGAGCTGCAGGAAGGCAGGCCTGGGCCACGCTGCCGCTGCCAGTGGAGGGTGGCTCCCTGCGGCCCTCGGCCCCTTCCAAAGGCTGCAGGGTGACAGCAGGGAGGTGTTGGGCTGCTCTCACTGCCAAAGAAGAAGAAAACAGAGATGACGACCCAGGAGGCTTTCATGCGGCCCTGGATGCTCAGGCAGGCAGAGGAGGAAAGCAGGAGCAGGGGCAGGAGTTACGTCTGGCAGGCAGGTGAGATGGGGACTGCCTGATGGGGAAGGCGTGCATGTGCGCTTTCACTGGGGCTTCGGGAATTTCAGTATTTCCTGAACCTGACTCTTCTATTCCGTAGGTTTCCAAATTTTAAAAATTCAGAATTCAGAAATGAACAGGGGAAAGAGGAACCTCAGCACGATGAGTAAACTTATTAGATAATTTCTGTTGCCGTGTCAGAGAAGCCACCCAGGTGCGTCAGCACACCCGAAACCACCCATTTAACCCTATGCCCAGGTGACTGCTCTGCCTGCCGCTGGGAGGACAAGGAAGGAACGCAGGACCATCAGGCCACAAACACACAGTTTGGAACCTTACTTCCTCTATTACTGACACATTTTAAAGATTAGTAGATTTGATGACATAAAACTAAATTGTCAAAAAACACAGGCTGAAATGAAAGGCAAAACTCCTGAATAAAGATACTTGCAAGAAATATAAACAGAGCTCATACTTTAAAAAAATACAAAGATAAGAAGACAGAGATGTAACCAATTCAAAAGAGGAGGGGAAAGGACTAATAGACATTTGGAGAAATGTGCAACTTCACAAATAATCAGAGTAATAAAAAGCCACGTTTTACTTATCAAACCTGTGGGATTAGGAAAACAGACAACAGCATTGCCAGATGGGAATAAAACCTTCTGGAAAACAGTTTGGCAATAATATATGGCAAGATAAAAAGTGGTCATAATGATTCAACTTCCAGGAATCTATCTCAACTAACAGTTGAAAATACAAAAATTTATAGACCAAAATGTTCCTTACAGCTTTAACACTAGGAAAACTGGGAGCAATTAAAATTAAACAAAAAGAAAATGATTTACCCAATTTCCAACCCATCCTTACAATGGAATGTTATATAGCCATTAATTTCTTTTTTTGGAAGAAATTTTGGAAAAGACAAAAATAACAAAAAACAATATTAAGTTCAACAGTATGAAATCATTTTTTTGGAGGCCAAAGTGGTTCAATAATGGATACATACACTTTTCATTACTCTGAACTGTTTAACATGCACCATTGAAATAAAAATGCTTATGCAGGAACACTCAGTGAAAAAGGCAAGATATAAATTAAATTGCATATATAAAATATTGTATATTTTAACGCACAGGAAAAAAGGCTGGAAGGAACAAAACTAAAATGCTAACGGTGTTTAAGTGAGTGGGGAGAGATGGGGGCTGTTTTTCTTCTTTGCACATTGATATGCTTTCCATATGACCGATGACGAGTGTGTGGTAGGTTAAAGAGGCAAAATTCAGAGGCATACCCAAAGGAGAGTGACAGAAAGACTGACAGAGATAGTCTTTATATTTTATATTAATAAAAAGTATAATCTACTAAGAAGACACAGCAATCATGAACTGCCTGAAAATTAAGAAACAAATGCACAAATCCACAATCGTTGCAAGAGTATTCAAGGTGTATCTTGTTAGAGAGCAGACTGAGTGTGCCAAACACTGATAAGGATACAGAGGAGTTAAACAACTGATCATCAGCAAAATTCATCTGAAAGCTACAGAGAGAATTCTGTGCCCAATAAACAGTTTTCTAAAGAAAAAAACATGTGGAGTGTTACCAAAAACAACCATACCACCCAAGAAAACATGAATGAATTTGCAAAAGCAGAAGTCATCCAAGTCACCATGCACTGTGGTCAGAGAACAGGAGTAAAAAGATGACAAAACAAAACAGATTTTTAAACAGTCTTTGTAGGTTACTTTTGCATACATCTATAAAAGTATAAAAAAAGTGAAAAAGAAAAAAACATTTGACCTGACATGAAAAAGACTTTGTAACAGTGGAAATCACTGGTTTAACACAAGCAACAGTGAGACTACCAGGTGTCAAGACCTGCAGTCTTTTTTTTTTAATATTATTTCTAACTTATTTATTCATTTAATGTTTTTTGGGGGTGAGGGATTAATAAGGTCTATTTATTTATTTCAGTGGAGGTACTGGGGATTGAACCCAGGACCTGGTGCATGCTAAGCACGCGCTCTACCACTGAAGTGATCCCCTCCTGGACAAGAACTGCAGTCTTAATCCCGAGCACGGGTCTTCTCCTCCCAGTACCTAACAAATGGATTAAAGTAATGGTAAAAGTGAGCTCCCCAAAAAGATCACCAGCAGCTTCCAAAGGAAGAGATGCCACTGGATGCCGTGCATTTCAACAGGCAGAGGCCAAGGAGAGACATTCTGCAGGGAGCTGTCCCATCATCCCCGGAAACTGTCCTGGTGACTCCAGAGAATTCTACCTTGTGCCCCCAAATGGTAAGGGAGTGACTTCACCATGCACCCTCTGCTTTCGGCTTTTTGAACGGGGTGGGGACAGAGAGGGAACAGGAGTGGCTGCCGGGATTGACAAGCAGAACGGGAGATGAGAACACCCACGGCTGACTCTGACTGAGGTGCAGGCTCCAGGCCCCGGGAGAAGGTGACAAAAACCTTGGTGGAAGACAGTCAACAAAACCTCAGAAGGCAGTGTGGTGCACCCAAGGGGCCCGACCAACACCAGACATGCACTGGCTGGAGCCAGTCTGGGCAACGCTCCCTCCCCGCACTCTCGGGTTAACTAGCCGCAGAGAGAGTATGGTGAGGATCTGCACTGTTTGCTGAACTGTTACCCTTCCTGGGAGCAGGGCGTTCACAGCTGCCTGACATGGCTGGAACCTGCAGTCCAACAGGAATATGCACTCTCAAGTCAGATAGCCTGGGTTTGAATCCCAGTTGCACAACCTATTGGCTATGAGATCCTCTCTGGGCCTCAGTTTTCCCATCTCTAAAATGGCTGTTATACGGAATAAAAGAGTTAGCATATATAAGGGGCTTATAACAACCTGGCATGTAGCAGGCTCCCTTAAGTGCTACCTTTTGTTAATATGACCAGTGACTTCCTCCCAAGGACCTGCCTTACTAGGCTGGCCATGGTGAGAAGGAGGATGGGCCTTGGCACCCATAAAGTCATATGAACAACCAGCTAGACTACATCTCCTCCTCCAGAGGAACTTTTCAAAACCAGCATCTTCCTGCACGAGGGGCAATGACACAGCTACTTACTTAGGGCATCGTAGTCCGTCATGCTGAAGTTCCACGTCTTGGTGGCAGGATCTGAAATGAAACAGAAGTACCTGGTTTGCCCACAATGAGGCTGATGGCTGTTGTTATAAGTTGTACTTGGATATTTAACAAAGGTTTATTGAATGAATGAATGAATGAATGAATGCTAAGTTCAAAACAGTTGACTGAAAAGCCCCTATTGCCGTACAAAATCCCTGCAGAGAACAAACAGCAAATATAAATGAGGATAATGCTTCTGCTCTGTCCTTGTGGATGAACCAAACTGAGTACGTCACTTCATCTTGCTGAGCCAGTTCCATCGCCTTTGAAATGTAAATAACACCTACTTATGGCAAAGAACTGTTGTTAGGCTTCAGTGCTACAAGGCATAGAAAGCACCTGGCAGGGGCATCTGCCTCTGAGTAAATATCCATCTACGCTCTGTATGGCCATGCAGCAGCCCCTGGGTGGGGCAACGGTTTGAAGGCATGTCTGTTACAAAAGGAAACATGAGCTAAAATAGAAAATTTTTAACAACTGGATAGACAGAATGTACCAATGCACTCTCTTCATGTTTATGAGAAACCGTCAGAGTTAAAGAGATTCTAGAAATATGACAAAACATCCGAACAAGAACTAGATGGAAGACTTATTACCGTAACGTCTGCTGGGCAGACTCTTAAACACTGCAATGAGCTCCACATTGTACCCGATCTTCACCTGGAAACGGTCTCCATCCCTTATGCATGTTCCCTGCTGGGAGCTTGCCGCTTTCTGGAGTGGGGTCCCCGATTTCTGTTGGAGTCTTCCTTCTGTCTTAGGCGTCACACTCCCTGAGCCACAACGGATGTCAGAAATGTTCTGTCCGGAGGTGGAGGGTCTTGACATCTTGGCCTCTAATTCAGGATCTCTGGGTCGGGAGGAAGAAGCTGCTGTTTCCTGGGAATTCTTTGCTTTGGCCAAAGGCTCATGAGCTGTGTTAGCAAAAGGTGTCAATGTGGTCTCGTGTGAAGCCTGAGGATGACCATAACCTAACTCATAACCCAAGAGCTGTTGGCTGGTGACCTCTGGAGGGCTGTGTGCCAAGGGAGGGGAGATGCCAGTGACAGTCATTTGGCTCGGTGGGCTGTGGCTTGGGCAGGATGTGGGCATCTTCTCTTGCCTTTTCCATGTCCCCTGTGCCCACGTTGAGGTGCTGAGTTGAAAACTCTGGGAATATGGGGGTCTCTGGTCACCATTTGATGAACTCCTGGGATTCTGTTGCTTGAAAACAACACCATGGCTCCCTGAGTTAGAAGGATCCCTGGGGAGGTTTTGAGAAGGGCCCTGCTTGGACTGGGAAGGTGTGGCAGCAACGGCGAAGCCAGAGCCTGCGTTCTGACGCTGTTCTGCCAATAATTTCTCAGCTCTACGGGCCAGAGCCTTTTGCCGATTCTCTTCAATTTTTTTCCTCTGCTCCTCTGTAAGAGGCAAGGACATTTTAACAGGAAAACGCTCATGCAGGAATGTCAGTCTTTAATCAGAAACTTGGCAAAAGCTGAGGAAGGAAAAACAATATTGAAATAAACATTAAATGTATTTATTTGCTTACTTTGATTTTAACAAGCTTTTGTGCCAGGAAATGCACAAGAAGCATAATCAGAGAATAAATTAAGGTTTCTTTTATAATTAAACACTCACACACACACAGGGACAGTAGGTACCATATGCCAAAAACCATGACCTTGACAAAAAGAGCAAAAAGCAAGGTCGATCAAATCCAAAGCTGAAAAGGTTATTTCAACTGCAGTATTTCTCTCTCTCTCGTGCACCAACCAATACAAGTTATCAGATCTCAAGAAAGTTATGCAGTGCAAATTAAATCCATCAGATAACGAGAAGGGTGACATTTCAAACTAGAAAGGATAATGGATTAGACTGACATAGACCAAAATAACCAAATACCATGGAGTGACCCTTGCTAAAATAGCCTCTTTCCAACCTGGAAGAAGGAAAAAAGCATTCGCATCACACACACTGCACACTAAATTCACCTGCCTCCCTGCCCCCCAAAATCAATCCTCTTATCATTCCTGGCAAATCAATCTGCAGATGGTCAGGTGCAAACCTTAGCATGCTTTCCAAATCTACCACCATGGAGCAATCAAGTGACTCTTGAGAAAAATAAGGGGAAAAAATATATATTCTCATTGTACAAATTCAGATGCTACATAAAGAAAAGAGTAAAACTAATCTGTAATCTCATCATCCACCAATAACCACTGTTCATAATTTAAAGAATAATTCTGATTTTTTTCCTATCTATATCCATAGGTATATGTCATGTATTTGGAAGATAGATGAATTTATTACAAAATAGGATCATTAGTGTTCTGTTTTGTATCCACCCCCCTCCCTTTTTTTCTTGCCAATTAATTTACCTAAGTCATTTTTTCTATGAGCTGAGTCACTTTTACAGTACCCTAAACCCAGGGCGCTGGAAACAAATTTCTCTGGCTTGGTTCAGAATAAATAGCTTCCATTCAACGTAATACCATGTGATGCTTACAATGATAACATGGGGACCCCGAGGAGTCAAAGGTTTCCATCCTTGACAAGAACTTCCTTGACAAGAACCCCAAACATCTATCTCCAGAGACCTCCCACTTCCTCCAACCACCAGCAGTTAAGAAAGGGTTAGGGAACGGTTTTGTTCCCGGGGCACGGCTGAAGCTCTCAGGCTCCCTGAGTAAAACACTCTTGCCTAACTTTCCAACCAGGGCTCTCCTGAGCCCCCAAAACTTCCAGGTCCAAGTCCTGGTGTGCTGCCTCCACTAGCCAGGGGAGTCAAGGCCATAGAACGAAGTCCCATTGATCAGCCCCAAACTTATGGTCCCGCCACACGGACGCCCCTCTTCTTTTCTCTGGGACCTGTGTTCCACGCTATTTGGGGGTGCGCCTCTCCCCGACCCCGCAGTACGGGAGCGCCACGTCCCACTCCCACCCCTATCACCTCCACTTGGATTCACCCTTCCCGTTGGCCTACTCCCTGCCCCAGGCTAGCATTTGGTCTCGTCCGCCTCCACCGCCTTCCTCCCAGTTTATCTTCTCACCTAGAGAGAGGCCTGGAAAGCGAGCCACGTTCGCGGCCGACCCCGAGCCGAGGCGCGTCTCCAGAGCCCTCCCGAACCAGATTACTCCTCCGGGTGGCCAGTTAGGAGCCGGTATTTTAACGCTGCCAGTTCGCCCGCCTTATTTCAGGCGCAGGGCCTGGAGGTAGTGTTGGTGGCGGAGTTGTTCACCGTGGAACTACATTTCCCAGCGGGCAACGCGGCCCCAGCTACGCTTCAAAAAGTTAGCGTTATGAGACCGGAGCGGCGCTGCAAGGTCTTCTGGGATTTGTAGTTTGAACCCGGAGCCTGGTGAGAATTAGGAGAGACGCAACGTCATGAGAGGGGCTAGAATGGTGCACCCTGGGAAGTATAGTCCTCGGTGCCCTCAAAGGTTTCATGAAACCTTTCGAGTTCTGGGTCCTGAAAGCCTGGGTCCTTCAGGTTTCCTAAATTAGAGTCTCGCTGACAGAGCTCTCAGAAGGCTGTCAGAGCTGTCTCCAAAGGGCTTCCCAGACGGGCAAACAGATTTGGTAGCTCTTAATAAAAGAAGCCCCAGAGGCGTCCATTATTGAATTGATAACCTTGCAGTTTAAGCCCCACTTGCTGTTCAACTCCAGCCTGACCTTCCTGGATCAAAAGAGAGTTAGCATTGTCGTCATTGTCTTCGTCATCATCATTGTGCTGAGCATTTAGTGTGAATTACCTCATTTAATCCTCACTACAGCCTTACAGCACACACAGTATTTCTATCCTCCTTTTACACATCGGAAAACTGACTAGCTTTTTCAAAGCCTTGGGAGGCTATTTGTGATTCTGATTCTGGAGTGCAGGCTTCTGAGAGAAAATTAGTAAATTGACACTATCAGAGTCAGTCTACCCCATTTCTGAGCACTAGACCCATTTCCATTCCATAATCAACTCCACTATTAAATATTGGCAGTAAATATAAATTTTCCCCTATCATCAGTGTACACGTAAATGTTGATATTCTGTTTTCAAACATGGCTCATTTAAAAACAAAAAGGTAGAGCTCTACTTAAGGATTTGGAAAAACGGCCAAGACGTGTTGTTAAGAAAAACAAAGCAATGTGTATAGTTTGACCCATTTAAATTAAAAAAAAAAAAACCTTACTTACCAATGCATGTAAACTCATAGTTCAAGACCAAGGTGGGATGGGATACACTCTTCTACTTTTTAATCTATATTTTTCTGAATTATTTGAATTTACTTAAAATAATCGTGTAGAACTGTGTGACTTTTAAAACAGTAAATCCAGCTTTTTAAATGACAAAGACATTGGCCTGTCTTACAGTCCTTGAGTAAAGTTCACCAGAACAGTTGGGAGAGGCATGTTGCTATTGTTTGAAGCGCACCTTCTTAGGTCTTTCATTACTCTACACCCCAGCAGCCATTCCCTGCTATATAGTGTGAACAGAAACTAATGAACATCTTGCCCTGCCCTTCCTGTGCCCCAACAGAGTCAGTTAATTTGCTAAGAAAGCTGGTTGCTGGGCATTTCATCCACGACTGTCACCAGTTCATGTGACAGTCACTTCCCTTGGCTGTGCTCAGTTGGCTCACTTGTAAAATGGCATATTGCCCTTTGATGTGAGCTAAGAGGGCATGTGGACCAATGCAGCTTGGATTCTAGTGTTCCTAAAGCCCAATTCAGCAGGTCTGGAAATGAACTAAAAAATATGCTTATCTTTCCAGCTCAGACAGTCTAAAATCCTAAGAATGGGAAATCAGAATAAGAATTCAGTTTTTAAAAACTGTCTTCAGAAGGTAAACTAATCAAAATACCACTCAGTGTTCACATCTGTTCTTTCAGCACCATTTATTGAGTGCTATTATATGCAAGGCTTTTTCTTTTTCTTAATGTCTATACTTCCAAAGTTCTTGAGGCAACTTATAGTGAAAATTCATTCACTGAAAAGGTTTAAAGGTCTGGAAGAAAGCGCAGGAACCAAGGAATGGAGGGAAAGGAGAGGATACTTGTAGCAGCTGAGCTCCAAATTAACACAGAGCCTCCTTGCAACTAAAGCAAAAAAATGGAAAAATCATGCAAGGCCTTCAAATAAACACTGCATAGCTGAGGCTCCCAAACATAGGACAGCTGGGCAGTGCCAGACTGGTTTGAAGCAGCACCTGGTTGCCTTAGAAACACACAAACAAAATGACAATGTGATGAGTATTTTATAACGGTATTTTTTAAATGATTTATATAATGATATAAAATTACATAAGATGGCTTGAGAATTTATCTCATAGTTTTTCATGTTTAACTCATTTTCTTTAGTAAAGTGAGGATGGTCATAAATGCCTTTATTTACCAAAATTAGAAGTAGTTTTCCTTTCAAAAGTATCCAATAATAATTAGTCTGTGAAATCCAAAAATCTGCAGACACAAATTTAAGGGATTCTAGAGATGAGTAAGATCCAGTTCCCAATCCTCCAAAAGATTACCATATTTGAAGGACAGAAGACAGATAGCTAAAATCATCAGATTTAGCAAATGTCCCACATATTTGTCTACAATATTGCATGGGACATATATTAAAAAGCATTATTTATCTGAAGTTTAAATTAAACTGGGGGGCCTATATTTTATCTGACAACCACAAAATCAGTCCACTCCTATTATATCAGTGAGCAACAAACAAACATTCATTGATAGATAGATGATTCACAGGTATACTGAAACACCGAATTTTCATGGGATAGGGTGAGCTATGTGTCCTTCTACTCCGCCATTTTGGCACCAACCCCCCAATACATCAAATTTTAAATCAAGAAGGGACTACCTGGTTTTATAGGTGAGGAAATAGAGGCCAGATCAGCTGCTAGTCCACACAGCACCATTGTGTATTACAAAAAACACACCCAGAGAAATTAGCTGTGCCTGACATCACAGACCCGGCAGAGGCTGGGCTGGAATAGGGAACCTCAATCCCACTGCAGGCTCTTTGTGACACTAATTAAACATACACGAAGTTGTTGCAGGCTTGCTCTTGCCTGACAGTATGTCTGGGTACCTACCACAGTCCTCTCCCTGGAGCTTACATGCTAGTGATGCAGGCACTGGGCTTCCCTCTTCCCTCAGTTTCTGGTCCCCTAGGGAGGGCTTGACAGACCTTTGGGAAGGGAGTTTTTGACAGCCACCTCAAGGGCATGTCATCACTCAAGTTAATTACACCTAGAGCACTGTGATAAGATTCGAGAGCGGATGCAAGATTTTGGGTGTGTAAGGAGGCTATTCCCTCCTCAGGCACTGCCAGGTGGTAAAGGTATTTGCATATCCAAAGCGCAGAGGAGCCATGTGAAGGTTTATAAGCCAAGAAATTCACCTTCCCTAGTGGTTGTTCCGTTCTGATGGACTTAATTGCTTGAGTCTGACAGTTCAGTTTTTCTCCCTTCTTTCATCTGCACCTCCTTAACCCCACTAAAGCTCTAAATGTATTATAAAGACAAAAACTCCAGTATTATTTCTCCACCATGCATTCTATAGTTTAGTGTGAGGGTTTTCCAAGAGTCTTAATTTCTAGAACTGTTTGGTCTTGGTAGCTGTGATTAATTACAAGCCTCTCCCTCAAATCTGGCACATTTTCTGCTGGGATGGCTTTGCCAAAAGCATCCCCCTTGACCCCCTATTCCGGTTTTCTTAGACCTGTGAAATGTCACTTTTCCTGTCCCTTCAAAATCACAAATTCCACTTTATTCATCCATTCATTTATATATTCATTTAGTAACAATTCAAGGACCTGCTATGGGCCATACACTGTGCAAAGGCCCTGTGGTTGCAATAGTCAGTTAAAACCCCAAAGATATCATCCTTTCTTCTTAAAGCCTACAGTTTGGTTGGGGAAGCAGACATGCACAGATACACAAAAGGAAACAAACTAAAGGATAAGTGCTTGAAGGACCTAAACGGAGGGTCCAAGGAGAGACTAAAGAAGGAATGATTTCGTGGTGGTCAGGAAAGGCCTCCCCAAGGGGAGGCACTGAAGCTGAGATCAGAAAAAGGAGAGGAGGCAGCAATGCACATGGCGGAGGGAGGAGGCTTCTGAGCCAGAGGCATCCAGGCAAGAGAGAGCTGGGCATGTTTGAGGATCTGAAAGAAGGCAAGTGTGGCTGCAGGACAGTGGGAGGGAAGGAGAGGGGCACACGGTGGGGCTGGAGAGACCAGTAGGATTGATAATTTCAGGGTCCTGCTGGCCATGGAAAGACGTTTGGATTTTGTCCTGGGAGCAGTGGGGCACCACTGGTAGGATTCAGCCTGAAATAGTATGATATGATATGTGTCTTAAAAAGATTGCTCTTGCTGCTGAATGGAGACTTCCCTGGAGGAGGACAGGAGTGCCAAGAGGAAAGCCTTTGAGGAAGCCATGGCAGGAGTCCAGACAAAAGAGGATGGTGTCCTGGATGGATGGGTCACATTGGAAAGCTGCTTGGAGGGAGACTCCAGCACCATAACTCCTTCTCAGGGAGTGTCTGTGTCTGAGCCCAGCACACACACAGTCAGAGCCCCATCGCTCACTTCCCACTGGCGGCAATGGACGTGAAGTTGCTTAGAAAATTGGTCTAGTAAATGGATCTTTCTTATAGACTGCTGTTTTTTTCTTTGTACTAGGCAACTTCTTTACAGAAATATGAATTGGAAAATTATGTTCTTTCATGATTATTAAAGGAAAATTGGGAGCAAAGAGGAGATCGGAAGCTTGTTCAAGGATATAGATGACATTGGAGCCCAAACTTGATCTCAGTTGTCCTACTTCCTGCCCCTCGCCCAGTACACTGTTCTGTAGGTGCTACAACAAGGGAAGAGCCATCAGACTTTGGCTAATATTCTACGCTTGATATAGAGTAGATTATCCATCCCAAACTGCCCAAGTAGCAGCACCCCATTTGTGTTTCAGCCATGAAAATTTAACACTGGTTAGAAGTCGTTGGCTTGGTGCAATATCTCTGAAGGCCACCAGGGGGCAAATAATAATCCATGATCACAGCCCACGTTACTGTTTCCCGTCCCTCTGTCTGGGCTTCCGTTTATCCGTCGGTTCTCTGTGTTTATGCTTTTTCTCTTCTTATTTCCTTCTTTTTCATCTTATGTTACATTTATTCTCTTTTTACTTTCCCCTCTTCTTCTCTAACTCCATATCCAGCCTGCCCACATCATAGAACTAAAGCTTATTTTTAGTACTTTGTTGTATGTGTTAAATTGCTCCTGGTTCAATTCTCAAAGACTGTATATTTATATTTCCCACCCCTGGCTTATTCCCGTTCTTACTTGCTTGATTTTTCACTCGTGTGGCCATCAGTTGCCTTCCTCCCTTCAATAGAAGAAGAGAGGGGATCCACTCCTGACCCAAATAAAACATCACACAAACAAAAGGTCATTTAATTGTTAAGGAATTCCAAAAATAGGGGAAGATTTAAGAGGCCTTACGGGCTGCATGTTGTCTCCACTGTAACTAAGAGCATCTAAATGACCGTCCAAAGTCTGGGGTTTCTGTGCCTCTGGGGAAAAAGTCGCTCTGTCCTTCCCTTACTCCTGTATTTCACATTTCTTAGCTGTCAGAAGATTCTCCTTAGTTCCACCCCAAATTCTCTGCGAGTTCAGATTTGTTCTGTCCATGGGATAAAGATACATGGAGGTTGCTGCTAGCTGTTTTATGTTCCTGTTGACCTGAGGGGCTTGCGATCAATCAGGTCTGCAAAGCCACGCTGCAGGCTGCGCTGGGGTGGGAGGATGCAAGGGTGGCCTTCTGCTGCAAACAGAGCTGTTTACATCTGCATTAGAAGGAGGCACTCTGAGACTCAATCAGAGAGAAGGAGCAGCCCCGTTTATCACGAGGGTAAATTATCCTAATTGAGCGGTTAAGAGAACGAATGCTTTCTAGGTAGTTTCCAGTAAAGGACCTCCTGCTTCTGGCTGCAATAATAGAAAACCACGGGCCATCAGATCCATTTGGGAAAGAGCATTAGCATCCAGTCCACTCACCTCCTTGGTCCTCCAGCCCTTGTTTCCAGGAAATCAACTCCCTGTTAGCAATAAGTTCAGTATCATTTGAGTTTTTATTTTTCTCTCATAAGCTTCTGAAAGAGCAGGGACTTTCTGCTTAAACCTACTTGTACAGCAAGTTGTGTGCAGTCCAGTAAGTGTTACACACTCAGGCCTTTTAGACTCGCGACACAAGTCTGGAATTTGAATTGATGGAAGTCTGTCCCCACCTTCTGCTACCCCATTTCCATCAAACACACAACTCCAGAATTCCTACTCGGCGCCCCCTCTAGCTTGCTACAGGTACCACCGTCTGTGCTTGTAAACACGTGAAAACACTTTGGTATTTGCTTTTTGAAATAATGAAAAAAATTTAAGAGTCCCATTTCATGCTGGTGGTTGGAGAGATAGCATTTTAAAATATTAATTTAAAAAAACTACATATTTTTTGAATACGCAATACATTCACGTGATTCAAACTCTACGCACGTGTTTAAGAGCACACGTGGTGAAATGTTTTCTTCCAGGTGGAAGCAGATTTAACATAAAGCTATGTAAGCCTCAGCTTCAGGGACCCTCATTTTAGAGGCCTCTTCTAAGGTCCTGAAACTTGTTCTGTATTCATTTTGTATTTTTTATTTTTAAAGCTGCTTCATCCCAAATTCTATGAGCTTCAGTGCCTCCAGGACTTGAATCTGCCTCTGCCTGCATTCCTGTCTCTTTGCCATCCTATTCCTTGCCCAGCAGGCAATATATGTCATCACTGTCTTGCATCTTTTTCTGGCTATATTTTATGTACATTTAAGTAAAAACATATTTTGAGAGATGAGCAGATACAAACCACTATATATAAAATAAATGAACAACAAAGACCTACTGTACAGCACAGTAAGCTATATTCAATTTCTTGTAATGAGCTGTAATGGAAAAGAGTCTGAATATACATATATGTGTATATATATATATGTATTTGTATAGCTGAATCGCTTTGCTGTACACGTGAAACTAACATTATAAATCAATAACACTGATAAAAAATAAAATTAAAATAAATAAGTAAAATGCTATCAAACAGAACAAAAAAGTAAAAACATTTATTCTGCCTTCCTTTATAAGTTGTAACAGACAGGACATGTCAATCTGCACTTTGATCTTTGCATTTGTATTAAAGCAAGTTAATTTCTTCATATTTTGGCTTCCTCCTTTACAAAAAAGGGAAAGGGAGGCCTATCCCAGAGAGTTCCTGTTAGGATTAAACAAGAGCATGTGAAGCACTTAGCCCACTGCCTGGAACATAGGAAGTGATCAATAGATGTAAGTTGTTATTCTATAGTTAATATTTATAATGGGCTACAAAGCTACACTAATGAAAAGGGTGGTGGTGCTGATAACATAATAGCAGGTGGATGATACAGAGTATCTAAGAGCACCTCTGCAACTCTTGGTTATTTACCTGCAAGATGCTGTTGTCCATGGGTGGAGTACAAACACTGAAAAGAAAATGTCTCCAGGAACTTAAAGTCTAGGGGAAGAGAGAAGACATGTGTCAAAAATGTGATACAAAAAGAATAAACTGCCGTGGGGATTGGCGAGGAGCTCGCTGCTGGCTGGAGGGATGGTGGGTGGCAAAGTGAATGGAGTGGTGTCTGAGTTGGCCTTTGAAGGAGAAGTAGGAATTTGATATCCAGAAATAACAGGGAAAAATGGTAGTTCCAAAGATGATCCAATCTGACAGAATCACAAATGCTGAGGAGACTTTGGTTAATTAGATGTAATAATGTTTAAGTGAAATAATTACAGATTGACAGGATGTTTTCCTGAATGACATGATCTTTAGGGTCCTTTTGACAAGTCTGAACGAGAAAAGGAGGGCCAGGAGTCCCTTGGGAGGGCGTGTTATGTGGACTTTGATTGAATTTAGCATCTCAATCTAGCTCTCAGCTGTAATTGAAGGGTCGGGGCGGGGCGTGAAGTATCAATATTAACAAAACCAGTCCCTCGTGAACAAACTCAAAGTTTAAATCTTTAGCTAACACTTCATCAATAACATGTTCTAATTACATTTGAGGCTTTGAAAATATGCCTCTGTATGATAATTGCTATAAAGCAGATTTTAGTCACAGGGATTTATAAACTGTAATTGTACAGAAGAAATAGGGAGCTTATTAAATTGTATCATTTGATTGCAACTGCAGATCTTGACAAGGCTTGGAATGACGGGAGACCCCAGCCACACCGCCCTCCCCTGCCTCACCACCACCCCTGTATACTGAGTGTATAAGTAACACTGCAGATGCAGAATGGTCCACAGATCATCTCACCAGTTCCCACGGCCAGATGGGGCTTTGGGGAAACTGAGTGCCAAGCCACATGTTTGATAAAATGAATCTTTTATCTTGATCCCAGAAGTTCAAGAGCCCTATGGCTGAGACAGCTTGCCACAAACACATGCTCCAGGGAAGAACCAGTTCTCAAGGCTTTGTGATTGGACTGAATATGTTTCAGACCTGAAGAAAGGGAGTCTCCAAAGCTGGCCCACCCAGCATGTGCAGGGCAGGCTTCTTCCACCCGTCTGGTACCCCTTTTTCCAAAACCCCCTCTCAGTCTAGATTTCCCTTGGCACCCTCCAATCCTTGCCCAACCGGTGTGTGCTGCTTGTGATCAGCAAGTCATTTCAAGAAAAGCCTTTTAATTAAGAGGAGAGCAACAAATTATTCAAACAGAGTCATTTATTACCCTGCCATCTGGCCAGGACTTCTCCTGGCCCCCTGCTCCTCTGAGCCTGCACAGGCAGAGAAAGGGACAAAGGGGATGGAACGTGGGAAGACCGAGCCAGCCCTTCCAGGAAGCAGGGAGAGAATTTTAGGAGGATTTCTTGGCATTGTTTCCATACTGTAGAAACTGAGCCTCAGTTTCCTTATCTGTAAAATGGGGGCAATAATGCCTACGTCAGTGCTTGGGAGTCACCTGGCACAGTGGAGCTGTTCAGGAAATGTAAGTTGAATATGAAGCCTGTAAATTAGGAGCTTTGTTTTGAAGGTGGGTGGTGATGATGGTGGCAGCAATGGAGGTGGCAGTGGTGGCAAGAGTAAAGCAATGAGATTTCCTAGGGTAAACAAGCCCCAGCTGGTTCTCTTTCTGTTGTGATTCACAGGGTCATTCCCTCGTCCCCTCTCCCAGATGTCAGGGGAGCTCAGGAAATCCATGCCTACCTCTTGCCCCTACCCCCTTCAATCCTGGATGTAGGGCGTTATCCTAAGAGAAATGCATCTTGAGCCTTCCATATCTGGGTCGGGCATAAGAAGGAGGGCTGGGAGAGACTTAGGGGCAAAGCATGCACAGAATTGTTGCACAAAGTGCAATAGATCAAGCGGCCAGGGTTCCAGCCTCTCCTTGCCAGGTCAACTCCTCACTGGTGCAACTCCAAACACTCCACGCATTTCCAGGTTTCCCCCAGGGGCATGAGCCTGTGCTAGGCTTAAAATTAAAATGCGAATCAAATTAAAGTAAATGCAAGACGTGAATCGAATTAAATTAAAGGTGAAAAAAAAGTAAACGACAATCAAGATATTTTAAATGTAAAAAAAAAAAAACAACCCTTGAGATAATCAAGAAAATTTGAACTGGATATTAAATGATAGGAAAGAATTTTTGTTCATTTTGCTTGGTATGATAAAGAATAATTTTATGTAAAAATACAGACAAATGTACATACAATAATGGAAAAAAGAAAAAGAAAAACCCTCAGTGGTGACCATCTGCATACAATATGTCTATGAGCTTTTTAGAAAATAGTTCCTGGGGGGGTGCTGCTCAGCTCACAAGGACTCCCTTCTCTGGGAACGTCCTCTACACAATACTCAAGGGGAGTCAGTTTGTATCACCTATCACTCCCCTGCCCTCCGCTATAGATGATGGGTTCAGGAGGGGGTGGGGCACACCTGACTCAACCAGAGCATCTTCACGGGAATTTGGCATCTTGAACTGGGAGCCCAGGGTGTGAGAGCTGAGTCATAGTAACAGCGATCCCAGAAAAGAGTCAGGCTGCAGGTGCCCAGGTCTCCAGAACCACTTTGCTTCCTGCCTTTCTTGGGGTTTGGCAATTTAGTCCTTCCAGGGTTCCTGTGAGACATCATGGAATCTTTCCCCAAACTTTCATTTCTTTGTGCTCAAGCCAGCTAAAGTCGATACCTGCTATTTACAGCTCTAAGATTCTTTCATCCTAGAGACAAATCACCTATCAGGAGAGGATTTACAGATTAAAGACTGACTGTCATAGATTAGGTCCCTTGGAAGTCAGAACTGGAGAATTATTTGAGTCCTTATTGTGGTTATATATAGATAAACCCTGCAAAGAAGTGTGCAGTTGAACGTGGCAAATCACTTGTCTTTGCATATATTGGAAATTATCATTTAAATAGAATAAATGTTGTAGCCAGCTTCCCAAAGGTCCCCCATCAAGCTTGCTGCTTGATGTTCACATTCTGGTTTAGTGCCCTCCCATATGAATAGGGTTGCCTTGTGTGACAAATGAAATATTGCAAAATACTGCATATGGAATATGACTCCTAAAATCAGGTTATCAAACACTGAGGTTTTCACCTTGTTCTGTCTTGGGTCACTTACTGCAAAAGGAGGCTAGTCTCCATGCCATGAGGACACAAGCATCCCTATGGAGAGGCCCAAGTAGTGAGCAGGTGAGGGCTCCTGCCACCAGCCAGCCCCGACTTGCCAGCCATGAGAGTGGGCTACCTTAAATGTAGATATTCCAGCTCTACTCAAGCTCTCAGATGAAACAGTCCTGGCTGATAACTTGATTGTAATCTCCAGCCTGAACTGCTGAAACTGTGAGGTAATAATGTTTGCTGTTCTTTTAAGTCACTATGTCTTGAGATAATTCATTACACCCTAATAGATAAATAATCCCCCAAATCAAACTCCTCATGAAGACCCACAAGACCGTAAATGGTCTCCTTGTTCCTCCCCAATTACATCTTTGATCTCGTCTTTGACTGGCCACCCTGACTTCCCTGGAATGTCCCAGGCACACTCATGCCTCAGATACTCTGCATTTGTGGGCTTCTCTACCCTGGATCACTCTTCTCCCAGACACTTAAATGACTCTCTCTCTCTCTCACCTCCTTCAAGTCTTGGTTCAAAACTTACCTTCTCCGTGAAACCTTCCCTGATCACTTCTATAAAATTTAAACTCTTCATCTCACCTGACAATTCCATCTCCCTCTTCTGCTTTATTTTCTCCATATTCCTTTTCACTATTTAACATAGTATTTATTTTACTTACCTGCCTTCTTTATCTCTAGCTCCATAAGGGCAAGGATTCTTTGTGGGTTTCTTCATTGCTTCCTTAGGGTCTGGAACAGTGCCCAGCACACAGGAAGCGCTCAATGACTTATTTGTTAAGTGAATGAGTAAGTGAGTTAATCAAGTTACCTTTCAAAATATAGAACATATTATATGGGCTCCTTGTAGAAAAATTAGAAACTATGGTAGCTTTAAAAAAATTTTTGTTGTTGTTTTTGATTTTGGCAGAGGAGAGAGGTACGTAGGTTTATCTGTTTGTTTTTAATGGCAGTAATGGGGACTGAACCCAGAATCTCGGGCATGCTGAGCATGAGCTCTACCACTGAGCTCTACTCTCCCCACTGTGATAAGCTTTAGGAATGAAATAAGAACCACTGTCTGGAAATACCCAGTACTGACATTTGCTATGTATCCTTCTTGACTGCTCTCATCCATGTCCTTTGAGTTGTAAAGAATGGAAATCCAGTCTGGCTGACCCAAGCTCAGGGATATTAATCAAAGGCTGCAGCAGACTTCAGGGAACCCTGCAGAGCATGAAGTAACTCTGGGCCTCAGAGGAACAACACTCCAATAGACACAGAAGCTGCTCCTTCTGGCTCCATGAGACCCTATGACCCCCCTCCAATGGTGTCTCTGCTTCGTCGTTCCACCTGCTCCCATGTTCTCTGAAGATCACTTTCATCGCTCCCTCATTAGTTCACACGTGGTCCTCCTGTCCCCCTGGCTCAGTCTTTCATTTTCTCAATCCTAAATTTCAGGAAGACTCTGTGCCAGCTTAGGCCAGCCAACCTCATCAGGTAGACCGGGTCACAACCTTGTATGAGTTTGCTGGGGCTGTCATAAGCAAGTATCATAAATTCGGTGGCTCAACAACAGAAACTCATCATCTCACAGTTCTGGAGGCCAGAAGTCCGAGATCAAGGTGTCCGTAATGTTGGTTCCTTCTGAGGGCTGTGCCTCTCCCCTAGTTTCTGGTGATTTGCTGGAATATTTGGTTTTCTTTGGTTTCTACCGCATCATCATAATCTCTGCCTTCACTTTCACATGGTGCTCTCTCTGTGTGTATGTGTTTGATCCAGATTTCCTCTTTTTATAAGGATAGTGTCCTATTGAATGAGGACCTTAATGACCTCATCTTAACTTGATCGTCTACAAAGGTCCTATTTCCAAATAGCTTCACATTCACAGGTACGGAGGTTAGGACCTCAACATCTTTGTGGGGACATGATTCAACCCATGACAGTCACGTGGAAATAGTAGATTTGCACCTTCAAGTGGCTCTGAGTAGTAGAAGCAATGACATATGTCCGATACCAACGTTGTTGTCTATATAAATTTCTTCATGCAAAAATGGAAACGTATTACGCATGTTTCCCTTAACAGTATATTGTGAAAAATTCCTCATGTCAATAGCATATTTCACCTTGTTTTTAATAGCGGCATAGTATTATACATAATTTATTTAAGCAATCCTTTATTGTTAGATTTCTTCCAATTTTTTTTATTGTTTTGTACAATACTGCAATGAATAACTTTGTCTATAAATCTCTGTGCACACTGATAATTATTTCTTCAGGATAAATTCCTGGAAGCAGAATTAGTGGTTACAAGACTATGACATTTTAAAAGCTTTTAATATATATTATCAAGCTGATTTCCAGGAGGTTTGCTGAGAATGCCCATCTCTCATCTTTGCCAGCGTCCAGGAGAGCATTTTTGGTCAGCCAAAGTCAAAGATTACAAAATATCTTACAGTGGTTTTAATTTCTTTTTTTGAAGTGAGATTGAATTTTTTCTACATATTCATTAGTCACGTGCATTTCTTGTTGGGAGAAATTGCTTATTTATTTTTCCTAATTTTCTATTAGACATTCTTAAAAATTAGTGATTTATATTAATTTTCTACCTTAGAGATACTAATCTATTATACATTGTAGCTATCTTTTTTGTGGCTTCAGTTTATTATTTTATTTTGTTTACAATGCTTTTGAAATACAGAAGTTTGAACTTTAATTTTCGTTTTTAGTTTCTTTCAATTCTCTTATGCTTAGAGAGTATCTCCATCCATAGAGGAGAAAACAATCATGTATATTTCTTTTTACCATTTTCCCCCAATAGTTTGTATTTTTACATTAAAAATGTTGACCTGTATGCTCTCATTACCTCGGGTAGATTAAACATGACTGCTATTGTTTTCTGCTCTTACTTTTGAGAGATGGAGTCTAGTTCTCCTCTTGAATCCGGCTTCAGTGACTTGATGCGCCAATAGAATGTGGTTGAACAAATGTCCTGGGAATTCTGAAGCTAGGTTACCCTCTTGTTGCACAGACTAATGGAGTCCTGAGTCTCCGTGTAAGATGTCTGATTACCTTAAGCCACTATGCAGGAGAGGTTATGTGTAAACACTTGACCATCCCAGCTGAGCCCAGAATTCCAGCCATTTGCACCAACACAAATCAGGTATCACCAAGTAACCTCTGTCAACACTAAATGGAGCAGAAGAATCACCCAGCCAAGTCCTGCCCAAGTTCTTGACCCATAAACTCATGAGATATGCCATATCCAGTTGTTCCTTTAAGCCACTAAATTGTAGGGTAGTTTGTTATGCAACAATAGATAACCAGAACATTACCTCTTGCCTAGGGTATTATAACAGAAGCTGTGAGGTACAGAGAAAGTACTAGAATTGCAGGAAAATGGAAGAGTCAAGAGTTTCAACAAGAGTATTCTCATCAATTGATAATGACTGATGATATTAAAAGCAGCAAGATTTACAGCTGACATGTACTTTGAAGCAGAAAAAAAGGCAAATCTATCCCAACTCCAACACTTTTGAGAAAAATTTTGAGAAAAAAGCTCTTTTTAAATAATTGAAACCCATGGGGCATTTTCAGTGTACCAGACAGAGAGCCAAGCCCTTGACGCAGATTTTCCTCAGTTAATCTTCATCAGACTCCCTGTGAGTTGCTACCATTATTGTCCCCATTTGACAGATGGGAAAATGGAGGCTTCAGGAGATTCAATAACACACCCATGGCTACAGAGCAAAGACTAAGGTTTGAATCCTTGTCACAGCCTGCACACTTGGCCACAGGACCTACGTCTCTTTCTCTGCCTCGGAATGAGGGCAATGCTCTGATACCAGCTAGCGGAAGGTGTCCCTTTGCCAAGGGACAGGTCTGAATGTCCTCTTCCCCAAAATTCATGTCATTTGGACATCTCAAAGTCTGCAAAATTAGAGGGCTGAGCTAGACAACTCTCCAAATTCTCTTGCAGGTCTTATAAGCCTGTGGTTCCTAACACTGAGCCATGGCGCTGGCAACTTGAACAATGCAAAGGAAATCAAGTGATGCCTCTGAGGCTGGGATTCAGAGTGACTTTTCTTACCCAGGGTCCTCTGGTTCCAGGCACCTGGAGGAATAGGGTACAGCCACCTAAGCAGGAGGTCCTGAGGGGAGGGATCATGTCTAACTCATCCCTGCATCCCTGGAGCCCAATACAATGCTGGGCCCCTTGGGACACGTGTGATGTTATAAAAGAAAGTGCCTCAAATCACAATGGCCGCAGTGAGACCTCAGCCCTCTGAGACCCTCATACCATTTTGGAGAGTTTCCCAGAGTGCTGCCTTATCCAGGTCCAGGAACAAGTCCATGAGGGTGATTCACTCTGCCTTATCCCCAAGACACTGCCTCAGCCATCACCCTCCTATGATATTCCTACTGGGTACCACTGCCCTGTAACTGCCACTAATTCCACCACTCTGACCTCAAGGGAGGGGATGCTGCTCACTGCTCTGCTGCTGTGTCCCAAGCAGCAGCACTTGATAGATAAGACTTTCTTAGCCGCTCTAGCATCACTAAGACCAAGCTGTAAATCTTAGGGAGACTTTTCTCTAAGTCTGGGATTAATGGATGAAATTAGGAAAACTGAGAATTATCAAACACTCTTGCCCCATACCAGGCTTATCCTTTGGATGTGTGGGGATCCACTAATACAAGGCAGCCCTCCCTGGCCCTAACGTGCACGCACACCAGAAATATCCCAGGGCTGTTCTTTATCTTGGGGTGTTAGCTGAGAAGATAACCTACTCAGGGGAGAATGCATACTTTTTTTCTTCCTGATATAAGTCCCTTCTCCTTAGGTCCTTATGACCAGCATCCAGTTAAATTTGTGCCATGATGATTAACAATGACAGTACCTGTTTGCTTCAAAGACAGGCCCTCCCCTCATTCCCCACGAGGGTGTGTCTCACCCAGATAAGACAATCACAGAATGGTCGGACATTGGTCCATTCCTTCATTTGGCTTCTCCAGTCTTATCTACCACGCACCTTGTTAATGACTGAATGAATGACCTGACCTAAACCAAGGTACCCACCCTGATTCCAACCAATAAGCCCTGCACCAAGCATCTTCTTAAGTATTCAGAAAGCTTCCCCTTCTCAGCAGAGCCTATAAATTTTTAGCACAACTCCCAACCCTGTGAATACCACCCTCCCTTCCTCTGGCTGTTGTCTGTTCCCTAAGCCCAAGATCATTAATCACTCTGCTGCCTGCCAAGCCCTTCCTGTCAGCAACTGTTCCTTCTGACCCTCCCTGTCAATCTCTTTCCCTGGCTTGGCCCCTAACAGAGCAGAGTGGAAGCTCACACCTGTCGGAATAGGGTGGACAAAATCAATCAACAGGGGCATGAATCTATCTCACGGCCCGCTCCCTGTCCTCCATCATTTCACCCCTCTACTTCTCAAGAGCATGCCAGGATTAAAAACAATTTTTTTTCCCCTCAATCGGCCAAAGGGAAGTGGTGGCAAGAGAAAGTAGGAATGAATTTAAGGGGAACCAACAACAATAATTGGAGAGCCCTGCAGAGCTCTGGAAGCACCCGATGTCTGGCTGCAGCAGGCACTCGGAGAAGTTCTCCAACTTAGAGCCAGAGCCCCACAGGGAGAAAACCCAAATAGGCGTGCACAGGAGAGACAGAAAGTGATGCTTTGCTTGGAGGCCTCATTGCCTTATTTTTGTTAAAGCCTGCTGCCTCATTTCAAGGCCCTGGTCATATGGGAATGAATGAACTTAGTGACTGGTGTCTCAGTTGGATGAAAATTGTAAAGTAGGCCACTCTTGTCTTCTCTGAGCTCCTGGCAGTGTCAGCTCTTTGTGCTAAAAGGAGCAGACGCAAGAGCCTCCCTTCCACTCCCAGGAAGCCTGCTTTAATGGTGACCTGCTGGGAAACGTGCCCCATCCTTTGTCATCTAAATCCTTCACGACTCTAATGTTAGGAATTGTAGCCCTGATAAGAAGGGAGGGTGTCCCAGGCAGGTGGGTATAGGAGATATTTTTAGGCAGCCAGAGAACCCATCAAATCACGGAGGCCCACACACTCCACCTGTGTGTCAGCTTTAAATTTGGATCGAACTTTTGGTGGCACAAAAGATTCACTGCCCCTGGGAGGGCTCATTCTCCCACACTGCTGTCTCCAGTTATTCTGCCCTCCAGTATCCAGCTGGCTCCAACTCAGCCTGAAGAAGATCAGGTGGCCAGACCAGCCTCGCCAGACTAGCCATCTGTCTCAGCTGAGGGTGAGGGTCCTGCCTGTCCCAAGGCTGTTGATGCATCTGCCCTAGAAAGATTTTAAAGCCTGTGTTTTCATGGGTACCACTAATAAGATTTGGATGCCGGTAGAGTGACTCTACCACCTCAGGAAAGCCAGGCCAAGTGCCCAGTCTCTGCATGGACATTTTGGAAAATGAAACCCAACATCAGCTAGGTGAGGGAGAATGAATAGGGGTGGAATTGTCAAGAGGAGTGGCTTCTGGTCCTGGCTCTGCCACTCAGTAAACATGTGACCTTGGACATCATTTCCCCTCTTTGGGCCTCAGTTTCCTCCCCTGAAAAATGAGAATGTCAGATAGGATGTGTCTCAGTTTCCTTTTTGCTCTTTCTTTTTATAAATCCAGTATCTTTCAAGATGATCAAATATCTGTATGCATCATCCAGATAAAATCTACAATAAGTCAGTGGAGTTTGAAGTTGTGATGTGTCCATATTTGAGGCTCATACTTTCCTTAATTTTATTAATATTTTGTGCAGAAGTGTTTTGTTGTATTTGGGAGAGGTGGACTGGGGGAGGTTGGGTAGTGTCTCATTCTACTTTATTTTCTGATGTAGACACAGCCAAAAGGTTTAGATTAATTTGGGTAGACTGCTCCCAAGTTCTTGTATCTCTTGTCTGCTCTGAGGTGACTTTCTGGTGCTAGAGTCTCTATTCTTAATCCATCTGTATGAATTGGATCATTTTTATTGCAAGGGAGAGAAAACTCAACTCTAACGGACTAAAGCCAAGCAAAGAAAATGTGTTGTCTCATATGTCTGAACCATTGTCACTAAAATACATTTCTTTCCTTTCTTCTCAGTCCTGCATTTTCTGCATCTCCCCAGGTCGTAGGTAGGATAACCTTTATGATCACAAGAGAACATCCAGAAACTCCCAGGGTTGCATACATCTGTTTTGAAGCCCATGTCAGTTCATTTGTGTTGCAGACAACGGAAAATCTGACTTAAGTTCGCGTAATCAATAAAAAAGTTTTCACCTCACACAAGAAGAAATCCAAAGATGTAGTGAGACCTTGATTGGTTAATCAAGTGCCTTAACAATGTCATTAAGGAACCAAGTTTTTTCTACTCCTACATTTCCAGTGTCAATTCTTCTCTTGGAAGAAGAGCCCTCATGGTCACATAATGGCTACTAAAATTCCAAGTGTCATATCTAGACATTACAATTCAGGGAAATAAGTCAAACTACCTCTTCCTCCAACTCTTTCTTCAGAAAACAGAAGTGTTCCCCCAAAATCTCCTAGAAGACTTCTCATGTTTTATGGTATAGAATTGCCCGTTTTCTCATTCTTCAAAGAACCACTGACAAGTGGGTAAAATTACCATATTAGCTTATATCAGTGGGTTTCAACCAGGGAATGCCACTGATCTAATATATTGTCTCACAGGGGCCATTTGACAATATCCAAAGACATTGTTGGTTGTCACAAATGCGGTGGGGGGTGCTACTGGCATCTAGTGGGTGAAGGTGCTGTTAATCATCCTAGATGCACAGGGACAGCTCCCCACCCCCACCTCACCCCCCCCCCAAAAAAAACCTATCTGGTCCAAAATGTCAGTAGTGCTGAGGCTGAGAAACCCTTACTTAGACAATCACTTAGGGTGGAATTGCTAGCAGAGAATCAACCATAATACCTTCTACAATATTCTGTCTGGAAAACCAGAACAGTCTTTGCTCCAGCATTTCTAACAAAATCTCACTGCATTTTACTGTTCTGACTGCATTACATGTCCATCCCTGAACCAGTTACTATGTACAGGAGAACTATATGCAATGGTTGGTTTAAGCCTAGGTCACATGTTTCACCTCTGAGCCGGGAATGAGCCAACTCTACTTGAAGACATGATCTGAGAACTGGGGAAGAAAGGATAATACCCCAGAGAGAACTGTAAATGGTAACAAGATGAAGTGAATAGATGCTAGGCAGCAGAAACAAAACAAACAAACAAAAAGCCAGATGCTGACCACCCCTCTCAAAAAGCCATCTCTCTGACAGACAAGAGAGGCAAGAATTGTGTTTGTACTTGAACCCAAAATAGTAGTAACAGCGGAGGGAGGTCAGTGGGACTGTCTAGGAAGACTCCAGGCTGCTCCTGTGCATTGCTCATTCCACGTGGCAGGTAGAAGTCCTGTGGCCTTAATTACCTCCACCCAGGCAGCACTTTTAACCTACGGAGATGCTCAGTCAACCTGGCAAAGTGAAAGCAACAGGAGCAGAGAAGGGGGAGGGAGAGGAGGAGGTGACAGCTAAGAATGGTGTGGAGAGAAGGAGAGCTGGGGTACAAGTGTGCTGTGTGTCCACAACCCCAGATGACTTCTCTGCCCTGGAGCTGAGCCCTGTGGACTGCATCATCCAGGCCTCCTCATCCTCTGGCTTCTAGTTGGCTTTGGTCAATGGCTGGCAAGGTCAGGAGATAAAAGAGGGGGAAAAGAGAGAAAGTCAGATATTTATTCCTCCTGCTTTCTCCTGGATTTGTCACGGTCGGACAGTGTCTACATCCCACTAGTGTTTCTGTTGGGTGATTCCCCTTCCATGGTGCCCTGTTCATTTAGGCTCCATAACACTACCTCCTCCCTTTGTGCCCTCAGGCCTAAAGGTGACTCAATGCTTCCACATTTGTTCCCTTACTCATACCTACATTTGTATAGAGTATCTTCATTAGGAAGTCTCTGAATGTGTTTCAGAACCCCCCAAGGAATGTGTTGTAACAGGCAGGTGGCAGATGCAAGGTCCACTCCAGCCAGATGGTCACACCAGGTTACCACGTGCCTTGATCACACCTTGATTCCATGAGTCTAAGGAATAGCCACTCACACCTGTTCTTCAGGACCTAGCCATCTTGGGAAGCCTAACAGTTAAAATGATGGGTTGAGGTTTATTTTCCCTCTCTTCTCCCAATCTTTGCCAATCTCTTTACCTTATTGTCTAACCAAGTAGAAAGTGTGCTCACCACGCTATGCTTGATAATGGTGGCTACCATTTCTCAAACACTTCTAATATGCCAGGCACTGTACCAAACACTTTATATGCTTTATGTCATTTAATCTGCACAACAAAAGTATGGGTTACATACTGTTTTCTGCATTTCATAGAAGAGGGAACTGAGGCTCAGACATTTAAGTAATTTTCCCAAGAACAAACAGCTGGTATGTGGCTATGGTGGTTCACATTGGTGGTCACCAATATTTCTAACTTTCTTTGCCTTCCTAGATACATGGGAAAACTGTATTTCCTGTCTCTCTCTGCAACTGGGCAGGGTCTTGTGGCTAGTGTCACCAATGTATTGTGGCTTCAAGTGACAAGATACTCCTGGGCTGACACATTTCAGAGCTGGCTTGTGGTCTTCAGTGCATGATCCCTCTGCCACTGCAGTCATGGGGCATGTGTTGAGATGGGGGTGCCATGAGACTAAAGTGGCTTGACTGCTGAGCCACTACATGAAGGGAGCTGCCCTGCACAGTCACTCGAACCTGCACTGACTTAATGAAAAGGCTAAATAAACTTTTACTGTGTTAAGAAATGAAAAATGTACTGTGATTTGTTATTACAGCATAAACCTAACCATTTCAAAAAATGGAAGCAGAGTCTTGGATTACATAAACAGCTTGGTCACTAATCAGTTGTATGACTTCAGAGATGGGTTACAATCTGGGCCTCAGTCTGTGAAACGTTTGCCTGGGATGAGAAGAGCAATGTGGTTCATTGTAGTTTACCTTTCTATGAAATACACTGCAGGAGCCTGAATTTGAGCCAGGCTCTTACATGTGAGTGGAGAACACGTCTCTGGTTTCCCTCTCACTGCCTGCCACGGTCACCTGATACTAGCTCAGCACTTCGTCTTCCTCTCCAAGGCTCCTGGCTGGTGCCTGAAGCCACCCGCATGGCCCCCCCTCTCTGCCACTTCCCCAGCCCAGAGCCATCTGTTGGGGTTTTCAGTTTGGGGACGCTCCTGGGGGGAATGACTAGCCAGCCTGCTCTGTGTCGGCTACAGCCCTGCTGCCCACCGCTTGTACCCATGACTGTGCGGGCTTCTCCGAACTCTTTTTCTGGGAAAGCAAATGGAACTATTAAATATTCAAAACGCCTGCAATGAGGCAGTGGATGTGATAGGCGGAATCTGCTTCTCGATTGTCTGGAGAGGGCAGTTGCCTTCTCAGAGTCAGGCTGGGAGAAATGGTCTCAGCTGAAGATCCCCCAGGTCCTCTGGATGTGTCACTGATGTGTCCACCCCACATCTGGTCTCAGAACATGCGGGCTTTTGTCCTTCCTGGGGACAAAGCCATCCGCTGAGCAGTCCTCTTTGGTAGCATATTATCTTATCTGAGTGACATGTGACTATGCATGGAACTCTGGGCATCTGAGATGTACACATACATTCATAGCCTTAAATGGAAAGGTTATGTGTATTCATACCCCAAACTCCCCCAGTTTATAGTGAACAGTGATACTCACACCCTGTAAACTGTAGTCATGTACATACGCATAAGCCTGTTTTAACAGAGAGCCCACTTGAGGCAATGTGGCTTTTTAAAAAGCCTGTTTTTAATGGCTACCCAAATAGAGAGACAGAAATATTGTTTTTTAGATACATATGTAGCAATAATAAAACCTTGAATTTATGTACCTTCTTTTTCCTGAGGAATTACAGGATATGTCAAGTCTCCCCCTATATAGACAGCACAAAATTTCACTGTGCGTATGTTGTGAAGTGGAATTAATATAAACACAAAGCCCCATAACATCTTGGTTTATGTCACCTTGCACCTCATGCACTTTGAGCACCTGGGTTCACACACCTTCTGAAATAAGGGAGGCTCGGGTTCTGTAAATCATAACAAGATGATGTAATGTAAAACCATCCATGTGCATGCTATATAACTCTATGTTCTAAATAATGTCACCTGGAGATGAAAAAAAATTGTTTCTGCCCTTTCTGCAATGTTTATCATTTCTGCTTTTTCAGATTAGACATGGTTATTGACATAGAAAATTGTTATATGGGTATATGATTGTGCCAAAAAGTCCCTTAAGCTATCTGTGATATTGTGATTTACAGGAAAAGTAGATATTTGGTTATTCAGAAGACCAAATATCTATGAGAAATAGTCACATGTCACTCAGACAAGATAATATGCTACCAAAGAGGATTTCTCATAGAGATTTGGTCTCCATCCATGCTTTCTGGTTCACAGCTCTCCAAACACTTGGAATTTCCTGAGCAATGAGAACATTGGGATAATATTTGGTCTCTTGTCCTCAGTTCCTGAAAACATTTCAGAAAAGGTGACTTTTGGATCTCACCCAAGGTGGGGGAGCTGGTGCCAGGAGAACAAACCAGGTGATTAGAGGGTTGGAACTTTTAGTCCCACCCCCTGATTTCTAGGGAGGGGAGAGGACCTTGTAGTTGACTCAGTTGCCATCGGCCAATGATTTCATCAATCAAAATTATGCGATGAAGCCTCCATTAAAACCCAAAAAGGACAGGGTTTGGAGAGCTGCCAGGTTGGTGAACATGTGGAGACACAAGGAGAGTAGTGCATCTGGAGAGAGCATGGAAGCTCCATGTCCCTTCCCGCATGCCTTGCCCTGTGCATCTCTGGCTGTTGGTTTGTATCCTTTTGTCTCCTTTTATAATAAATCAGTAATCTAGTGAGTGAATGGGTCTTCTTGAGTTCTGTCAACAATTCTAGCAAATTAATTGAACCTGAGGAGGAAGTTGTGGGAACCTCTGATTTATAGTTAGTTGGTCGAAAGTTACCTGAACTTTTGGACTTGTAATTGGCATCTGAAGGTGGTCTTGTAGGACTGAGCCCTTTACCTGTGGAATCTGATGCTATCTCTGGGTAGATAATGACAGAATTGAATTGTATTCTCATACACCCTGCTGGTTTTGTAGAATTGCTTGTTGAGGTGGGGAAACAGACATGCATGCGCTCACATGCGCGCGCACACACACACACACACACATGCTGGAATTAGGGAATCCTATTTACTATCCACTTGTGCTCTTGACTGTGTATAATGAGTAAATACCTCAGTATAAAAAAGTAATAAAACACGAGGTTGCCCCTCTAATTCTAGCATGCATTTTCATAAACTGGAGCCAGGGTGATGGAGGGTATTTAGTATATGGGCATGTCTCAGAATTCTGTTGGTTCAAACAGCGTGGGACACTGAGTCCTGACTCTGAATGTTCATGGTTGTGTGACCTTGGCCACTTAATGTCTCTGTGTCTGTTTTCTCATCTGCAAATGAAAGAGAACCAACTTTGTAGAGTGATATAAAGATTAAATGAGAAAATTAACATAAAGCACTTCACGTGGTATCTAGCACATGATCAACTCTCAGTAATAGTTGGATATTCCCATTATGACTGCAGTGATCCCCAGCCCCATGTGCTGACATGGCCAGAGGCCACTCAGTGCAAGGCATCATTTACGTGCCATAAACTCTGCCCCTCCCCAAGCATCTGAAAAAGCAAAAAGGATTAAATATAATCAGAGACCTAATTCATGTCCTGGTTGTCCAACCCTCATCCACAACAGACAAATGAATGAATTTTTGCTCTCACAAATTCCCAGCTGTGATCATGTTTTCTAACTTCCTCAGCAAACAACACAATCTTTTCCCATCACCAGCTCTCCAACTTTGACATGCTGTCATACTTCTTTTCTAATCTCCAGACTACCTCCTGGTCCTGGTCCTGTTACCCAGCAATTCTTCTATGCACCCCTGCAGTTAGGAACCCCAGAAAAACTAGCCTAGTCAACCTTCTCTTCCAGTTCACCTATGTGGGGAACATGAGTGTGAGTGATGTGTGTGTGTGTGTGTGTGTGTGTGTAGAATGAACAAAGCGTGTAGAAAGAAAGGCCTGGGTACGGATTCTAGGCATGTCCTTTAGTGTAAGTCACTTGACCTCTCTAAGTCTTTGTTTCCTTATCTAGAAAATGTGACCCTTGACCCCTACATTAGAGGACTGTGGCAAGAACAGAATGAGAACACACATATTAAGCAAGCTCCCAACACTGCTAAAGAGAAGCATGGATTAGCCCTAAGTAAGAAGGAGCTTGCTGCAAATTCCTTGCTTAGTGGAATGTTTGCAGTTCTATTGGGCAAGATAACTCCTTGTTAGCTGAAATAAAATCCTGTGCCTCCTTGAGAATTATCTTCTCTGAGCATTTTCACTGAGAGGCAGTCCTAGCTAGGGCTGGCAAGATTTGTGCAATTCACACATACTTGCAAAATTCAAGAACATTATCTCTTACTGACAGACCGTAATGACTGTAATAAACAGGGAAGCCTCTGTTCTAATAAACAAGTAATTATAGTCGACAATAAATGTGTAAACATGATGCTAATTAGCAAATTTCATAGCTGTTCCCAGTTTGGGGGGCCCATGTAGGCATGCTTGGGAATGTGGATAAGACCAGGCATCCCATAAGATTATGAATATGTGAGCTGTAGGTGCCACATTCCTGGTCAATCCTTTTTTTTTTCCTCTTTTAATAGAAAGTATTATGTTTAAGTCAAGAAAATGAGGTCATTTTAGCATCTTGTTTTCTCAATGTAATCCTTTTAAACTCAGGTTTCCTAGTAACCTTGGGAGACTATAATTTATTACACAAAGTGCCTTTAGATATGGGGAAACTGATCTCATTATCTGGGTTATTTCCAAACTTAGATACAGAGATGTGGCTTGTCAATCCTTGGGATTTAGGAATGATGGGTGATAGAAGGCTGAAAGGAGAAGACGGTTAAGATTAATAAACAGTCTTTAACCAACAAATTGTCTTTATGGAACAAAGAAAGGCCACACGGGGAACAGTGACCCAAATGGAGGTTCTGTCTTGCTTACAGGCAGATGGGCTGTAGCTTGAAGTTTTTCTTCCAAAGCAGGCAGCATTTTCATTTGTGCTTCCTGCGGGATGGGTAGCAAAATTATTTTCAATCAGGAGCAACCACAATTAATACTTGATCACAAGCAAAAATCCTGTATGCCGTAACTATAAATATTTTCTAAGAAATTCTTTTTTATTTTTTTGAATTGATGTGGTTAGCAAAAGAAAGACAGGCATGCTTTTCTACTAATCTTTCTTCTTTTATTATTCTATTAATTGTCCTCATAAGGATCTTTTTCCCCTTTAGTTCCTCTTTCTCTCACAGTTCTAAGGCCATAAGTTTATCTAAGAGGTATTCATGGATAATGAGTAGGAAGAAGCAATATTGCCCAGTGTTAAAGATACTGACTTGTGGTTCAGAAAGACTTGGTTTTGATCCTTACTTTACTACTGTTTCAGTCAGGTAAGTTAGGTTATGCTGCAGTAACAAACAGTACCACATTATCAGTTTCTTAACACAAAAGTTTATTTAGCCTTTTCGTTAAGTCAGTGCAGGTTCGAGTGACTATGCAGGGCAGCTCCTTCATGTAGTGGCTCAATAATCCAAGCCACTTTAGTCTCATGGCACCTCCATCTCAACACAAGCCCCATGACTGCAGTGGCAGAGGAATCAGGCATTGAAGACCACATGCTGGCTTTGAAATGTGTCAGCCCAGGAGTATCTTGTCACTTGAAGTCACAATGCACTGGCAACACTAGCCACAAGACCCTGCCCAATTGCAAGGAGAGATAGGAAATATAGATTTCTACATACCCAGGAAGGGGAGGAGAATCAGAAATATTGGTGACCACTGGTATGAACCACCATAGCCACATACCAGCTGTTTGATCTTGGGCAAATTACTTAACTGTCTGAGCCTCAGTTCCCTCTTCTATAAAATGTGGAAAACAGTAGTATCTAACCCATAATTTTGTTGTGCATATGAAATGAGATAAAGCATGTGAAATGTCTGGCACTGTGTCTGGCATATTAGAAATGTTCAAGAAATGATAGATCTCCAATCCACTCCCTACCTAGCAATCAGAGTGACCTTTTGAAAATCAGAAATCCATTACTTAAAATTCTTCAGTGGCTTCAACTCACTTAGAATTAAATGCAATCTCTTTCACCACTGTTAACAGGACTTTATATGCTACGATTCTTGTCCTCCTCTCCAATTTCACCTTCCATCACCACTCCCCTCATTCCCTAGCCTTCAGTCATGCTGGTGTTTCCCTAACATGCTACATCATTTCCACCTCAAGTTCTATGCTTGCTGACTTCTCTGATTTTAACAATCTACTTCAGATCTTCATTAGTTCCTCTTCATCCTTTGGTAGGCATTCAGGAAGCCTTCCCTATCCTCATCATCTTTTTCCCTCTAGTCAGTACATGTGCTAGTGGGTCATTCCCCATCACACCACCTGTTTCATTTCTTTATGGCACTTATCACCATATGAAATTTCTTTATGTATTTGCCTACTTACCTGTTTTCCACACTAGGATGTGGACTTTGTAACAGAAAACCCTTCATGTGTCTTGCTTCCCACTGAATCTGTGTCACTAGGAATGGTCCACGCTCCAGTGGTGAATGCACAAATCTGTTCTCAGCACCTTTTCCACATCCCTGTATTGCCTCTTTTTAATATTGATTTGGAACTTGTTCTTTACTCATTTCTGTCCGGAGAGGAATATCAACTCAGAGCAGGAGAATGGCCAGCCGTGCTCATGTGGTGGCTGAGAGCAGGAAGGTGAGGTTCTGGCTTTGAGTTTTGTCTTCTAAGCCAGTGTTCTCCACAGAGGAGAGCTCAAGTGCCAGCTGTTTCAGAATAGCCTAAGAAACTAGACAAAAAGACATATCCCAAGTCTCATACTAGACATACTAAGTCAGAATGTATAGAAATGAGAGTCTACCTGGGGAATCTGCACTTTTACCAAGCACCCAAGCTGATCTTTAAGGCACACTTAGACTCCAGAGGAGCTCTCCTAGGTCCTAAGTCCACCAATTAAGTATACCAAAATACTTCTCTTTCCTGGTGATCTCTCACATGTACACTTACATTGTCTTGTGAATGATCAAACTCCCCATCTGAGATCAAGGTAGAGTGCCTTGGGGCACAGAAAGTACAGGCACAATTGACTGATGCTCTCGGTGCTTTAATGTATGAGTTATCAATTGCTGTGTAAGCACCCAAAACTTAATGTTCTTCTCACATTTTTCTGCTCGCTAGAAACTCCTAGAGAAGAATAGAGTAGAGCGACATGAGTCAGGGGCAGAAATGGGAGAGAAAATTAAAATCTATTTCAAATTACTCCCTATCCATAAATGGCTTGGATAAGGAGGAGGCTGGGATATTGGTTAAGATGGGGATGTAATATTGCTTTAGATTCTTATACTCCACAACTGAAAGAGGTCTATAGATTTGAGTAATGGTGACTGTGCTGATGGCGAGGATGGTCATAATCTGTTCAGCAAATATGTATTGAGCACCTAATACATGCTATCACTGACCTAGGCATATGGGATCAAAATGTACCAGAAACCAAAAAACCAAAACAAAACAAAGAACCCTCTGCCTCATGGAGCTTAAATTCTAGAAGAGGAAATGGAAGGAAATATTGTTAGCATCTCACTCCCTGTTTGAAGCATTTTCTTCTCATGACTTCTTAGTCATGAGGGACTTAGTCACCACCAAGTCTCCAGCTTCAATGAGAGATTCTCAAAACTTTATCTCTTCCAAAGCTTGCAGGTGAATTTCTGCTCAAAATGCTTAAATGCAGGGAAACAGACTCTAGTTGAGACATGTCACGTAGGTGTCACTGTTTATGTGTGTTTGGCATGAAAGCTGTGATAGTGTACAGAAGACTTGAAACAACTGCATTTATCTCAGTTTCAATAGGTCAGAAATTCAGCTATGGCCTAGCTGGGTTCTCTGCCTTAGGCTTTTCATGAGGCTGTAATTAAGATGTTGGCCAAGGCTGCCATCATCTTAAGGATCAACAGGGGAAGGATTTGATTCCAAGTTCACTTATGTGATTGTTGGCAAGATTCATTTCCTTGAGGACTGTTGAATCAAGGGCCTTGGTTCCTCACTGGCTGTTGGCTGGAGGCTGTCCACCCTCAGTTCTTTGCCACATGGGCCCCTCCACAGTGCAGCTCACAATGTGGTATGTGATTTCCATCAGGGGAAGTAGATGAGAAGAGCCAGAGAGAGAATGAGAATAAGATGAAAGTCACAGTCTTTTGTAACCTGATCTCTGAAGTGACATCCCATTACTTTGACTGTATTCTATTTATTAGAAACACGTCACAAGTTTCAGCCCACACTCCAAAGAAGGTGATTACACAAGGGCATTAGTATCAGGAGGTGAGGATCATTAACACCCTCTTTTAGAAGCCACCTACCACAACTTAGCCTGAGTTTTGAACCACATTTTGACATGGAACACAGTATGGAAAACAGATAATAACTGTGTGAGGATCCTATGTGGCACCAGGAAATTTCATTTAAAAGGCAACGTTGCATCATAAGAAGAGCATACACTTAGGGTGAGAGAGGTCACTGTTAGAATCTCAGTGTTGGTGTTCACCAACTGTATATAACCTTAGACTTAGTTTCTATAAGCCTTGGTTTTCTTGTCTAAAAAAAAAGTGGATAAAACCTACCACCTAAGGAGTTTTGAGGATCAAAATGTCACTTGGGCAAGGCACTTGTTAAAATGCAGATTCTCAGGTTGCTCTCCAAGAAATTAATATTCAGTAGACTTGGGGTGGCACATAAGAATTTCTATTTTTAATAAGTACATATGAAAACAGTGTGTGGCTCAGAACATGGTAGCTATTAATATTTTGCATGACAACAGTAATTCTGCAATGATTCTTGAGGAACCATATGCTTAAAGAGAGTCAACTGTGAATTAGTGGAAAGCAAACTGTATTGAGGATTAGAAAGTGTATAAATTCCAGCCCATTGTTGGGGGAATCTTAGGCACAGAGTCACCTAATCTTTCAGGACCGTTTTTTCCCCTCAGCCTCTGTAAAATGCCTTCTAGCCTGAGTACTCTCTGTCTAGGAAAAGAAACAGTATCTACTAGCATGGATCCCTTAAGGGCTTTCCTGGTTGATGAAACAAGTGCAATGTGCTCACTAATGAGTCTTTGCTGGAACTTTGCATCTCTTAATATTTCCTCCTGAAGACTATTTTTTGGAGCCTCTCATTCATCTACTCTTCTAATTCACATGACCACAGCATCTCTGTATGTAATGAAATATATCTGAAAACAACCTCATTTAAAAGAATAAATCTATTAAGAAGCTGAGAACTTTCTGGCGTGAAATGAAAAATATTGATTGCTTCTCACCTGTTAGCAGTGAAATCCCATCCAGTTAATTAACCTGCTCAGAGATAAAGTTTATTTCTGCCCTTCACCTTCAGCTCCAAATCTTTAAAACCATTAGAACAAGTACCTGGTCAATGAATAAGTCTTCTCCCAGAGTGGCGTTCAGGGCCATCTGTATTCTGGCTTCAGCCTACCTTTCGGACTTTACCTCCAGCTACTTACCTTCAAATACCTTCCACTCCAGTCAAATGGAAGAACTAAAGTAGTCAGCATCCCCATTGTCAGAAATATACTTCTTTCCCCTAAATTCTACATATTAACTCAGTTCAATGTCTCTTCTTGAAAAAGGCTTTCCTGGAGCTCTGGCATCTCCACCTCCCTCCACCTCTCCTAATTGCTGCCAAGGTATAAGCATTAATTACTTCTTTATTCTAAATACTCTCAAAACTTTTAGCATTTATTATTTTATACCTTATATTATGATTATATACATAGTTATAGTACTATACCCTAAAGGATGCAATTCTAACCAATTCATTTTTGTGTTTCCCACATCTTCCAACACAATGCTTTGCCTATGATTAAGGTTTAGTAAATATCTTTTGAATGCTTACATGGAGACCCATTGATTTATGGCTTTTATTCTTGGGACTCACAACCACTGCTTCATCATCAGTATAAGGAGAATCTAACTCAGTGAGGCACCTTCCAAGATTTACATTATATTCAAAACCGAACTCCCAAGCTTTCCAGTATTTTTTAAAAGACAGTCCTGTAGTAGCTTCCCATCCTTAGAAGCCTTCTGCTTCTAGAAATCTTTTGCTGTCAGTGGAAGGGTTGGAAAAGAGAGTCTTCTTATGGATATCCTCCTTTTCAAAGACTGAATCCAAGCCTCATATGACTTTTCTGTCTCCTGCCCCAGTTTACTTGCATGACACACTTGGAACTAGTATTTTGTTGGCATAAAACCCTGAAACTCCATTTTAGGTAATGCAGATATTCAGTCATGTACGAGAGTATTCACATGTGTATGTCTAAGTTGAAGAGGAGATATATGTAGCTTCATTGAAACAAAAAGGCCATTAATTCATTCAGTGCTCATTTTCTTGATCACCCACTAGACTTTAGGCTCTGCATTATGTACTGATGATTCAAATATAAATACTGGTCCTTGCCTTCAAGGAGCTCTGAGTCTTGTAAAGGGAGATGAATGTATGATGAGATCATTATTATAGAGTGGCATTTGTACAGTGTCAGAGGCAAGCACAGGGTGATGTGGAGTGTGGAGAATTTTCTTTGCAAGCAGATAGATTTTTTTAAGCAGAGAAAATCTCTTTTGCAGCACAGTAGTCACACTGATATCAATAAAATACATATTATTTTACAGTTAGTAACAACATCACAATCTTCTTTTAACCACTCACCTTGGGCTAGGTGTTAGCATCCATGGTGGGTGCTGAGACATGATTCAAACAAGTAGCCACTCTAGGTTAGCCAAGACCCAGACTCAGGTCCTTGCTCCTTAGAGTTTGTAGGAATGAATCATTGAAGGAAATGGCAGGAAAGGGTACTTTTCTTATGATTCATAGGGCTGAACTTCATGCCAATGATATTTTGGTGCAGAGATTTTTGCATGCTACTCTGTCTGCAGCTCTAACATTTCTAAAGTAGTGTAGATGACTCATTGGGATAGCTTGTCCAAGTCCATGACCTTGAAGTTATGTATGCGTGCATGTGTGTGTGTGTGTGTGTGTGTGTGTGGAGAGTGGTTATGAGGAAAAGCAAAAAAGTAATCCTAAATTTTAAATGATCAGGGTCTACAGCTGCAAGTACTAAGTAATTGTGCAGACTGCTTTATTTTTTTTTTTAATATTTTATTTGTTTATTTTTGGGTTTTGGGGGGGTAAATAGGTTTGTTTGTTTGTTGTAATGGAGGTACTGGGGATTGAACCCAGGACCTTGTGCAGTGCATGCTAAGCTCACTCTCTACCACTGAGCTACACCCTCCACTGCTGTACAGACCACTTTAAATTTTCTTCTTTTTCTTCACATTTAGAGACACTTTTCTGTTCACTAGCAACTCATTGAGAAAGATGGGGTAGGATGACTTAAGTCAGAAGTAGAAATAAGAGAAGAAATTAGCATCCATTTCAAATTACTTCTTGTCAGTGGCTCAGTGAAAGACTCAAATAGAGGGGAGGCTGGAGATATTGGTTAAGATGGGACTATAATTTTGCTCTGGATTCTTGCGATTACAATTGAAAGAGGCCTATGGCTTGAAGTAATAATGACTTTGGTGATGGTAGTCATAATCCATTCAGCAAATATATATTGAGTACCTACTGCATGCCATCAGTGACATAAGCACAAAGGGTTTAAATGGACAAAAAAAAAAAAAAAACAAAACAAAAAACAAAACCCTGCCGTTTTGAGCACAAATTCTAGAAGAAACCGGCAAAAATAGTGCTAGCATCCCTCTTCTTGTCAGAAATATTTTCTTCTCATAACTTAGTTCCATCAAGTCCCAGCATTAGTGCAAGAATCACAAAACTTTATCTCTTCCAAAGTTTGCAGACTGATATGTGCTTAAAATGTTCATATGAGCAGGGAAAAGGACTCTGGCTGGGATGTAGAAGTCTTTGTATGCGTTGAAGGGGGCAGTGATAGTGTACAGTGGGAAGAAATTCTACAGCGGTACTATCCACTATCCCTCCAGCTCTGGGAAAATGCTCGAGTTGGTACCTGATTCACTCCCCTCCATCCCACTTGCCTTTCTCCCTCTTCCATCACTTTGTTCCCTCCTCCCTTCCTCCCTAAATCCCTCCTTCTTCCTTGTCTTTCCCTTGGTCCCTCCCCATCCCCTTCCCTCGAACAGTTTTCCCTCCTCCTTTCTCTCCCTCTCTCTCTAGCCTCTTTGCCTCTCGTCCCCTTTCCCTCCTCAATCCCTCCCCGGCGTCTGCGTCAGGCCCCCACTTCCGTGACGCGCAGCAGCTGGGTGGGAGCTGTCCACTCGCCCCGGGTGCTGAATGCAGCAGCGGCGGCCGCAGCGGCGGCGGAGACGCTGAGAACATTTTCTGCTCCAAGAACCTTGTTTCCAGACCTCGGACGGTCAGCTCGCCGCCCGCCACCTCCCTTCCAGCACCACCCCTTTGGGAACTGAACCAGGGGGGCAGCAGTTGCGGCGGCGGGTGCTGAGCAACGGCTGAAGACAAGACAACATCTGGCAGCAGCCTGGAATCTGATTTGCTTCCTCTCGCCTTTTATAAGAGATACATTTATATATGGTTTCGGGGAGTCGCGAGGGCCAAGCCGGAGCCAAGTGCTGGCTGCCTGCCACTTCAGCCACTCTGCTTCGTTTTCCCCTCCCCACCCTCAGCTGGCACCGCAAACAAGCCTTACCTCGTTGCATCTAGAGGAGAGGTGGCAATAGCGAGCCCAACCAGCCAGAGGCAGCGGAGAAGAGGGAGGGGCAGGGGGCGCAGAGAGCCGACCGAGGCCGCCTTTGGTGGGGGTAGCGGGGGAAGAGCTGCCGTGAAGACCCGGCAGCCACCGTCTTCTGCCCTCACCGCTCCAGAAGCACTCTTTCCTGATTATTTGATAACCGAATTATTCTTATTCCACTAGTATTATTTCGTTTTTTATTACCCCCATTCCTCACTCCCCAGCCGCCCCCACCACTACGCCTGCCTCTCCTCTGGTTGCATGGCAGCGCTGCCCGGGCGCGGGGGCTCAGGGCCGGCCCCCCGGGAGGGAGGAGGAGGAGGAGGATCATGAAGCCGGGAGTCTTGGCCGCGCCGGACGGCGAGCAGCAGCCAGAGGACGAGCCGGAGCAGCCCCCACCCCGGAGACACCTGGACGCCGACAAACAGTCGCCGCCGCCGCCACAGCAGCATCAGCGGCAGCGGGCAGACTCGGAGCAAGAGGAGGAGGGCGACAGCGGCCCAGAGGAGAAACAGGAGGAGAAGGCGAGGCCACTCACCGGCCTGGACCTGCCCTTCTTCCGGCCCTCGCTCCTCGCCCAAAGGGACGTTTGATGGAGCCAAGGGACGAGGGCCGACGATTTACAGACCGCCTCAGGGGTGGGCTGGGGGCTGAGATCATGTAACTGCTCCTTCTTCTTGTTCCCTCCCACACGCCCCTCTTCTCTACCCCTTATCTCTGCTCCACAGCCTCCCACCCTCCAAACACACACCCTTCCTCTAGCCAGGATCTTAATGCTCAGGAAGGAGGCGTCTCTGCAAGGGTTAAACGATTTTTTCTGTTTTTCCCTTTCTTTTCCCCTCCCCAGTTCCTGATTTTCCCCACGTCTATTCTCCTAATTGGCTTTCCCGTCTTCTGTGCAGCCCTTTGGCTGCAGAGGCAAAGCACAAGCTCCTTGCCAATTTCACCTGAATCCCTTCCCCCAACTCTGCCCCATTGCTCTCTTAAAAGCAACTCTGGTGCTTCTGGGGGTTAATTGCCCCAGTTTTCTGCCCAGGAGAATTAAAACTTCTCCCAACCTCTTCTCCTCCCCTACCTTACTTCCCTCATGCACCACCCTCACCCCCACTAAACTCCTGCTACCTGAGGAAAACTATCTTTTCTATCACATGCAATCCTCAATTCTTCACTGAGCTACTTTGCCCTAAGCCCAGTTCAGTCCACTCCAAATTTTATTTATAACCTTCCCTACCCTTTTATATGAAAGAAAAGAGATTTCCCACTGCCTAGGAATTTGAGAAGAACCCAATAATTCTCACCTGGGTAATTTTCTAACAATTAAACCTTGATCTCAAGGTCTTAACAGCCCATCCTCAACACTTTTTTTTTCTATCCCTCTGCCCCTACCAGTGTTCCCAGGTCAAAGGCAAAAAGGATACCCTAAGAAAAGCTTAAGGTTGGGGTAGAGGTGAGGGGGTAAGAAAATCTTTTTGTTGTTGGGCTTTCCAGGTAGAGTTCAGAATCGGTGACTCACAGTTCTCAGTCCTGGGGGCAATTTATTTGCTGCTTGGAGGGATGTAAGAGGAGCCAGTGAGAACGCAGACTCCCCTCATCATACAGATACACTGTGGTTCCACCCCACCCCCCAACCATCCTATCCTCCTCTGCAAAGACTCCAACTGCCTCTACTGGGCTTTCTGCTTCCACTGGGCACATGCTGATGCCCCTGAGTGGGCTGCTCTGGTGGTGGTGCTGCTGCTGCTTCTGTGCCTGGTACTGCTGTGGATTGTGCACCCCAGCTCCCCAGATGTTGCGCCACCAGGGTCTCCTCAAGTGCCGCTGCCGCATGCTCTTCAATGACCTGAAGGTTTTCTTCCTGCGGCGCCCCCCTCCAGCGCCCCTGCCCATGCACGGCGAACCCCAGCTCCCTGGTTTGGCAGCCAACAACAACACCCTTCCGGCTCTGGGTGCCGGGGGGTGGGCAGGCTGGAGGGGCCCCCGAGAAGAGGTGGGCAGGGAGACTCCTCCTCTGCCACCTCCACCACCTTTGCCACCTTCTGTGGAAGATGACTGGGGTGGCCCAGCCACAGAGCCACCTGCCTCACTGCTCAGCAGTGCCTCCTCAGATGACTTCTGTAAGGGGAAGGCTGAGGATCGCTACTCACTGGGCAGCAGCCTGGACAGTGGCATGAGGACCCCTCTCTGCCGTATCTGCTTCCAGGGTCCAGAACAGGTGAGACCTTTTTTCCTTTTTCCTGCTTCCTTCTAGTATCTCCAGGTCTTGCAGACTGCTACTTGCTTGCTTGCCCTGGTAAGCCATTGTACTGTCTCTAGCGTAAGGACTAAAGTTTTACGGGCTCCTCAGTGATGTTCATTTCATGCAGTTAAGTTTGTTCAAAATGTGTCTGGTGTCTGGTTGAGCCTGTTTGGTAGCTCAGTTGTACCCTACTTTTGCATTTTCCCTCCAATGCTCAATTGGAATATGTTCAATTCCACCCCAAAATTCCATAAGTATTCTCAGAGTAGAAGATTCAGAAGTCAGAAGTGATGAAATAAACAAACTTGGTGTTACATTCATGCTTGTTGCCAAGATATCCTTGTATCTGATTTATTGTTTAGTGCCATTTCCCTAACCCATTTTCAGTCCCAGATTCAAATTTCTTCCCTCTCAGAAAGTGTGCAGAGATCGTGTCCTCTGCAAGCCTGTGCCTTTCCTTCACTTTGAGACTACCCCCTGCCATATTATATTGACACCCTCAGCAGTGTGTCTTAGTCACCGAGGAGGAAACGGAGAGGGATTGTAGGTTCAAGGAGACTATACAGTTTGCTAAGATGCTTTTTGGCCGACTCAAGTTTTTACCAGGTTGAAAGCAGGTTAATAAGTTGGATGAGAGTGAATTTAAGGGATATGAAGAAGGAAGTTGGGGATCTTGTCTTCTCTATTCCTCTTCTCAGGCCTGAAGCATATCAACTTAGGATGTCCCTTAAACTCTCCCCATCCAGGATAGAGGATGCCAAGTACTTTATGGATCAGAGTCTTCCCAAGTTGAAGGTTCTCCCTACCTGACTCATTCAGATTTTCATAGACATACTCACCCAATTCCCTCCAGCTCCACTTTCAATCTAGTGGCTGCAGTGCTGCATAGCATGTGCACATTCTTCTAGAATCACGAATTGTGGCAACACTTTTTACAGAATCCCAGGTAGGAAGCGTTCACCTGAAAATCTGATCGAGTTAGTGATAACAGAGAAGGAACACTCAGTGGCACCCTGGGCAGGGTTATGTGGTCACATCAGCCACTTCCTCACTAGTTTCCCAGAAGTGGAGGGGAGATCTCTGTGTGTTCCTTGGACCGGTGATGGTGCAGTAGGATGACATACCGGTGCTCCTGAATAGCTCTGGTTCTTGTTGAGGGCTTGCTTTGTGAGAGGCAGGCATCCCTGACATTTTCATTCATTTTATCTTTGCTCTGAACAGGCAGAGCATTTCAAGGACAGATGATGACTGGGGCCATGGCCTGGGCATTATGAAAGAAAGTGATGTTGATCTCAGTGTGAACAAATGTCTCTGAGAGGCTGGGGGCTCTGTTCCTCCTTCTTGTGACTAGAACTGCCTGCAGTCTCAACTAGAGTGCTGTCCAGAGCCGAGGACTCTTGCTAGGGGAGAAGGTCCAGGGTGCCTGCTCAGGCCCCTTCTTTCAGCCCTCCCCTCCACTTTCAGGGCTGGGCCTCCAGCACAGACACAAGGTAGAGGGGCATGGCTGAGAACAAGGGTGATGATGCCTCTCTTTGGGATGGTCCTGGCCAGCATCTGCCCCAGTCAGGAACCTCATCTTTCCCGAAAGACTCACTTAGCTTCCTAACTTCTTAAGCTACTTCTTTCTCCTCCCATTTAGGCTGGTGCAGGTGTGCATGTTACGAGGGCCACTGGGATTACGACTTCTGGCAAGAACACCCTTGTCTCTAGGAAGCAGCAGGGGCTGGAGCCTGTTCTGCTTGATGTTTACTGCTGTGTGGACTTCTTCAAATGTCTTTATGCCCTTGAACCCCTTCTCCAACTCCTGTGACTTAGAGGAACCTTTTTCCTCCCCTCACTTCCTTCTCTGCGTGTTGAGAGGATCCAAAAAATAGTGAGCCTGAAAATGCCTTGGAAGGGATTAATATATAATGGCATGCATCTTGATGATGGAAAAGCAGCATTTTGCTAAAAAAAAAAAAAAGGAAAAGAAAGGGATCATCAGGAAGATTGTGAAATACCCTCACACGATACAGGGTCTGGTTGGAGGTTAGGAGCTTTCCTTTCTTGTTCATTCTTTTTATGATGTGTCACAAATAGAGCATGGAACTAAAAAAAAAAACAGCAACAGCACCAATAAAGGAATAGGCTCTGTTGTCATGTGGGAGGAATAGGGGGTCATGTCGATATTAAGACTGGATCAAATCAAGCACTTCCTGCATATGATCATTGTATTTTGAGAGCTTGTTTTATTTGTGCAGGAGCCAGGAGATTTTAATAGCAATGTGTAATAATAGTAATACAAGTAGCGTGTGTAGATGTGAACACGTTTTCCCGCTTTTTGCTTGTTTTTCTTCAAAAAATTTTAATGAGGAAGGGAGACAAAGGGGAGGAGATGGGGAAAACTCTCTAGAGAAGGAAGAGAGGGAGAGAGACAAACAGACAGAAAGGGAAAAGCTGAGACTCAGTATTCTATTTTCTGTTTGGGGGGAGCTGTCCAGCAATTGTCCACACGTGGCCCTGAAGGGAGCACAGACCGTCTGCAATCTCAATAGCTGAATGTCTTGGTCTTTCCTCTGCCCAAACAAAGGAACTGAGCAGCTCCCCAGTCATTTGCCACTGCTCTGGGGGTTAAAAGATTGCCAGAAATGAAAAATTTGTTCTCTACCTGCCGATGGCTTGGAATGTATGAGGTGAGAGGCAACTGAAGGATCCGGCTAGTTCTACATCTGCACCTATCTATAAAGGACTTAGTATTCATTCATTCATGTGTTCATTTAGCCAATGTTTACTGGGTGCCTACAGCATGCCAGATATTGTTCCAGACCCTGAGTTCCCAGGAGTGAACAAAACAGTTGAGATCTCTGCTCTCCTGAAGCTAACATTCTAGTGAAGATGCAGAAGTAGCCAAGCAAGCTAGTAGATAATTACAGTGATATATAAAGTGATTTCAGATGGCATTCAGTGCCGTGGTGAGGGCAAAACAGGAAAATGAGTTAGACAAGGATAAAAGGGAGGGCTTGGAAAAGAAGCAGCTACGTTACGCAGAGTGATTGGGAACAGCCTCCCTAAGAATGTGCCGTCTGGGCTGACACCTAAGTGATGAGAAGGATCCAGTGATGCATACATCAATCTGGAGAAGAGCTTCCAGGTGGAGGCGATAGCTGATTCAAAGGCCCAAGTGTGAAGAACCTTAGCATGTTTGAGAAACAGAAGAGAGGACAGGAGGAGGGAGAGGAATGGGGTGTGAACAAATGCTTTAGGGCCAATGTGGCTCCATGCTAGACAGCTGGCTGAGTAGCCACTCTCCTCCCTTCAGCCAGTCTTTCAGGTGGGTCAGGAGTTAGTCAAGGATTCATGAAAGTATGAGACAAGAGCCTTCATTCTCCATTTCTGGTTGAAGTTGCACTAGTTCACTTCAAGGGACAGTGTGCCATGGTGGGTGAGCTGAGGTCTCCAAGCCCAGATGGCCCCAGTTGGAGGCCTGAACAATTTGCATAGCTTCTCTGTGCCTCAGTTTTCTCATTTGTAAAACTGGGATAATGATAGCCCCCAATTCATAAGGTTATTCTGAGTATCAGATTGGTCAACATGGTTAGAGCAGTTCTATCAGACTGTTGTTATTTCGGAGGTAAGAGAATGCCTCCTCCCCACAACACCTTGTTTAAAAGGAAAAGTGAGCCCCAGCTCCCAGGTTGGCAGGAGCTTCTGTAGTGTGGTCTGTCTGTGGTAGTAGATTGCTTCTTGCCCACTCACGGTGCCCTAGACACAGAGGGCTGTTTCTGTTTCCATCATCAAAAGTCTGTATCAAGTGCCTACCTATGCCTGCTGCTCTGCTGAGCAAAGTCTGGAGACACAGGGCAGATGTGGCCCTGCCCCCTCTGGGAGTTTCACAATCTAACCCAGACATCACAGAGGCTGATAGAGATCAAGGACACAGAGACAGTCAGTCGCAGGTGAATCACAGTAATATCGGGGACAAGAAAGAGATGCATGCTTAAAAGCAGCTACTGTGTGGGGTGCCTATTCAAGAGAGACAAGTGGAGGAATTTGTTACCTTTTCCCCAATTAGTCAGAGAAGGTTTCTCTGCTGCTGCTGAAGACCAAGTGAGAAGAAACAGACTTAGGCTGAGTTTAGACAGCTGGAAGCCGTAGAGATGTGAGACACACTGATATCTTAACAAAGAGGTGAAATCACCTGCTAGGCTCGGTCAGCTGTGGAGCACCTGGAGTGGGTACAAAGATGAAATCCACTATGGCAGTGGGGGTGATGGAGCACCTGTTTTGGACCTAATAAGTAGCAGGAAACAATTCTGGAAGAGATGAACAGTTTTGGTCTGCCTCCTTTTTTCCTCCTGAAGTTCATTTCCCTAGAGCTCCAAGTTCAGAAGGGGCAAGAGTAATGTGGAATATTTTAGTCAGTGTTCTGGGTTCTCTGAAAGTAAGAGAAGGACTTTGCAGGGCTCAAAGGAAACTGGAGACCCCAAGCTGCAAGGAGAACCCTGGGAATGGAGAGTAAGCAAAGCACTTTAGGAGAGATCCAAACAGTATATTGTTTTTTCTTAGCACTATGGTTTAATTTTACATTTCTTTCTGTGTTTAATTAATTAACATCTGTCTATCTCCACAAAGAATAGACCCATCTCTAACATTTATGGACCCTAGGGCAAGAGTATAGATGGAGGCTCAATATTATAGGCCAAAATATTTAGAAGTAATAAATCCAGCTCATAAACTGTTACACAACGTGCATTTTATCCTTCTATCCTGACAAATAGAACTTCAAAACAACCTGGAAGACAGATTTGAATTTAGACCTGTTCGAGCCCTCTGAACTCAGTGCTGGCCAAATGGGAACATCTACCCTTGGACAACAGGCCATCTGATCTGATTCTCTTTCCACTGTGGGCTCCATCCTGCATCATAATGAGCCTTGGACACACGTGTGGACACACATGCTGGCTTGTCCAAGCTCTATCTATACCACCTCCAAAGAGCTTCCCCTGGACACTCTCTGTCCCTTTGAGCCTGAAGAAGAGCACCCTGAAGGTTCTGAGAGTGGCCTTATGGCTAAATAGGCAGGAATTCTAGGGTTCCAGGTAACTGAAGCATGTTCTAGAAGGGGGATGTGGTTCCTTGACTCTGCAGACTCCTCACCCCGTGGGAAGTGTGTAACCAAAGAAGGGCCAGAGTGGAGCCCTCTATAGCAAGGGACCCTCCTGACTGGGTCTAAGGGAAGCACTGCAAAGGGACTGTAAGTTCCCTGGAAGCAGTGACTTGTGTGTGTCTGCTTATCAGTCCAGTGCCTGGCACCTGCTTCATGCTCTACAAGTATTTGTTGGATGCACGAATCTTTAGAGCTCATCCAGTGAGCAGCTCCGTAGGTAGGGGAACTGAGAAGAGACCACAAGGGAGAAAAATATTCACTGGCAGTGTGCTGTGTACAAGGGAGTGCAGATCTGTTCTGTGGGATCACAAAGGGCACTGCCTTGGCCACTTAGATGGGCTCTCCAGGGAAGCCAACTTGGGTTTTGATATTAGAAAGAACTTTCTATCAGAGCTGTCCCAAGATAGTATAGGCTGCCTTACAGTGGGGGTTCAAGTGGTCAACTGGGACTAGTGACCCTGAAGAACCCTTTTAAGCTTGAGACTTGGGGTTCATTGCAATGAGATTGCTCGGGGTCCAGAGAGATTTTTAATCTAAGCAGAAAGAGATAGCCTACATTCCTTTCCAACTGAAGGGGTCACCTAGTCCCAGGAGACCTAGTTCCAGTGTATATAATACATGGCACAACAAATGGGTCTTCAGAAAAAATCACAAAGAATAGACTCTGTCCTGTGGTTATAGAATTCCTGAGTTGTTGACAAGCACATGACTGCTGCAGTCATGAATTTACACCATGCACGTATAGTAGGAGAGCAAGCATTTCATGAATGGTAGACAACAGGTCCCATCTTGGACCCAGGATGCAGCAGCATCCCAGGGAAAGGGAAGCCCACTTATGGCCACCCCTCCCCCAAAGTCATGGGTGACCTATATTCATTTTCCCATCTGAGATTTTTTTTTTCCCACTGTAGTTTTTCAGTTCTTACTTCCACCAGCCCTGGTCCTATTTAAACTGGAAACTCCAAGGACCCTTTCTTATGAGTTCTCACCAGTGCTCTAATACTTTATTGGGAGATGATGTAAGGATGTTCAAACCTCACCATCAGGTCCCTGGCTATTTCCCAGATTTAGCTATCTATTATTTACATGCACACACATGCACATGCATACATATGAATAAAGTGTGGAGTGAATCTGTCTTGAGTCCACAGACAGAGTTAGGGATGGGAGGAGGGGAGACACTTGAGTCTTGACAGCTGTAGAGTGATTATCATCTCAACTGTCTGTGGATCCTCTACACAGTGTTCACTTTGGAGTAACTCTTCTTCACTTGCCAGCCTGCATCTGCTTGTGGTGGGTTGGCTAATTTATTGGGTGTGGCTTCTGTCTGAGGCCTGCATACAAAGAGTTACTTAATACAGCTGGTAGAGTGAAATATGGATTTCAAAAGAGCCTGGGAGGAAAAAAGAGAGATGCTGAGAATCAATCTCTCTCTCCTCTCTTTTCCAGCTGGTATGTAGGAAAAGCCCAGCTGTGGCCCGTGAGTTGGGGGAAGGGAGGGAGGTTCAAGGGGGAGGGGATACTCAAAGGAGTGTGGGAATGAACGAGCTGCTTCTTGTTTGCTGGGAAGGAAGCCAAGTTGGAAGTGAGCCCGGATGTAAAGGAGCTGGCACGTGAATACTGTGTGTGCCGAGCCGCACACCATCCCCCCTCAAGAAGTATCATATATAAGACAGAGTCACATAGACTCGGTGCCTATTACAGATAGTACACATCTGATACCTCCCTCTGAGTATGTTACAAGTGAAAATGGGGACCACATGGAGCTGACCATCTCAGGATAAAATAGGCAAAACTGAATAAGCTATAATTTGAGTTTTGGGTAGAGGCAAACTGTCAAGAAAAAAAGGGGGACTCTGCGAATACAGACTCTGTCCAGCTGTGATCCAAGGCCACAAAGGGGACACACAAGCCCCGGCCTTACAGCTAGGTTATTGCTCTGATGAGCACATCGCCAGGGCCTGTGCTCAGAGGTTTTGAGGAGGACAGACCAAATTAATTTCCTTCTTTATGGAAAAGTTACTTTGGATGTAGTTGGAGAGAATCGACATCAATTTCTCCAAAAGAAACCTTTTGAAGCCACTCTAGTGGCTGGAATAGGGCTCTGCATACAGTAGGCACTCAATATCTGTTGGTCCTTTCCCCTCCCTTCTGGCAGACGTTCATTCCAGACTAACAGTGTTATCTTTGGTCCATAGTGTACACATGGTGGAAGGCATATTTGCTTGTGTGTACATGGGCACATATGTGTGTGTATGTAAATTAAAATGCCAAGCAAGGTGGGTATGGATGATCCCCTGAGATGCCTTTCACCCCATCCAGTCTCCTTTTCTGATTCTATAATGATGAATAGCAGTGATGCTTGTCCTAGTCATCATACTGATCATTATCCTGGCTTAAGAATACTTGAGCAGATCATTTCTCATCCAATTGCAGAAGAATGGGAAGAACATGGGGTTTCAAGTCAGAAAGACATGGATTCAAATCTCAGTTTGGGCCTTTCCCAGCTGAGTGATATTGGGTGACTTATTTAACCTCCCTGGACCTTGTTTAAAAAACAGGAATAAAATACTGAGCTTGAAAGCTTGTCATAAGGAATGGGCATGAGTAAAGTTCTAGGCACACAGCAGCTGTTCATTAAATGGGAGTGATGGTTATCCCATTCTGTTTGTGTAGCTCGGAGACCTGGAGTGGGGCCCCAGATCACACTGCTGCCTTTCCTAATACCCTCTTTCACTACGGCCTTCAAAAAATCAGACACTCTAAGTGAGGCTGTGCTGTGACCACTGTGGACTGCCAGCTGTTTCGTGCCTGACCATCAGGGGTGCACGTCTAGGTCCAGTGTCTCTGCTCAGCTGACCTTCTGCCTTGTGTTGCCTGACTCAGCTGAGCCTCCGTCCTCTCCTGCCTGGTCCCTCACTCCTAGCATAGTTGTCTTTATTCATCTCCATCACCACCATGTCCCTGACAGATCTTTGTTAAGCAACACTATCTGCCTGGCAGGAACTGTGCAGAAGGATACTTTCCTGGACTCTGAGCCCCTAGGGGCCAGGAGTGGACCATGCACACGGAGAAGCACGTTGAGGAAGTGGCAGCGAATATGCTTGCTCGACGTATGACAGCAAGGTGTTTGTATTCAGAGTCATCCCTAGACTAGTGTTTCTGAAAACTGGGATGGGATGGATACCCCAGACAGACACGGTGTTAAATAACAGTGATCCTCAAGTGAGAACGTTGTTCTCTTGGCATTTTGCTCCCATGCCTTATGATTATGTCTGAGAGAAAATGTCATTGGAGAGATAATATGTCTTTAACACCTTTCTAATGCTTGTCAATCTCCTCTGTGAACAAAGAGAACAGACATCAGGCTCAGAGCCTTTGGACATACAGTAATGTCCAGCTAGAATTTGTTCATCTTGTTTTGTTTGTACTTGTGTGTCTATTTTTTTTATTAACAGACTATTTTTTATAGCAATTGCAGGTTCTAGGGAAAACTGAGCGTAAAGCAGAGTTCCCATACACTCACTTCCACCCCTCCTCCCACCCTCCCCTGCCATCAACATCCTGCACCAGAGTGGCGCATTTTTTTGCAATCAATGAACAAATGTTGACACATCATTATTACTCATAGTCCATAATTTGCATTGCAGTTCCCTCTTGATGTTGTACATCCTAAGGGTTTTGGCAAATGCACAATGACGTGTATCTGCCATTATAGTATCACACAGAATAGTTGCAGTATCTGAAAAATCCCCTGTGCTCCACCCCTTCATCCCTCTGCTCCCACCCCTAAACTCCTGCAGCATGGTCTGGCATTTTCCAGAAAGTCATATAGTTGAAGTCATACAGTATGTAGCCTTTTCAGACTGGCTTCTTTCACTTAGTAATATGAATTTATGGTTCCTCCATGTCTTTTCCTGGCTTGATAGCACATTTCTTGTTAGTGCTGAATAATATTGTATGAATGTAGCACAACTTGTCTCTTCTTTTTGTGGTAAATGATACCAGTTTTTACTTATGATAGTGACAAAAGTCTCCTTTAGAAATAAATTCATGGAAGTAAAAATGTGAGACATTTAGAGAAAAATGTTAAATATGAAGAAGATAATAGTATAGATGGTATATAAATACATCAAACAGTGTAAGTAACTGAAGTTTGGGTAACACTGACCTGGGCTGCACCCTTTACAACAGTTCAGAAACATCTGTGGGCACCAAGAAGTGCCTCAGGAAGGGGGAAAACACAGAACCTCGGCCATGGTGGTGCCCAGGAATCTGCATTTCTCACCACCGGCTTTGACAATCCTAAAGTAAGTAACTACTTCACAGGAATACTGTGTATCAGGCAGCAGTTTGAGGAGGCAGCCAAATGGGAAGAAGAAATGCTTCCATTAGACCTGAGGGTCCCGGACATCCAAAAAACAGGGGTGTGGGCACTGTAGAGGAGAGTTGGGAGGGCACAGGACCCTACGACTAGGAAGGAAGCGGCATATGTCACTCAGGGCGGAGGCAGAAAGGATGCCTCTTGCATCTCTCTCCATCCCTGCTGCAGTGATCTGAGAGCTATAGTTCCAGGTGGGACAGCCACAAGATGGAAAAGTCTAACCGACAGGGGACTGTTACATGAGAAGGGTGAGACAAAAACTCTGATCATGTTAAGACACTGAGATTTGGGGTTCATCTGTTGCCCAGCTAGTGTTAATCTCCCTGACGAATATGACCATCAACTCCCACTCCTAAATTATGTTCAAAGGGTATTCTTGAGCAAAGTTAAATCAGGGGCTTCTCTAGGGAAGCCCCAGAGCCCCAGCACAAGGCAACAGATGGTGCACAGCTCACTCCCTCACAGATCACTGAGCATCAACAATGAAGTGCTTCAGCTCTGGGATGGCATGTCACTCTTGCCAACAACTCATTGGCTGGATCTAGAAACATGGCTCTGCCTACCATCAGCAGGGGTGAGGAGTGTCGTCCTCTTGGGTACCTGGAAAGAGAGGAAATCCAGATATGGGTGAGTTCTAGAAGCCTCTCCCTCCACAATACTGGTACCTCTCTTTTAGGGTTGCTGAGGGATTTAAACAAGATGACACATACCAAACATTCAGAACACTGCCTGACCCGCAGTAAGCACTCAGTAAATATTAGTGGTTCTTATTCTTATTTCCTCATTTACATAAGGAGGAGGTTGCACTCAGGAACATCCTTCCAGTTCTGTTGTCCTCTTTTATGTCTTATCAGGTGGAGGAGCAATACCTGGGGTTGGTATAAATCCAACTCCTCCTTCCACCAATAGAATACGTCTCCCTAGAAGAATGACCTTAGAATTGAGCCTTACAGACGGAATCAGGGAAAGAATTTGGAAAATGGGATATAAAGACTTTTCCAGATGTAGGAACAATGGAAGTAAAAAATCAGAGATGTTTTTGGAGAAAATTAACATGGTGGATAAGAATATGGGGCTTTCAGAGCCAAGTAGAACTGTGTTCAAATCCCAGTGTTGCTGTGCAGTAGATGTGTGACTTTGGGCAAGTCACTTACAGACTCAAAATCTTGACTTCCTCCACTGTAGAATGGGAATGATAATAATAGTACCTGTCTTCGAGGTACTATTATGAGGCTCAAATGATAAAATGCATGTGAGACTCTTGGCAGAGAGTAGAATACACACACACAATAAATTTGCAAAGATGCAGTGAAGAGTAGCTCTTGGTGTTATCTGATCTAACAGCTCTCAACTGTCTTCTCCAAACTCTCTTTGAGAATCTCTCCCTTGGTGAGTGTATGACTGGTCAGGAGGAGCTGCCAAAATACCACAGGGGTAGATGAAACTAAATATACCCAAGCATTGCCAGTAGAGAAAATAAAAATTATCTCACAGTTACACATATAATTTTTCAGATGTATATGGAAGCCATTGTGATGAACAAAATCAAAAGCATCCTTCACTATAGTGTAGTTTCTTGTCAATAAGTATATTCTCAGTCAACAGATACTCAAAGTACAATTATAGTCATTTGAGGGTTTGTGAAACTCTTTCAACATTAAAAGGGATCTAAATTGAGGGACACTCTACAAAACAACCAGCCAGAATTTTTCCAAAAGTGTCAAGGTCATGAAAGATAAAGAATGATGAGGGAACTGTCCTAGATTGGAGGAGTCTAGAGAGATATGACAACTAAAGACAATGTGTAATTTGGATTGGTTTCTTGACCAGAAAAACAATATTAGTGGGACAGTTGGTGACATTCAAACAAGGTGTATAGATTAGTTAATAGCATTGCTTCAATGCTAAGTTTCTGGATTCGGTCATTGTATTATGATTCAATAAGATAATAAACTTTGAGATAGAGGCTGAAGGGATCTGCGGGAAGTCATTGTGCTATGTTTACAAGTGTTTTTTTTTTAATGAATTTGAAATTGTTTCAAAATGAAAAGTTAAAAAATAAAAATAACTTAAATGGGGGGTAGTTTCTCATACTTGGGAAAATTGAGGATTACTATTATAGAAAAAAGACCATGGGTTTGATGGTTAGAAAAATCTAAATTAAAATCCAGGCTCTAACACATACTAATTGTGTGTCTTTGGGAAAATCAGTTCAATCCTCTGAATTTCAGTGTTTTCTATTTGTTATATGGAGTGAATAAAAAGAGATACATCATAGAATTATTGTGAGAATTTGAGTGCACAACACCTACCATAGTACATGAAGGGGGCTCCCAATAAATATTAGCTCTCTTTCTGGTCTCTCTTTCCCCCTCTGTCCAAAGAGGATAATAAATATGCCTTCCAAATCCCCCAGGTATAATACTGTGTGCAAAGTGCTTTGAGATTGGCATGGTGACACCTGAACAGTGAAAAGTGTTGAGTGGGCAGGAAAGTTTCCCCAATACGAGATCTTAAGCATGTAAACAGAGTTCATAATCATCAGCATAAATAGCATTGGCCATTACGTAGTATTCTTTCACACTTCTTAACCTGACACACCAAAAGGAGCGTTTTGGCACATTGAGTGAGTGTGGGTTGTATATTTGATTCATCCTGTGGTGAGCCCTCCAGGTGCTGCAGATTTAAGCCTCTGTGGAGCAATGTGCTACTTTAGAAAGAAAAGCTTTCTAGTGCTGGGGCTCTGAGTTCTTCAATGTGCTCAGAAAACAACTGCCCAAACCAGGCAGCTGCAGGTAAATGAGGGCAGCTGTGCGTGGGCGTGCAGATATGTCTGCTCCTGTTGGGTGAATGTCTGTGGGTGGGAGGGAGTGGGCATGTGTCTGCATGTGGACTACAACTATTTCATACAGAAGAAAAAGGTGCTTGAGGGGTTTGGTCCATCCTGCCTTTCGATCGCCCTTGTTCCAGAGACAGGTCAGAGAGTCTGGTCCTTGCAAAGTCAGTGCTGACAATTTGTATAATACTCATTGCTTTGTTTCTTACTTCTGACATCCATTAAATGTTTGCCTGCAAACAAAACAAAACAAAACAAGACAAAAACCTCAGTTTGGGGCTTGTGGAGAAGTATGTGATATGATTTCAAAAGTTCTCCACCTCTTCCCCACAAAAAACATATACAGGTTCCTCATGACTTGAATTAATTTTCACCCTTTCTACCAATGCAATTCAAGTAAAAAGTGTTTATTTGACATGATGTCTGGAATTTGCTTCAAAATAATCCAGTGACTAGAGATGAAACAAGACCAGTCATGTGCTACTAAATGTTGAAGTAGAGTGATTGATTGGGTGCATAGTTTCTTCTACTATTCTCTCTACTCTGATGTGTGTTTGAAATTTTCCATGATAGAGAGGTCACAGCCTATTGTCTGGTTAATAAAAATGTTATAAAAAGACAATTATTAAACAGGTTTTACAAAAGGGGGTGGAGTCAGCTGAGGGTAGACAAAATAGCTTTGGGCACAATGATGCTGAGAACCAGAGCCAAGGGCAGATAGGACCAGAGTGCATCCCAGAGGGCATTTCATCAGTCTTGCCCAACGAGGGGAATAAATTTGATAACCTCTTAAGGGATCTTCCATCCCCAAAGGTCATGATTTAAAGATGAAAATGTCCTGTTGTCCATTTCTTTCCTGGTACATCTGGTTTGGTGGCAGCAAAAGGATCAGTATGACCACTCACTCAGCAGACATTGAGTGAGCACAACCTGCTGCCAGGCCCTGAGAATATGGAGATAAGATGGGGAGCTCTGAGTCCAGTGCAAGAGCTTAGCATGCTAAGAAGCAACCATGAAATGGTTGGACCTTGGACCAGGGTTGCATCCAGTGTGCTGTGCATCCACCCTCCTGCACAGGAGAGATGACTAGTAATGTCTGAGAAAGCTGGAGAAGGATTGCGAGAGAAGCTAATCCTTGAGTGACCACGAAGGGATGAGCAGGAGGAATTCTCCAGGTGGAAGTGTGGGCAAAGTACAGCAATATGAGATCTACCCTCACTCTTCTCATCACAAACATATTCCTTTCCATTCAGCCAAATCCTCTCTCCCTTTCACTATTTTTTAAATTGCCCTGCTCTGCTCTAAGACACAGAGTCACCCTCCTGAGAGAGCTGGGTGGATTAAAGTGTGGGCTTGGGGCAGATGGGGGAAGGGTGCATTGGCTCCTCTCTAGAAGTTACTCCTTGCAATGCTAGCCTTTCCAGGCTTGTTCCCACTGGCCTTTCTGTAATTGGAGCCTAGTGGTCTGACTGTTCTTGGAGGCCACCTACCTGGGAATAGTAACTCCACAAAGATTCTCTTGGTTGAATGAACTGAGTTTTTATCTGGAAGTTTCACTTGTGGGTCCAGGAGCTTCTTTGTCCTCCAATGCATGCAGAGGCACTGGGGCATAGCCCTGTGGTTGGGAGGAAAGAGCAAACTTTATCTTCCTAATATTTAGAGGCGAGAAACCAGGATCTAGAGAGGTGGATGGAAGGCAAAATATAAAGATGGAATCCCTCAGCCTGGGAAAGTGCGTCTGCCCCTCACAGGAGGAAGACATGTCCTTCCCCCAACCCTTTTCCAGCCTCAGAAATATTCATTCATTTGTTTCCAAACACATGAACATATTGTAGCAAAGTGTTAATTTATCAATATGCTTGGAAAATGAAACAGATTAGGGAGGGGAAGTGGGCAGGAGTGGGACAAGTTTATGGCTAATTTAATCTTTTAGTGGATATGGGGATAATTATATAATTTATATCTCAACTTTTATTGCTGACAAACTTTATAAAACGCCCACTTTGCAGTGTCTTTGGACATCATCTGAAATTTCCTGTGTGTTGAAGTGTTGTTGTTTAGAGTCAGGCTCTGTAGTTACAGAAGGCAAAGGAATGATGTTCTAGCGTCACAGACCACAGGATATCTTGTAGAAGTCAGAAGGTGGATTTTATTTAAATTGTGATATCAACTTGTTTTATCTTTCTCCCTCAAGAGCGGTATAAACTTTCTAGTTCATTCACTGGACGAATATTTATTGAGCAGCTGCTTTGTGCCAGAAGCATGCCGAGGATTCTGGCTCTCCTAGTGAGCTAGAACACAGCTCCTGCCTCCCGGGATCTCCGCAGTCTTATAGCTGCAGATGGCGCCCCCATAATACAGGGTGGTGAGGACTAAGAAGTGTGCAAAGTGCTCTGGGAGTGCAGGCTTGAGGATCAGGGAGGGCTTCTCGCAAGAGCAGACATCCGCGGGGGAACTGACTGGCCAAGATGAGAGTAGAAAAGGGCATTCCAGGCCCAAGGAGGAGCTTTCACAAAGGCCCAGTTTGCCTCGGCACACAAGAATTCGCTCATCCTCCGTTCTCTGCACTCTGCCCAGTAAAGCTGTGTCTGCCTCCCCAGGGCAGCGGCTGCAGCAGCTGAGAGCCTCATTCCACTCGGGGCTTCGTCTGTGCAGGTCTCCTCCTGACCCAGTCTCACTCCCACCAGGAGGCTGCCTCACTTAGCCCCCTTGAGGAGGGGGGACATCGGGGTTCCTCCGCTGTGGGTGGTCACCTTGGTAACAGCCACCTCAGGCTGGGACTGCAACAGGTTGACAAAGGAGAGTGCAGAGCCCAAGTCCCTCCAGTATGGGTGGGAAACAGCGTCTCATTCGAGACCAAGGCGCGCTTTTATTTCAAGTCTCTCATCTAGAGACCACTGTCTGTCCAGAGAGCCGAAAGAAATGTCATCAGCGTGGCACGGACCCCATGGTTTTCCCAGGCCTTCAGCTTTTCTGCTCTTGCCAGTTGTCTGTGCTCGCCCGTAACTGGAGATCTGGTAGACACAGCACAAGCACACTCGGTTTGCCTTTTGGTTCCGTTTGAAATGATCATTCCCCAGTTGCCAGAACAGTATTGCCACCTACACTCCTGCTATAAAATGTTAGCAGGTTTTCTTGCTTATAAAATTATACTTTGAGAAAGGGACCTCCCTTCATTCCTGAGATAAGGAAATTGAGGCCCAAAGAGGGTAAGTGATGCGTCTGTGTTAACAGAGAGGCGCACAGACGCCGGGCCGGGTGTAGGTGACACAGCCATGAACAAAACAGACAAGGACTCGGCTCTGGTGGCGCTCACAGCCTAGAGGGGAAGTCTAGTGGAACCACAGCCCCCGGGCATGCAGGCGGTCCTGGTGCGCCTTGGCCACCTGGGCGGCTGCTCCTGCTTCTGGGCACAATCCTCTTTGCAGCTCTTGCCTTCCCTCCACTGACAGACATTCACCATCTCCTGGATAATGTTCATTTCTTGATTAACTTTCTAGTCTCCCCTCCACTGCATTTCTGCTTCATACATGCACACGATGTCCTTTCCCTTGTGCTTGGTGATGTCGGCATGCACAGGACCCCCAGCAGCGGTAGTGACATCTGATCTTTCATGTTGATGCTCTAGGAACTCCCCAAACTCTGAACAAGTAATAATGCATGAGGTAAGTGCGACGGCCAGGACAGCTAGCATGTTCAGAATATAAGAGTCTTTCAGGACAAAACTATGAAATACAAAGTATTATCCTTTATTCCCCCTATGGATCCGGAGGCCGACTCAGAAAAGTCAGGTAACTTTGGTGGTTTGTAGGGCTGGGTTTGGACTCTGGGCTCCTGGTTCCAAGTCCAGTGCTCTTTAATTAAACGTAATTCAATCCAGTAGCTGTTTTTCAAGCACCTCCGATGTGCCAAGCATGGTGCCAGCCCTAGGAAAACAGTTAAAGAAAGGTGCTTCCATCTCTCAGTGACCTTTCAGTCTAACAAGAGTGAAGTAAGCATGGGAGCAAATTGTCGTGAAAATTATGATGGAGAGATTTTCTCATTACCACATAGGCAGGTAAGAGGGAGGAAGAAATTTTGCCGAAAGCACGAGACTAGGGAAAAACAGCAATTCAATGCAGTGTGGGTTCCTGGAATCCACACATGGGTGTCAGTGGGAAAACCGGTGAAGTTTGAGTGAGGTCTTTTACTTGGGTATAGTATTTATCGTACCATAATTTCCTGGTTCTTACAGTTGTACCGTGAATGTCTATAACATTAACATAGAGAGAGACTCATTGAGAGGGATATATGGAAACTACTATTTCTGTAAATTTTTGTAAATCTAGAATTGGTTCAAAAATAAAAAGTTTAAAGAAAAGAAAAAAAGAAATGAAACCTGGGCATAATCCTCAGTTCCTCTCTTTCCCTTCACCCTTTTCCCACCAGGGTTTTTTTTTTTTTCAATTAGCATGTTCTTCCATTGCTTTTACTTCCTAAATGTCTCTCCCATCCATCCGTTTCTCTGGATCTAAACTGCCACCATTTCAGTCCAGGCTCCCCTCATTCCTCTCCTGGATTGTTACCCCTCCATTTTGATTCCCTGCTTTCACTCCCATTTTCTCCATTCTATTCTCTACAGTAGTACGATTCTTCACTCAAACCAGGTTCTTAAATTGGCTTAAAATTCTCTGTGGATCCCTTTCTTTCAGGACCATGCTCAGCTCCCTGACTTGCTTTACAAGACCATTCATAGGCCAGCTTCTGCCTACCTCTCCAGACTCTGTCATTGCCCACCCTCACCTCCCACCTTTCACTGCATCTTCCCTAGAGATATTGACCTTCTTTCAGGTTCAAAGGAGCCATGCTCTCTTTTATCCCAGTCCATGAACCTCCATTACCTCTGCTTAGGATGCTCTTTACCTGCTCACATACAACCTTCACCTCTCACCTGATTAACTTCTTCCATCCTTCAAAAGCCCCTGGCCCCCACGTATGGGCTGGGTGCCCCTCCTATAAGCTTCCTGGGATCTCTAGACTCACCCCACTGGTCACAGCACTCACCGCACTGTATTGTCACCTCTCCTGCATTCCTGTATAGACTATAATTCCCATGAGGACAAGTGTTATGTCTACTTTGGTACTGTTGCTTTCCAGCATCTTGCACCCTGAGGACACCCAGTGGATTTTTGTTGAATGGATATACCAATATTTCTAAGCATTAACTATATGCATGGAAACACTAGCTCCCAGCTATGTGTGCTCATGACAAGGCAGTGGATACCAAAGAAACAGATCTCATCTTTAATGGTGCGTGTCGGGGGGAGAGAGGGGGTAAAATCAGTTCTAAATGTTACTTAACACAGGGCGGCCAATGATTCCAGTTTCCCTTGGGATTCCCCATGATGTGGGACTTACAGTGCTAACACTGGAGCAGTCTCAGACAAACCTGGACAGCCGATCGCCCTATAAGAACGCTTCAGCTAACTACACCGTGTACTGCTAAGCCCAGGGACAACATCCCTGATACTCAGGGTCTACCTGCCATATGTTGGGAAGCACTTGTTGACTGGTTGGCTGAGAGGTGCCTGTTTCACACTCTAGGAGAAAGCAGCCATCAGCTGTTCATCAGGCTGCTTAGAATCAAGGAGGCATGATCTCTGAGACCCTCCTATTTGATTCTACACAGAGCAGGAGGGAGAGCTTAAGAAGTTAGATCTCCAGCAGAAGGCTTCTCAGATTTCAGTTGTGCATATGAACCACCTGGAGTCCTTGGTGAACTGCAGCATCTAACTCTATGTATCTGGAGTGGAGCCTGCGGTTCTGCATCCTAATGAATGTCCAGGTCAGTGCAGATACTACCAGTCCACAAACCACACTTTGAGTATCAAGGTGCTCAGCAGTCCTCATCCTTAGTGGTATGCTAGGATTATCTGGGGGAGGGGATTCTACAGATGTTCAGCCGCAACCCCAGACCAATTAAGTCAGTCTCTGAGGGTGGGATTACACGTCAGTATTTTTAACTCTTCCCATGCGACTCCAACATGCAAACAGCGTTGCAAATCCCAGGGAGAAGAAGGAGAGAAAAGTACCGCCTGATGATAAGGGCTGATTGATTGGTCCACATGGGCTAGGCTGTGCTGTCAAGAGATTTATTAGAAGTGGAAACAGAACTCTAGAAGAAGGAGCTTATTTTGGAAAGCCTAGAGGCAAAATTAAAAGAAAAAAAAATCGGGGCATAATGGTTTGTGTTTTTAGTCTTTTAGCAGGGAGCCAACAATGTTTCTTTTGCCCTCAGGGTGATGGAGCCCAGTGCGCAGCCTTGGGGAGAAGCGGGAGGCCCTGCTCTGAAAGTATCTGATAGGACGGAGCAGAGGTTCTGAAACCGGCAAATCACAGGTTTCACAGACCAGTCATCTAAACGGGTCCTCCGAACACTCCAAATTTCTTTTATTTCTTTGCTTGTGGACACCTTCTAGAAGCAGCTTCCAACATTTCCCATTCTCATCAAGTTGTCAACCACCTTCTCAGCAGATGACCTTGCCTCCTGCTTCACTGAGAAAATTGGCGTCAGCCATTCACTCCCCATCATCTCTCCCTACCAGCCTGTCATCACACCCTCTTCATTTCTGCAGGTGTCTGTCTTTACCTCATCTCTACCCCTCCCTCCTGGCTGCTTCCCTCCCAGAGTGACCACACTAGTGCTCTTTGTCCCAGCATCCTATATCTCTGCTAGGAACTTCTCTTCATCCATTGCAAACCTCTCTCCGCCCCAAACACACACACACCCACACACATCACTGTCTGACATTTTCAATCACGTCCTCTTCGCAGGCTCCCTCTCCTTTGGGTGCAGGCGTGTTCAGGTCTTCAATATCCCTCGAAGGGGTAGTGCTCTCTCTTTCATCTCGTCATGTCTACTCCAATTGTGAAACCTGGTTTCCAACTCCACCACTGACTGGAAATGCTCCTTGGAAGGTCCCTGATGGTCAAATTCTAAAACCACACGGTCTGTCAGAGGCTCTCCCTCCTTGATTCCTCTGCACATTAGGCACCCTGGAGTCTCCCCTCCTTGCCTATATGTTTCCTCTCCTGTCTTCACTAACATCGTGTGCAGTGAAGATGAGAACTGGCTGCTCAGCCTCCATTCCTCTGCTTCTGGTGAAGTCCGGTCTAGACTTCAGGCCGCTCCCCATTTGTGGGTCATGAAGTCAGTTGCAGGACTGAGTTGCAACCAGCGTTCCCTTGCTCCACCCCCTACCCGACCATGAAATAGATAAGAACAGGATAGGAAAATATTTGAGTGCATTGCATGTAGGAAGCATTCGTATTATTGAGAAGCTTCTGTTCTAGCTTGTCTTTCTGTACTGCCGAGCTGGGAAATAAAAACGACATTTCCCACACCTCTGCACCATTTCTAAAACCACAGTAGGACTGTCTTCTGAAAACTGAACTCTTCTCCCAAACTCCCTATTTTGCTGATGGTTTCTCCAGGGTAGTATCTTCCCAACCTGTGACTTCTCCCTCTCGCTCCATCCACATTGACTCAGTCACTAGGTCCTACTCTGAGGAGCTGAGCATCCATCCCCCTCACATTTTTCCTGGCTTCCATTGCAGTTACAGCTATTGCTATGCATACCCAGAATATTACAGCCTTCTCACTACTCTCCATACCTCCAGTTTCACAAAGCCTCCCAGTCAGTTACAGTCCTGCACTGTCATTTATAAGATATCCTTGCCTGCAAAGTGGAAATATTTAATACTTTCTCATAGGGCTGTTCTTAGGATTAGTTGAAAGATACATAAAGAATATACATAAAGGTGGATAAAGAATATGTGAAGAGGCTGATACGTGTTAGGAACTCATACATTACCTTCCAGCCTCCTAATTCATCAGACATCCTGCTTCTGTGGCTCCCTACTGTCTACTGAATAAAATATCTCAGTATCCTGAACGCGGTCTCCTAATGGTCCTTCAACTTGGCCACAGTCTTCCATCCAAGCCTTCTCTTTCCACAAGTCCCTGTTTTTCCGGACAGTGGGACCACTTGCCATTCCTCCCACAGACACGCACATTCCTGTCTTCATGCCCTTTTCCTGGGCAGTGCCTTCTGCCCTTCTGGTCCTTGCTCTCAGCACCACACCACCTCTCTCCTACCTTGTCATTTACAGTGCAGTTTTCCAGAAGGGGAACACAGGACTGCCCCCTCCACCAGCTAGTCGCCCCACAGGAGACCAGCGGAAGCAGACTGGGTGCAAGCCCAGGCACAGCAGGCATCTCTATGGGCGGGGCGCACTGCTGCTCATGGCAGCCAGTTCCCTGGGACCCAGTGCGGAGAAGAAGGTGGCATGTGGCCCTCTCTCAGACTTGTGGAAAATATAACCTCAGCCCACCTCCGACTCTCTTTGCAGGGTCCGGACTCCCTCACCATGACCCAAATTTGCTCACTCTTCTGGCTGGAATAAATTCCAGAATCTTTCTAACATGCCTCCCCATTCCCACTTCTACATATAGATTATACAACCCCCCTACTTCCTCATAGCCCATAGCCATCCTAGGCCAGTCACAGCCACCCTCAGCTCCCTTGCTGGTCCCTCTGTGGGCCCTCTGCCCTCAGCCTGGGCCCAGCCATCAGCAGGACAGGTGCCGATGGGAGCACCAGAATCTTTTTGCACCTGAGGGAGTCCTTTCTTCTTTTGGAGACATAAAGTCCTGGCTTCAACTGGCCGCCCTCTGGTACACAAGGGCGCCTGCCACCCCATGGAAAACTCACCCCCAGCTCTTCTCATCGGTTGTAAGAGGGAATCATATGACTCAAGTGGGTGGTTGTGAGAATTAACTGTATTTTAACCTGTAAAGTCCAGCACAGTTCCTGGTATCCCAAGGCCAGAGGGCTCAAAGTGGCGGCTATTGGTGGTGGGGAGGGGATGTGGGCAAAGATACATTTTTGCTGATGGGCTGGGTATATATTTTTAATCAGAAGTGTTCACACACACATACACACAAAACACTCTAAAAAATTGGAAGACCTAGAATCATTGGGTCCTTTCTTCCCATGAGACAATTGTGGGCTGTTGCTAAGTGGTGTTAGTCCCTAACTATGGGCCGTTTGCTACAGTCCCTCCCCGACCCTCTGATATGACCCTCCACGTGCATGGTTGAAACTCAATATAGCTGTAATTTCACAATTCTTCCGTGCCTGTTGGTGAGCAGCTGCTGTCTGCGACACTACATCCCACCTCCTCCATTGCTACTCCTCCTCCCCGGTCTCCCCGGGATCCAGCAACCAAAGGGCTAATGCCCAGCACAGCGAGGGGCCTCTGGGACCCTTCTCAGGGCTCCAAGGCAGCTTAGTGGTTGGTGTCTGTGCAGGTGCAGTTGACAAATACTTTCAACAACATTGCTGACCAGATGAACAAAAGCTTGCCCCGCTGTGCTCACCTCTGAGTCCCCAGCACTGAGACAGGTCCTGGAACACAGTAGGTGCTGTTTGTTAACTGGCTGACAGACTGACTCTGCCTTATGCTCTCAAAAATGTTAGTTTCCTCTCCTTCCCCTCGGCCTCCCCTTCCTTTGAAACGAAAGGAAATGAGTCCACCCAGGATCCTGCTCTTTCACTTAGCTCTCCCTTGGTCCCAGCCCTTCTCAGTCTACACCAGGCACCAGGAGTGGGGTGGGGTTGGGTCTGGTGGTGTCCAGGCCCAAGCCTTCCAGCAGCAGTCAGGCCTCCTCCAGAAGCCAGTAGCTGAGGAATACAGATGGCGCCTTCTGCCTTGTGGGCAGCCAAATGTAGTCATGCACGAGAGACCGTGGGTGTAATCAAAACCATTTTCTTTCTCAGACAATAGAAACAAACAGAACAGCAATCTCCATCAGGACAGAGAAGGACCAGCAGGGAGCAGGCAGATTGGAGGGGCTGCGAAATGGTATAAATTAATGAAATGATTCTGCTGGCACTTCTCACTGCCTGCCTGCCTCCTCGGGATGGTTCTAGCAACTGCTGTCCTGAGCCTCTGGCACTTGGGGGCCTGGCACGTGGGGATGGTAAGAAATTGGGGATTTGATAGCAGAAGGGAGTGTCATTAGTTCTTTGAGAAGCCACATGACTCAGAGGAGAATGAGGGAGAGGAAGGGGGAGCTGACAGACTACTGTGGGGTGACCGCAGCCTGGACAGAAACATGTTGAAGGGAGTCCTGCACTGCTCCTGGCTGAGTGACCTTGGGCAAGTTGCCTCACCTCTCTGGGCCCCAGTGTTCCTATCACTGAGTAGACTGGGTTAGTGGAGCTTCCAAGAACCTGCCAGCCCCAATACTCAGAAACTCTTTCATGGACACCCCCATCTCCATTTCTTCTGTTAAAATTATTTGGCTTGTACATCTCTTTCCTCCAGTCAGGAGCTTGCACATCTATCGAGAGATCCTCCAGCCAGGAGCTCCTCCTCAAGGCCAAGCGTTATTTCCTCTCCCTTTTTGGTCCTGAGGTCCTAGGAGCATGGCAGGTGCTGAGTCTGTGCTGGAATCACCGAAGGATGGACGGAGGGACAGCCACGGGGATGGCTAAGCCTGTTGGACAAAGGAAGATGTGGGGGAGGATTAGCTGACATCACTGGCTTTGACTGGATTCCGATGGGGTTCATTAGTTCCCACTGAGACTGAAGCCTGGAAGCCCCTCTCTGCTTCCTCCTCTCCCTCCCACAAGGACACTGTCAGGTTGAAGGCTGCGAAGGGCTATGTGTGTGGGTTCCTGGTGGAAACTGATTGCCAGCCCTTCAAAATTATTTGGTGTTTATATTCATGTGTCACCCTAGTTAAAAGGCAACAACATAGCAGATGGGAAAGCTTCCCCCCAGCCCACCCAGAGGTCCGTCATTTTGGCCATGAACACTGAGCATGGTTCCCAGGGCCCTGGCTGTAAAGCCAGTCTGGCAGCAGGCTTTGTGGAAGTGCTCCCGGGTGCGGGGATAGGTCTGAACAGCCGGCCCCACCCTCTCCACTTCCTGTTTCCTTTGTCTGGGGCGAGGGCTGCGGGAAAGGTGTGGGTAGGAGGGAGGCAGCTCCGGCTGGAAATTCTGTTTCCGCATCCAGGCGGCGGCGCCGAGGGGATGGGGGCCGGGCTGGGGGCGGAGCCCAGCGGGCGGTGCGCCGGCTGCTGCGTGATTTAAGGAGTTGTTTTCGAATCACCCCAGCAGGAGGCCTAGAGAGACGGTGGAAATTAAGTGCACAACTCCCCCGAGGCTCCCTGGTCCCCTGTCGCCCCAGCAGAGTCCTAGGTGATAATGGAGCCTCCTGGAGGGTCTCCGTGGGATCGCTCAGGATGCCAGCTTTTTCCTTGACAGACCCCAGTAAAACCCAAAGCCCCAAGTCGGTGCCTGCCCCATGGTGGGCAAATGAATGAACAAATGAGCAGGTGGGTGGATGACCAGGAGGGCAGAGGAGGATTTGAAAGGGATTGTAGAACTGCCAAGCTCCCCTCGTTAATGCCACTTTCGCTCTTGCTGAAGAAAAACACTTCTCAGCTGAGCAGCTAAAGAGAGAAAAGCGTGTCTTAAGGAAGGGCGAGGGGTGGGGAACGAAGGAAAGAATGGATTTTGTGTTTTGACATATTTACCAAGAAATGTGGAAACTGCTTAGCACCTGCTAATTAGAGTCAGAGCAACCTGAATTCCCTGCGATGTGCAAATGCCAAGGGAGCGAGAGCCAGAAGGAGGGGTGGATTTTTCCAAAGGGGATCATGGGCTTTTCTCAGTTGAGGATGGAGGACTGTAGAAAGTGGGAGGGTGGAGATGAGGACCGGAGGGAGGTGCTGAGGAAGGCAGGGTCATTAACACTGCACCTTGAATTTCTTGGCGTCCTCTGTTAGGGGTCAAGCACTTTCTTTTCTCTGGGGCTGCTGCTGGAGGGCTCTGGGGGCAGGTCTGGGAACCAGGTTCTATCCTCTCAAACTATAGCTCAGGAATTGTAATGCTGAAAGTCAAAGACTGGCCCAAGGTCAAGACATTGACATGTAGTAAGTGCTCCGTGGATGTGGACTATCATTTGAAGACTTTGAAGTCCAAGAACCATGAGAGTCCTAGCTGAGCCAATGAGTCGTTGGGAGACTAAATGGATCAGGGTCTATTCAGGAAAACAGAGCCCACACTAGGGACTTCAAGGGGGAACAAATTACGGAGGTGGAGCTGTAAGTCCAGGTAGGAGACATTGATGCAGAGCAGAGAAGCCATACAGTGAGGTGGGACCATCCCTAAGCTGGAGGGACAGGTTACAGGAGCCCAGGAATCCAGGCTTCCTGGTGGGACCCAGGAACACTGAGGGGGAGTTGTGGTCGGGGGATTAGGGTTTGGGGCTGGAACTGGGGAGGCTACACAGTGACTGCTGAGGCTGCTACCTGAGGCTGGGAGGACGTGAGCTTCTCCCCAGCTCCCACCTTCCAACCTCCCACTTGGTTGAACCAGTTGGCAATGAAGCCTAGGAAGTGTAGTTCCCAGGGGTCAGCCTCCCCTGACATACAGCAGAACAGGGCACCAGGGACCGGGGCACACTACTTGCCCTCTGAAGCTTTAATGTTCTGAACTGCTTGAGAAAAAGTGGAGAAAGGAGGAGGATGCTCCATGATTGACCTGGTGTCACTGTCATGAGGCTCATGTGAGATAAGGCAAAAAAGCCCACAGCCCAGTGCCTGTTGTATAAAGTATTCAACAACTGTGGTTCACGCTGGTCTTCCTTTTAGGCTCCAACTCATATGCCACCTCTTCTGGAAGTTGTCGCTGACCTCTGTGATCTTAGACCACCTTGCTCATACTTTCAGTGGAGTATTGATCACATTGCAGTATTGTTTGGGATCAAATATCTGCCTCTGTCACTGGAGGATGAGCCCCTGGGAGCGGCTTCCTCCTCTTGGCATCCCTTGCTCCTGGAGTCTGACACTCAATAGGTACTGGATGAAAGCCCACTGGGCCAACATACAACATGTAACTGTTCAAAACCATCTCCAAGCAATGCCAGAGTTCATGGGCTATGAATTCCTAGAAGTACTGAGTTACTGACAGAATGTTAGTGGAGGAAAAAGAAAGACAAGGAGAGAAGCTTGAAGTTCAAGGAAGATGAGAAGTATGAAGCTTTGGAGAAAGACGTAGGGGCTTGTTCAACAATCACACACATAGTGGAGATTGTCAGCTCTCCTGGCTTCTAAACTAGTGGGTGATTTTAGGAGCTTTAATTTCTTTTTTATATTGAAAAAAACATGTTCAACTTGGAAAATTTAGAAAATTCAGATAAACAAGAGAAGAAAATAAAAATTATCCGGAATGCCAACTCCCCCAAATAACGACAATAAATATTTTGGAGTTTATCCACTCAGTCATGCACATATGGCATTTTTTTTTCTTGCTAGAATAGTTTCTTTCAGTCTATTTTGCAACCTATTTTTTTTAACTTAACAATGATGCTTGAGTGACTTTCCAAGCAAGACACTAAATACTTTTACAGCACAAATTATAAAGTTTCATAACAGTCCACTGTACACATTCACTTGTTTTATTTAGCCAACCCCCTCTTATTGAAATTTTAGCATGTCTTTAATATTTTACTGTACTAGAAAATTCTGTTATGATATTGTGTAGCCTAATCTTTTTGCACACAGTCATTATTTCCTTAGGGTAATTTTCTAGAAGTGGAATTTCTGATCAAAGAACGTGCACATTCTTACAGCATTTAACAAGGATTGCCAAATTGTTTTTGAGAAAGCATTTTAAAAAATTACTTGCATTCCCCATTTGCTATACAGGAAATTGTTCTGGGTAAACTTACCGACACTGAATTAATCTAATGCTATTTTGCCAAAAATCAATTCATCGAATGACCGATTCACAAAATGGCCAGTTGGGAAAATAGACGGTAGATAGATAGATAGATAGATAGATAGATAGATAGATAGACAGACAGACAGACTGACAGGCAGAGAAAGCCAAAGCCAATTCATTAAATGACCAATTAGCAGAATAAATAATGTAACACATGCACTGATTAACATTGTTGTAAAGCAATTTACATTGCATGGGAAGGTTTTCACACGGCTTTGGAGATTGCCATCAAGTGTGAGTAGACTGGTTTTCATTTTTTCCTTTATAGCATCAGTTTAAGGATTGCTCCATTTATTGAAAAGACAGGATTTTGTGTATGAGAGGATCTTTAAGAATAACTTTTAAATTTCCTCATTAGAAACTAGAATGTTGGCATTTTAAATCGGACTCTTTCCATTTTTACTGATTTTCTTTGAAATGTTTTTTACATCATTTTCTGTTGCCACACATTTAACATTTTTATGAGCCTTCCTTCTGCTAACTTCTCAATAGTCCATTGATTTATTTCTAGCAATTAGTAAACAAAATTTAACGTGTGATATGGGTGCGACTGTCACTTCTTAGTTCCCCTCTTATCTTAAAATTGTCTAGGATTGGTAACCAATTTACTCTTTATCCTTCCTCAATAAGTTAGTATTGATGGTTACTGTCCATCACCTTCGAGGCACTCACCATTCTGTTCACTATAGCAATCTCTTCTGGATTCCTGTACTCTTCTTTTCCTGCTGCTTACTCTTTGATGTCAAGTCTTCGGCAAACTTCTAACAAGTCACCAGTCCCAATTACTCCTTGTTAGAAACCAAAATGCCAAGATTTCATATTCGATGGAACTATTTCCTCTGATTTCTTGAGTATGCTCATGAATATTTTTAAATTTTTTTCCATTATATGTATTTTTAGCATTCATTTGCTAATTCCCCAAATTGCATATCGGCTTTAAAGCATTTCTAGCAGTTAAAATTTTAGATTTCAGCATTTCTTCTGTGAGAGAATTGTTTTGGACATTTTTGCGTGTCATTTTCTGTTTGTTCGATGTTTAGTCATTTGGGGGCCTTCTTTCATCAGTTCCTCAAATGGCATATCAGCTTTAATTTAGAATTTCTGGAATGAATGGATGTGATAATTTCTGCCTTTTTCTTGCTTAGCCCAGCTCTTGGTATTTATAAGATTTGGGGCCAGTTAGCGTTTGGCTCCTTTGTCAATTATTTCATATTTGTATAGACTTTACTTTCACAGTCAGAACTACAATGCATCTAGACTTGATATTTGTGTACAGATGAGGTGGGTTCAAGATTCACTTTTTTCTCATATGGATATGCAATTGACACAGCATCCTTTACTCCTTCTAATAAAAGATTCTGTGTCAATGGCCCTATGATTTCACATTTATTGTAAATCAGATAATCATAGATACGTATATGTGGACCGGCTTCTGGATGCTCCGCTCTGTTTCATGACTCTCTTTGAATCAATACCACACTGAACTAATTTCCGTGTTTCTATCATTAGTCTTGATACTCGGTAGTGCAAACAGCTTTCTCCTTCTTGAAGGCTGTATTGGTTATTCTTGGCCCTTTGCATTGCCACAGAAATTTTAGGCTCAACATGTCAATGTCCACAGAAAAGATGGGATTTTGATTGGTATTTTGTTGAATCTACAGATGCACTTAAGATGAACATTTTTATTGATGTATTAAATAAATCTGCTTAATAATATTTATTAAAGAAATTTATTAAGTTTCTCTCAGCAAAGTTTTGTAGTTTTTGATATAAAGTTCTTGCACATCTTTCATAAGATTTATTTTTAAATACTTGAAATCCTTGGTGCTATTATAAATTATCATTTAAATTTTTTTTTACTTTCTGTTTGTCACTGATACATAAATTGATTTTTATAATAGCCCTAAAATCAAGAAATTTTGCTGACTTTATTTAAATTATAATAATTTGTAGATTTTTCCAAAGTATATAATCATATTGAGTACAAATAATATAATTTTATTTCTTTATTTCTAATTCTTATAAAATTTGTATTTTTTTAATATGTGAAGAGGCTAAGACTTCTAGGATAGTTTGAATAGAAATGGTAATAGTGAGCTTCTTTGCCTCACTTTTTATTTCAGGGGGAAATTTTTCACTATTTCTCCATTAAGTATTATTTTTGCTTTATAAGTTTTGTAGATATTTTATAAAAGATTTAAAAATTCTCTTCTAGTCTTAGTTCACTAAGAACTTTAATCGTGAATGGGTGTTAAGTTTTATTAAACCTTTTTTTTCTTCATCTATTGATTTGGTTGTATGCTTTTTCTCCTTTGTAAGTAAACACGCATTGTGTTTCTGAGATGAATTACATTGATTGGTTTTCATTTGTTAAACAATCCTTGCATTTCCATATAAACACACTGGGTCCTAGCGTGTTGTCTTTGTATGTGTCAGTGGATTCAATTTGCTGATATTTTGTTTCACATTTTTGTGTCATGTTCATGGAAGTGATTGGCCAGTAATATTCTTTCTTTTAATGACGTGTTTTGGTATCAAAGTTATACTGGCTTCATAAAGTGTAATATTCTCTTTTTCCTTTCTTTTTTTATCTTTTTAAAGTTTGTGTAATATTAATATTACTTATTTCTTAAATATTTGGGATAATTTATCAGTGAAGACATTTGGGCCTAGGGTTTTCTTTGTGTGAAGATTTTTAGTTACAAATTTAATTTATTTAGGAGATACAGAGATATTAGAGTTTCTATTTTTTTATGTTGGTTTTTTAAAATATTATTTATTTATTATATTACTTAATTTGGAGGGGGTAATTAGGTTTGTTTATTTTTAGAAGAGGTACTGGGGACTGAACCCAGGACCTCATGCATGCCAAGCATGTGCTTTACCACTTGAGCTTTACCCTCCCCCCTTTGTTAGTTTTGTAAGTTGTACTTTTCTAGAAAGTCATCTATTTCACCTACATTTTCTAAAATTTTTGGAATGGAGGTTTACAATATTCTATTATTAGCTTTTTAATATCTGAAACGTCTGTGGTGAACTTAATTCCTGGTATAGGTAGTTTGTGCTTTTCCTCTTTCTGTCTTACAAGTCTTACTAGAGATCTATCCATTTTATTATTCTTTTCAAAGGCCCAATTTTTGGCTTTGTTGGTTTTCCCTTTTGTGCATTTGTTTTCACTTCATTAATTTCTGGCTGTATTTTTATGATTCCCTTCCTTCTCCTTACTTTGAGTTTAATTTGCTATTCTATTTCCAAAATTATTCAGATGAATGCTTAGATTACCCATTTTTTAGCCTTTCTCTTTTCTACTGTAAATGTAAGGCTCTCAGTAAGGTTTTAGCTGCATCACCTATTTTGATGTATCATCTTTTCATGACGAAGAATGGAAATTTCCATTGTGATTTCTCCTTTGCTCATGGGCTATTGTGAAGCTTATTACTTAATCTCCAAACATTTGGTGATAGTCTAGTCATTTTTATTATTGATTCTTAGTTTAATTTGATACACTCAGAGAATATTCTGAGTGATTTCATTTCTTGAAATCTTCTTAGAACGTGCACATTATATATTCAAATTTGGGAAATGTTTCATGTGCACTTGGAAAGAATGTGCATTTTGTCATCAGCATGAGCAGCGTCTTACCTATATCTGTAGGTCTAATCAGTTGTTCAATTTTGTTTTTCAGTTCTTTATCCTTACTGATTTTTTTTTCTTGTCTGCTTATCCTATCAGTTATTAAGGGAGATGTGTTAAAGTTTTTTTCTGTGATTGTGGCTTTGTTTGTTTCTCCTTTTAGTTCTGTTCATTTTTCCTTTCAGTTCTGTTCATTTTTCCTTTATATATTTTTAGTTATATGTAAGTTATGTAAAAATTAAGAATTGTTATATATTCCTGATGGATCAACCATATTATCATTTCTTCCTGCATTTTCCATAAGCAGCTGATAAACTGCAAGAGACAGCCCCATTCACTGAGATGTGAACAACAGCTCTAACAGCCCCTGAAGGGCAAAACTGGGATGTAACAGAAGAAACAGTGAAACAGAACCATAAGTCCTGGGTTCTGCCAGCTGTGTATCTTGAACAACTCATTAATACCTGTGAGCCTCAGTTTCTTCATCTCTAAAAAACTGGATTGTATATCTACTTGCCTTACCTGTCTTACAGGTATAGTCAAGGTAAAATCAGATAGTAAATATGAAAACACTGCATAAATTCTAAAGCGGAGTTGTAAACTAGCCTATGGGTGGCATGCAGACAGCAGATTTTTTTTGGGGGGGTGCCTACAGAGTACTTCCTTTTTTGACCAAGACACATTAAAAAATTATATTTCACATGAAAATACAGATTCCTGCTTTTCTCTCTAAAAAAAAAAAAAAAATCCAAAGACCTGGCAACTGTAGAGCTGGCTTCACAGCTGTGGCAGATAGGCTGGAGCTGAGTGGGCTCCCTCTCAGCTGGAACACTGTCTCAGTTGTGTCACACCCTCCCCTTCTCAGCAAGTACACGTATGCACTCACACTGCCAGGCTTACATATCTCTGCCCGCCTCTTCCTGATCTGTGGCCCGTGCTAAAGCATTATATCAATATTAGTTGGTATTACTCATTTAAGAGTCAGAGGCACACAGGAGATTTTCAGCGTTAAGTGTTGCTAAGTCCTGAAACAGGTAACTGTGGGAGGTTGCAGAAACATTTCCCCTAGAGACCTAAAAATAAGACAGATATATGTACAGCCTCTCCTGGATGCAGGGGAAGGGCAGAATGACTGTACCAAGTTCCTTCCAGGTTTTAAATTGAGCTGGGGGTGGGGAGGAGCTATTTTAGGATCTGTATGTTGGAGGAAGAGAAGGTGGAGATTTTTCATAGCTAAATTATATATTGTAATGTAATTCAACATTTGAGAAACAAAAAGGTTTTACAATAAAGACAACAGTAAGAGCACAAAGCTTTTTTTTTATCTAAAAGATGCATGGCTTTGACAAAACTTATTGAATTTACCACTTAACATCTGTGAATTTCACTGTACATAAATTATATCTCAATTTTTAAAAGCACAAAGTGAAAACAAAATTTTTAAAGGGAGGCATGGGATAAATTATAATGCTAACCTGTATCAGGTACTTACACTGTACTAAATACCTGGTGTGGATTAGTTGGATTGTTTTATTCTCACAATACTTTCTAAGGTAGGTGCTGTTATTATCCCTATTTTGCCAGGTATTGAAACTGAAGTTCAGGGTGATGAAATAACCCACCAGTTTCTCCAGCTGTTAAGTGGAAGAGCCAAGTCTTGAACTTCAGATTGAAGACCTCCAGTGTCCAGATTCTCACCCATTCTATTCTGTGTTCTAATCATTTGAATGATTGCAAAGAAGAGGAAAGTTAATTATTATGATATGGAAGAGGCAGAAATGATATGAATGTAACTTACCGGAGTACCAATTTAAACATCTAATGATGAATGCACTTTGCTTATTCAACTTTAGATGCACTCATTCAGAAAACCCAGCCTTCTTAAGGAGTTATCATTGAGTTCTTATGGGCAGGGTGGCCAAATTCCATACAAGGAGGCAAGGGTACTTGGAAGCATTGGTAACACCTTCTCAAGGAAAATTATGACTTCCTTGGCCTTAATAAATAGCTTAGTTTTCTGACAGGCCATCTCATAACAAAAGGTTTCTGTCTTTACAGAGTATGTGCTGACCCACCCAGACAGGTCATCTGTATATCCTGAAACCAGTGGTTCTTAATATGAGCATCTGATGCTCAAATCTAAATGCTAGGAACTCTCCTCACAAAAAACGTACTCATGGTCACATGTGTGCAAAAATAATACAACACTTTCAGCAAGTTCAAAGATCCCCTTAAGCTCATTCATGGACCCTAAGTTAAAAACCTTTACTCTAAACCAGGATGGGGCCAGATTCCAGGGACCTCAGCCTTCAACTTCTCTAATTATTCTAGGCGCCTCATCACCAGTTGCCTGTTGTCTGGTTTTAGTTTTCTTCTAGGGGCTTGGTATCCATCTCTGGCTTTCTACTTGTCTCCTGGAAAGTTGGTCCTGGTAACACATTCTGGGAGAAACTGGCTTTGCTGGTTCTCATCCTCATTACTCCTCTTGTACTTCTCTAGCTGTCTTTGGTAATTTGCATTCATTTACCAGGACACACACACACACACCCTAATTATGCATCATTGTGTACAGCAATTTCCACCAGTCTAATCCTTGTTTCACAGCTCTCTCAGTTACAGAGACTTGTATAACAGGGGTCTGTCCACAGGGTCAGCATCAATGGATATGATGATTGTTCACTGAGCAAGACTACATGGTTTGGGTTGGGGGAGCTGGTCAATAGGGGTAGAATTCCAGCACATGTTTGCTCATCAAGCTGGGTGCCCTGGTCCAAGGTTGGGTCTTCCTAGAGGAATGGCATCTTTTTCTAGATCAAACAAATACAGTATATGGGACAGTGAGACTCCTGCCTGATTAACAGTGTCACCGTGGAGTCCAGAAGACTGATATATCAGAGGATAAAAATAACAATATCTCTATTCTGGTTTTGTATCACCAGTCACCTTGTCTCTTCTTTCTCCTCAACAAATAAAACTTTCAGTATTCCCAGGGCTACATGCACTTGGAAGAATGAGACCTGAAGGATTCATTTCCTGTACTGCCCAGTCTCCATTTCACAAGATTCAGGTTTCTGCTCTGGCAAGATGAGTGGGAGAGAGGACAGGAATTGCTGGCTATGTCTATTAGCATGTTCCCTCCTCTCTTCACCTACTGAATCCCTAGCCATCATTCATATCTTGGCTCAAGCGTTGCTTCTTCAAGGATAGACCAGTCCCCTCTTACACACCCTTATAGCACCACATAGCTCTCTTGTCTTAGACTTACAACCTTTGCCATTTAATATTTATTTTGGATAATATTGTAGACATATGGATAGATAGATAGATAGATAGGCAGACAGACAGACAGATTTCACAAAACTATGAGCTTCATGAGAATGGGGAACACTGTATTTGTATTTATCATTGTGTCCCTGTTGCCTGGCCCCGGGCTGGTGTGCCAGTGTTTAATTATGTATTTGTTTGAATGAATGAATGAATGAATGGGAGGTAGTTAGTACGATTGTGGGAGCTTCAGAGTTTTGACTGAGAAGGTAAGGCCCTCCTACAGTCAGAAGTCTATCTCCTAGGCTAAGTGGCCATCTTGTCTCACCCCTACCTTCTAATTCTGAACTGTGTATTACAGCTCTGGCATTCCAATGTAATCATTCCTCTCCACTCTCACCTAACTTCAAAGAAGCATTTTGAAATCTTACTTAAAGGAAAAGAGGCTACACCATACACCCCAGTCTGCCCTGAGAAGCTATACAGTGTGATAGTAAAAATCATGGGCTTTGGAATTAGGTAGACCTAGCTTTTAAACCTGCTTTGCCCTCTTGCTGACTGTGTGGTTCTGAGCAAATGGTTTAATGTCTCCTAGCTTCAGTTACTTCAGTTTGTAAAATGGGTGTGATTGTATGTTCCTCATGAGATTCAATGAGTTAAGCTACATGAAATGTTAATCAGAAAACCTGACTTGTAGTAGGTACTCAATCAGTAGATGCTTTTATTATTAACTAAACTGAATGCTCATAAGAGAGGTGGAGGATTAAGGACCATAGGCGTTGGGCCAAATTTTTATGTGACATTTCTTATTTATTTCCCAGAAAATATGGGAAAAGAAAACCTTAACAGCTGGTAACAGCTGCTATAACTTGCAGGTTTGTTTAACATTCAGTTCTTTGAATTCCTTGAATCTACCTTTGTGTCTTACAATGGCCCTAAGTTCGAAGCAGATTTTTCAACATCCCATTGACACCACCCAGCACACTGGGGAGAAGAAACCAACCAGGACACTGAGTGATGATACAGCTTATACAGTCATATGAGCTTCTGGATTGGATGAGTGTGTCAGGGGGCAGCCGGGCAGCAAGCTTGGTGTGTTCCCCAAAAGGCCAATAGAAGGTCTGTAGTCTCTGCTCAAAATTATTGTATTTCTCTAGCCATTAAACTCACTACAGGCATGGCTAATTTGAAAAGAGCAAAATTCCTAGCTGAAGTACAGAAGCTAGGATTGCATTGACCTGATTCAGGTAGGACCTGAAGAGTTTCTTACTCTCCTGTTCCAAACAGAACATGTAACTCACCTCCCGAGGTTCAGTTCATTGAGTCTATGAGCACTTACGAGTGTCTGACATGCATTGGGTGCAACTCCAAGAACTGAGGATACAAGAACACCACCTTGCCTTTGAGAGAGTGGATGTGTTTTAAGGAAAACATATTTTATATTCTGGAAGCATTGCAGCAATCCCAAATTTATTTGTTTTAAAAAAAGAAATAAAATCCATAATCCCATCTCCCTAACAAGATTACTTTCATCTTTGCATGTCCCTTTTCTAATGTCTTTGTTTATAAGGATCTCTAAAGAAGCAGTTTTGACGAGTTTTCTTAGTCACATCATGAAAGTTTGGGGGAGGAAATCTCTTAAGTTGTACATGCTTCCCATTAGCTAATTCAGAATCCAGCCCTGAGTAATGGAGTCCCTGGCCGCCTCTTGGATTTCACTTCCTGCCACTCTTCTCATTCATGGTGGCCTTTGCGTGGTTCTTTGCTCAACCAGCAACTGCTTCTACCTGTGAACGTGTACTCCTCTGTCTGGAACAGCACTCCCCGACCCCCGCATAGTTACTCAGCTCATTCCCTCACTCCACTCCTGTCACTCCTCAAGTTTCATCTCTTTAGAGAAACTTCCCGTGACCACCATCTACTAGCTTCTGTTTCTATCCCTTTATCTAGATTTAACTATCTTCACAGCACCTATGACCCCCTGACATACATAAAGTACTTGTTTGTGGTCTACCTCTTCCCACTGGACTGACTCACCTGGGAGCAAGGGTATTGTCCGCTTCCTTCACTCCTGTATCCCCAGCACTTAGAGCAGTGGCCGGTTGGAGAGAGGCATGCATCTAACCCTTGAAAGATGCTACTTCTTTGGCTCCCTTCCCCTTACACGTTGGAGGTAACAAGGATCAGCCTGCCTCCCTTGGTATAAAATTCTTCCAGGGATGAGCTGCTCAACTGGAAGCACTAACTTGCAGAGCCTGGAGATTCAAAACGTGGAGACCTCCTCTGCTTTCTGCGGGTGACTGATAGTGAGCTTTCCGATGCAAGAAGGGAAGAGGCTCTGATGAGCATCACCCTATCATTTCCACAGTCTGTATCTAAAGTCAGCTGGGAAGGGCTAGTGGTGTTTGCTCGGCAAGATTCTTCTTTCTCCTGGTACTCTTTTTTTTTTTTTAATTTTAAATTGAAGTTAAGACATAAGAACACTTACCATGAGACCTATCCTCTTGACCAGTTTCTAAGTGAACAATACGGTATTGTTAGCTACAGACAGTATGTTGTACCGCAGATGTTTATAACATATTAGTCCTGAATAACTGAAACTTTATACCCATTGCATAGCAGCTCTCGGTTTCCCCCTCCTCCTAGCCCCTGGCAACCACCATTCTACTCTCTGCTTCTCTGAGTTTGGCTATTCTGGATACCCCATGTAAGTGGAATCATGCAGTATTTGTCCTTCTGCGACTGACTTGTTTCACTTAGCACAATGTCCTCCAAGTTCATTCATGTTGTCACCTGTGGCAGGATTTACTTCTTTTTAAAGACTGAATAATATCCCATGTTATATATATACCACATTTTCTTCATCCATTCATGCATTGATGGGCATTTAGGTTGTTTCCACATCTTGGCTATTGTAAATAGTGCTGCAACAAATACGTGAGTGCAGATATCTCTCAGATGACTGAATATCCAGACTTCAGTTCTTTTGGATATATATCAGAAGTGGGATCACTGGATCATAAGGTAGTTCTATTTTTAATTTCTTGAGGAACCTCCGTACTGTTTACCATAGGGGCTGCACTATCTTACATTCCCACCAATGGTGCACAAAGATTCCAAGTTTTACATATCCTCACCAACACTTGTTATCTTTTGCCTTTTTTTCTAATAATAGTTATCCTAACAGGTGTAAGGTGATACCTCATTGTGGTTTTGATTTGTATTTTCCTGATAATTAGTGACACTGAGATCTTTTTTATATACCTGTCAGCCATTTGTATGTATTCTTTGGAAAAATGTCTTTCCAACTCTTTTGCCCATTTGAAAAATCAAGGTGTTTTTTTGTTGTTGTTGTTTGGTTAGTTTTTGATTTTTTGGTTTTATTTTTTTTTTGTATTGAGTTGTAGGAGTTCCTTATATATTTTGGATATTAACCTCTTCTACGGCATTTGGTTTGCAAATATTCCCTCCCATGTTGCAGCCTGCCTTTTCGCTCTGTTGCTTGTTTCCTTTGCTGTGCAGACCCTTTTTAGTTTGATGTGGTCCCACTAGTCTAATTTTGCTTTTGTTGCCTGTTTTGTTTCATATTCAGGAAATCATTGCCAAGCCCAATGTCATGAAGCTTCTGTCCTATGTTTTCTTCTAGAAGTTTTATAGTTTCAGGCCTAATGTTTAGATCTTTAATCTGTTTTGAGTTGATTTTTGTGTAAGATGTAAGATAAGAGTCCAATTTAACTTTTTTGCAAATGGGTATCCAGCTTTTGCAAAACTGTTTGTTGTAGAGACTATTCTGTCCTCGTTGTGTATTCTTGGCACCCTTGTCAATGATCAGTTGGCCATATATGCGTGAGTTTATTTCTGGGCTCTCTATTCTGTTCCATTGGTCTCACATCTGTTTTCACACCAGTACCATACTGTTTTACTTACTGTAGCTTTGCAATATACTTTGAAATCATGATGTGATGATTTGGTCTTCTTTCTCAAGATTGGTTTCAATATTTAGGGTCTTCTGTGGCTCCCTATGAATTTTAAGATTGTCTCATCTGTTTTTGTAAAAAATGCCACTGGGGTTTTGATAGAGATTTCATTGAACCTGTAGATTTCTTTGGATAGTGTGGGCATTTGAACAATATTAAGCATTCCAACCTATGAACATAGGATATCTTTTCATGTGCCTTCTTTAATTTCTTTCATCAATGATTTGTAGTTTTTTCTGGTAATTTTAATACGTGCTTTCTTTACCTACTTGGTGTCAGACAGCTGTAGCAATGGTTGATATTTCTCCCTTGTCTTCCAGCACCACAAACTACCATGGAACTTCAGAATTCTTTGAGGAGTCAATGTGTCCATTGTTCATTCTTCCATTCATATCCTTCACACTATCCCCGTATGACCTGGTCATATTCTTTCTCACCTTGCCTGCCCATGGAGAAGTGTCAAAAGAGTTTGCTTTAAAAGAAATGGGAAGCTGATGTACATCAGAGCCCCAACAGTTTCTCATGGGAGGAGAAAGGGCTTAGTGGCCACAGGAATTGGATTTGATGTTTTAGAGACCAACCTCCCTGCTGTGCTTCCTTGACAAAACATGATGAAAGCTAAATACACACATAATATTCCCATTACTTTAGAAACTCCTACCAGGATTAAAAAATAATACTGCCAACCAATGGGGCAAAAATAGATTCTAAACCCCACAGATAATCCCTAAAACCTCATGTTGGCTGATATTGTCATATCTTCCTCTTGTCCAGACCCCCACATATTTCACAAAAGCCATGTACAAAGTGCAGCATGATCCCCTCTGCCCTGCCCACCTTCTGGGGGCAGCTCCAATAAGGAGGGAAACAGCCAGAGGCAGAAAACAGGGAATAAGAGGAAAGCAGCCCCCATAAACCAACAAGGCATCACATTAAAGTGGATAATTTAGATCTAGTCAAACAGGAATAAGAGTGTTGTCTACTCCCTAAAATAATGATTTAATTTTAATGATACCTTTCCCCCACGGATATAAGGTAGGGGTTCTGTGCCTAAATGTTAAGAACCACTGGAGGAGACAGTTGAAATGCAGACTCCTGATTCTACCTCCGAGATGTTGATTCAGGAGGTCTGAGGTGTGGCCCAGGAATCTGCCTGTTTCACAAGCACTGCAGGTGATTTTAATGGAAGTGGTTTTCCACATCCATGTTTTGCCAAAGACTGAACTGAATGCTCTAAAACATATTTCCTAATTCAGACCTCATTCCAAGACTCTAAGAATAATTAGATAACATTAACAAGAGCCAAGACTGCATCTTTTAAAAGATCATCAGGTGACCTAAGAACCTCTACTTTAACCCTTTGGGTGCCAGCCAGAGATTGGAGGCACATGGTGTGCAGTTTTACTTGGATGCTAACATGCACAAGATTCACCTGAAGATCCTGTTAAAATGCAGTAGGTCTGAGGTGAAGCCTGATAACTTAACGCTCAATATTAAAGCTAACCCTCAGTTTTCCCTTCTGTAAAATGTGTGTAAGATCTGTCTCGCCTCACAGAGATGCTATGAGGCTCAAGTAATATAATGTATGGGAAAGAACTTTGTAAGCTTTAAAATGGTATTTATAACAATTATTATAAGAGTTATTATTCAAACGTAAAATACAGTTGAAGCCATATTTAAGTCCAGGGGTCTGAGCCTTTGTCTGAAATTTCTGATGTACATCTAGAGTTTCCATATTCATCTGCCTGATTAGTGCTTACTGAAGAAAAGGGAGTACCACCAGACTGCCCTCTCCAGACCCCTGCCTGGCTCCATGATCCTGCTTAGGTGCCCTGGGCGGTGGATATCGGCCTTGGTGGGGACAATCCTGATTTCACACTAATTCCATCCTCATCTCTGGGGGTGGGGCTTGAAAATCACTCTTTCCCAAAACCCCTCAGGTGATTGCCCTGGGCAGCCCGGATTGAGAGCCCCTGTGCTGTAGGGACTTGCTACCCAGAGTGGACCAGAAGCTGCCTGGCAGCTTGCTAGAAATCAGAGAACCACTGCCTCAGAAGCTGCGTTTGAACAGGCTTCTGTGTCGATTAGCGCACATGGTGGAAGCTCTGCGGTTGTGCAATGGTCCAGTCAGTGTTCCCCTGGAGTGCAGGTCCTCCATAAAGACACCAACTAGAGATTATAGCCTTGGGGAGGGCACTCATATCAGGCTTGCACTTGACGGGGTCAGAAGCCACTTCTGGTCGAGCCTGGGCTCAGGAGATCTGGAGGATTATATAACTGTATCTCCTCGCTTTCCTCACACACAATTCTTCCTCTCCCCCACCCCCATTGCATCCTTCACTCTCTACTCCTTGGATTTCTCTGATGTGTCCAGCAACTAGTCTCTCAAACATGTCCACCCGTATTCTTTAGACTGGGATTATCAAAGCAGGGTGCACAGACAGCCTGCTCCAAACCACCCGGGTGTTTTTATAATGCAGATTCCTGGGCAGCAATCCTGGCTGGCAGAATTAGGATCTCTGGGGATGCCGCCAAGAGGAGCACAGAGCTATTTGAGAACTTCTGCCTCAGTCTTTAGAGTTTGTGCTTTGTAACTTCATGCACTGCTTTCAGTCCCTTGCTCTACTGATATGACTCTGGTGTGTGTTTCTTTTCTCCTCTGTTCCTCTGACCCCTCTCCTCTCTTACTTCCTCAAGGCTGCGTATTTCTTTTCTCCGAGGATGCATTTTTCTTTCTCCACCACGCAACCCCCTTTCCTGGAAATTCGCCTCCTCTCTTTTCTTGAATCAGAGAGCTGCTCTGTTTTTGCAAGGTTTTGCAATCCTTGGCATTTTTTTTTTTTTTAATGTTGGCGAAGGCCTAGCGGGAGGATAGGGCCTCCTTTACTGTGAGGGAGTGAGGGAGTGAGCAGGCAGGGACCCCACCACAGGAAGCTCAATTAAGGATGTTCCCAGCAGGAAGGCTGCTCCCTGGGCAGCACAGAGAGCTGTCAGGACAAGTGACCTTTCTAATCACGCTTGACATTTCACAGCCTCGAAGGCGGAAGGGCTGCCGTTATTCTGGAGGCGTTGTGTCGCGCTGTGTCACCCCAGACACCTGCGTCTGAGCCCCCCACCCCCACCCCGGTGACTTGGCCTCCAACCGGGAGATGAATCAGAGCATGCAAAGGGCTTTGTTTCCCAGGAAAGAGAAAGCATTGAGCAGGGGGCTTATGTGGATGGGGTGACTGTGTCTAAGCCGAGGGTAGAAGGGGACTGGAGGTGGATGCTGCCTCCTCGGGGATTAGCCCTCTTCCCAAGGGCTCAGGTGATGCTGATCAAACAGGCCTGCCTGAGGAAGCCACGCAGCCGGATAATCTTCCAGCTCTCTTTGGCCCAGGGGAACGTAATGACTCACTTTTTACCCACCCCAACAGGAAAACAGCTTTATTTTTCTTATTATAAAAAGTAATGCCTGCTCATTCTAAAAAGGTCAAATGACATATAAAAGTATAAAAGAAGAAAGTAAAAAGGACGTGTAATCCCAATTACTCAGATATAACCATTATTAACATTTTTAAGGACATTTCTGTGTGTATACATGATATCGTAAAACAAAATACAATCTTACTGTAAGTACTGTTTTTTTTTTACCTACCATCTTGAATACATCTCCCTGTCAGTAAAGTACACATGTAATAGACTCGTTCTTATGATTTCACTGCAGTCCATTGTATGAATGACCCTCTTGAGGTTGCCTTTGATTTTTAATCATGATAGATAGAATATATTATAATGAAACTTTCCACAGAACTGAGTGAGTCCTTTTGACAAGTTCCTAAAAGTGGAATTGCTGAGAGTTTTGCTGCATATTTTTAAGACTTTTGCTCTGTGTCCTCCAGGAAATGTATTCCAACGTAGATTCCCGCCAGCAGGGAATAGAGTACCTGCTCCTTCTCCCTTCCTCAATTCTGGGGGTTACAGCCTTCTCAATTCTGGCCAATTTCACGAGTGAAAAAAAATGCTACCTTACAATCGTTTTTATGGGCATTTCTCATTTATTAGAGGAGTTTTAACACTTATTGGCCATTTGTGTTTCTTGTTTTGTGAATTTCCTTGACCTTCCCCCCACCCCTCTTTGGGGACGGCTAACCTTTCATATATTTGGTTTTAAGTACCTTTTATGCAGTAAAGATAATCTATTGTCGTACAAGTTACAACTACTTTTCCTAGTTTACCACGTGTCTTTAACTTTATGTGGTTTCTGCCATGAAGTAGTTAAACTTTTTTATGTTGTCGAACTTCTGTGGCCCCCAGCCTTTTGGGAACCACATTTAGGCAGGACTTCTCTATCCCATGATTATAAAATGTGGACCTGCCTGTTCTTCTTGTATGTCCAGCTCTCTCAACTCTCATGGTCTTCTGACTGCTGTTCCCTCAGCCTGCGTGGAAGGAATGATCTTCCTCCAGGGTGGTGCCTTCTCACTCAAGTCTCAGATTTAATATTGTCTCAGAGAAGCCTTTCCTGGTTATGCAACCCAAAGAAGTTCTCCCAGCGCCTGCTTTTCTTTCTGTTAGCACCTTATGGTTTTCCTTCATAAGTTTTATCAAGAATTATGGTTATATATTTTATTTGTCTACTTACACAATTTTGCAGCTAGACTGTAAACTCTAGGAAGGGCAGAAACCTCGTATCTGTTTTGTATTTCCAGCACCTCATCTAGTGTCTGGTACAGAAAGGGTATATAGGAGATGTTTTTAAAACTTGTTGAGTGTTAAATTCATCTAGAGTTTATTTTGGTATAAGGTGTGAATGAGAAATCTAACTTAAGTGTTTCCAAATAGTATCTTGTGAGCACAACACACTGCTGTAATGCAGCCTGGTTCTCTGATAATCCCTGTTTTACTTGCAACTGAGAAACGAAGCCTGGGATGTGGGACGGGGTAGGATCGATGGCTCACCTAACTACGGTTTTCCAGCCCCACCGTCTCCTCTCTCTACGATGACTTCCCTTCCTCCGTTATTGCCTTAGCCCTAAGTGCTTCCCATAATGCTTATTTCGAGGCTCAGCATAGAGAGGATCCTTAATTAATGGTATCTTCTGGCTGATTCAAATCATTTAAATGGCAGGGGAATCAGATATCTTTGATGTGTTTCATGCAATATTCACATCAGCCTTCGGAGGCCCTGAAAATCTATGCTCCCTCCACAACCCTGAGAAAATGGATTTCTCTACAGCCTTTGCATATCTAGGGATCATGTATAGCAGTTGTGAATGAAGATGAGCAAGATGGAGAGTTGGTCAGAGGCAGTCACCAAGAGGAAGATGGCAACACTCACTTACGTGTGCTTTTTTTTTCTTAAAAACATTTTTAATTAAAGTACAGTTGATTTATAATGTGTTAGTTTCTGGTGTACAGCATAGCAATTCAGTCATACAACGAGAGCTACAAATTCCTTTTTCATTATTACAAGGTACTGAATATAATTCTCTGTGCTATATAGTAGGACCTTGTTGCTTACCCATTTTATATATAGTAGTTAGTATCTGCTAATCCCAAACTCCTAATTTATCTCTCACCACTCTCTTTCCCCTTTGGTAACCATAAATTTGTTTTCTATATCTGTAAGTCTGTTTCTGTTTTGTAAATAAATTCATTGGTATCATTTTTTTAGATTCCACATATGAGTGACATCATGTGACACTTGTCTGTCTTCAGTTAACAAGAAAATTACTCAGTCCATCAATGTTGCTGCAAATGGCATTATTTTGTTCTTTTTTATGGCTGTATTATTATGAAGTAGTATTTCATTGTGTGTGTGTGTATATATACACATACATATATAATACATATATATATAATGTACATTCCATTGTATAAATATATATATATTTATATAATTATATTATATAATTATATATATATATATATATATATATATATATATATATATATATACACCACAACTTCTTTATCCAGTCATCTGTTGATAGACATTTAGGTTGCTTCCATGTCTTGGCTGTTGTAAACAGTGCTGCTGTGAACATTGGGACACATGTATCCTTGTTTAAAAATTGTAGTCAGTTTACAATGTTATGTCAATTTCTGGTGTACACATGTGCTTTTAAAATCTTCACGTGCCACCTGATGTCACCTGCCATTGCTCCCTCAGAACTACTTGTGGAGAAGCTATAGCAGCTCTACAATCAGGTGTAGGGAGGCTGTAACTTTTACTCTTTAACATTTGATATTAGTCAGTTTTTCCAAATGCATAAACATGATACACTAGACATAAAATAATTGAAGAAGTCACAAAGGAATTGATTTTACTACTTTAAAACCGTTTTAATGAGCCGAAAATTTCAACCTTACTAATAATTGAGGGAATGCAACTTAAAAGAGCAATTAGATACCACTTACCTCTAAAAACCATGGGAAAGTCACAAAAGAGGAACCAATTTCACTCCATTTAAAAATTATTTTGTTAAACCTAAAAAAGTCAACTTTACCAGTAATCAAAGGATACAACTTTTAACCACAATTAGATACCATTTGCCCCTAAAAATTCATTGCAGTGTAGGAAATTATAATATGTAATGCTGAGCAGAATGCAGTAAGATAAGTGCTTACACACTATGGATGGGAAAATAAATGGAGATGATGTTTCTGGAATGGGATTTGCCAGAAAGAAGGAAGACTCTTACAAATGTCCATATTCCACTGGCCCCTAATCTTACTTCTGGAAATTTCCACTAAAAACTCATGTGGTTGTTTATTAAAATAAAACTTAGTGTTTGACAATTAGGACATGAAAAAATTTGAGGTTCAGCCACAATATGGATTATTATGGAATCATTACTAATAATATTTGTGAAGATTAATCAATGACATAGGATATATACCTGAATCTAGTAAGTATCCAGAGTTTGATTTCAAATTTTATTTTTAAATTATATTTATATTTTTAAAGGAAAAGGATTAGGATCTTAGGAAGACCACCTTAGATGGTTTGAGTCATGTGACCTATTCCTGAACCAATCACTGTGCCCAGGGTAGTCCATTGACTAATTAGACTGGTTATATGTACACCCCTAAACTCAGGTGTGGTAGAGGAAAGTAAGCCTTACGTGGCCCTTCTGGGTTGAGCAGAGTATGTAAAGGAAAGTGTCCTATGTCCAATTCTCTCCTATTTTAAAAATATTTTGGAAAAAGGAATGTATCAGCTGCCATAGAAACCTATTTTATGTCCATACCATTTGGTAATTCTACCTCTCTTCTGGTTTGAATTCCTTCTACTATCATTTACATACTTCTGTGCCTTCTTCAGGGTAGATTTAGATCAAAACCTCTTCTTTCACAGACACACTGTGAGGCTTAATTAGGTTTTCCAGAAACCATCTGTAAAGTGCATGGGATCTTCAGAACCAGATGCTTTGTAAAGATATGTTGCCATTAGAATCAACCCTTCATTTTTTATGCTTATGAGGGACAGGAGGAGGACAGACGGGAAGACAGGAAATGGAAGTCTACAATAGTCTCGAGGCTGCATTTTGACCATGATTACTATCCCCTTTCCTCTCCAAATACTTTGCCTCTGCCATTCACAAGGAGCAAACATGAAGAGCAATCATGACAGGTTTGCATGTCCACATCCTTCTCCGAGAAAGTAGTCAGAGAAGCTGGGAACAGGAGACAGGGAGTGGCAAAGCAGGTTGTATAATCTAGACCAAATCAGAAGTGGTGCCCTGAGGATTAGCAGCTGACTGTGCTGAGAGCTTTCCTTTTTTAGCTCGGGTTAATGAGCTATGAATGATATATAACTGTCTGGGCAGCCTGCAGACGTCATAGTCTGGGCTCCTTTGTCAACCTGCAAGATTCCTTTCTGGGGACTGTCAGGGACAAAGAGTGGGAAGCACAGTGCTTAGTGGGAAAGTAGAATGCAGTTTCAGGCAACAAAGGGTGGCCCTGGCTCACAAGCCACGCCTTAGGCAGGACCAGGTACACCGGAGGGCTCCCCTGTCCGGTCTGTTTACCGAGCTTACAAGGAGGGGGCCAGTCGTTGGCCCTCAGGAAACCAGTTTCCATGGTTGTTCTAAGGCGCAAGATCTGGAGTCCAGGGTAGGAGCTCCATGGGCCTGAATTTTTTTTCCTAAAAATTTTTTCCCCCAACTTTGACTTTAAAAGCGTTCAAACGTATACAAAATTTGAAAGGATAGTAACACGAAAACTCATAAATTCTTTACCCAGATTCACCATTTTGACACATTGTGTGTTTTCTCTATTTCTAGATAAATAGATAGATAGGTAGACAGGCAGATAGAGATATATATAGATATATATTTAGATATATGTGTCATAGATGGAGAGAGACACATATATATACACTATATATATATATCTAGTATACATTTACTTATATACATACATTCATATGTATACATACGTACATATTTTATATACATCTGTCTATACAACGGTCTAGCCAGCTAGCTAACTATCAAAAATTTTTCTCTAAACCATTTGAGAGTAACTTGCACACTTCATGATCCCCCTAAATATTTCTTTACGAACCTAAGGACAAACATATTTTCCTATATAAGAACAATACAATGATCACACCTGGGAGATTAGAAATGACACAATGCTAAAAGCTATACAATTTATATTCAAATATCCCTGATTGTCCCCATAAACTGATTTTTTTTCTATCCAGCTCCCCTACCTGTCTATCATTCAGAATATTGACATTTTTGAAGAGTGAGGAGACCAGGACAGGTGTTTACTTGTAGACTGTCCCTTAATTTGGATTTGTTTAATCATTTTCTCATGATCAGATCCAAGTTCAATGCATACACTCTTAGCTGTGTGACCTTTAGCAAGTTACTCAATGACGCAGAATCTCAAATTACTGATAATATTACATGCCTCATAGGGTCTTTGTGAGAAACAAAAGAGTGAATAGCTAAAGTTCCAGCATAAGAACTGACCAAAATCAACACCTAAAAACTGTCAGCTCTGTGATTAGCACCATCACTGACATCACCAGCCAGAACCTGATAGCACTTTTCCCAAAGAGGTTTTCATTTCCCTGGGAAACTTTCAGAGCCCCTAACCCCATTTTCCTCACCTGCAGATGAGGACTAAGTCTTCCTCTGAATAGCTTACTGAGCTATTGTGAGAATCAAATATGAGACATGATCAACGACACAGTGCAAATTGATAAGCAACATGAAAACATAAGGAAGCATCATTATTGTTTTCTGTGTTTGCATACTTTTAAATTACCCTCTTATGTAACAGAAGAAACCAAAGTGGAAGAATAAAATTAAGTTAACATCTAAAAAAAATCTAATTCTTGTGTTTAACATTTTTTATCAGCAGAACTTTATTTTCAAATGAATTCCATGGACCCCCAATATATAAAGCAGATGAAAATAGAATTACTCTGAATGAAGTTTGGGTGGAGAAGGAGGACCCGAGGGCCTTGGGTCATCCCTGCAGAGACGCCAGGCTCTGAAGATAGGCCCCAGAGGCTATGATGGTTATAGCCTGCTCAGAGTTGCCTCAGTTTCCCCAGTGGTATCTGCTCACACAGCCAGGCTGTCACTTATTTTCTCCTTCTTATTCCTGGTTCATTTCTGCTGAGGAGTTGTAATATCTATAGGCCCCAATGATGGTTTACTCAGTTCATTATTAATCATCATTAGTTGCTTATAAACATCCTTCTCTGGAAAGAGTGCTAAATGCCTCGCACTCAGAGACAGACACTGACAGATCACATAATGAAGGCACCCGTGATGTCAGACAGTGCAGTTACCACCAGGAGCCTCCCAGCCTAAGTGTCACCTGCACCCTGCATCTTCATGCTTCACACCCTGAGCTGGAGGCTGAATGCTGCTGTTGCTCCACCTTGTCTGCTAGTAAGTGGCAGGGCTTGGATTTGAACCCAGGGAGTCTAGCTCCAAGAACTGGGTTCTCAACAACTGTTCAAGCTGGACAGGGGTTAGTTACTAGCTGCAATTTTCAGACAAGGAAACCGAGAGGTTCAGAGGGGTTGGGTGACCTGCCTGGGATCACATGGCATTCATTATAGAAAAATATGCTGGGGTCATGCTGGCTGAGACAAGAGGCCAACACTTGGTCTATGAAATAAAAGTGGACTTCTCTCCCACTGGGCATATTCAGGACTAGATCAGCACAATAGGATCTGCCAAAATAGAGCAGGTATGCCAGTGCTTAAAGTCCAGAGAAGTCAAGACTAGGGTAGTTAGAAGACATGGCATAGCAACTAGGGCCAGACATACTTGTTATGGATAAACTCCTAGGGTGGAGAAAAGGAGAAATCCTAGTGGAGCCTCTTTTGAGAGCTTGTGATCCCCATTTTTTTGTCAGTCTAAAACTCCAGACTTGCAAGGTCCAGAACTGCAGTTAACCATCAAGAGCTTAAGCCATAGTGTGCATTTTGGCAGCACACATACTGACATGGGAGCAGTGCAGAGATGCTCAGCATGGCCCCTGCACAAGGACGACATGCAAATTTGTGAGATTTGTGAGGCATTCTATATTTTTAAACATTATGCTGTATGCCAGAAATTGACACAACATTTTTGTAAGCTGACTATACTTTAGTAAACAAAAAAAGAGAGAGAAATAGTTTGAGCCATATTTGGAAAACGATCTTCTGACTCTGATCAAGCCTGGAGCTCTGGGAAGTACTACATGTGGGAGGGACTTCTGAAGGAGAAGGGTCAGATGCGCTGAGAGGATGGCAGCTGGGGGTCTAGAACTTCCATTAGGCCAGTGAGGAAGACATTGCTGCCTTTGGTCTCTCTTCCTCAAGTGGCCATACTTCTTACTGAGACATGTATGTGAGTTGTTCATAGCAACCCTCAACTAGAAACAATCCAAGTCTTCATCCACAGTAGAGTGAATGGTGCATGATGATACAGTCATGCACTGCAACATTCTACAGCAATGAAAATGTTCAAATTTGCATGAAACAACTCAAACCCATTGGTAATTGTGTTCTGCCAGGTCCCCATCAAGGGCTGGCATGAGGTGTGGGCAAACCAGCTGCTTGGCCAGGAGGACACCAGGTAGAAGCTGAGCCAGGCTGAAGTCAGGGGAGAATGGAGTCTGTCAGGAAGCATTCCTCCTCTGAGCCTGCAGAGGAAGGCTGGCAGGCAGAACCTGGTTAGGGGCAGAGTCAGGGCAGAATCATGAAAGGGTGTGAGAGGACTGGTTCAGTTAACAAATTGGGACAAACCAGGAAGACCTTGGCACCTGAGGGGTACAGCAGAGTAGGCAGAGCAACATGCTCTTGCCGTTGGCCAGACAGGTTGGTTCAGACAAGCCAAGCCCTTTGCCTAGAGTACCTAGGGGGCATGGAGAGGGGGATGCTTGCTTTTAAAAACAGATGTGACCTTTGATAGTATGTCTAGGTAAAGCTTCTGTCTTAGTCCATCTGGGATACCATAACAGAATATCAGAGACAGAGTGACTTATAAACAGCAGATGTTTATTTCTCTTACAGTCCTGGAGGCCGGGAAGTCCAAGATCAAGGTACTAGCAGATTTAGCGTCTAGTGACAACCTGCTTCCTGATTCACAGATGACTGACTACTTGCTGTGTCCCTGCATGGTGGAAGGGGCAAGGGAGTGCTCTGGGGTCTCTTTTCTAACAGCACTAATCCCATTCATGAGGGGTCCCACCCTCCTGACCCAATCACCTCCTAATAGCAGGATTTCAACATATGAAGATAAGGATATGATTATATGATTAGGAACATGTGATCAGGATTTCAACATGTGACTAGGGGAGACACAAGCGTTCAGTCTGTAGCAACTTTCAACTTGTAGAGACCCAAACTTTAAACCAACTCCTATTTAAGTTGCAGGCCACCTGTATGTCATCTCCGTGAGACAGAAAAGCTCTGAGTGTCAATCAGCAAAATCTTTGGTCTCACATGGGTCCTGGGGTCGGTGTGGCCATGTAGGTTGTGATTGCATAATCCCAAATCCCCTGCTCATGTTGCAGACAATGGGAATGGCACCCTCTGGAGCTGGACAGTGCACAACCTGCACAGAGACGTGCTGCAGCCCTGCCTGGATAATGAAATTCTCCCCCACACGGCCTCCTCCTTCCTCCCTCACTGTCCCCCCTCACTCTGCACTGCAACCACACTGGCTTTCTTCCAATCCCTCAAGTTTGCCTCGGTGGATTAAAGGTGACCACAAATTCTTGAACACTCTCGTTAAGAGGTGGAGTCCATGTTCCCTCCTCTTGAATCTAGGAGGGCTTTGTGACCACTTTGGCCAACAGAATGCAGTAGAAGTGATGCTGGGCTGGTTTTCTGGTCCAGACCTTACGAAACTAGCAGTTTCTAATTCCTGTCTCTTGGAACACCCTCTGGGAGCCTTGAGCCACCATGTGAGAATTCCAACCACTCGGACACCACCATGCTGGAGTGGCCACGTGCAGGCTCACAGTCTCTGCTGAGTCCAGCCCCCAGTCAGCCTCACGTGGCCCCAGACATGTGAGTGAAGCCATCCTGGACCCTCCAGACTAGCCCATCTGTCAGTTGAATACCACCGAGTGGCCTTGGTTGATGCCACATGGAGAAGAAGTGCCCAGTCAAGCACTGTCCTTATTTCTGACCCAGAAAATGGTGAGATTAGTAAAAACGGTGGTGGCTTATGCCACTAAGCGCTGGGGTGGGGTACAAGGCAGGAACTGACATCGAGCATTCTTGCCGCGCTCTCTCCTGCCACAGGACCCTGGATTTGCTCTCCCCTCGGCATCTAGTTAGTGCCTGTCTTTCAGCCCTCAGCCCATGTATGGTGCCCTCAGGGCAGGTCACCGTGTCCTCTTTTTTCAGATCTTGTCAAAGCAGCACTTTTACGTTTGTTTATCTGATTTTTTCACAGAGGTTTGTCTCTCCTGCTAGACCATAAACAGGGACCAGTGTCTGTTTTATTTGCCACCATGTCCCCACGCATCTTGTACGGCACATGGCACATAAAATGCATCAACCAGTATTTCATGAATGAATGAATGAATGAATGAATACATGGAAGTGTGGTTCTCTTCCGATACTCTGCTCAACAAATGGTCTAAACCTGCTTTCCGTAGAGCTGTCACAGCAGCCCCTGTGCACTGTGAGGACCTGGAAACTCCCACTCATGTCAATTAACACAGCTTCCCTTTTATTTGGTTTAAATATTGGCATTCCTCGTAGGATACATTTGAAGAAAAGGTTCCAGCTCCCTAAAAAAAAACAGGTTTAAAAACCACTGCCCTAGCCCTTGCCCTTCCTGCCAGCTATCCCTTGCTTCCTCCCATCTTCTCTTCCCTTCTTTCCTCACAGAAACTTCCACAGAACTAATGCCTGATAAAGGTTTAAAAATAGAAGCCCCTCGCCCTCCCTTTCTCCCTCCATTTCCTTTCCTTCCCATCCCCCTGTAATTTGTTGTAAAAAAGGAAACCAGCTCGATGTGCTCCACTGAAAAGTCTCGCTCTTCCTGAAGAAACAGTATGCTGATGTATCCCTCCAGCCCGGTGGTCAGGCTCCTGTGAGTCACTGTGAGCAGCACGTGCACACACACACACACACACACACACACACACATGCACACCCCACGTGGCCACCTCACTCAGGTTTCCAGCGGGAACCTGCATGCACACATTGAAGTGACCCTCTGTGAATCCACCTCAGGTGCTGCCAATAGGCATTCCTCCCAGGGGGTCCCCTGGGACGGCTGTGGCCCCCACCTACCCAAAAGCGGGGGGGGGGGAGGCCTGGAGTCAGATGGCAGTTTGGGTGCTTTGTCAGCAGCACAAGGGGTGTGTATATGACAGAGACAGTAAGAGAGACAGAGACAGAGAGAGAACAGGAAGTAGGTAAGAACAACCCAAAAGGCGTCATGAGGTATGTGTGCAGCTGGCGGACATCATGTCATTATGAAGACAGAGGAGAGGGCATAGCTCAGCGGTAGAGTGCATGCTTAGCATGCATGAGGTCCTGGGTTCAATCCCCAGCACCTCCATTAAAATAAATAAATAAATCGAATTACCCACCCAACCCCCCAAAAGAGAGAGAGAGAGACACTGTGGTATAGTAGGAAGAAAAAATTAAAAGCTCTTAACATTCAAAGCTTAATGTTCAATTCCCAGGTGCATCACATAGTGGCTGTATCTGCATGACGCTGGGCAAATGGCCTCACTACTCTTAGCCTCTGTTTGCTCATCTGTAAAAGGGGATAATAATACTCACCTCTCAGCACTGTTGAAAGCTTAAAGGAGATTGTGTTTATTTGATGCCCATGTGCACTAGGCAGTTAATAAAGTACTCTTGCTCATGTGTGTCAGGACAGCTTCACTCATGGTATTTAGGAACACTCACTACAAGAAAATGGAGAACGGCTGAAAAACTGGCTTCTGTATAATTTATCATTTATTAAAACCTGGCAGAACATTCACAGCTTCTTAACAAAATTCAGATCTACAAACTTTGATCCAGAAAAAAATAAAATTTGGAAGGATTATAAAGGCCACAGAATAAAATTTTCAACGACAGAAGCTATAATTAGTGAATTTTAATATGGACCAAAAACAGATCAACTAATCAAATGGTTAACACATATTTTACTTACAAGATGATTTATCCCAATGAAAAATTTCAATAACATTAAATGAAAAATAGAAAAAAATGAAACAGTTTAACTGCTCTATATTAAAAAAGATTGATCAAAAATTAAATTGGCTTAATGGAGGTTTCTTTGGAAAATACATTTTCAAAGAATTTAGCAATGCATGTATATCTCCTATTAAAACTTTGCATTTATGAATACAGAATCAAAATGTCCTTGGAGTCCAAATGGTGAAATCAAAACAACCTTTACCGTGATCATAATGTTTAGGTGAAAGGAGAGTGGGATGCAGTTCGGTAGATGTGTTGGGATGTCCTGATAAGAAAGGAGAGTACTTAGATACAGAGGATGCTGGGATAAGATGCGCGTGGTCCCTCTGCCTCTTTATCCTGGAGAATTTACACTGTGTCATGCCTCTGAAGGACTTGGGCAAAAGGAAAAGGGATGAGTTTAGGGAGATGGTCGGCAATGTCCAGCTCCTGATTCCTTCCACGTGATTGGATCATCTAGGAAAGCCCCCAGCACAAGTTGCTTAGTTTCCACGTAAGTCTATGATAACTCTGGGTTGAGAGGTGGTAAGCCAAATATTCAGGGAATAGAGCTCTTTCCCATTGAGTCTGAGTCTTTATATGTGGATGTTTGCTGGTTTGGCTGGGGCCATAAAAAGCCTGCTCACCCATTCCTTGGTGAGTCTTGTAGCCCCCCCTAAGCTCCCTAGTTGGGTTATTTCAGTTTACATTCCTCTCTCCTTCTCTGCCTCTCCTCCATTCTTTGTCCCTCTGGCATTTTTGTCTGAGAGTTAGAGCCAAGGCAAGAAAGGTGATGCTCGTGGTGAACAGGGATAGGGCTTTACTCCAGAAGAGGGAAGCGGACCGGTGATGGGGGAAATCATTGCAGAGGTGACGGAAAAGGCACCATGACCACGTGAACATTCAGACAAGCACATAGTGTACAATCTTGAACTTACATCTGCCTATCTTCTCTTCTGGCTCCACATGCATACTATTCTTACTAGTACAGATGGCACATGGCCAGACAGCTTGATCACCTTCCAGTCCTTCGTAATGCCTCTTTATCATGGCTTGCACACAGCGCTGCCCTCTTGCAACTTGCAGTTTACTGTTTATCATTCCTCCAGCAAGCACTCATTGATTGGAGCTATTCAAAACGCAGTGGGTAGCCATCATGGGTGAGATAGTGAGAACCCTGTCACTGAGAGCTTGGTGAATTAGACGTGGCACACATGGCATTCTTGCTTGCTGAGTTGAATGGTTTCCATGGAGTCTGTGAGTGATTTACACACTATTCTAGAGTCTAAGACAGACTTGGCTGGTGGGGATTTAAAAAATAAAGACAAAGACAACAGAATAGAAACAAAAATAAATGATACTTACCTTACATAATGTACATGTCAGGAGTAACTTATCTCTTCTGTCAGATGAGGGTTCAGGGAAAGGGGCGACTAAATGTAAGGAGAATTTTGCTCTCCCTGTTCCCCACTATTGTCCCCACCTTGCCTTGGACAGTGGAGACAGAACAGGTTCTGTCTCCACGGACCCTGCCAATCTATGGCAGATGCAAGAAAAGTGAGAAAAATCGTCCCTTGAAGGGTGAGTTGATTCGTGCGAACACTTACTTCTTTAAGTGGCTGTCCTACTAATTTCCCAAACATCAGCGGTCCAAGGTGAGACTGACTAGCCATTGGAGCCTGGACACCCAGCAGTGATCTGGGGGCCAGGTTTCGAGGGGGAAAGGGCTATTGCCAGTAGTTTGTTCTATCGTCTAAAATCATGGATCAATGCCATGTTCTTCAGGCTCTTTTTCCCAAAGGTCAAGGACTTCAGTCTGCTTCTTATGAACATGAAGCTCTCACTACTTCAGAGAGGATTCTGTGCATTGGTCACTTCTTTAATTCTGATTATTTTCATTCCTGTGTTCTGAGTTTAAACGAGAAAGATGTCTTATTCCCCAATGAAGAGATAGTAGGTATGATTAGGGGGAGGGAGCAGTGAGAGTAGAAATAACGTGTGTGTTGGGGGGAGTAAAAATTAGAAGCTTGCCTTCGTAACTTTATAAATTATAAAATTCCACTTTCAATAGTCACCTTCAATGCATCTCCCCTCCCATAAATGAATTTGTAATAAACTTTCAATAGAAATTTGATAATAAAAATCAAAATGCACAATAAAACTGTTTAGTAGTTATAAATGATGCTTTATTGCTTTACATTTTGAAGCATTCATGTAGTACAGTTTCTTTGAAAATTCTGAATTTCTACCAAGCTTTTATCTCACAAAATAATTTTCTGAAAGCATTGATTTTGCTTGTGTATTTTTTGTTTTTTCTGTTTTGCTTTTCATCAACAAGTTCATTATATCACTAGGGCGACAGAGAATGGGTAGGTCAATGACCAGCTCCACCCTCTCCACTAAAAGTAGTCATGAAAACACATTTATTGAGCCTCTGCATTATTCTAAGCTCTTTACATCGAATCATTTTTTCCAATAGCCCTGTTAGATAAGAACTACTACTGCCCTCATTTTATTGATGAAGAAACTAAGGGTACAGGGAGGTTAAATAACTTGTCCAGCAGTCTCCAAAGCCCACACCACACACCATTGTACATTTACACTAACAAACTCACACTGTTTTGTTTCTCGTAGTCACATCCACTGACCTACACCTGTCATCCCTTATGTGTGTTCTAGGACTTGCCAGGGCAGAAAGCACACATGTTGTCACCAGCACATGTCTTCCCCAAACATTATCACATTAATTTATTTGAGTGAAAACATATTAGCTTTGCTCTGAAACAACAGTACAGGTACGCTGTGGCACTGCTTCAAACCACACAAATGGACAAATGGACACACACACACTGGATCAGCAGGGCGGTAAGCTTGTATTAGAGCCCTCTGAGGTGGGTAACATTGGTTTTCTTGGTTATACAAGTGACAGTAACTATGTAGGGCTTGTCTCATGAAAGTCAAGGGAAGCACAGAGGTGAGAAGGTCTGCAGCCTTGGCGCTGCTGGGCTGACCACCCCAAGTGCACTGTGTGAGAGAGTCCTTGATCCTGGCTGGAGTTCAGCCCTGGAACTGGAGCAGTGGTGTTGCGGCCGGGATGGCCCCTGAATGGAGTGGGTCGTCGCTGCCAAAATCCTCCCGAGGGCCTTTCCCTTGCTTCTCTCACCTGCTTTGGGGGAGAGGACCAACTTTTTTGTGCACCTCCTGCCATGATGCTTTCACAGCCAATTAAAATTCTATTCTATTCCCAGCAAGGGAGCTGGCAGCCTTGGGTCTCCCCAGCAGGACGGACTGGCTGCAATTACTGTCTCTTCTGGAGCCTGATTAGCTAAGGGGAGGCCAGGATACTTATTCTGCCCCTAAAGCCCCTTTAAATTAGGAAATGGAGGTTCCCCATCCTATTGCCTCTATTCAGAGTCATCAGTTAATGCAAACATGTTAACCCTTTCTCTTTCACTTTTGGTAGTGGAACCAGATCAGAAAGCCAGAGATCATCTCTTAACTGTATAGTTCCAGGAATAAAGGGAGGGGAAGACTCCTTGATTCCTTTGGTATCCAAATTCCAAATCTTTGGAATAAATTGAGAGCCTACTCTGTTAGGCACAGGCTAGGAGCTGGGGATTCAACAGAAGCTGCAGGTATAAGGTTTAGCGTTACTATGTTGAAGCTTTGAAAGTGGAAGGTAATGCATAGGAATAATGCATTTAAGGAAAAAGAGGAAGCCCAGAGTGGTGGAAAAGAAAAGGAGAAGGAAATTAATACACATGGAAAGTTTACTATGTGCTACACATTTTACATCTATTATAGCATAGAATCCTATAAACACTGCATTTTTACAGGTGATGGAACTAAGGCTCAGAGAGGTTAAAAAATTGTCGAAGGTCACAGAGCTAATGTAATAAACTGATTGTACTAATGATCCTAGATCTTTATGCTTCCCTGTAGCCACTTCCTTTTGGTAATGCCTGCTCACACTGACTCTGGGAGACACACATGACTTGCTTTGGCTAATGGGGCATTAGTAAATTTGATGTAAGCAGAGGCTTAAAAAGTGCTTGTGCATCAAGGTTTGCCCTCTCTTGGTGGGAACTCTTCCTGCATCATGTGAAGAAGCCTGGGGGTCCTACTGGGTGATAAGAGACCTACGAGCAGAGGTGGACCATCCCATCCTAGATCAGCCAGAATCTAGCCAACTCACAGATGCATGAATGAGCCCAGCCAAGATCAGCAGAACCAATCAGCCAACTTATATAGATTTGTGAAAAATAATAAATGGTTATATTTTAAGCCACTAATTTTGGGGTACACGTTCAGGAGCATAGTTAGCAGCTTGAACTAACTGATAGGGCTAGTAAATGGCAGAATCAGAAGTTGTTTGATCTTAGAGCCTGTGCATTGTCCATCTATCATGAAAAGATAGGAAAAGGGCTGAAATTGTGGCAGGGAAAAAACAGGTTAGATGATGATACGTTTTTAACAACAAATCTGCCAAGTCACACAAGGGTGTTACCGGGACCAATGTGGCGTTCCCATATGTAGGAATCTCAAAGAGAAGTGGTAGGCAACTATCCAGGTGCAGGGCCTTAGGTGTGGGACCCTTTGGACCCAGGTGTCTTAGCCTTGTAGTTTGCCATCTCAGAGACTGGGCTATGCTAAGACGCCTGAATACTCCGAGTCATCTCTATCCCACCAGTTCCCCGAGAAGGAAACCCCCCAGAGCACCCAGGCTAAGATGCCGCAGCCTCCAGCTGGCTAGGTGCCCCTTGGTTCTCTTTCATGGCTGAGACTCTTCCCCCAAGATCACCTCAGTTGCAATGCTGCAGATTCCGAACTTAACTTAGCCCCAATCCTGAAGCCACCTCCTGCTCCTTCTCGACGTGGAAAAAAAGGGTAGAGAGGAACAGACTGCCTGAATTCCTGAGCCTTCTTTCTCAGGTTACCACAGTCACGGTACTACTGACAGTTGCTTCACATGAGAATGTGAAGAAAGGACAAGACCTTGAATACAGGCCAAGAGCAGCAGGGACTGATACACTGTAAGAACATGGATGGAAACTCTTGTCATCTTTCTGAAGACCAGTATGGCCTTCAGAACGTGTTTAGAGCCTTAAAAATGTCCATGCCCTTTGAATTAGTAATTCCACCCTAGGCCTGTCTTCTAAGGAAACAATGAAATCATGGCTCACCATGAGAAATGTTTCATTACATAGTGTGAATTTAAAAATACAAGTTATAAACTGGCTGTAAGTTATGATTCTGATTTGGGGGAAATTATGTGTGCATGTGTATGTTGGGGGGCTACAGTTATGAGGAAATTTTTGATTTGTTATAAATCTCTACATATTCTTAAGATATAGCCTGTTCTCTCTCAGCCTCTGGACATGTGGGTCCTTGTCTATCTTAGACATGGCAGGGAAACTGACCTTATAAACTTAAGAGACTGGTGAAGGTCTAGAAAAAAGGGGGCTGAAATGATGCATGACATGAGAATAGAATCTAAAAACAGAATTTTTCAGTGTGGATGGACGACTGCTGAGGGGAAGAGGAATGCAGTTTTAAATAGTCATGCAGTATTAGGGGAGAGAGAACATGGCTGGGTTGCCAAGTCCCAGAAAACAATGGAAAACAAGTCCTGATTTCTTGCTTAACCGTCTTGTCATCTAAAAGAGGTTAAAGGCAGATGAAAGGAAGTAATGTTTTGTATACCAGCCTCTTAGTAAGCGAAATGCAGGCCTAACAACCATGGCGAAAGCAAAGGGTCTGGACAGGTTTGAGGAAGCGTGTCCTAGCGTGTGAGTGTCTCCTGGGCAGGCGCCATCTTGTGTTCTCAGCGCCAAGGCTGCGAGCCAGCGCTCAACCCAGGCCGCTGAACCGCTCCTAAGAGGAGACTGTGGGCTACAGTCACCATCTTTCGAAAGGAAGCGCTCCTGGTCCACAGGTGTCCCCCGATCTCTAAGTACAGAGGCTTGGGCTGTTCTGTGAGATTTGGCCGTGTCCTGCACTGGTCCTCACGATATGGGTCTGAGAGAGGGACCTGAAAGCACTGGCAAGCATGGTGGACCCCAGGGTCCCCCTCCCCAGCGTTACTCTAACAGGAGCACCCTGTGTGTCGAGGGTGGTGCTCTGACAGGCAGTCTGACCAGAGGCTGAAGGCTGGAGACGAAGGTCTTTGAAGACCACCCCTCCTTCCCAGCTTCAGAAGTAAGGAATACAGAATTCTTTCGAACAAAAAGCAAAATTGCCAAGATGACAGAAGCTACAACCACTTGTGGCAGCTTAGCAGAAGCTTGGAGTCAACAGACCGGAGTCTCTTCACACACCATAGTAATTCCAATTCTGCTTAGCAGGCGTGTTCCCGACGGGGGATCAGAGCCAAGACTTCAGGAATAGTACGCTTCCTTGAGAGGTGTGAAAAGAGCTGGGCTGAACTTTCCACAGACTCTGGAATGGGTGGCACCCAGTGAGAGGCATCAGTCCTGCAGGGATTGGGATGGACTCATTGAAGCTCTGAACCCAGAGAGGGAGATGTCTGCAACTTGTTCCTGTTTCAGTGCCCCCCTGCACCACCCTAGGAAAGGCCACAGCCCTCTCTGGGCTTCAGGTTTTTCAGTCTAAATGGAGTATAATCTGAATGAAGCTCATGTTGAAGGAGAAATGCAAGTCCCAAACAGAGAAAGAACTGAAAAACATTTCAGCGTTAACTGCAATCTCTTTAAAAAGCAGGCAGAGGGAATTACACGGCAAAAATCTCTTTTCCCCTCTCATACCTCCCTTTCCTTGCTAAGCTCTTCATTACACAGATCATGTTAGCCACTCTGCCCTCCTTCCCTGCACTTCCAAGGGCATTGCAAGGCCCTCAGCTGGTCTCATAAACACACAAATTCACAGCCTTTCACAGCAAGAGGAGTGATGGCTGAAAACACTCACAGCTTAAGACCTTTACTTACCCCCACAGCAGGCGGTAGAAACACATACACGTCAGGGAAGGAGGCCTGGGGAGGGCTGGGTCTGAGACGGAGCCATGTGGGTGGATGGAGAGCTGGGGTGTCTGTTTGGTCCTTCCCTCTCCCTGTAATAACAGGCAGTCAGCAGCACCTGGAGACTCCTGGCCTTCATCACACTGTTATTACCTGTACTCCTTCTCCAGGCTCCCAGGCAGCTTAAGTACTCACAGGCTTCAGACTGATGAGTTTCATTTACAAGGTGGTAAATTGAGGTGCTCGGGAAGGCAACAAACTGCAGAGATCCCTCCTCCACAGTGCAAGGGAGCAGCATTCTCTGCCTCCCTCCTTTCGTTAGGGCATGAAGAGATTTACGAAGGACAGATGGGCACATGTGCGACAACATACCGTGATGTGCGAGGAGCATTCACCCTGTGTCAGGCAGGGTTCTGACTCCTCACTGGGTACGATCTTATTGAATCCTCACGAGGCCCTGGGAGGCAGGAAGTACCCCTTGGTCCCACTTTACATCTGAGCAAACTTGCCAAGGTCACACAGCCGGTCAGTGGCAGAGCAGGGATTCAAACCAGCCAGCCTGGGTTCACCGGCCCCAGTAGCCATGCTAGATAGCGCCTCATGCATGCCAAGTGCTTAGAACAACATCTGGCCCCTGGTACGCGATCGGTCAGTGTGAATTAGTAAGAGAGGCAGACACGGCAGCCCAGACGTCTGTAAAGCAGTGCCGATACACATGACAGGACAGGGGCTCGGGACGCGTAGGTAATTCGCACGACACCCCTCACCTAGTAAGTGGGAGGACCAGGACTTGAACCCAACAGTCAAAGCTTGCATACGGGGCTTGGCACATAGTAAGTGCTCAGTAAGTTCTAGCTGTTGGTATTTACCTTCCTCTTTGTCTAGCTAAGAGTCTTCGAGTCACATAGGAGACTGAAGGTTTGCTAAAGGGTCTCTGTGAGCTTTACAAATGAGTCTTAGCCAACCTGGCATCAAGAGAGTCTCCGTGGAGTCAGTCTCTGCAGTGCAGCCTGGGAATCTGAATGCTTCACAAGTTTTCCAGGTGATTCTTATGTATGTGAAATTCGGAGAACCAAGGAATCCACACTTAGATAGCCTAAACCCACGTCACCAGCCAGAGAGTGGCATAGCTGGGAGTGGCACCCAGGAAAGACCCTACTACTTTTGCTCTGTAAGAGTCAGTCATGTGTAAGGTTCTAAGTGCCGAGGGCCATAACTCAGAACATCGGTGATGTGTATACCACGTCATCATAGCTTGTTGACACTGTAACCTCTGCTGTATCCTCAAAACACGCCGAATGATACAATAACTACTGTGACTAAAAATTAATTTCTGTAGAATTTCACTACAATCCCTTCAAATAACATGAGGGTTTTGCACCACGGAAGCTAGGCACCCCTTGCCTGAGTGCAGGGACCACGGAGGGCGGACCCAGGAGGTAACTGAGTATCTGCTGCTTACCTTGCCACTGATTTGTGCCCTTGGCTTGACCTGACTTGGGAGAAAGAAAGAGAACACGGTGACCTGGAATCTCTGAAATTTCAGTCTGGTGGCCTGGAACCTTGGAAACAGGCCCAGCCCATTGCTGTATGCAAATAGCCCAATTCTGGCCAGCGAGGTTTATCAAAGTTATGTTTTTCTATTGAGTCAGGCAAAGGAGTGAGGGCAGATCAGCCTTTAATTTTAGCTCTTTGGTAACAACCATGACGGCAACGATGAGCTGTACAGAAAGACACATGGACGGTACATCACACGTGTAGGTCATTAGAAATACAGCTATGATTATGAATAGACACATAAAATATGACCTTTCTTTCTGCCGGCCCTCGTGGAGCTTGGTTTGTTTATTATGCAGATCGTGTTTGACTTTATGGAATTGGATGTTATTTAAATTCAATTACTGTGAGGTTAAGTTCTTCTTTCTAGTACCAGTTGAGTAAATTTAGAGGCAGTTAGAGAGAATATGGTACATTTGTCTTATCCCAGTTAAATTAGAGGGAGAAACGCACTGCAGGAATGAAATAACTGTCATGAAAATAGGAAAACATAGTTTGGAGGCTTTGGTTTGGGTTGGTGTGTTTGTTCTCCATGTCTCTTTTTGTATTCCTTTTTTTTTTTTTGAACTGATGAACAGGAAGACTGAAACATTTTCACTAAGAGGGAGGCAGATTATACCTGGTGTGTGTGGTGTGTCTGTGTGTGTTTGTGAAAATAAACTGCCGGCATGAGAGAACTGGAAATAATTATGTGGTTAATTGAATTGAATGTAGATAACTAGAGCTCATTAAGGCCTTAAATCTTTTTTTTTTCCTGCTTAGTAATAGAGCGCTTTCTTTTTTTTAATCAAATTATCTTGCAACAATTCCCATTTCCTTCTGCCAGTGTTGACACACTGTTAGTCTCCTGAAGCCAGGTCTGGCCTTGGTGCCATCGAGGGGGGACATGAGTCTTGGATTTGGCCTGCCTGGCCAGGAAGGGAGCATGCCACGTGCTATGATGCGTGGCCAGGAGGGGCTCCAGCCAGAAAACAAATTGCTGCCCGTACACTGCCTGACCATACGCAGAGAATTCGGAATGGCTTGTCTGTGTGTAATAATGGATTCTAGGGCCATGGGGATCTTTGAAGGTCATCATGCCAATCAGCCTGCCTCCCAGAGATAAGGGGGAAACTTGCTTCATCACCCGCCTGGGTAGCAGAAGCCACACCCCCTCCCATTTATCTTTTCCACCACAATTTTGCTAGTAAGAAGGCTCTCGCGATAGGTCATTTTTCTTGACCCCAATACTAGGACACACTGACCTCTCACAGTTCTGTGGAATCAAGAAATCATTGCGTGCTGTCCCACAGGAAGAAGACCCTGGAATATTCCAGGCTTTCCTTCTGTTCACTGGCCCCATCTGTGCTCCCGCTTTGTCTCCTTCGTCCCCAGTGCTGTTCCCCTAACTCAGATCACAGTTACACAAATAGTTGGTCAATATCACAGACCAGTTTGGCTGCGCCCATAAAGTTGGGAGGATGTGCTATTGATAAGCCTTACTGTTAGCCAGTCCCCCAGATGTGTGGGGTCTGTGGAGTGGTACAAAGCAGTCCTTTGCTTGCCCTGTTAAGCCAACTGTCCTTCCCCATAGAGATTACCTTGGATGAGCATTGAGGACTCCCTACTTCCCTTGGCATTCTTCCTAATTCTCCTTCACAGTCTCAATGAACTTTTCTTACTCCTGTGCCCATTCCTCCCACCACAATACACAGAGTCCACTCCACTCTGGAGGGGAAATTCTAATTTTAAAGCTTTATGTCCTCTGCATCTTCACAGTTGAGCACAAACAGGGCAAGTGAAAATTTCCTTATTTACACAAACTAAATCTCAGAGAAAACTTTAATGCATTCCTATGCTTATAAAAATATCTGTCTCTTCATAAATTGTAACAATGTTTTCATAAGTCAGTCTCCCAAGGCAACAGAAATAAAAGCAAAAATAAACAAATAGGACCTAGTTAAATTTGTAAGCTTTTACACAGCAAAGGAGACCATAAACAAAATGAAAAGACAGCCCACAGACTGGGAGATAATATTTGCAAATGATGTGACTGATAAGAGTTTAATTTCCAGAATATACAAACAGCTCATACAACTCAATAACAAACAACCCAATCAAAAACTGGGTGGAAGACCTAAATAGACATTTCTCCAACAAAGACATACAGATAGCCAACAGAAACAGGAAAGACACTGAAATAAATATCACTAATTATCAGAGAAATCCAAATCAAAACTACAATGAGGTATCACTTCACATCAGTCAGAAGGGCCATCATACACAAATCCACAAATGACAAATGCTGGAGAGGATGTGAAGAAAAGGGAACTCTCCTACATTGTTGGTGGGAATGTAATTTGGTGCAGCCACTATGGAAAATAGCATGGAGATTTCTCAAAAAAAAAAAAAAAACGGACTTATCATATGATCCAGCAATCCCACTCCTGGGCATATATCCAGGGGGAACTTTAATTCAAAAAGATATATGCGTCTCAACTTTTATAGCAGCACTATTTACAATAGTCAAGACATGGAAACAACCTGAATGTCCACTGACAGATGACTGAATAAAGAAGATGTGGTATATTTATACAATGGAATACTACTCAGCCATAAAAAGAATGAAATAATGCCATTTGCAGCAACATGGGTGGACCTAGAGATTGTCATACTAAGTGAAGTCAGTCAGACAGAAAAAGAAAACTACCACGTGATATCACTTGTATGTGGAATCTAAAAAAATGATACAAATGAAATTATTTACAAAACAGAAACAGACTCACAGACATAGAAAACAAATTTATGGTTACCAAAGGGGGAAGGAGGGGGAGGGATAAATTAAGAGTTTGGGATTAGCAGATGCAAACTACTATATATAAAATAAACAAGGTCCTACTGTATTCCACAGGGAACTATATTCAGTATTTTGCAATAACCTTTAATTAAAAAGAATATATGTATGATAACTGAATTGCTATGCTGTATACCAGCAATTAGCACAACATTGTAAACCAAATATACTTCAAAAAAAAATCTCGTCTCTTAACTTTGACTTAACAAACGTCTCCTCCTCTCCAAAGGTAGGGGTGTGAGGAGGGAGTGGCAGGGAGAGTTAAAATCCGTGACCCCACCCATCACTATTACCATGTCAATTAACCACCACATCCAGCCAACACTGCCTGGAACTGAGTTCCAAGGAGAGGAGCAAAGGAGAAGCTACCTTTGCGTTTGTATGTTAATAGGGATCCAGCAAGGCTGACTCTCTTATCAGGGCTGGAAAGGTAAGGATCTGTGAACAAGGCTGCTGGGGAGATGAAGAGATGCATCAGAAATAATTATTAGCCTCATTCAGTTACTGGGGTAGTAGATGGTAGAATGTCTATAAACCTGAGATGTTTATAACATGAGGATTATTAATAAGAAGGAATGTTATTCAAAGGAGGAAGGAAGGAAACTGATCAATGTTTGAAGTAGTGGAGAAAGTGGCTTTAGAGACAAGGAAGTAACTCCTATTATAACCCTTTCCATATTAGCTAGCATTTACTGAGACCTCGCTGTGTGCCTGGCATGATGCTAAATGTATTCCCCTCCTCCCCCGATTTCACAGATGAGCCGTTTTATTTTAATAGACAGGGCCCTCAATGCTGCCAGCAATCCTCTTTATTTCTCTAGTGTAACCACTCTTAAACTCTCCCAGGTGTCTATTTCACACCAATTCTCAGACCTCCTCCCCCACCTTCACTCTCAGCCCATGACTTGGCTTCATCTAGAAAACGGAAGAAATCAAAAGAAAACTTGTCAAATCCATGGTTAACTCTCAGTTCTCATCCAACTGGACCCCTCAGCAGCATTTGACAGGGCCGATTGCTCCCTCTTTCCTGAAACACTTTGGCTTTTGGAACATCACGTTCTCTTCTCAGCACCCTGACCTTCCCTCTCAGGCTCTCCTACTGGCTTTTTCCCACCTCCTAAGCTCCGATGTCTTGGCATCCTCCAGGAAGCAGCCCTGGCACCCCTCCCTTCTCCTACCTGCACTCACTCCTCGGCTTGTAGCTTTAAACACCGTCTGCATGCCAGTGACTCTCAAATTTATATCTTGAGCATGGACCTCCCCTAAACTCCAGCCTGCTGTATATTGCACTTCCTATTTGATGTCTCCGTTCAGATATTTAATAGGCATCTCAAAGTTGACCCGTCCTCCAAAACCTGCCCCTCCCTCTGTCCTGCCCATCTCAACCAAAGGCAACTCTTCAGCCTTCTCATTGCTCAGGTTGCCATCATCCTTGGCTTCTATCCTCTCATCCACCACATCCAGTCTGCCAGCAAATCTGAGTACCTGTATCTTCAAAAATATATCCAGGGACCATTTCTCAGAACTTTCACTGCTACCAGACTGGTCCCAAACACCATCATCGCTCGCCTGGGTTCCTGCCTCCCTACTTGGCCCTTACGTCCTTCTAGTCTATTTCCAACACAGCAGCCGGAGGGATCCTGTCAAACATGGTCAGATCATGTCACTCTTCTCTGCTCAAAACTCTCTCCTGGTTTCCCATCTCATTCACAATAAATGCCAAGTACTTAAAAGGGCTCACAAGCCTTGTCTGACCTGTCCCCCCAATTCTTGACCCTCATTATATCTCTGACCTCATTTCCTATTCTCCTTCCCCTCATTCACTCTACTTCAGATACACTGGCCTCTTTGGTATCCCTAGAATATGCCAGGCATGCTTCTGCCTCAGGGCCTTTGAACTTGATGTTCCCTCTGCCTGGAATGCTCAGGCCCCAGATACCCACATGGATTGCTCCCTTACCTTCCCCAGGTCTTCACTCAAAAGTCTCCATTTGGTGAAGCCTTCCATAGCCATTCTTTGTTAGAATTTCAACCTGTGCCTCCCTTCCATTTCCCTTTTCCCTGTTTATTTTTTTTTTTTCCGTAGCAGATAACAACATTTTAGAAACTTATAGTTTACTTATTTTTCTTTTTTAAAAATGTCTGTCTCTCTTGACTAGAAAATTTTGGTTAGTTACATTCACTGCTGTATCCCTGTCACCTAGAACAGAAATGGGAAGATACTAAAAGTGTATTTGATGAATAAAGGAATGATTGAATGAAGCCCAGAGAGGTTAAGCAACTTTTCCAGAGTCACACAGACCGTAAAAGCCTGGATATACCCGATTCTGTCTGGAACTAGAGCCCAAGTGCTTAACTATCATGTTAGTCTCAACAAAGAGAAATGTCCGTAAACTGCACTCCAAGGCTGGTGTGTCTATTGTTCCCTCTGTTCTAATCTCCCAGAGCTGCAAACTACAGCAGGGCTCGGGCTCTCTTGGTGTCACTAGACTACATACTTTTTTTCTGCTCAGTGGCAAGGATGCCTGGTGCCTCTGTGTGTGTGGAAGGAGAAGTCTCTGGCTTATCTGCCACTGCTATGGCAACCACATAACCTAAGGACTCCAGAAGAGAGTCCTTTCAGATTGAGATGGGAGAAAAACTGAAGCAAGGCAGAAACAAACAGACAGAAATCTGTGAATGGAGAAATGACAGAAGTCTTGCTTCTGCAGCTAGCTGTGTCACTGGCAGCAAGGAAAACCCATCCTGCTTTCTTCCTGTCCCAGCAGCTCAGCCACAGTCAGGGGCCATGGACCACCTTGTCCTACCTCTAGATGACCCCACCTAACCCATCCAAGAGGCCTTCTGTTCAGCGCCCCCAGAAAAGAAGGGCCCTTAAACACTCTCAGTGACCCCGAGGTAACACAGAGGACAGCCCTGGGCCAGAAGTTGGGAGATTCTTATAGCCATGCTTTGAGGAGATCAGAGTTGCCCACAATGGAAAGATGAAGAAACAAAGCCTCAGAGAGGTTAAGAGACTTGCCCAAGTTTGCACAGCCAGTAAGCATTGAAGAGGCACTTAAACCTAAGGAGTTGGTCTCCAGAGACCAAGCTTTCCACTCCTCCCTTCTACCGTGTACCATGGGGGCCAGGGTATTAGAGACGATCCTATTTTTCTTGCCTTAGTCATGGTGGTCTTTGGGCCCCAAAGCTTCGAGCAGATCATTGAGGAAGTGTCTGGTGCCCTTTACATTTAATGAGGCCCTTTGATCTGTGGAGTTTGCTAAGCACTGCAGACAAGATGGTAATAATCCTCCAGCCCAAAGACTGGAGCCTCAGGAGCTGGGTGTGGGGGCCCATCCTCTGCCCTGCCCCGGTGCCCATCCAGCCAGTCAATGCACCCTTCACGTGCACCTATGACATGCCCAGTTCTACAGGATACACAGGAGCACCCCAAATCCCGGAGGAAACAACTGAAGAACGATCAAGTACCAATCTGTGGGTGATGATGCAGGGGGAAAGGCAGGTCCGTAGCTGGTGGCTATGGGAGACTTGATGGAGGAGCCGGAGCTGGACCAGGGAGGGAAAGACAGAGAAGAGCCCCGCGGGCACAGGTGCAGGAGGGACGGCAGGGACCAGAGCACAGAAGGTGGGATGAGCAGTGATGTGGTGAGAAGCTCAGAGTCTGATGTCAGAAAGACTCAGCGTTACATTCTGGCCATGCTACTGGCTGGCTGAGTGACCTTGAGTTGGACATTTAATCCTCTTTGTTAGGAGTCTCTGTTATATTGAGAGAGATTTACCACCTCCGTTTCCATGTTCTACCATTTTACTTTTTAATAGAGTTTACTGCAAAGAACATCTCCATTCAGTCTGACCTGAATCCATCTGGCTGTTGGCTCATTTCCATTTTTCTTGTTCTTAAAGAAGCCCAGGTTGACCAGTCAGAGATGGTACAGGGTCCAGGTTAAGGCTTCTTAGAAGCCCTAAATACAGAAAAGGTTATGGCTCTCCTCCCAAATGTACATAAAAATATATCAGATCATAAAATACAAAACTGACTTGAATGCCAAGGTTAAAATAGCTTCTTTGCAGATTTTTTTTTCTAAAATCCTGGATCATTTCCTTCACCAAAGTTGAACTTTTCTAACAGCTTCAGTGTCCTTACTTTCTAGTATTTGTGGCACCCAAAGCAAGTCCCTATCCTGCCTTTTGGGTTGTCCAGTGCCCGGGGAAGAGTCGGTGCCCGGGAGCTCCAGCGGAATTTGTACACCCTTGGCCCCTTAGTCGGCGGCCGGGCACTGGGACCAGACCCGGTCATGCTCCCTCCTTCTCCAGATAACGAGGCTGAGGATCGGGGGCTCCAGTGAGCCCTGAAGGTCCCACATCCAGAGCCACGATGAGAGCCCAGGTCTTGTTATCAGCTGTGCCCTGGCCAGTGGCTCTTCCTGCCCTGTCTCATGGCTGCTGTTTGGAAAGCAAGAATAGCCTTTGCTGTTGCCTGGCACCGCTGCCAGGAACCGGAAGTAACGTCTCTTACCTGATTGGCAATTTGACATGGCTGCTTAACAACCCGATTAATCAAACCCAGCTTATCCTGTTGGAATTAATGAGCCTAGGAAATGCTGCCAGGAATAATGAGGGCTTTTGCCCCTCCCCCCAGCACCTCTCCCCACTCTCCCCCTCCTAATTCTTTCTCAGAGCCACACAGCAGCTACTCAATATCAGGGGCCCCTAGGCCTTGATGGGCGTGGTGAGTGCCCTGCAATGTGGGCATCTCCTGCCTATTCTACCCCTCTCCCAGGAGCCACAGCTGCCCACCTGGAGCCAGAGGCTGGCCATGTCCTAGAGGAGCAAAGCCTCTTGTTCATCAAACAGATGGGTACACATTCCAACGTGAGTGTTGGATGGGGGGGGGTCTCATTGTTTCAGGCACTGTACTGGGTGCTAAGGATGCAAAGACAGTAATAAGATGGATATAAGATACATATTGCTGTGAGGGGTCACAGTGTAGGGGTGACCCAGAGACACATGGGGAAGTGCTTTAATGGGGGTATGGAAAGGCCCCAACCCCTCAGCCATAGTGAAGGGGGCCTGTCAATATTGAAGGAGTGCTGGGCACTGAGTGAGGTGCTGAGGTCTCAAGGTTGACAAGTTGGACTGGTTCTCGTTCTTCTGGAGTGGGCAGTCTTATCCCCATTCTTCAAGGCAGTGCAGGAAACCCCCTGATTAATTTTTTGCTGACTCACTCAAACACAAAGGTTGTTGAGGGCCTGCTGGGAGTAGGCTAGGCACCCAGGGAATGAGGTGCAAAGATGAACAACTCCTCTAGCCTTGCCTTCCTGGGCTCCTCTAAGGGGGAGAAAGGCATAAGCAGAGACCCTCATAAGGTTGTGCTGAGTGCTCTAACAGTACACGCTCAAGGTGTGGAGCACAAGGTACTCAACAATCAAAGCAACCTGGAGAAATCAGGGCTGCCTCCCTGTAGGAGGTGGCTTTGTAACTATTATGAAAACAGAGAGGCACTTTGGCAGGTATACAAGGTGCAAAAGGACATTCTAGACCTCTTCCAGGCTGACGGGTAGTCTTTGAGTGATGAGAGTTGAAGTGGAAGGGAAAGATGGTTCCATGCTTTTCGGGAGGAAACGGTTGGTTCTACAGTCTACGGTAAAGAACAAAATGACTAGATACACAAATGAAGATATGCAACTTATAGGTCTGCGGCTCCTGTGTCTGCTAATTCAAAGTTGGGAACAAAGTGTGGTTTCCTGAATAGTGAAAGCCCCAAATTAACAGGGGCATGGCTTAAGTGGCCATTTGCCAGACACACATGGGGCCTGGGGCTGAGAGAACAGGACTGTGCATGGCAGCAACTGGATCCTTTGACAGGAGTGAGGCAGAAGGCATTTTTTCAGAATAGATGAGTTGGGGGGAGGGGGGAGGCACCGGGAGTAAGAAAGGAGGGGGCCATGGGAGAGGTCAGAAGGGAGCACAGGTTGGGGGAGGTGGGTGGGCTCCACTGCTAAAGTCTCTGAGAAGGTAAAGAAGGAGCTGGGTGGACAGGAGTCAGCAAGCAGAAACGTGAGACCCTGGGCTAGGATGGGGAGAGAACAGATGGGGGAGAGGGAAGCGGGGGGGGAGGGGCCCACAGAGGCACTCTGGGCCACAGCATCAGACCCGGCAGGAAGCACGCGCAGGCGTCAGTGGTGGTCACGTGCTGTGTGCTCACAGGGTGCTCTGGAGACTGAGCCCAGCTCTGCGGTCCTCTCACACAGGCTGCAAATCAGGGCACCATCTTTGCCTCCCTGCTTCCGGCCCTGCCCCAGGCTGGGCTTCCCAGCCACTCCCAGCCAGGCCCGAGGGATGTGCCCAGAGGGCCCCAGGCCTCCAGTAAGGGCGCCTGCCCAACTTCCTAGGTCGCCAGGATTCAGGCCTGCCTACCATGTTTTCGTCACTCTGGGGGCTGGGCCAGAAGCTTCACAGAAGGGACCCAGGTCTCTCCGGGCTGTCCTGCAGAAGAGTGCAAACTCTCCAGGCCAGAGCTCCGAACTCCAGGCAAAACGATCCTCCCTGTATATTAAAAACTTGGATTCGCTGTTGACATTTGACTATTGGGAGATTTAACGTAAAAATTGCCACCTTGATTCCCACATGAACAGCTTACTGGAGCTGATGATGGCTGTTCCCTTTAACTTGGGTCTGGGCCCTCCATTCCGCCTGCCCGAGGACCCCCGCCCCCGCTCCCCCTGCCCCCAACCCAGCTAGCTTCTGTCACTGGTATTGCCTTGCTGGGCCTGAAGGCATTTGAGTTTGAGATCTATGGCTGAGCCTTTAAAGAGAAGCCAGTGGAGGCTGACAGCCAGGTGGACGGCAGAGGGCCCCCACAGAACCACCCCCCCACTCATTTCCACAGAAGTCCTAGGACTCAGGCAGTACTGAGTAGGAGCGCAGGGTTCAGAATTGTTAATTGAAATCACTGAAGTCGCCTGGTTCCCACGGTGGAGAACTGGAGCCCAGACCTCCTCCGTGGGGTCTGGGGCCTCCCAACAAGGCCTTGTGGTCTGGCCTGCCCGGGGTGGGGGTGGGGGTAGCAAACCAGCGCCCTAGAGGCCAAACACCCCCAATCCACCCTCCCGCCGCCAGACTGCGGGGCTCGGGCCTCACCACCCTCTGCCTCTCTTCCTGCAGGGGGAGCTGCTGAGCCCGTGCCGCTGCGATGGCTCCGTCAAGTGCACACACCAGCCTTGCCTCATCAAGTGGATCAGCGAGCGGGGCTGCTGGAGCTGCGAGCTGTGCTACTACAAGTACCATGTCATCGCCATAAGCACAAAGAATCCTCTGCAGGTACCAGCGCGGGCTTCCCCTCCCCGGGGCTGCGGGCCTGGGGCCCGGGGTTTCCCACACCGCCTGCTCTCCCAAGGGAGGGTGATTCCACCTTAGATGGGCTAGGTGGGCGAGACCACGGATGACAAGTGGGCAGGACGAGGAGAAAGGGATAGGGCAAAGACAGATAGATATAGAAGGAAAGAAATGCGGAGAATCAGACGGCAGAGGGAGCCTAAGTGAGCTAATGGATGGATGAATGGATGAATGAAATCAGAAAGATAAGGGAAAGGATAGGAAGAAAAGACAAGAGGGAGCAAGGGGAAAACAAGCAAGAAAGACCAGAGGACAGAAGAGTATAGGATGGAAAAAGAGACAGGGCAGGAAGGTGAAGAGAAAGACTGCCACAGAGCTAAGGGTGGATAGAAGAAATAAGGAGAGAGGAGACGCAGTGGTACGCCCCAAACTCCAATGTGCATGTAATTCACCTGGAATCTTGTCAGATGCAGACAATGACTCAGGAGGAGAGGCAGGGCCCAAGAGTCTGCATTTCAACAGCTATCAAGTGATGCTGATGCTGCAGTCCACAGAGCACACTTGGGACAAGGGACTAGAGAAAAATGGAGAAGAGACAGGCGAGGGAAGCAGAGGAAAACAGAAGCATGGGCAAGAAAGAAAGAAAAGGAGGGAATGTGAAGAGTCCGCTGAGAAGGGCAAGGGTGGGAGGGCCAGGGCTCGGGTGGGGTCTGCGAAGCAGATGCACCACGGGCTGGACCTGTGAGAACCGAGGGCTCCCCCAGCGTCCACCCCGGCCCCTCTCGCTTTGCCCTGACACAGCCCTCATCCCCAGAGGGGCTGGCAGGCCCCGCGCCACCTCGTAAATCCTCCCATTCATACAGCTCCCCCTGCGAGGCACACACTCGGAGGGCACTCTGCTTCTGAAAATACCCCCACATATGCACGGTCAGCCAGTTAAGCAGCCACGTAATCAGTTAGCCAGTAAGGATGGGAGCTGCCGCAGCCTGGCAAGTTTTTCTCTCCTCCTCTCCGAGGGTGGGAGAGAGTCAATCCTGCACGTCCAGGAAGGTGGGTGGCTTGGGGGTGATAGTGGTGGGGGCTCTTTGCATGGAAGGGCAGTTGGAAACACCTGGCACCACAGTGTCCGTGCATACAGGCCAGCAGGAGGACATTATTTCCGGAAGAAGGCATTAAAGTCCTCAGCCATCCTGATGGTGTACCCAGGGGTCAGAATAAGAGGTGCCTCTCCCTGCGCTGGTGCCATCTTTATCCATCCATTTCAAACCCTTGAAGTGTCTTAAAATAGCTGTGTAGTGACACAGCTGACTCCACGCCCTGGGGTGCATTAACTCTTCCCTTCCTTCTCAGCTGATTCAAGCCTTGGAAAAGGGTCACAGTCCAAACGCACAAGCCCACCCCAAGCTGTCCCCTTGGCTCATAAACAGGCATCAGCCCTTAACACATGAAATGAAATACCATTTAGGGATAACTTCTCCCTCCGGGTAAAGAAAAGAAAAGATTATTCTAATCTTATGAATGCAGTAAGCAAATGGCAGTATTGACAATTTTGATCTATTACTTTATTCTTTGTGAGTTTCTAGGCATTGGGGACTCTCTGATTCTGTTACTCCTGGATTGTGAGTGGACCACATTGCACTCAGTGGTGTGTGCTCAGGAAATGCCAATTCACCTTTCCAGATAGTCCCAGAAGAAGGAAGTAGTCTGGACTAGCAGCAGTGTTGTGTGGTTGTGGCCCCAGTTGTCCCAGTTGCCTGTCCTGGGCTCCTCAGGCTCAGCCAAGTGTGAGACGGCTGCCTGCTGAGCCACAGTGGGGCAACTTCTGCTCCCACAGCCCGGCCAGACCATCTGCGGTACCTGCACGAGCAGGCAGGCCCTACTGCCAGTGAGCAGAGTGACGGATGCGATGCCAGGGCTGCCTCTGCTGTCAGAGTGGGGAGGTTTCTTCCAGGTCTCTGATCTTTCGCCTCTTGCTTCATGCCTTCAACATCGTGAGTACAGTGGGCAGAGCAGCATGTTATCTCAGTGACCCTCTGCAGGCTCTGTTTCTAGCAGATGAGCCCCTGAGAATGGAGGAGTTTCAGGGTGGCCCTGGGGCCTTGAGGCTTTTCTTACCCTCTTTGCTACACCTGAACTGCAACGATATTAACGAACATTTAATTAGTACTTACTGGGGGCCAGCCACTGTTCTAAGTATTCTTATATGTTATCTCATTTAATACTGAAAGCAACCCAGTGCAGTGGGTACTATTATTATTCCCAATTTACAGATGAGACAATGGAGGCACAGAAGAGTCAGCAATTTGCCCAAAATTGCCCTGACAGAGCAAGGTTACATCCAAGGGGTCTGATTCCTGAGTCTAGCCCTTAACAGCTACCCTGCAGTGCCCAGCACGTAGTTTGCTAAGCGTGATTATGAATACCCCCCACTTTGGCACGCACAGCTGAATTTTTGCTGAAATATAATGAAGGACAGAAATGCTGGCAGCTGGTACCCTTCAGAGCACGGATTACAGCATTGTTCCATTAACCCTCACCGTACTCTAGGGAGCTGAAAGGACCAATGCTCTCCATTTTTTTGGAGGTCCTGATGATGTAGACTTCTCCTAGGTCACGCTCCACAAGTTGGAGCAGAGCTGGGCTCAGATTGGGTCACCTGGCCCTTGCTCACTGCCCCTTGCTGTTCTAAGGAAGGAAATGTCCAGGCTCCGTGCTCTTTCCCCTTTGTCTCTCCCCTCACCGCACAGCAGGGCGTGGAGAAGTCTCAGGACAGTGCAATCAGGATTTCTCTAGGGACAAAGCCCGGATGCCTGGTGGTGGCAGAGCCTGGTGCCTGGAGCCCTTCTCCCCTTCGAGCCACCTGTGAGACGGCAGAGCTCTCCCGTTCTCAGCGTCCTCCTTGCCCCCGCTGCTCCCTACACCTCTCGTGGAGCCTCACACAGGACAGACAGACGGGAGGGGAGCCCTGTGACAGCACCCCCTTCCTGTCCTTTCTTCACATGCTTCAAATTGCCATCAGGGGTGCTGTTTGGTCTCCCCAGGCGGCTTGGGGGCTGGTAGGAAGGGGCCTTAGGGATGAAGGGGAGCTTTCTGTACCTCTCTTTGGGGTTGCCGAAGTCCAGAGCAGGAGAAGGGGACACGTCCCAATGGTGGAAACAGAAAGCTCAGTCAGGAATCCCCTTCACAGACAGTGAGACAGGCTCTGGAAAGAGCATTTATTGTCTGTGAGAGGTGTCCGCTGGATCAGGCCAGCTTCTGGAAAACTCCTTTGTTATATGTAACCCTTGGCTGGGGGAAGCAGTGGAAAATTTAAAGGCCCAATTACCTGTAATGGGAGACTATCTGGATAATTAAATGTGAAGGCTGATGTCCTACATCTAGACCAGCAAGTGTAATGCTTTCCAATAGTTTCAGTTCCTTAGGGGCCACTGGTCAGTCCTGGCTGGAGCTGGAATCAGTGCCTCCATCCAGGCCATTCAGTGTGGGGGGAGGGCTCCCTATTAGCAGACGGAAAATTGTAGGCCTTTCCTTAGGAGTTCTGAAATCTGAGACGCCTGCTGGGGGCGTTCTCTGCAGGGTGTAGGGCAAACTGCTACCGTCAGGAGACAGTCCTTTCCTCCACCTTCCCAGATCTGATCCTGTCAATTTCCCTGCTTAAAACTTTTCAAAAGCATGATGTTTACTCTTACAACAGAGTCAAAAATCTGTGTATATTCTGCAAGATCCCACATGGTCGTCTTCCCTTCCTGCTTTCCTAGTCTCACCCCACACTCCCTTCACATCCTCTGCTCCAGCCACTCTGGTCTTCCTCCAGGTTTTCACACTTACCATGCTTCCTTCTGTCACAGGGCCTTTGCACATGCTTTTCCCTCTGCTGAAGCACATGTCCCTCCTCTCTTTGCCTAGTAAACTCCCACTTGACTCATTGCTTCCTCTGGGAATCAAATCCCCTGTCATAGGCTCCCACATGCCATGTACATCCCTCTCTTACTCCTGTTGGATTACAGTTGTAAGTAATTGTTTGGTTGTCTGTATTCCTTAGATTTAAAGCTCCACAAAGGCAGACATCATGTATGTTTTTACCTATTGCTTTATCATCAGCACCAGGCAGAACATCTGACACACAGAGAATACCACGTACATATTTGTTGAGCAAGAGTGTGAATAAGTCCCAAACTAAAATCCAACTCATGGCCCATTTAGGCCTGTGCTACGTGGACCAGCCATAGAATCATAGAATTTCGGAGTGGAAACCCGCCCACACCCGAACCTTCAACCCATTCATCAATACTGCTATTAGCACATTGCTCTTTCTATTAAAAAACTGAAATCTCAGTGTTCATATATCGTCAGTAAATTATACTGTTTTTCTTTTCTCTCCCCCACATCCTGTATCCTCTCTCTGTTGAACTGGTAATTTCTAGCATGTCTATTAAATGACATGATGCCAGGTGTTGTTATAGAAAACAAGCAAAAAGGGGGATGGGGAGCTGTGCCCTCTCAGCACCTATTAGTGTGAAAATAAAGTGTTGCTCTGAGAAGAATATTCTGGGGACCTGGAACACCACCTACACTCTGCATTTCCACTTTCTCCTTCCCGCTTTCCTCTCTGTATCATAATCAGCCACAAAGGCTTTCCTTCCCAGGCATGCCTGCCCAGAACCCCCTCCCTGTAATGACTTCTGATCTTCTGATCATTTGGCGTGATATAGGTTTCCCCCACATCACAAGCACAATGTAAAACTCAGAAACTTGCAGAAATAGCCATTGTCTTACACATTGGAAAGCCCTGGTTTAAATCCAGAGGCGAGCGGTTGGGGCAGCAGAAGGAATAGGGCTGGGAATGGGGTGGAAGTGGGGTGACAGCATCCAAGCAACAGCTAACCTGCCATTCTCTTCTCCACAGTGGCAGGCCATCTCTCTGACAGTCATTGAGAAGGTTCAGATCGCAGCTGCCATCCTGGGCTCCCTCTTCCTCATCGCCAGTATCTCTTGGCTCATCTGGTCGACCTTCAGTCCCTCAGCAAAATGGCAGCGCCAAGACCTCCTCTTCCAGATCTGTTATGGGATGTATGGATTCATGGACGTGGTGTGCATAGGTGGGTCTGGGGCCTGGTCTCTACGGGAAGTGCGGAGCCACTTGCTGGTGAATTAGCTCCCTCAGGATCCCTCCGTCTTGAAGGTCAAAGCAGAGATGGCACCAGGCTTGAGACCTGTGAGCTTAAGAGGGGCCAGCGGCTTAGATTTGAGGGGTGAGTAGGAGTAGGAGGAGGCAGGGCAAAGAAGGAAGATCTAAATCTTTCCCCAGCAAATCTGTCCTGCCCAGTTGAAGGTAAGAAGAAAAGGGCTTGCCTCCAAGAATATTTGAGAAAGGTCAGTTGGTCAGTCTATTTGCCTTGAACAAGATGTGGAAGGCCCCAATCTGTCGTATACACCACGGTTGCCAAGTCATGACAAGGGATGGGTTATACATTTAGCTCCATTCTCTTCACGGCAAAATGCCCAGAAACAGCCGTGATGATACCTGCCCCCTTTTCCCAGCTTTCCATAAGCCTATTATATGCCCAAGATTTCTCTAGTCTAGTGTTTCAGTGTATGTGGTCCTGGGGTTCCACACACAAGTTCAGGAGCCCCTTTGGGGGTGGGGAGTGAAACGCTGTGCAGACAGACTCTCAATCTTCACTCCTGCTTTACCCTAACCTTCTGTACTTTCATCTATTTACATGTGTCTGTTCCAGGTAAGATTTTGTCTTAAAGCCTAGAATGTTTTAGAAAGAAGCTGGAAACCTGCCACTGTAGCGCCTGCTGGTTCCCTCACACCATTCCCGAATGTATGTTTTCTCCTCTTCTGTCGTGTTCAGTTGGTTGGTGGGGGGCTTTTTGTTTTTCCCAACACACGATGGTGGCTGCCAACTCTGAAGTCTTCATCCAAGTGACTGAGGAGGTGGGGAATGGGCCTGGTTTTCTCTGAGTGGATGAAGCCTGCTTAAGCACTGGTCACAAACCCTGCCCTGGACCTCTCAGCTTACCCCCGAGGCCATAGCACCGAGAGCACCAGGGTTCCACAGCTGTCTTCTCTGGGCTCTAGTTTGTGCATTGCATCAAATATGCTACTCTACTCTCTTTGGCAAGAAATCATCTCTTAGCTAGAATTTGGCTGAGAGGGTGTTCTCTTTCTTCGGGGTCCTTTAATGTCAGGAATCAGAGAGGCCTGGAGACTTGCATACTGATTACAGCAGCCAGAGAGACCAGTGATGCTGGAAATTGTAAGTTTGTCTAAGCATCTTGCTGCCTCTCCCTGCTGGCTAAACCAGTACATCAACCCCAAGTTCAAGAGCTTTTTGATCATGGCACCGAGGCAGTGAAGGAAACAGATTGCCCGGGTTTGGAGGACTGTGGAAGAGAGAGGACTGTGAATGGGGAAAAATTTGACTTTGAGGCATTCTAAGTTAGTTCCCTCTCCCACCAAACTCCCTTCCTTCCCCTGCTGAGGCACAGGTTGTGGATGCCAAAAACCAGGTGTGTCTCCATATGGAGGTGTACGGCTCTGGCTGGAGGGGGAAACAGTGGCAGCCCTTCCAGATGCCCTTCATTCTCCTTCAGGCAGGCTTTTCATGGGTTCCTGATGTGCACTTCTAGGAGACACGCTTTCCTGTCACGTGATGTATTAGTCAGCTTTGGCTGCAGTAACAAACAACCCCCAAACTGCACTGCCTCACAAGTGTTGATGTCCCATTCATGGGTCTGTGAGATGGTTTGGTTCTGCTGGGCTTGGCTGGACTTAGCTTCTGACTGTGTGCTGGACTTAGGCCTGCTCTGAGTGTCTCCTCATGCTGGGGCCCAGGCTATTAAGGAGCAGGGACTACTGGGGTATCTTCTTCTAGCCAAGTGCAGGAGCACAAGAGGACTGAATGGTGGAAATCTGCATTGCTTCTCAAATGCTTAGTACTGGCATGCTGTCCCTTCTGCCCATAGCCCATGAGCCAGTGAAGTCACCAGTAAGCTCCTCCCCTAGAGGGAACATGGGTGAGAGAGAGGAGCCTAAATACCATCTACAAGTCAAGGCTCCATAGCTTTGAAAATCAAGAGTACTGGGTATAGAAGAGGCCATGCCATTGACCAGTACAGTGCGCTTGTTTTTAAGTTGAGAGCATAGGGGTTCAAGGAAGGGAGGTGATCTGCTCAAGATTGCTCAGCTCAGATTAGAAGCAAAGTCTCCTGGCTGGAGCTCCATTGCTCTTCCCATTATCCTCCTGCATCAGATGGCAGTAATCCCCAGGTGTCACTTCTGGGATACCACAGATGCCACCTGCAACTTCGAGGGCAGCTGGGCTCACTTATAGGAGGAGCCCTCACACCAGGCCTGCTCCCTGTGGCTCTGAGCCACCAAGTACCCCTGCTCTGGCCTGCCTGGTGCTCTGGTCTCTTCTGTGCATGGTGTCTGCCCTGAGTAGGGCCCCTCAGCACCATCTCCTCCTCTGTGTCTTTCTTGGCTCCTCTATCTGCCTGCCTCCCCACAGCCCACCTCCTTCTCTCTTCTCTCTCACTGCACGTGGTACTCAGTTACTCAATTTATGGGAGAAGCAGAGTGAGCTAAATACTGAGAGTTTCCACATTGTTTTCCTTCCTTCCAAACTTTTAGGGAAACATAACTTCCCAGTTGCCCAGCTACAACATGACCCATCTATCTGCTCTGACAGCCAGTGACTGTTTGGAGACAGCCATTGGATGGGAGGGGGATATGTAGGGACCCTAACTGCTTTTGGTGCCATCAGAAGTGGTCAGATATATTTATATTTACACTGTCTCACCTTTACAAAGTCTTGACTGCTCTATGATTTTATTTATTATAACGGGAGCTAATTCTGCTTCAGAGCATGTCCCCGGGGCAACGATTATTCTTCCGATTTTTCAGATGGTGAAACTCTGAGACTGGGGAATGTGTCCCAGACTGACTCAGGTGGCAGAGTAGGGCTCTCAGTTCAGGGCTTATATTAGGAGGTGCTGTTCGTAGGAGAAAATGCTGGGAGACAAAATTAAAAGGGGTGTGAAATGTGATCTAGATAAGAAAGTGGAGGGGGTGACAGGCAGTAGCTGGAATACACAGATTCTTGTGCTGGTTTCAGTGATGATGATTCTGATGATGGTGATGATGATCAACAGTGATGATGGCGGTTTTAAGGGTGAAGTTCAAGTACCAGTCACTTCTCTGCAGTGTTCTGGCCAGTTGTAGGCGGAAACACATAACACTGCGCAAGTAGGTGTAAAAATATCAGCTTTTTAAGGGCTCTCTGGGAGGGAAAATCAGGGGACACCTCTTTATTTTTAAGCTTAACTAGACATTCAGACCCATGGAACTACCAGAGAGCACGTCTGGCACCAGATTGACTTAGAGGAATGTAGGACAGGCACCAGACCGTCCACAAGGCAGGTCCAGCTTACCCCTGTAGGCGAATCGTTACTGCACTCCATATTCTAGTCCAGGGCTAGTCTCTTGGCCCCCAAATGATAGCTCAGAAGCAAAGAGATAAGACCCACAACAGTGGGCACAAGGTCCATCTTGGCATGGTGTCCAGGCTCCCCGCAGAAGTCATGCTCACTTACAAGTCACTGTACTCAGAAAGCCCGACACTACAGCCTCCCAGCAATTTTTATAGTAAAGTGCCCACCAGTCAGGGGCCACCTTCGACTTAGGCAATGTTATAATGCAGCTGACACTCCACCTTCATCAGATTTCCAGGGGAAACAAACCAGAATGCCAATCCAGGAACCAATTTGTTCCCAAAGAAGGAGAAAGTATACCATCACTTCTCTCCTACCACCTCCTGCCTTCATATGACTGTGAGCCTGGACTTTTAGTCTGATTCACTGAACCAATGGGAGGTAGCGAAGCTGGAACAGAGAACAGAGACCAGGCTGGGCTGGCCAGAAGGAAGCACGACGTGGTCCCCTTTCTGCACAAAGATGGAAAACACAGAGGAGAGCCACAGGGCGGCACCTACTTACTTTTGAGGCAGTCGTCAGTTTAAAAATGCAATGATTTAGTTCTCTCCCATAGAAAAGAAGAAACTTCCCATCCAGAAATCCTGGGAGAGTGGAAGAAGATGATGTGAAAGAGTGCGCAGAGGAAAAGAGGGCCTCCCCCAGAGAATGGGTGGAAGTGGTGATGAGAGAGGCTAGTGCTTTCAAGAAATGTTGGGTGAAGGAAAATGTTGACTGAAAGAATCAATATCCGTAGACCCAAGCTCCTTGGATACATAGAGCAATTTTTACCTGGATAGAAAGTTTATCATCAGGAGAAAGGAAAATTAGTCTAGCCCTGGGTTAGCTCAAAAGGTGCAGTAAGAAATAAAGAAGACCATTTGTTAAAATGAATATTTGAACTCTCTCTACTTTCCAGACACCAAGAGCAATATGTCTATTCCCTAAGACTTAAATGGCCTCAGATAGTAAAAATCTGAGTCAACATAAAATGTATAGCTTTAATTAATTAATCCTTAAAAATATATTTCCCTTTTCCATCAGAGCACCGTGCTGAGGGAAAGCTGATGAGAGTGGGAGGGATACATGAAGAGGAACTCCACTGAGCACCAGCACCAGCTCAGCAGATACTCTCTGCCATGAAACCAGGAGGATGCAGAGCCTTGGACACGGTCAGCTTGCTGCTCGTGTGTCCACCTGGCTGGCCTCCAGGTCAATTAGTGACAGTAATGACTTTCAGGCAATGGCCTTCGGTTCCCACCAATGGGAAATGCCTGAAATCGTTGCTGGGTTCTCTGATGCACTGTGGGTCCAGGGTAGTAGACAATGGTTCTGGACTTGATCATAACAGAGGGTTGCATATTCTGGGATAGATACAAGCTGCCTCTACAGATTAAACATCTCTTGGCTTAGAGTCCTAATTTCCTAGACCAATCTATGCCACTGTGAAAGCCAAATGTAAGTCGCTATAGACAGGACAAACCATCAAATCCCTGCAAGGACAGAGAGGAACAGAGAAAGGGGCCCAAAACACTAAAAGATAAGTAGGGTAATTATGATGATCCATATTTAACAGGTGAGGATAGGTTTAAAGCAGTTGGGTTCCAGGTCACGTAACTAAGCAAATGGCAGAGCTGAGGACTGGACCAAGAACATCTGGCTCCAGTTCCTGGGCACTTTCTACTGCTATTTCATCTCTGATTGCTCTGTGAAATTGCAAATGCAGAGCTTGAATGTGGAGGCAGGTTGAGAGGAAATTGGTCCAGTAATACCTTGACCCATCGGGTAATGGCTGTGAGCAATAAGAAATTCAGTGCACCCCAGCTGCTCCTCTCCTGCATTCAGGGTTTTGGAGGGTGGCCATTGTTGTACCTCCCTTTTGATCAGTGCTATTCTGATACCAACTAAGAGGGAGGCTTGAGAAGTTGAGATGAAATTCAGGTGGTTTGTCTCCCTGTGAGACACTCTGGTGAAAGGTACTTGGGATATGGGGGCTAAATCTACTGGTTAACATGAAATTGGGGAATATATTCCTTCACTCAGAAATATTTATTGAGTGGGAACTCCCAATAGGAGAGTCACCTGCTCTTAAGGATCTTACATTTTACTGGGGAGGCAGAAAAACCAATTATTGATCCTAGTAATAAGAGCTGGGTCACAGGGCTGAGTGAGCATGAGAAATGACTGAGTCAGAGTGGGCTTGGGATGGTCATATCCATTCATTCAGTAGCATTTATTGGCTGTCTTGTTCTGTTCTTGAAACTAGGGAACATCAACAGAGAGATGAATGAAACACAGTCCCTGCTGTTGAAGAATTCATAGTCTACAAATAAATCACAAGACAGTAGGAACTTTTACAAGACACAGAAAAAGGTAGAACAGAGCAGAGAGCAATTAACTGTCTCTTGGAGGTGTCCAGGAAGGTTTTCTAAAGGAAGGGACTCTATCCTTGAGCTAGTTTTATGTCAAAGTTTGTTCAGAAGAGTGGAGAAGAAATTCCAGGCAGAGCATGTGTAGTGACACAGAGACATGAGAGAACAAGGTGTACTTAAGAAACTTTGGGCAGATTTGTATGGCTCAGTGCAAAGAGCCAGGGTGGGGAGGTGGATCATGGGGAAGAGGAGGTTGGCAAGAGCCAAATCCTGTAGCATCACGAATCATGTGCTAGGCAGCTCAGACTACCCTGCTGGTAATGAGGAGGCATTGATAGGATTTTATACAGAAAAGAAGCATGATCAGATGTGTGTTTTAAAGAGGTGACTGGGGAGGATGGATCAGAGTTGGACAGACTAGAAGCTGAGAGAGACCAGTGGGAAAATGCTCATAACAATGTGAGCAAGAAGTAAAGAGATGCAAAACTGTGGCAGTGGGGGAAGACGCATAAGGGAAGACCTTGAGAAGCACGTAGGACTTAGACTTGATAGGACTGTGGGAGCCCCAGGACTCTGGCGTGAGTGCAGACTGGGCACCATCACTGAGCATGAGGATGGTGTGGGCAATGGATGAAACCAAGGGAAAACAAAGGTGTGTATCTTCAGAAAAGACACCAAAACAAAAGGATCATCTTAAGCCTAAAATCCAGGCAGAGAGGCAAGAGGCAGTTCCTAAGTCAAGAGTTTGCAGTAGAAGAGAAGCAAGACACATGAAGGACATGATGGGCTGCAAAGAAGACAATGCTGGGCCAGGAAAGTGTCTCTTTCCTGAGGTAGAAAGAGGGAAAGCCTTTTTTTTTTTTTTTTTTTTTTAGTGCACAGGTGAGTCCCCTCCTGGGACACAGAGGGAGATGTTGAGGGCATTAAGCCATTTCTGGTGACAGCTAGTGACTGATGGAAAGGAGGAAAAGTAAGGAAAGGTCTCCGTAGGCAGCTGAAGACAGACTTGGAGGGCGACAATAAGAGGTGTTTGAAGCTGTGGGTTTGGATTAGATCCTTAGGACAAATGGTCAGAGAGTAGGTGACTATGGGCAGAGACTTAGGGAACATTAAACACTTAGGGGATGGGAGGAGACAGAAGGTGAGAAAAAACTGGAGGGACTGAGCCACAAAACCCGGAGTGGCGGGTTTCCGGAATGACGGGAGTGGTGCTACATTATGGTCTGTGGCTGCATGTCACTCAGTTGCTTACTAACCTTGGGACCTGAAGTGATTTGCATAACCTCTCTCTGCTTTTGTTTTCTCATCTGTGGAATGGGATAGTAATCCCATCTTCAGAGGACTGAATAAGATGGCACAGGTGAAGGAGCAGGCACTCACACATACCAGTGACCAGGATAGGAGATACTTGATCAGAGTAGATTCCCTCAGGGTAGGCACTCAGTAAAGGTTTTCCCAAACAGTGAAAACCTGAATCCAGCCATGGCCTAGAGAGACTGACCAGAGTCCTCACATAACAGAGAATCTGCTGTTATTTGGAGCAGTGCCTCATCTGGAAGGTTTTTGGCTCCCTCACCCATGTCCGCTCCAAGAGCAGCTCTGATTACATCGAATGTCCTCGTTCCACCTGCCTCCTCTTCCGTCATCTCTAATGACGCTGTCTTCCCCAGCGGAGAAGCTGACAGAGCCTCCCGGGAAACAAATGGGACATTCTCTGCTCCAGCGGGTCATGTTATTAGGATTTAACAAGAGCGAATTAATTAAGGTCTTTGACACCAAAAACATTTCTTTTTCACTCCATAGACCCAAGAGATTGGCCACTAAGAAGTCAACTCTGCAAACATGAGGACCTCATCCTCATCCTGTTTGTTTTTCACTTATGAGTGGAATGGGGTCAGGGAAGGAAAGTGAGCGAGATTTCTGAAATTACTCCAAATCTTTAAAACAGCGGGATAGGGTAATTAACGAAACAATAGAAAAGTTTTTTGTTAAAGCTCCCTCTGTGTGCAGTCCACTGAGGTTCTTTCCATTGATTTAGAGATGTCTGGTACTTTCCCTCTGAGATAAAAACTCAGTTTACAGCAAGTGGGCAGGGAGCAGGGGCACCAGGACTGTAAAAACATGGTTTTTCAAATTGAATTTTCATTCAACTCTAACAAAAAACCACATATATGCCACAAATATTCCTTCCTTTCTTCCCTCCTTCTAGATAGAAATAACCCCACCTGTCAAATATTTTAATTTCCTGATTAGGAAACAGAAAATATGCAGGAGGTAGCCCGGTGCAGTAGAAAAGACCAGGATTAGCTACTAACCATGACCTGGGGCAAGTTACTCACTCTCTCTACAATTCAGCTGACTTACCAATAGAATGAGATGGTTAAACCTCATAACCTACAAGATCCTTTCAGGTCTGACATTCTAGGATTTTGAATTGAAATTACTTCCACTGTGAGGTGTCATGACTCTCAGATATTGGCAACTGTGGATGCAGCGGATTCCCAGTATTGTCGAGCCGGGGCAAAAAACCTACAAGCATCAGCTACATAAATGAACAAGATGATTCTCAGTCCACGTACTTGCATGTGGTTTATCCAATTTTACGGATTAACTGTTAACTCATATTTCCCCACCTGCTTCCTTAAGCACCTCCTCCCCTCGCCCCCCTCCTATGCAAGGTCACCTTTCTCCACATCTGACCTGCTGAATGCTCAGAAGATGAAGATGACAGATTTAGAAGCAGACATGCCAAGCAAGCTCTGTCCCCTCAAAGGAGACCCCTTGGGAGGCAATTCAGTTGTGCTGACAGGGCTCAAAATATTTTAGGAACACTTAGGGAACTGCCTTCAGTGCCTGCAGCTCAGTTTTTGGAACAGATTCAGAAGTGGCAAGTCTGTCCTTTGATGATGAGTCTGTGGCTAGAAAGACCACAGTCTGGTAAATAAGGTAGATGCTCAAGCACATGAACTTTGGGGACCACGTGAGATGTGCCATCAAACTCAACTGCTTTTCTCTGTGGCCCCTAACCTAGCACTGAAGGCATTTTAGTTAGGGTAACTCCAGCAGACAGAAAGAAAAACCAGTCCCCAAATTCAGCGTTTTAACCCAATGCAGCGATTCAAGGACCCAAGACCCTTCCATCTTGTGGCTCCACGGTTCCCTAAGCTTTTGAATTTTTTTATCTCCAGCTAATAGGAAAGCATGGATAAGGCAAACACACACACACACACACACACACACACACACACACACTTTCCCCCTCAGTACCCATTAAATCTTGGCTTGACCCACCCTCACATTCAGTGCCAGTCACCTCGCTCTACCTGAGTGCAGAGAGATCCCTGAGCTCAGTGTCCTGTTCTGTAAAGTGGAGGTAACATCACCACCTTCAGTGGGTTTCTGTGATAAGTTGACCATATTTGCGAAGCCCTTTTGGTGATAGCATTTTGGTAAGCATTCATTAAATGTTGACTCTCATCACCATCATTATCACCATCACCATCGTCATCACCATGACCTCGGCATCACCACCCAGAGCGGCTGAGAAATGCAGTTCTGTCAGTATCTGTCCAGAGAGTGAGAGCTCTAAGCCTCATTTTTAAAAACCCACAGAAAAAAGTCTACAGTCTCTTAAACACACTTCCAAGAAAGGACCTCTCGATTTTACTAATGCAAGGATATTTGGGGCTCCAGGGATATTTCTCTTTCCCACCCAGTCCCACTGAGTTAAGCTCACTCCATTTCAAAGAGTCTCGGCCCTCTTAGTGACCGTCTAGCAAAGGTCTTCTCACAGGTCTCTGCAATGCCCTGCACGGGCAGAGTGGCTGCGATGGTTCTGGCTCTGATGCACTGAGAAACACTCTGTATAGCTCGAACAAGGTCAACTGGCCCAGCAGGGGTCCTGCTAGGAAGGGAGTGCTTTCAGAAGTCACCTCCCAGGGGACACCCTCTCCCTGGCCATTGATAAGGCATGGATGGGATGGAAACAGAAGGGGAAGGTGGCTTTGCGTTCACCCTCATTGAAGGCTCTCAGCCTTTTGAGTCTTTATTATGGGGTCACCTGAAGAACTAAAACTTGAACCTTTTGAGTCAAGGTAAGCCTGCCCACGTGAAGCCCCTGGATCCACATCTCACCACCTCAGGGAGGCCCCCAGAGGTACAGCGTGGCTACGCTTGTGAGAAACACAGAGCTGTACCCCTGGAGAATATTGGGCAGGTGGTGGCATCTCCCAGTAGCTCCTGCTGGGCCCACCCAAACTAGCTGGTTATATTGATTTCTTTCCCACACCTACCCAGTTAACACTTAAGTGCCAGTTCTGGACCCTTGAGGGGTAGCATCTGGAAGATGAGTACTTGGCAACGGTGGGGCTTCAGGGGTAAGTCTTGCCCCACAGCTGTCTGACAACAGGTAATTCGCAGCAGGAGGGGAGCATCCTTGGCACCACTGAAGGTTCTCGGTGGTGGGAGAGGAGACACAGGTATGAAGTCTCACCTCCACAAGTGTAGAATCAGTTGGTCTTCAGAGCTCCTTTCAGTTCTAGCATGTTCATCTATGAACAATGACTCAGGCTGAGGATTGGGAAGGACAGTTGGAAGACAGAAGACCAGGTGCCTGTGGCTGGGAATGGAGTTGGCAATAAAGGAGGAGAAGGGAAGTGAGGGGGATTTTTTCTGTCCTGTAATTTCCCCTCAAACAATTAATATCTCGTAGCACCCAGTATAAATCTATGCCCAGCCCAGTGAAGGCACCAGCACATGGGGTTCATTACCTCATTTAATCTCAGAAAAACCCATGAGGATGGGGTTATCAGCCCCAATTTCCTGATGAGAAAACCGAGGCTCAGAAAGAGGAAGTAACTTACCACAGGCTACAAGGCCAGTAAGTGGCAGGTGTCTGAATGTTCAGTACATGTTCCTCAGTGATTTGACTCTAAACTGTCTTTGCGTCTAGGAGAGGAAGCACCCATTTCTTCAACTGCCTTAGTTTTTCTTGTCTGTCACATCTGGAAGTAGAGTATTTTAAAAAAATTACTTACAGCTCTTTTTTTGATCAACATTCAGAGCCTTCTGTGAGGCAGCAGGCCAGGAAAGGATCATGTTCTAGGCAGTGCTGTTCAAGTGTGGCCCATACTTAGGTGGCATCAGTATCACTTGAGAGCTTCTAAGAAATGCAAATTCTTAGGCCTCATCCCAGACCTCCTGAGTCAGATTCTCTGAGGGTAGGACCCAGGAATCTGTGTTTCCACAAACTTTCTGGTTTGAGAAGCCCTGTTGTAGAGTGTCTGCATCCTTTCTACTACTTAAACTAGGATGCTCATAGGAGAAGAGATGCAGGTGGGAAGCAGGATCTGGTGTCCCTGAGGACCAGAGCTCTTCTCTACATACTTCTCAGTCAGCCTTGGGCTGTTAACTCCATACATCATGGGAACTAGTCTTTTTGTTCCATGACAGGTGCTCACAGAAGCACATAGTAGGTACTCAGGAAATACTAACTAAACAGAATTATATTGTATCTCGCTCCTGTGGACACAGCAAGAACCAACGGCCTAAGTTCAGCAGAGGAGGAATGGGATGTCAGGTCAGAGAGAACTCCGTAACAGCTCTGAGATGAGCTAGGAGCAGGGGAGCCATGTAGGCAGGACCTCCTACTCACAGTGGCCACCTCCCCTCCCATCCTCATGGGCTGAGCAGTGGTCCATTTCAGCTGGAGGCCATGGGAGAGATATGATGACAAACAAAGGGTTCCGACCACCTATGGAGCTTTCAGGACGAGCCTGGGAAGATGGAGAGATGTTAGAAAGATGCAGGTGGCAGTTCTTCCAGAACTGCATCAGTGGATACAGCCCAGGGCTGGGCACCTTGTTAGGCGGTCAATGATAACTGTCAAGTTACATAGAAAACCCCAGAAAGGGACTGAATCAAAACATATTGAGTTTCTGATATTGCCTTGCATTCTAATTTTCCATTTTGTCTTTCTACTATTTCTCTGCCTCCTTTCACCAATAGCCTTCTTTCCTCCTATTCTAATTTTAGTCTCTCTCTCTTTTTCTCTGTCCACTGCCATTTCCTTCCCATCTTCTTTCTCTTTCATCTCTTCAACCTTGCCCACTTCACCGGTCCCTATCAGGTGAGCCCCACCCACCTTCCTTCATTAAAACAAAATCCTGCCACTCAAGAACTCAGAAATTTATAGAGCAAGAAGCAGAGGGAGGGCTAGGCAGTAGATGTGAAGGAGGAAGTTTGTGCTTTTCCAACTTTTGCCGAATAGCATTATCTACAAAAACAGGTGCACCTTCCTCCCCTTCAGCCATCTATCCATTAAAATGGTTTAATTACTTCCTGAACACTAGACAGTTAGATAATTAGGAGGTGGTGTCCAGACCAAAAATTTAAGCCACCCTCTTCAATCAGGGTAAAACTGTCTGATCAAGAAGCTAATTAAGAATCAAGTGTAATGACTCTTACTGTAAAGAATGAGTTTAGGGCTGCAAAGGATCCCAATTTTCTCTCCCAGAGGCTCCTGCCTCCTCCATCATCACCAAGGCTTCATTAAGCTCCTGATACTGTATTAGCTGTCCAAGCCTCAACCATACCTGACCTCTGTCCTCGAAGGGCTTACAATCTAGGGGGAAAAGCATAGCAGTGTCCGAACAAGGCTTGTGGAATAAATGAACAAGTGAACCCTGCAGTGCTGAGGATGCATAGGCATGTATTCAAAAGGCTGAAAGAAGTGATGAGAGTTGGCCCATTGGGAGATGGTGAGAAAGAGGACGTCTCCTTGTCCATAACCAGGCAGGAGGTCCACAAGTGGTCCAAAGAAGATTTATGAACCCCCTAAAGTCATAAGGACACTTCATGTGTCTGGTTTTTCCCGGGAAGATGGTCCTTAGCTTTTGTCAAAGGAGTACGTGACCCAAAGGATTAGGAACAACTGGGCTACAGGGAGACCATCTCTCCTTCAGTGGACCCTTGAAGACCTATTGCACAAAGGGCAATTTCAGGCTCTGTTGGAGTCCTGGAAGAAAGAGTAGCCATGAGTGGCTGTCTTGTCTCCTAGAATCACAGTGTGTTGGAGGCTGAAGAGGTTTTGAGATGTTGCCATCCAGCCTCTTAGCTTGTCATCAAGTTGGCGGAAGTGACTCATTGCCGTTTGCACCTGTGAGTCAGCTCTTCCCCTCCGGGGCCAGACCCGCCACCCCTAGATTTACAGTGCTGCAGGGCCAATGCCCCTGTGCCTCATCCCCCATGTCGTCTCATCCACCATGGGTCCCAGCCTTGCAGACCACCCTCATGATGTGGAAAGTCATCCCTTTCCTGTCTCGCTCATCCCTTAACGGGCCCCATCTTCCCGGCCCTTCCACATGCCCTCTGGACCTCATAGTCCACCACTGGCAGCCTCTTCTCCGAGTGTCCCCGTCATCATCCTTTAACTGAAATGTAGCTGTCTCCTGGGACATTGTTTCTTGCATGGCTGTCTCAAGTGGTGGCTGCTTTTTCTCCCTTACACTGTATTCTGTAGAGCTTGGAGGTGAGGCCATGTCCTCTCTGCTCACCATTACCCCTACCCAACCGCCTCTCTCCCCTTATCTCTCAGAAGCCCCAGCTGCTATGAAGTGAATGTCATCCTATATCTCCACCCCTTTTCGCTTCTTGATGCTGCTGGCTGCTGACTGCCTACTCACTCCTCCCATCCCCGATGCACCTGCGCACACACTCTCTCCCACCATTCCTGTCTTCAGCACTTTTGTAGATCAGTGGTCCTCAGCACAGGGGATGCCGTCCCAGAGGGGGCATTCTGGAAATGCACGAGGCTTTTGGTTTGTCTTCTAAAGCAGTCGTGCCCTAGCATTTACACTGAAATGTATATTATATAGTTATAAATGACTTCCTTTTTGTTTTTCTTTACATCATCTGTCAGGGCATTATATTAATTTAAAAAAGAGAAAACAGTAGCTTATATTATCATGTGAGTTTCATTTCAGAATAGGAATATAATTTTTAATATAATTTTTTATATGTGCATATATTTATTTACACCATGTATAGACACGCAGGACAGACATTACATAGGAAGGGGATCGGAGCTTTACTCTGTCATTTTAGGCTAGAGTTATGATTTCCTGCCACTAAAATTAAGAAGGCTGATAGATGAGAAAAAGGTGGAGTTATGCAAGGAGGAAGCAAGGACTGCAGGCAACTTCTTGAAGCTGAAAAAGGCAAGGAAATCGATCCTTCCCTCAAAGCCACCAGAAACAACCAGCCCTGCTGACACCGTTTTAGCCCAGTGACACTGGTTTTCAACTTCTGATCGTCAGAACTGCAAGGCAATACATTGGGTTGTTTCAAGCCAGCGAATGTGTGGTCATCTGTGCCAGCAGCAGTAGGACACTAACACAGTCACTGCCGCCACCACCCAAATCCACACGCCCTGCCCTCATGCCCACCACCTCCCAGTGGCACCAGTGTTTATCTCACTGCAGAGGCCAAAAGCTTCAGAGCTGCCCAGAGTTTCCTCTTGATGGACACCTCCCCTGGCAACAAGTCTGTCCGCTCTGCCTCCAACATACCTCCTGACTCCAGCGGTTTCTCACCGTCTCCACCGTGCTCATCCTCATCTCGGCCACCATCATTTCCAGCTTCAATCACTACCTCACTTCCTGCTTGGTCTTCTGGTCCTACCCTTGTCCCTCTTCAGTCTGTTGTTTCCCAGGAGCCAGAATGAACTTTCTGAGGGTAAATCAGATCACATGGTCCCCTTATTAAAACCCTTCAATGGCCTCCCATTATACTCAGGATAGAATGTAAATTCCTTGCCGTGGCCCACAAGGACTTTCCGTAGGCTGGCCTCTGCGCACCCCATCTCCCTGCACCGCCCCACTCATCCACTGCCCCTGCTGCACAGACCTTCTTTCTGACCCGTGTGCACTCCATTCTCACCTCCTGGCCTTCGTGCCCACAGCTCCTAACACTGACGTGACCCCGAGACCTTTGTGAGGACTCCTTCTCACCATTTGAGTCTCCACTCAAATATCACCTCCCCGCAAAGCCCTTTCCCACCATCCTCTCTGTAAAACAGGATTCTCGACATCTGCAGCCAGTGGCTATTTCACCCCATTTTACCTTCCTCATAGCATATGTCAGCACCTGAGAAAGTCTTACTGGTTTGTTTCCGTGTCTACCTTGTGTCTCTCCACTCTGCCTGTCCTGCTCACTGCACTCGCAATCCCCAGTGCTTAGCACACAGTAGGTACACATTAATACGCAGTTTCCTGGTTGTCTGATGTGGCTCATTTCTGACTCTGCACTGTCTCTGACCAATATAACTGTGCCAAAGTTCTCTCCCCCAGGATTGTGCGTATTTCAGTAGCATTGGGCTATTTATTAAATAGCAAAGACTTAACCAGTGGGATCTCAGACATTCAGCAGGTATGGAATGACCATGGGGGTTTCTCTGATGGTTCCTTTAAAAAGCACAGGATTTGCTCAACCTCCGCTAAGTGCCGGGTGCCATGGACACAGGGCAGAGGGAGGAAAAGATACTTACATTATGCCTCAGTGGACAATGAATTTGGACTTTGTCAGGCCAAGGAGCAGGAGGGGCGGGGCCAAGGAGCAGGAGGGGCGGAGCCAAGGCAGGCAAAGGCGCTGCAGGTAGGTGCCCAGCTGTTTCATGCACTTGGCGAGGCAGCCAAAGACTCGCTAAGCCTAGAAATGTAGGGATGGTTACCAGGTGGCCCAGAGCAGAAAGGGAGGTTTGAAAAGAACAAATCAAAGCAATATAAATAAAGGCTCACTCAAGTCCTGAACCCTGTTACACATAAAGGAAGACTGACTTCGCCTAGCAGTGACCCTGCTTCCTCTTACTTGCCTTTGTCTTTCTCTTCTCCCTGCGGCCTCAGGTCTCATCATCCACGAGGGACCCTCCGTGTACCGCATCTTTAAACGGTGGCAGGCTGTCAACCAGCAGTGGAAAGTGCTGAACTATGACAAGGCGAAAGACCTGGAGGATCAAAAGGCAGGAGGCAGGACAAACCCCAGGACCTCCTCATCCACCCAGGCCAATGCCCCCTCCTCAGAAGAGGAGGCCGCGGGCACCCCTGCCCCTGAGGAAGGCCCTGCCCGCGAGGCCAGTCACCACCCCTCAGGCCCTCTGTCCGATCACCACTGTGCTTACACCATCCTGCACATCTTGAGTCACTTAAGGCCTCATGAACAGCGGAGCCCCCAGGGCGGCAGCCGGGAGCTGGTCATGAGGGTCACGACGGTGTGAGAGGAGAGACCTGGGAGGGAGGCGTGACCACGCACGCGCGCTCGCTCACGCACAGGAGAGACGAGAGGATGGGCTGGGAAGGGCGGACCCGACCCGACCCGACGGGGCGCCGCCGTCCGGGGGAGCGGGTGTTGAGGGGCAGAGGCCCCCCAGGGCCGGAGGGCAGGCAGAGGGTGGTGGCTTTGCCGGGCCTGGGGGCAGGGTGGGGGCTGGAGTGAGTGAGGCTGGTTCTGTGAGCAGTTTCCGGATTTCCGATCAGTCGAAACCGTTCTCCGGCGAGAACAAAGAAAAACAATACAAACTCAACAAGGAAGTGCAATACAGACTGAGCACCCAGATGTGCTCATGCGCAGAACACCTGGGAGAAGTGGAGGCTGGGGAGGGCGGAGCCGCGTGTCTGGTGATGGCGGGAGGGAAAAATGCGAAGGGCATGGGAAGGAAAAGCACTTGTAGGCTGCTCCGTGTCACCCTTGAGTTTTCTTTGGCTTCCACCTGGGCTGTGTTCCAGGGCCAGCTGTGGGGAGGGAGAGGGACGGGCTTGGGCTGGCAGAGAGGAGACACATGCCATTTTCAGCCCCTAGGCTCACCTGAGTGGGCAGGATTCCTGACTCAGAGGGCCTGGGGCGATGATGCAGGGAGGAAGATGTTGGCCTGAGCGGCCAGAGGGAGGGGAATGTCTTCTTTTGAAATCAGAACTCCCAATTTCAGATGGGCTCAAAGAGGACTTAGGTTTGGGGTTGAGTGTCTTTTCGTGCCGTTGTTACTTTATTTTATGGTGACTTGGCTCAAAGATGTTTACAGGAAAACACACACACACATGCATACAACTAGAGAAGAATACAGATTTCCTGTGGGTGTCTCAAGCACAGTCCTGCTGCTGTGGTTTCAGCCTTCAAAGCTGCCAATCCAGGAGTGATTTTCCCAACCACCCAACCCTACGCATGGCCAGGACATGCTCAGTGCCATGGCCTCTCCTGGCTTGGTACGTGCTGAGCCCAGGGCCCCCCAAGGCAGGGCATCTCCTGCCCAGGGTCTCCCAGGAGAGCTGCAGGGGGGAATGGGAGGAGGCTGACCAGATGTGCCCCGAGGAGTGGAGTGGAGACCTATCTAAGTATTCCTGGCTGCACGGGAGGCTCCCCCAAGGGCAGTTCGGCTAATCCCTCTGTGCTCCGTGCTCCCTGGTGCCTCCCGGGCAGCTGGGGCGAGGGGGCCAAGGGACCCTGGCAGGGAGCATTATCCCTGGAGCCCACCTGCTGGCTCTGGGATCCTGCCAGGGAAGGCCACTGGGTGGTCACCTGCAGAGTTTCTCGTTGTCGTTGCACAATGGCCGCGTCATCCGTGGGTATTAAAGGGACACTGTCAAGTACTTTTTTAAACTAGTTTTTAGGGTTTTTTTAAAACTCTCTGTTGTTTGTATTATTCTCTTAAAAGCTTGAAAATAAAATTTCTTTCCCTACCACTAGTGTCTTTTCCTTATGTGAGCTTTTCCTTTCTCTGTCCTGTTTTCCCTCTGGTATGAGCTTCTCTCTCCCTTGTGTCTGCTGTACCCCTTGGGTCTTGTCCCTCACAAGAAATCGTTTTTCCTTTGAGGATATAGATGGGGCAGGCCAGGTGTGTGTGTGTGTGTGTGTGTGTGTGCGTGTGTGTACCTGCAGTGAAGCACTGGGACTCCTGGTTTCTTCTTGGCTTCCTAGCAATCAAATTCCTTCAAGTCAAAAGGAGAACCAACCCTCCCCAATTCTCCTCGGGTTTCTGCCCAGGACTCCTGGAAGCAGACACCATTAGCGGTGGGAGGGAATTTGGAGAGCTTCCACCCCCTTGGGTCATTTCAGGGAAGCAGGGAGAACTACAGGTGTGGAGTGTGTTACAACCTCATTCTCCCTGACAGTTTTCCTTTGAAGATCAGAAAACAGCCCCCAAGGGCAGGGCCCCGGGACAGGGCTCAGACATATCACGAGGCAGCAGAAAAGACCTCCCCTCCCTCCAGCTTGATCTGGCCCTCCTTCCTGAGGCCGGCAGTTGGTCAGCACATCATCAGTGGGTTGTGCACAGGCTTAGGAAGGGTCCTCCCCTCATGAAGCTCACAATCCAGAGGCTCAGAAAAGACATAATTCATGAGAGATCAAAGGACATGGACAAAGAAAACATACTAATGAGTGGAAATCAAGAAAATCACAGAAGTAACTCATGTAGAGTGAACATATCTAATTTTCCGTGTGATCTAAGGAACAGACCATTCAGTTTAATTAAATGTTAAGAAAAATAGAGGCACGGTGCCAGGCAACGGGGCTCCAGCTGGGCCACGTGGGCCTGGGTCACACAGACACGGACCCCGCTGGCCAGATGCTGCCAAGCAGACACCGGTGCTGTCTGCACTGAATTCTCCACTGTGGTTAAAGTACTGAAACATTAGTGAATTCACAAAGATGCATGTCCACACACTTCCTTAGACATGGAAGGATGGTCTGGAGCTGCACATTAAAAATATCCAAGCTCAGAAATTGGTGGCCAGAGGCTGGAAACCAGGAAGCTGTCCCAGCCTTCTCCATCTGCACCAGCACCCTCCACTTTCTCAGGGGAACATGGACTGTTAATACATTAAAAATACAAAACAGAATGAAAGTTGATCACTGACCTGCGTCTTGGTCTTTGAGGACAATTCAGCTGCAGCCTGTGACATCCTTTTAATGCAAAGGGTGAAAATACCTTCCACATGTTAGACTGATGAAAATACCATTTACACCGTGGCTGATGTTCAGCTTGTAGGTGAGTTGCCAGCAACCACCATTCAAAAATCCTTCTGTGGTTTAGTAATAAAAAGACATCTTTTGCTGACATGAAAAAAAAAAGAAAACTATAGATGTGTCCAGATATGCATTATCTATTTTCAAAAAAGTATCAGAGTGCAACAAAATATGTACATCAACAAAACTACAGTGGCCATTGTGTTGCCTTTCTTTGGTGATTCATGGAGCACTTCAGAATCTTCTTTTCATGTAGGGTTCCCATTCAGAAAATGCTGTAATTGAAGAAAAAGGGATTCATGAAAAGTTCTAATAGGATTCTGGAGTTTGTTGGATCTTGATGATGTAAGCACCAAGAGATCAGGGACCACTTCTGCCTTGTTTACCACTATGTATCCAGGACCTACAGCTGTGCTTGGCACACAGAAGGTGCGCAATAAATATTTTTGAGTGAATAAGACACCCATGGAAGAGAACAGGAGGACCTTCCAGAACACAAGAGATATGCCTCCACTTCTTTCAACTTACACTCTAGCTCCCAAGGTCAGTCATGGAGTAGAAAAGGACATTTCATCTGCAGCCTGTGACATCCTTTTAATGCAATGGGCGAAAATACCTTCCAGACCGTGGACTGATGAAAATACCATTTATACCCAACAGGATGGGAAATTCCCTGTGCCTTGGGGAATGGAGCTTTGGGGTACAAAAAATGAATGAACTGGGTTTTTATATTTTATATGTACCTCTGGGGATGGAAGCAGAAGTGCATGCTGACAACCTGAGACCACCGTCCTTTCACAAATGTGCAAATCATCCTCATACCACAGGCAAAGGTCTAGACTTCCTGTGGAGTTACCTAGTGCAGACCCCAGGAGGAGCAGTCCAGAGAATTCACCTGCACATCATTTGCAAGCATGGCCCCACGCATGGGACAAGGTACCAGCTCACACCTAAAGCTCCTGCTAGGTGTCAGGAAAATTAAATTCCTTATACATATGAACACATGTAGTATCCCAACAACTGATGGAGCAGGTACCATCAGTATCTTCACTTTACAGATGCAGGCACTGAGGCAAAGAGGTTAGGTCACTAGCTCATAATCACCAGCCAGGATTCCATCCCAGGCAACCTGGCTTTGATTGTAAAGCCTCCACTCCTGCAGGACAACTGGCACCAATTTAAGGGAAATCTGGGTCAGGACAACACAGGGAGGTCATCATGGTAGAGATCTACTGAAAAATTTTGGAGGTTGGGGAAACTGGAACTAAATAATTATAAACTATTTGTCCCCTACAAAAAAAATTAAGTGTACCTAATAATTTTTGATATTGTCCAGATAATATACTGGCTGAATGGAAGCCTGTATAGTAGAAAGTTGGCTATGTCTGGATACTGGGGAATTCTGAAAGGACAATGGACACAATTCAACCACTTTTTATAGACAAAGGGCCAGATTCCTTAAGGGGTCACAGAGTCCTCTCCTTCTATATATAAAAAAAAAAGTTAAAAATTTTCCTATTTGGGAACTCTGGTTTCAAGGGAGTGGTGCAGAAGAGTGGGTTGGGGGTGTCTAATCATAGCTCACAAAATTTAGGAGGACTCCTTGTCCCTGTCTACCAGGAGATTCAAATCTGTCACTATCTTAGAGCACAGAACCACCAAAATTAGAGAATTTATATGTCTCTAGAGATAATATACTGCTGTTTCGTTGTTTTGCCCATGAGATACAAAGCCATAGCAAAGAGTGGAGGCATGGTTTGGATACAACCACCACCACATTCTAAGAGTAAAGACGTGCTTTGTAAGCAGAATGCATTATATTGTGGAAGTGAGAGAGCAGGGGGGCAAAGGGAGAAACACATTTTACATTATTCCTTATTACCTTTTCTCAGGTTACTGTGTTCACAAGTAATAAGCAGTCGAGGATGATTTCCACCTGTAAGGGTCTGATTCTATAGCTGTGAGGCAGTGGTCCTCAACCCTTCTCCCCGCACATCTCCACCTCTCTTCTTGGCAAAAGGGCATGTGGGAAATGGGAAGTGCTTGGGGTGCCATGAACAATAGAGTGACACTCCAAGGTGACACTTAGTGGTGAGGATCTGGGACTGGCTTCACCCCAGATCTGAGTCCAGGGTCAGGGCTGCATTGGGTTGGTGGCTAAGCACCTTTGTCCCACCACAGGGGACCAGAGATTTTTCTTCATGCTGCCTCTTCCCTCCTCTGGCATATCCTGTCTACTCCTCACTCAGCCCATCATGGGAGTAAGAACCCACTGGGTGAAGGCTTTCTTCCTGCTCAAGCCCCAGTCTGATGAGAATTACAGCCTCAGTGCCGTCCTGCTGGACCCCCTGACCACTGATCACCGAGATGAGTCCTTCATCTTTAAATGAGTGACCCATAACCATGTACCAAACACCTCACCATCACACTCAGTTGTGATCCAAGGGCTCAGCAGATGTTTAGGGAAGAGAAGGAGCTGTGGTCGAGGAGAGTCTGGGGAAGGAAAGAGAAGCAGGCTCACCCTGTGCCCGTGCCTTCTTAATTTTTGAGGGAGGAAGTCCTGAAACCCGAGCAACCTCAGTGGCCCTGGTGCTGGTTGAAGTCCAGAGCTCTGCCGTCCACCTAAGGCCCTGCCAGCAAGGACAGGCTCCGCCCCTGGGGCAGGTGGCAGCACGGCACAGAGCACCTCCAGGGCATCTGTGCTCCTGGGGGGCCCTCTCTGATGGAGAGGGGACACTCTGCTCCTGCATCTGATAAATAAGAAAGCGGACACTCAGTCTCTCCACCTAATACTGTCCTTTCCACCAATCACTGGAAAAACAATAAAAATAACCAAACATCCAGTGCCCTCTGTATACCAAGCCTCATCTCTAACTTTTTAGGTATGTTAATTCATTTAATGCCCCCAAAACAACCCCACAAAGCTGAGAACTACTGCTGTTCCCATTTTTCAGGTGAGGACACTGAGGCACAGAGAGGTTAAGCACATTGCCCAAGGTGATGTAGCCGTGCACGGCAGCACTAGAATTTACATCTATGCTGTCTGGTGCCATATGTTGGGCTGTTAACCACTACATTATACTGCCTCTCAGAAAAGTAAAAATGTATTTAAAAGGTTCATTCCGATTCGAGAGGCACTGGAGGAAAGTGAATGAGCCCTACACCAGCTGGATATAATCCAGATGCCATCTGTGACACCTGCCCCCCGAAGTCGGCTGAGGTCTGCTGAAAACTCTCCATCCCGCATGCTATGGGAAGGGTGATGCCCTCACCGGGGTTTTTAATAATTCAGACCCTAACATTTTCCCCAGTTGCTTCCTACTCGAATTTCCAGAATCTCCCGAACTCAGGTTTTCCATCCTCTCTTTTAATATCATCTCTTTATTTTGGCTCCAGGGTAAGCCCAAATGTTGGACAAGATTCCCGCGCCCTCAAGTCTGCCTCTAACCCAAAGTATTACCACTTACAGTTGTGTATAACCTAGTTTTACTGGAAATTTTGAAGTAACCTGAAGATTATTCATAAAAACCTGCCGCGAGAAACTGCTATGTGGAAGGTCTTTGCCAGGTGGGAGTCTCAAGTATAAGCCAGATATAACCACCTTCAAAGATCTCACTGCCTGGTTGCTAGACTCCGAAAAGAGGCGCAGGATTTCTTATCAAAAGCTATTCTCATGAAAGAGCCTGACAAGATTCTTCCTACAAACTGTAAATAATTAAGTTAACTATATTCCCTCTCCTGTGGAATTAGCAACTTTAAGAGGAGATCATTCTTAAGCAAGAGGAGTAATTCTATAAGTAACTCTAGTAAGTAGTGGAATTTCAATCTTCATCAAACAGGTGGAAGAGTGTCTTGAGTTCTTTTAGCCAAGAAGTTCACAACTGTGTGTGTGCATTTGGCACCCAGACACATATACAGAAAGAGTGGATGACAAATGCATTCCCTAAAAAGTGACACTGGGCCCAGGCCCCTTGGTTGGGCAGCTCTTTGGATCTCCTCAGGAGGACCAAGACCCCAGGTAACATGTGGAGAGAGGCAAGAAAATGTCCATCTCTTGCAAGTCCTCTGGGTTCTGCCATGCCACTCGGTTCTAGCAAACTCTTTGTCTAGAAGTTGGATTAGGGATATTACCTCTTCTGCCCCAGCCAGTGGCCATCCCAAGGGGTGCCTTGTTGAGAGAGCGACCCTCCACACCCTCCAACACAGGCTGCTATATCTCTTCCAAGAAGCGATGTAGAAATTCTGGAGTTGCCACCACCCTGAATATGCTGAGTCCACACCTGTCTAGTGACTCATGGTGGCATTGTAAGTCCTAGTCCCTCCCTCAAAAGCCTCAAGCATTATCTCACGTCACCCACAATTCCTCAAATCATTTTGGTACAGTCTCACCAAAGCATTCTGTTGCTTTGGTCTACCTAGTACACAGAAGTACTCTTTTCCATGGGAAACCTATACCATGTGGTTTTGGTAGAGTTGAATCCCTAAAATCACTCCAGCCACCGAAGAGGGGCTATGACCCAGGCCTGATGAAAGTATCTTACTTCTCTGTCCACAAGGATTGTTTCAAAAATGAGCATGTGACTGAAGCCATTCCAAGTCCTCCCTGGGATTTTCCCATCAGCACTTGTGGGAAATATTGTTCCCTTCCAACATGATTGCTAGCTGGGAGTTGGGGAAAATGCCAGAGCTCACTTTCTGCCATGTAGAAAGCAGCTATCTTCAGAATAAGGTCAAGTGGAGACATGCAAAACAAAAAAGCAGGAGAGAGACAATACTGATTCTCTCCTGGATCCATGATTGAGTCAGTTTCTCCACTAGATTGCCCAGGACATTTTCCAATAAGTTCCATTTTTGCTCTCATTACTCTAAGCTGAATATGCTACTTGCAACCAAAAATACCCATCATGAATACAAAGATTTCCATATGCCCCATGACAAGAGTTTTGGGTGAAATCCATGGTGCATTGGTTGGGGCCAAAATCACTGGAACGGGTTGGCCCTCTTTCCTGTTGGTTCGGGGCCCAAGTTGGCACAGTGGAAGCATTTGCAACTATTATTCTACCCTAGTTATTTGTGTGAATCTGTTCAAGGTTATCAGTGATTAAATAGGAAGGTAATATGCATTGGCATACGTGAAAAGAGTTCTTAAAATGTTTTTCTTAAGATTGCATCGGGGAGACAGGACCTAACGTGACAAGTAGACAGACCTTAATCAGAACTCTGATTCAAGGGCATAGGAATGAGCAGAGTCCAGTTGCGAGGCCACAGGACAGAAGCCAGGATACCAGGATTCAAAGCAGAAGGTAAGAGGCAAAGCTCAGAGCAAGACCTTGACCCACCGGCCACAGCCAAAGGGTTTCCCATTCTCCTGGCATTGACCATGTAAATGGCATGGCCTCCTCCAAGTGTGCCACCTTACTGCTACTGCTATTGTCCTTACCAGACTAAGTGAACCACCCTGGGTTCCTGATTTTATGTATGGGGACCTATGGAAGCAGCCACAACTCTTCTGTGAATGTGGGCAAGTCACTTGCTTTTCTGGTCTCTGGTTTCTTTCTCTTTAAAATAAAGATAATCAGTTTGCCTCTCAGGATCTTTGTAATATCAGAGGTAATGCATATAAAGTAGATAGTGAATAAATTATTGCTATTATCATTTTATTGTTCAACAGAGTAGTAAGAGAGTTGTACCATTACCACAGGGTGTTAAAAGCAAGGTTAAGTGAAAGCAAAAATGGGTACCTCGCACCAACACTCTGCTTGGTTGTCATTCAGCTGTAAGTAACAGAAACTCAACTAGCAGAAGCTGAAACAACTGGGGCTTTCATTTCCTTCTGCGATGAGACATCCAGAGCGAGCGGCTGCTGGCATCCATCCAGCTGCTCAGTAACGCCACTGGCAACCCAGGCTCTCTCTGTCTTTCTGCTCAGGCATCCTTAGTCTGTTGACTTGTCACCTGTGGCTGTAACCTCAGTCCCGAGTGGACTATGATCTGATAGCTCAAAGGAGGAGAGAAAGAAGAAGTGGTCCTGTCACATTCCTCCTGTATATTGGGAAAAACCAAAGCTTTCCCAGAACCATGTTTCTACTCCTCGGTGCTTCCACGTGTATCCTTCTTTGGCCAGAAATGTGTCACATAGCCACACTGAGCTGCAGGAAGGACTGGGGAAGTGATTATTTATATTCTCAGCTCCTGCTGTGAAACACAGTAAGGGAAAAGGAGATGAGAGTGGATGCTGGGTACATCAGCTGGGGGCAACTGCCCCACCCTGTGAGTAGGGGGATAAATTACTGTGCTATTTTTGAGGGCCATTTGGTAGTATTCTATTTAATTTAAAATGCACATGCCCTTCAACCCAGGAATTCTATTTCCTTGGAACTCTCCTAGAGAGGCAGTAGCAGATGTTGCCTTCTCGAAGAGCTTAGGAAACGAGCATCAGAGCTGAATCATTATAATAATGAAGCAAATTGGAAAAAACCTAAATGTCTGTCAACATGGGAGTGATGACATGGGAGGTACGGAAACCATGGGATGCCACCCGCATCCGAGAGAACGCCATAGACCTGGAAGGACTGACAGGGACAGATCTCAATGTCAGATTGTTAACTTAGAAACATCGTCTGCAGGGCAATATGCACAATGATCATATATGTGTAGAAGATCCAAAAAAGAACCCAACCCACATTTCAGTTTTAAAATGCTATCCTCCCGAGGAGTATGGATGGATACCACCCAACTGGTTCAAGCTTTTTCTTTCTGGAAGAGGGTGAGGTTGGGGGATGTGAAGAGAAACTTTCTCTCTCTTTATGTTGTTTACATTTTGATAATAAGAATAAACTCATATGTGCCTAGCATGCACGGGGTTGTGGGTTCAATCCCCAGTACCTCCAGTAAAATAAATAAACAAAAAACAAACAAACAAACCTAACTACCCCCCCCAAAACACAGCAAAACAAAAGCAACAAAAATTAAAAAAAATAAACTCATGTGATATTTGTGCAGTTTTTAAAAAGTATGGTACACATGTAGGGTGGACCCTTCAGTGACTTGAAACTGCCCTACTACTTTTACTGTATGTTTGCCTTACCAATGCGACTTTCCTCTCATAATTTTTATCTTTCTGGTTGTGGCCTTTCTTTTCTTGTTCCTTTAAGATCCCTTGTGAAGCTAGTTTCATTAACACTGAAAACAATGGTTAAAATCTTTTCAGGAAATAGGTGCCTTATAGTCGGCGGAAGTCCCAGCTCACCTTCCCTGAGAACTTCGCTTTGGAGGAGGGGCCGCCCTGTAGGGCTGTGGGGTTGAGGATTTCTGGGGGCTCCCATGGTTCTGTGTGTCTGTGGTTCTATGATAAGGAAGGTTTGAGGGCAAGGAAATTTGCGATTGAGAGTTTATTTGCTGATTGAAGGGACGGCAGTGGCAGGGAGGAGGACCACAGGTTGGGTTATAGAAGGGGCCTCTTCCACCTTTGCTTTGGCCATGGGCCTCCAGACTAGTGTTTCTAAAGAAGTCTTTGGAGCTCCCAGAGAGCTGGAGTTTTTGCCGCCAGCACAGACGTGAGAGAAGCCAGGCTGAGAGGCACTGAGGTCATCTGCTGCCTCCATCTTTGAGAGTGGCCACCTGCTAGTCCAGCTCTGTGTGTGCCCTAAGAAGACGCAGGCAAAGCTGGCCAGCACAGAGCCAACGTCATCCAGGCTGCAGACAGCTGGTTCTTTCCCCTTCTCTCTCCTACTTCTCTTTTGCCACCTTCCAAATCCCCCCTAGGTGAGGGTTTTCAAGCCGCAGCCAGAGAATGCCTTCCAACAGCAGATGACGGTGGACAGGATGCAGGATGCCAGCACCACCCCCACTCCCACCCTACCCTCCCCGTGCCCACCCCGGGCTCCAGCCCTCAGCAGCCACTGGGCTCTAATCATAGGAGCCCATCAGTCCTCTGCCCAGGGATGTGCCAGCCGGGATAGTCACTGACGGCTCCTGCTTGTCCAGCCAAATGCCTGAAGCCTACCAGGTGCCAGTCCAGGCCCCCGAGGCTGCCAGATGCAACTGGGAAAGTCAGTCAAGGAGATTGACAATGTGGAGACTCAGAAAACAAACAAGGTGAGGGCTGTTTCTGGGCTCCGAGGCAGATGAAGACCCTAAGGAATCAGGCAGAATAAACAAACAAACATCGAATAAACAAAGCCTTCTTCAGCGGCAACAACACCAACAAAAGGGAAGGTCAAACCAGGGAGGCACTTTCTTTTCTGTGTATACTTGAAGATTTTCATAATAAAATTAACAAAATAGTCCTCAGCATGTCACCCTTCCATGCCCTTGTTTATGCAGCCTCTGGCCTGGAAGGTCCCTCCTCTCACGCCCCATGCATAAATCCTACATTGCCCACGTGGCCCAGTCCAAAGGCCACTTTCTCTAGGAAGCCTTCCCTGATGCCTCCTCTACCACCCAGTGAGAATCAGTCATGACTTCCTCTGGGTTCTTGTATCATTTTGTTCATGTCATGTTGACAGAAGCTATTCCATTCTCACTTATAAACTAGTTGTATGCATGGCATTTCCACCAGCCAGCCCGAGGGTGCCTTAAAGGCAGAGGTTCTGACTTGTTAACCTCTCCATCCTCAGGACCTAATACACGACCTAGGACAACGGGAAACGATACACACGAATAACCAGATCAATCATTCATTTGTTTCATAAACATTATGGTGCATCTGAATACAACGGGCACTTTACTAGGCAGTGATGGTAATGAGACAAAGGAGACAGTAAACCCACTGGCCTCACGGAGCATGGGAATGGGAGCAGCTATGGAGACAGACGATTAGAGCGAGGAGCCATTGGTGCAGGCATGAAAAGTACACCCACGGTAGAGGGGCGGGTATGGAAGAGCGAGCATTCAGTTCTGCCTGAGGCAGGTCAGGAAAGTCTTCAAGAGGGAGGCGATGCTAGCTTGGTGCATTAGTTCCGGTCCACGTGTTGCCGAGTCCGAACTCGTTCTGCTTGCTGTACGACGGGCCAATAAATCGGGAGACTAGGTGTTGGGGCAAGAATAACAACTTTATTTGGAAAGCCAGCAGACTGAGAAGATGGTGAACTAATGTCTTAGAGAACCATCCTCCCCGAGTTTGAATTCAGACTTCTTTTACACTAAAAAGGGAGAGGGTGAAGACCTGGTTCCAGCCAGCCTCCGGAGGGGATGTGTTAACTTCTTCCTTACAAAGGTTAAAGTAAAAGAAACAGATCTAACATAGAGCCAGATTTCCCTGTTACACACGCCAAGAGAGGGTTAGACATGCAAGAGACTCAGTGGTGGAAGGAGCAGAGGAGGCAGGAACAGCCCTCAGACCCCAGAGCCGACCTGACACCTGTGGGAAAGGACGGTGGGGTAGGAAGGGTCTCAGACTGCAGGGCAGCTCTAAGAAGAGTTTGGCCAGGTGAATGGGGAGTCCTTGAGCCAAAGCTGCCCTTGGAGGACTCTCATATCTTGTTGGATGGGGCTGCCTTGGGTCCCCCTCTGCCCAGTCGCTGGCTGGGAGCCACCCACAGGAATCGTGGCCCCAGCAGGACCGTGGTGGCAGACCAACAGGACAGCAGCTGGGCGCGTTGTTGATTATGCTTCCTACAGCTGGAGACACGAGGTCGCCCCACTTGAACTTCATACCCAAATAAGTATCAGCACGCACATAGGTGAGGGAATGAAGGAGAAGACAGAAGGGAGGAGGCTCCAGGATGAGGAATGCGCAGAAGCCTGTTCTGTTGCTTGTTAATCACTAAAGGGATGTTGCCTATCAGCCTAATTATACCTAATGGCCCGTCTCTGCCAGGGCCCTGTCTCCCAGGTAATGAGAATTAAGCTAAAATACCTTTGTTTAGCTCACAGCCAAAGCATTAAACAATGGGGCTCCTTGGAGGCCTGTGATAGCTGGGCAGGAACAGAATGGGGGCTGAGGTGAGGGGAGGGCTGATGGAGCAAGAGATGAGGTGGGCGGGTTGGCCGTGGCCCCACCAGGGTGGCTATTACATGTGAGCGGGGGAGCTGTTGAAGACCGGGGTATTAGAACAGATCTGGGCTTGGAAAGAGGCTCTGGCAGCCATGCAGAGGAAGGCTAAGAGGGAGGCAGTCCAGACAGAAGGCCCCAGCAAGCCCTGGGGAGCGAGAGACTGAGGATGGACTAAAGCCATGGAGGCGGAGGAGAGGGATGAACGAATGTGGGAGTGGATGAGGGAATGCAGGTGGTCAGATGCAAACCAGCTGTGCTTTCTCACGGACAACTCATTGTCTCCAAATCCCCAAAATCTGCTCTGCGGGCAGATGGAAATAAAGCAGCTACTGCAGTTCCTTCCTGCTGAAGAGTTCCCATCAAGTAAAAATATGCCCCTGATACCTTATCAAGGGAAAAGTCTCTCCAAGGTCCTGCTCTGCAGGAACACATTCTCGATTGCCCCCCGCCCAGGCTGGTCTCAGGCAGGCACAAACGCCACTCTGCGCCCAGTTGGAGCCCAGATCCCCAGGAGGCGAGCCTGTCCTTTTTCGCTCCATTCATTTTCAGGGCCAGATGGTGTTTGTCTCATTGACTTTCACTGCTGATGGCGTCTTGTTTGCTGGCTTTTCACAGGTTGCTCCCTTTTCTTTATTTCATTTCATTCTCGCACTTGCCCCACTTTTGCGTTCTGTGTCATGTTCATCACGATGTCGGGGAGACACCTGGAGCTCTCAGCAGGTGGACGTTTCCAGGGAGCCGGCCAAACCGAGTTCCTACAGCTCAGCACCCGCCCCCACCAGACCCCAAAACATCGTGGTTGGAGCCCTGAGAACAGGAAACTCAGTTTCATTGGAAAGCACTGCTGGTTAAGCAAGATGGCAAGGACACCAATGACAGCCATGACCAAAAGGATGATTTCTGGTCCACCCTACTTCCTTCTTTCCGAGCTCCCTGTTACCACCTTGCATAGGACTAAGTCAAAAAAGCAACTTCAGGGATGGTCCCCATCCAGGTGCTCTGTTTGGTCACCAGCAAGGACAATCAGCTTATCCACCTGCTCACACCATGCCTCCAGGCCTGAAGGGCTTACCCCCAAGCCAGAAGGCTCCCTCCCTCCTTCCTTTCTAGTCAAATAACATCCTCTTCCATCTTTAAAATTCAGTTCTACCTTCTGCTAGAAGCAGTGTTCCCAGCAGTATTTCTGTTTCCTATGCCCGCAACCCTGTCCAGTTGTGGTTAGTTGTTGACTTGCTTTGGTCTGAGTTTCCTTGAACATTAAGTGTTTCTATTCTACCTTTTTCACCTTCTCAGATCCTCAAGAATGAGAATGAAGCTTTGTTTCTCCTTTGGGGCCTCCGGGCACTTGGGGAATGGCCTGTCGTCCGTGTGCAGCTGGGCGAAGCCAGTGCCTGTGACATGCAAGACTGGCTCCTAGTTCTGCCCTAGCTGTGCTCTGAGTCCCCAGGCCAGCACTCCCCGTCCGCTGGATGGGAAGAATGGCTTCTGCTCACCTGTGTGTCCTGCCGGGGCTTGGGTCCAATGAGTGTGACCTGCAAAGTGCTCTGAGGTCCAGGAAGAAATAGGACAGAGAGACTCACAACCATTTTCAGAAAGTGATAACACTGGAGAAAACATCCTGTTTTCTTATCTTTTTCATCACTTTTTCTTATCTTTTCATCACTCTCGCATCCCCTGGTCCTTCTTCTCTGGTGCTGCCACCTGCCTTTCTCGGCCCTCCTCCCTGCAAGTATCAGTGATGTTATGTAACTGTCTCAGATTTGGATTTAATTGACTCTAAGTGTATTGTTCAAAATCTTTTACTGACAAGCACATGGTTCCCTGGGCCCCAACTCTGCACTTTGGTGGTGGCGGTAGTGGTGTGTGTGTGTGTGCATGCGTGCATGTGCGCATGTGGAGCTGAGACACAGCCCAGCAAGTGCCAACTGGCAGCCTCTCTAGACCAATAATAATGATTTCAGAGACTTCCAAAGAGCTATTGCCAGCTCTTTTGGCTTTTTTCCAATACTATTATCACTATTACAAGGACACCCCAAGGCCCTTTTACTTAAAGACACGACAGAATGCCCCAAATGAGAGGACTGTTGATTCCTGTCTTCAAGAAAGACAGGGCCCCCACAACCTCAGTGCTTCCTAGAGGGGTGGGTTCCTAGAGCTTGACCTTAATTTTGGGGTCCAGGTTTCAGTGGGAGGGATGGCCTGGTCTCCTGAGAGCTCATTTTTCGCTAGTCATCCACGTGACCACTTACTGTACCTTACCCTGAGAATGTCCACCTGCCTTTAAGAAGACGTGTTTATGAAAATCTAGGGGTTCGCTGGCAAAACAAGACAGTATTTAAGTGTTTACGCTCAGGCACAGACGTTCTGGTTCTGCTCTCTGCTTTGTCATCTGTTGGGTGTGTGTCTTTCTCCAGACCCTCCTCTCCTGGGGCCTCCATCCCCTGTTACGTGGGGTGTGGGAGCTGGAGGGCTGTCCAATGATGAATGACAGCTGAGAGTCCGTGGTGGGCCTTCCTTGTAGTGGGAGCGGAGCCAGTGGGAGGGCAGACAGCTCCAGTAAGAAGACAAAGGCTTGAGATATCTATGGAAATCATTCCTTCATTCACTCATACATTCTATATATTCTTCTTGAGGGCCTACTCTGGGTCAGGCTTTATTCTAGGTTCCAGACCAACGCTGTCCAATAGAAATGTAACGTGAGTCACACAAGGAATGCTGAACTTTCTAGTAGCCGCGTTAACAAGTAAGAGGAAAAAGGTGAAATTAACTTTAATGATATGCTTTCGTTAACCCAACTTACCCAAGGTGTGGCCATTTCAACATGTAATCCAGGTAGAAAGCACTCACGAGCTGTTTCATGTTCTGTTCTCCTCCTGAGACTCCGACACCGTGTGTGTGCGCTGCTCGTGTGGCACATCTCAAATACCGGCCACGGGGGCTGTGGTGTCTGGAGACTTGGACTTGGACCAGGAGTGACGGCTAACGTTTATCGTGTTCTCATTAGGAGAGGCGCATCGTGCTAAGCACTTTCGGGACATTAAATGAGTCCATCCTGTGTCACAGCTAGTAGGTACTGCTTCACATTTATTTTACAGAGATGAAGAAACAGAGGCCCAGAAACTAGTTGCTCCAGACCACGCGGCTGCTGAGCAGTGAGACAAGGAACATAGTCTGTCTGACTCCGCGTCCTTGAGCAGGTATTTACAATCCCATTCACTGTGTCCCTTTGGGCCAGCTGGCCCATCTGAGTCCGCTAACACCAGGTGGTTGTTTCTCGGTTCTCAGGGCTGCTGTGAGGGATACGATGCAGCTGTTATGAGGGGTATGAACTGCCTGCTTTGCCTCACCCAGGACACCAAGAAAGGTCACATCCCTGAGATTCCTCCAATTTAGGTTAAAGCCACCCATAAGCTAATCACAGAGATTCAGTGTCACCCTTGTGGGTCCTCCCTATCCCTGGGACTTAGAGTTCTAAAAGGGGATTCGTCTGACTCCACGGCTCCCAGCACTGTCCCAGGCGCCGTGCAATGGCCGCTGCTGGGCCTCTCCAAGTTAGAGCTGATGGTTCGCAAGGAGGACCACCGGAAGTAACACCACAGGACTCCACCCTCCGCAGTGCGTTCTGCAAGCCACAGCTCAGGGGCAGCAAGAACTTAAAATCTCGGACTTTTGAGTGCACATTTAAAAACCAGGATATTTCACAGGAGAATCTAGATTTAGACTTTCTCTCAAAAAAATAAAAAAAAAATGCCCCTCACTCCATATACCCACATGGCTACCTCTGAGTGGCGGCTGTCCCTTTAGGGGGGACCTGTGCTACAGTTGGCCACAGTCCCCACCACGTCCTACTGTCCCTGCCATGAAAGAAGACTAGTGTTTTCACTTGTTACCACACACTTGCCATTGCTTTGAATTGTGGAGGCAGCGATCTCTCTGTGCTCCTGTCCCTACAAGACAGCCGCACACAGACGGCCCATGTTGCCCAAGGGCGGCAACTTAACTCTTTCCTCACCTGGCACCTTGCAGCATCCGCCCCGCTCTCAGGGTCCCTCCTTGAGACACACACACAGTCATTGTCTTCTCCCAAAGCACGGCACCGGGGCAGATTCAGACATCCGTCCCCACAGAACCTGCAGCTTCTAAGCCTCTTTCCAGTTCTGAAGAGAATTTGAAACACTAAGCACCCATTCTGTTCTCCAACAACAGGGTTTGAGCGTGTGAACATGCTTCTGAGGAAGCTGACCTTCAAAATCCCAGCTGTCCAGTTCTCTTTTGCTAGAAGCTGGGGAAACATCAGCCGTGCCTCACTGAGTTGTCTCCCTCAGGAGACCACGTAGTGAAGTGGCTGAGAGCACAGGTTCAGGAGGCAGACCACCCAAATCTAAATCTGGCTTTCACCACTCACTACTTAAGTGGACTTGGAAACGTTACTTGGTCTCCCTGTGTCTCACCTTCCCAAATGTACCAAAGTACGAAGGTGCTTATCTTAGTACCTGGCACAGCGCGGTGCTCTGCGAGGGACTGCGAGCATCCTTATGAAATACAAACCAAGTTCTCAGCAGCTCACCCTGCTGTACCATTTAGTCTGATGGGTGCCTGGAAGGCAGAACAAAACTGTTACTCTTTTCTCTCTTAGCGCCATGGCCACAGAGTGCCAGCTCTGGGAAAGACTCACTTTATTTAGAGTTTCTGACTTTTTCAGCTGGGACTAAGGGTGCTTCATCACTTTTTTACACGGGGAAATAATGAAGATGGTATGTCCAAGGAAACAGGCCCAACAAAACAGCCCGTTTCCTCTGTTTGCTGCTCAGCAAGGAGGGAGATAGGTACCTCAGAGCAGAGCAGACATCCCGGCCCTTTGAGGGGGAGGCCCAGGCCCGCTCCCACGTGGGGACACACGTGAAGCTGGGCGGCCCAGCTCCACGCTAAGAACTCCCGGCGTTCAGGCTAGAGCGGGAGGTGGGGGTGCCGGGCAAAGGGGTTCTCCCCATACAAACAGTAGACGGAGAAAGGAGGGATTCTGTAGAAGAAAACACAAGTGCCAACCCGAAAGGCGGCGTGAACACAGCGGGCAACCAAGGCCGACTGGACACGGCTGCTTCGAGTGAGCCAGGCGAGCAGGCTGCAGAAGGGGCTTCAGGCGGCCTGGAGACATTGAAAGAACAGGGACGGGAGTCAGGAGACCTGGCCCCAGGCCCACCTGTGCCGCCAACGAGGCGAGCGACCTCAGGCAGGTCTCCGCTGCTGGTCCTCAGCCTCCTTGGCCAAGGAGGGGATGGGCCAGGTATTCTCACTGTCCCTTTTGGCTGGGACACTCTGACCCCTTCCTGGCCACACTTGTTATGTGCTCTGTTTGTCCCAGTCCTGCCAGAGGTACACTGTGACCCCCCTCCCTACCTGCCCAAGCGAAAACCAGACTCCCATGTCAGGTACTGCTTAGAACCTCAGACCTAAATTGGGCTCAATAATCTGTTTTTTCTAGAGTGGTAGCTTCCATGGTGGGAACTCCACACTTATGTATGCATTTATCCATTCTTCCACAGATTCAACAACATTTATTAAACACCTGTCATGCAGAACATGGTGTGGGCACTGGGGAGAATGAATGAGACAGCCCAGGGCATAAAATCTAGCAGACACCCACAGGGCACAACCCTGGACCTCTGAGAAGTGGTGCATCGGAGCATCCTGATGTGCCCCTACTAAGGATACCTGCCATGGTGTCACCCTAATTCCATGAGTCAGGTGGGTGCAGGGGGTACCAGAGGGCCAGACCAACCTCTAGCATCATCTAAAGCACCATGGCAGCAAGGCTCCATCCTTCAGCCTGAGCCACAAGCCTCTTCCATGCTACACTTTCCCTCTCTTCATAAGGGCCACTGGATGGTCTGAAACCAAAGCATTCCCACTTTCCCCAAATTGCAAGTATCCTGGGCTCTGGTGTCAGGACCCTCTCTTCTTTTCCCAGAAGCCTGGACAGCCTCCCACTGATGGAGCCCGATAATAAATGAGTTCATTACCCTGGCTGCTGGGGCCCATGACAGCCCATCTGCTGGCATGATTAATTAAAACTTTGACAGGCAGTGGTGGTGCCACCTCAAGGCCGGAAAGCAATTAATTGGAGCATCTTCCAGCCCATCATTTCTGATGGATCCTGGAGAGACTGACGCCAGAGACAGAGAGCGGGGTCTTTGTGGGTCGGTGCCATTGCCGGCCACCCCTCTGTTCCCTGCAGTCTCCCTCCCGGTGAAGCCCACTCTAATTAAGCAGAGGCAGCAGAATCAGAGCCAGATCCTCAAACTTCCCAAGTGGGGCCAAGCCTTAAGTAAGATTTCCTTAGAAGAGGGTTTTTCCACTCCTCCCAGGAGCAGGGTGGGTGGGGTTTCACTGTGTCTTTCCTGGACCCTGTGCTCAGGCACAGTGAACTCTCCCACGTCCCCTCCCCATGGGGAAGGTCTCATCGCGGTCTCTCCCTGTTCTGCCAGCCATGGGTGAAGCAAGGCAGCTGGGGGAGGCCTCTGGCCAGAGCAGCCCTCTACAGCCCATGGTACAGAAGCCCTGCATTTGTATGGCGGGGTGTGTTGGCGCTTTCTTGGTCATAAATAAGGCTGCTCCTTTGGTCCCCAATGTCTGTGATAATGGTATGCTTATCTCTGTAGCAGAAGCCAGAGGGGAAGGAGAGTCCCAGTCTGAGAAGGACCCCTCCATCGCCTCTGGGAAGACAGAGGCACCACACTGGTGTCTTTGTGTGTGCAGCCCACAGGGCCTGGAATATCAGAGGGAGAGCAAACATGGGCGTCTCCCTTGAATAAAGCCATACTGGGTGCCTCCTTGTGCCCTCACAACCCCGAAAAACGGTCCAGTTGGCCTTTGAGCCTCAGAAATTCTGTGTCTACGTCACTTCTTCCTCCACATCTCAGCCCCCAGGGCTCCTCTCCCACTCCTGGAACATTCACTCCGGATCCATCAGTCACACCAGGGTGTCACTAGCTGGTAACAGTTGCACGATTATTTTTATTAGGAGTTACTTCATTTCAGCAAGGACCACAGGGAGAAAAGAGAGAGGGGAGAAGGGAGGAGGGAAAGAGACAGAGAAGAATCCCACTGTGTCCCCTGCGGCCCCGAGATGCAGAGGCCAAATGCCTCCAGGCCAAACGGAAAAGAGGGACCAAACAGCCTTTCTGCGGATGTCTGTGACCCCCGTCCAGAGCTAAATCCTGCCAAGAGCAGGCGGGAACTCCAGGAGGTGGTGCCCAAACTTGGCCACACGTGGAATTAGTGAGGAATCTTCAAACACTAGCGATGTCCGACGTCTGCATTCTGACTCAATCAGCAGGGCCTGCCACCTGGGCAGCGAGAGTTTTTCAAGCTCCTCCAGTGATTCTAATGCAAAGTTCAGGAACCAATGCGCCAGGAGCAGGGTTCAGCCCTACCTGAAGCCTTCCAGTGAGCGGGGTCTGGGATCCTTACCCCAATTCTCACAAAGTCTGGGTCTCAGGGACAGGAACCCAGAGCCAGACAGGACGGAGGTGCAGGGGCTCGGAGATGGGGCTGGCACACATGCACCTGGGCTTGTTTGGCCCCAAGGGGTCTCCTGTGCCACGGGGCACAGGCAAAGGTGTCACAGACGAGAGCTTTGCAGGGAACAGGAGGTGCCAGACTAGAGGTGCTCTCCTCTAAGGGGGCAGAGGTCAGAAAGGGACGTGGCTTGGTAGGAAGGGGGGTGTCAGGGTGGGGACAAGTGGGCTGAAAGTGGCAGACCGACACATGCATGCCCTTGACAGCAGGCTCTGGTTTTCCAGGAATCTCAGGACCCCCCACTGGCTCTTGGTCATCCCTCCCCTCCACTCCCTCAGGGGCTGCCCTGGTTTGGACCCTGATTCTCTCTCCAAGGCTATTCTGGCAGCCTCCAGACGGCGGTCCCTGCATCCTCTCCATCTCTCTGTACACTGCTGCCAGGAAAACCTTGAAGCACCCATCTGACTGCATTTCTCTTTTCAAACACACGGTTCTTCCCATGACAACTGCCCTGACCTGTCCTTGCAGCCTGACTACTCACCATTTTCCATCATGCCTCTCACCCTCCAACCTAACCAAGCCACTTACCCTTTCCTGGACCTGACCTGAACTCTGCTGTGCCCTATACTCGAACATCCTGCCGCTCTCCAATTAGATTTTTGCTCCACTCATGGCCCGTCTTAGATGTCACCAACTCCCTAAAGCATCCCCAGTTACCAAGACTGAAGTCAATCTCTCCTTCAGTGCCTAAAGCTCTTTTTCGGTCCCTTTTATAGCATTTCCCACCCATGGATTCTTGCTATCTGTGAACTTCGGGAGGACCAATGTGTTCTTCCATTCCCATCTTCCAGAGTGCCCCTCAGTGTTTTGGATATAGCAGGTGCTCAGTGTATGTTTATTACACTGAATTTTATAGACAAGGAACGTAGGACACATGTCAGGGAATGGGTGGGCAGGGGGACCAGCTTGTGGGGTAGCTGGAACAAGAAGAAAAGCACTCCTTCCCAGCAGCCTTGGTGTTGGTAAGAGCCTGTGTCCCACGTACTCTGATGAGGACAAACGTGGTAGCATCACAAGCCTGGGACCAGATAAGACACTGACCGTGTGGTCTCTTTCCTCATAACATGTAAGAATGCATGAATAAAGGGATACAAAGTCACAGAATTATCAGTAGTAACAGCTAACACTTAGAGAACACTCTGCAGTTTGTTTCATATTCACAGTAAACAGATTCTCTCTCCACAGCTTGACCCCTTGCACTCACACAAGATGGACAAATGTTCATCACCTCATCGAGCAAAACCATCTCTCACACACACACGTTCTTTTTTATATTTATAGAAAGAAGAGGACGAAAATTACTGAGTCCCTTCTGTGTTTCAGGTGCTGTCCTAGGTATCTGACAGATACAGACACACTCCCCAAAGGCCTGCTCACGCGTATGTGTGTCCAGCTCCACCCCCCTCCTCTCTGTACCACGTCTCTTTCTTCTAGTTCCACACATGCATTATCTGCAGACATAATAAACAACCTCAGTGGCTATTACTGGTTGAATTGTGTCCCCCACAGAAGCTCTGTTGAGGTCCTAACCCCCAGGACCTCAGAATGTGACCTTGTTTGGAAATAGGGTCGTTGCTGATGTAATTACTCAAGATGAGGTCCTCGGGGAGTAAGGTGGGCTCTTCCTAATCCAATAGTGGTTCCTTAAGAGAAGACACCCTCGGAAACGCATACGGTGGCCCAGCAAGGGCATATGCGTGTGTGTGCTCGCTGGGACAGGGTTGTGCCTTGCCTGTGTAATGAGTGCATATGTGTATGTATGTGTTGGAGGGTTTGAGTCTGCATGCACACGTGTGTGTAAAGTCAAGGGATGATGTGCTCCCTTCTACCATCTCTTACTGCACAGGCATGCGCACACTATACCCTTCAGCCCTGAACCTGCCAGTGTCCTCTCGGCAGCCCTGCACTCCCCTGCCTCCCTGTGCCGGTGGGCGCGTGGCAGTTTATGAGCAGTGATTAAACCTCCATTAGGTTTAATCTCTACTGATTATAGTGGCCCATAAAAGGCATCTAACCCTGACGCTGTTGGAGTATCAGGGCTCAGGAAGTCAGAAAAAGGGGAGGTGAGGCTTTAAACAAAGGGGCCAAAGTGACGCGCTGCGATGTGACCCAGCTGCCGAGGTTCCGAAACACACACGTAAGGGAGTGTGCACACCCAGAACTCAAATGCCTTCGAGTTCTTTTCTCTCAGAGGGCTTCCCATTCTTCACCTTCTACTCCACCACCCCTCAGAGGCAGGTGTCCCTTTTGCAGAACACAGGTGGCTGGTTGGAATGATGCACCCCGGGACACAGAGCAGGTTAGGGGTGGAGACGGAACTGTCTCTCTGAGCATTGTTCCTGATCAGCTAATCCACGGAGGGTCAGGGGTGTTCTTTTGGGTCGTCCTCATTCATCCTGACACCCCTGGAAGCTGGGTACAACCAACAAACCCTGCCTGACAGCTGCATAAACAGGCTGAGAACGGCTAAGTGACTTGGCCCTGGTCCACAGCCAGGCGATGGTAGAGGCAGAATTTGAAATGTAGGCAGTATGATTTTAGGCTGGGCTCTGATTCACTGTATTCAGTGGAAATTAAAAGGTAGGCTCGCACAGGGAGAGGAAGAATGAAAAAGGAGTTGTGGAATCACCAAACGGCACAGACTGCAGACGACTTAAGCCTGGATTATAGAACTGAAACTCCACGTCTGGACTCTTTCCTCCAGGCACCTCCAAGTCCCACAGCTGCCAAGCCTGGGCCAGTGGTCACGGTGGGAGGAAGGGCTGTACTCCTCCCAGTAAAAAGGCTACGGGAGGGACAGCACCCCCAGCGCTGCCCCAGGCCCCTGTAGGCCCTGAGCATTATGGCAGATAGCAGGAATTGCTCCGGCTCATCCAGAGATTTCCACAGAATCTCTGGCTGTGACACAAGATAGAAGATGATGAACAGGAGGGCTGGGGGGTCTGGAGTTTACCAACACTCACTAGCTTGTGTTTTGGAAGTGTTACTTCAATTAACTGTGTTTAAATCTGAAACAAACCCACCAATTACCATATGCAAGCAAAATGGAAGTCTAGAAGGGGGAGTTTACACAGCAGTGAAGGAACGGGGTGGCAGTGCCGGTCGGCTAACCCACTTTCCACCCTCTTCTCCCTGACCTGTCCCAAGTTGGGGTGGCTGAAATAACGTAGATCTTCTCAATTCCCCAGGTTCCCTTGCAGCGAGAATTGGACATGTGGCAAAGTTTTGCTAAAAGAAGTCTGCTGTATTAGGACCACCCCTGTCTTTCCTAAGGAAGAGGCAGCCACAGCTGGTGCCTCCCTGCCCACCTTTTTTCCTGCCTGGAACGGGAATGAGACGAGGGAAAGGCCAAAAGAATTGGTCTTCAGCCACAACATCACTGAGCCACAGAATCACCAGCAGCCGCCTGTGCCGCACTTCTCGGATGTGGCGAGAATACAGTGCACAAAGTACTTTCAGGGGGGTGCTCTTCCGTACTAAGCCCGGACGGTGTGTTCAGCACCTTGACAAAGACCCCAGAGCAAGCAGCAGGGGAACTCGAATGCAGAGCTCGGCTGGCCTAGTGTTCTCTCCCTCACCCACACCGTCCCCTCACGGCATCCACTCTGACTGAGTTGCCGGCCTGTGTTCTGAACCCAGAATCCCTGGGAGAAGAAGGGGGCAGTACAAAGTGAGGCCAGTGGGAGACAGCGGACCAAACAGAGTATCTGCTGCCTGAATCCAGATTAGCTGCAAAGCCAGTCGTTAGCACGGTGCATATTCAAAACAGAAGTATGTATGTGTTCATTTACTTTCAGAAACCATCCTGGACTAGATGAAACACTGCCTATGCTCAGCATGGCTTCCCAAAGATTTTTCCAAGTCTAAATTTTATATGTAAATTAATTGGCAAGGGATCATAATCCAAAATTTAAAACTGGTTCTTCACAGGGGGCAGCCCAGCACACACCCTCAAGGGGCTGCTGGGGTTGTGACTGGGATGGAGCTTCCTCCTTTACTTCTGCCTTCTCTATGAGTCAATGAATGTTAGTGACACCGAGGACCAAAGGTGACAGACTGACAGCGACTTCAGTTCCCACAAGACCTATCGTTTGTGGGACTAACGGTTTTGTGGCCGACTGACGATGCCGCACTGCATGCTGCTCTCCCAGGTCACGGCTGGCAGAGCGCCTGGGGGGTCCTACACATCTGCCAACCGAATTTCAGGGAAATGGGGCCTTGGTGCGTTCACCTAAAACATGATGTCCCTACTCGAAACGGTAAGTTCTGACCAAGTCCGCCCAGCACCTATACCCTGCCCACAGGAAGTGGATTTAGAAATTACATGGCTAATTTGGTCCTTTCTCTCCCCAGCCTGCTGAACTCGCTTCTTCCTTCAGGTAGTCAGACAGCGTAGGTAGAAGCGGGGTGAGGGGAAGCACAATCTCACTGTGCTAACATAAATCAAAAAGCATCACAGAGGGTTAACCTGATCCAAACTTTTCCTCGTTTGATGAAAACATGGATGTTTCCAAGAGAGAATTCTCCAAACCGACAAAGACAAGGGATGCTTACGAGGCCATTCTCGTTGAACTGACTCATACGGCCAGGAGGATCTGACGAGGGTGACGTAGAACTTAGAGAACAGTCTTCCCTCTTGATTCTGTGAAATGTCCCAGTTTCATCCAGGTCACAAACCTTCCCTGGGCCTTAACTGTGCAACTGGACAGTAAGATATGACATCCTTCACTGGGGTCGCTTGCAATGGGGAGCTGCACGTCACGGCTGACTCAGAGGTGCACGGTATGAGGGGAAGTGCTAGGGCCCAGAGCAGACCGCTCCCCTCTCCCCTCAGGGAGGCCCATTTTCAGTCAAGGCACAGAGGGTCTTTAGTCTCAGCACAAAACTGAAGAGTTCTTTTGCAGACAATTACTAATGAGCAGCAATCCACAGGAGGAACGAATCATTGACGCCTTTAATATTAATGTTTGCGAAATGAAGTGAATCAATGGTCATTTATGGGGCTGCTGAGGATACAGGAGACTGAGCACCATGAAGTTTATGACACCAAGGGAGGAGGAGCTGGAACTCGGGAAAGAAGTGAGGATAGGAAAAAATAAGGGCTTGCTATTTTTTTATTTTAGGAAAGGAAACATCATTCAGAGAGACAGGAAAGGAGACTTGGGTAGAGCTGGAAAAGACTAGGAAATTAAGGAAGAAGTGTTTTAACACAACCAAACTTTCTGTGAGAGCAGCAAGTAGAGTAATGAAATGATAGAATCCTAACTACTGGTAGTGAATCTCTCAGTCATTGTGTTTCTATTAGTTGGTTTGCTTTTTTAGAGCTCAGCGATATGTCAGAGGGTGGGTATCTTTCCTTCATGTGAGCGTTACCGTAACTCACTGCTTCAAACGGGAACACAGGGAACGGTGCCCTCCCCCTCCCCCTCTGCTGTACAGCCAAAGTAATTTGGTGACTAAAAAGGCTTAAGTAAAAAGAGAAATGGGTCAGCCCTTGGCCATGGTTCTCCAAAGTCAGCTTTCTGCTGTGAGAAACTAATGCCATCCTTTGATCAGTGTCAGCTGTGATGCCGTTAGAGGGTCAGACAATGGGCAGGATCTCCAGGGAGGACTGAGGAACCCACCAGTGTCCATGTCACAGTTCTGGACGAGATAACCTCGTGAGGGCTGCAGTCCTCACCAACCTACCAGGCCAGGGTGAAATTTATCTTCCAGAAACTTCAAAGCATGAGCGTGACATATGGAGCTCAATAAGACCCCAAAAGAAACACATCACTGATGATGAGAAAATAACCATGACTCTTTACAAGCTTGCATGGGGTCTAAACTATCCCTTTTACATGTCTGTGTTCATTCCACTGGGAATGAGGTGATTCACTTTTGTGTGACCTGCAGGGACCACCTCCAGAGCTTCCGGTTCCCTTGGCTGGCCCCCTCCAGGGTGTTCCGTGTAGGACTCTCAGCACCACCGTGACAGCAGCTCTTGGAGATTCCCCACACATCTGTGGTCTATATCAAGTCCAGCTGTAAACAGGAACAACACGTTGAGAAAGGAACCGGGCCACCTCCAGACCACTGCTTCTCTGGGAAGGAAGTTTACTGACAACGGTTCTCTTCACTGGCAGTCTGCATAAACTTGCACACTCACTCACTGTCAATCATTTTAAGAGTTAAATTCTAAGTATCTCTTCATTTCAGTACTAAGAACTTCTCCACAAAAAAGCTGAAGTTCTGACTGGACTGCTGTCCTGTGAGGCTTAAAAGCAGGAAGTTTCCACACATGAAAGATGGATACAAAGGCCAACACTTCTACACAGCTGCCCAGGCTGCCAGGCGTGGTGTGGTAAGGTCCAGAAATCCCCAAGTGCCTATCAGCCTATTCTGTTTACATTGTTAATTGAGAACATTAAAGAATTAGGCTTTTTAAAGGCTGTTTTTATTTGTCATCCCACAAAAACTGCATGTTGTATTGCCTATTTTGGTTGAGAGCAATTTCAGTAAATTATGACATTTTGCTGCTAAAGGAATAGCCTCCCCCAGCTCTTTTTCAGTCCTTCAAAGGAGAGGATTAAACTGAGTGAACAATAAACTGAGAAAACCACAGAGCACAGGGATGTCCATTATGAAATTACTTATCTGATTAAATTTACAACAGCAATAAATAACAGTGCGGAGAGCTCCTGGTGTGTTAGAAATTAAAACACAAATAAGAAGCAAGTCTGTGATAAGCAGGCTTTGTGGCTGTATTTACAGTTTAGGCAATTTCACTCACTAGAACACCTGGTATATATTAGAAGTACTTACCAAATCATCCACATCACCACCTTCCTCAAATATGGCCGCTGTGTCTTCCTTTGCATTTTCTTTGGGGGCCAGAAACTGTGAACAGAAAGTCAGGCATGATACCAAAAGGTCATTTCTGCCCCTTTTGATGGAGGGACACATGCAAATGGCCCAAAAGAAATATTACCTTGACATATGCTCCTCCGTTTAGCCCTGGATGAGAGGACCAATTCTGAGGTTGAAGAGCCCACACTAACCAGTCAGAGAAAGCTCTTACGAAGAGGGGGGAAATGACATGGCTTGCTGAGGCAAGGGGCAGGTGGAGGGTCCTACGTCAGGCACCGAGGACACCTGATATTCCCATTTCTGCCTCCACAAAGGGTATGTGGACTCATGAGGGTTAAAAAAAAAACAACCAAACACCCCAAATCAGTATGTCTCGGTTTCTTCTGAAAGTGTCTGAACTTAAAGGTTACAATCCTCTCTCCCTCAACCCTAGTGAGAACAAAAAGGTAAAAGGAAGGACTTCTTTTAAGAGATGTGAAACACAAAAATGGGTGAGCTTGGGAGGTTGTTCAATTTCTTTTCTGGAAATCCTCTCATTTGTGTTGGAAATTGTCTGAAAACAGGAAAATGGATGAGAAAACTTCAAATGTACACTTCTGCTTAGCATCAGTGTTCCAGACACGGAGCTTCTAAAAGGCAGATACATAGAAAAGCAAGGATCCTGAACCGAAGCCTGCGAGGATCTAAGAATGCAACCCAGATTTTAAAAGGGATGTGAGTGCCCTTAAGACTCTCCCAACACTCCTGCTCTCCATCCTGTCCCTCCAAGAGATAGCAGTGGGGACTCTTTTCCTTCGAGGTGCGTGGTAACTGCATCTAAGAACTGTTCTATCAACCATTTCCCAGCCTAACACCAGAGCTAATCTTCTGGCAGCATAAGGACTTAAAATGGTAGCAGAGCCAAGCCTGCAGGAGTAGGTGTTGTTGGAAGGGGAGGTGGGAGGTGAGGCACGCCTCTCCCGTGAGCATCCTCAGGGTCAGAGTGCACGGAGCACGCGGGCGCTGAGTGAGATCCCCAGGCCACTAAGCTTCTGCGGCAGTCTCCACCCAAGAGGGAAAGGTGTACTCACACATACTTTTCTCACTCTCTCCTTGAAAACATGGCAAGAACTGCCTTCCCTTTATAGTTTAGTGATTTTTATGGTACAGTGGACACAACAGAGGTCTCTGAAACCTAAGATTTATAATTAGACTAAAATATGTCCCTTTGACAAATCACAAAGCAAAGTCACCATTAAAATACTAGGTTGTGCACAAGTCTCAGGAAGCAAGTGCTGCCTGTCCCTCCACTCGTGTGCAGAGACACACACGCAGGCAGGAGAACAGCACCGGCAGAACTGGCCGGTGCCTCGTCAGTACAATGGACAGGGCCGTGGCGGCTTGTTTCTGACTCAACCTCCCTCCTGGGCTTTTTCCCCGACAGTCAAAATCATCTCATCATTCATTAACTTCAATTTTGACTGAGAGACTAGGGAATTTATCTTCTTCTAAAGACATATATAAATCTTTCCATAACACTTTATTGACGCTCACCTGGACCATGCTCAGTGCTGGGAATCTAGTTCAGCAGACAGAACATGCTAGCAATGGAAGCACAGTCTGGAACAGAACTGTAGTACAGCCTCCGTATCGTTAATTCTATCTATTTATTCTGGTTGATTATTAATAAAGGTATCTGAGGTCCACACAGAGATAAATGAGTAAGAAATCCACACATGTATGTGCATATGGTTTACACCTAAAGATTAAACTCTGCTCTTAGATTCCCAAATTAATCTTTATTTATGATTCTCCTAATTACCAATATTAAAAATGATTTTCACTTTGTACCTTCCCTCTCCTACTCATTATCATTAACCCCTACATCAAGAACATCAGGCAAGGGGATAAAGCCTTATCCAGTTGGGTTGCAGAGACTAAAAAGTAGAGCATAAACCTCTGGGGGCGGGGGGCACAAATGACCTTCCAAATACAGACTCTATGGTCTCATGGTTCTATGTCAACTATATCTTTTATTATCCCTTAGGAACCTGATACATGGCAGGTACTTACTGATGAATCTAGAGAATTCCTAATGTTTTTTTGCACACAGCCTCTAAAGGCTCCAATTCCCATTCCCTCCCCACCTGCAAAGCCCCCTTCACACTGCAACTACAGGGTAAATGAAGACAGAACCGTCTGAGCGGTGTGAGCATGGTATACACAGTTAAACACTAGTGGCACAGCTCTGAGATGAGGCCAGGTTCCGAGGAGAGGAGCAGCAGCAGCAGCAAACTTCCCCTTCATTTCCACCAAGTGCTAAACATCTGCAACTGGCTTCCTGGCAGATCTGCTTCCCGTGTCTGTGCAAGCAAATTATGGCTCAAACCGGGACTGCCATCCATTATCCTCCCCAGAGCCCTGGGCGAGGCTGGTCTCATGCACATATCACTCCTCATCATCAGGGTTTTTAACTGCAAGTAATTTCCAGGCTGTGCAGTGACAGGGAAGCTAGAGATAAAGCACAGACTTCAGTGACTGGCCTGTTTTCTCAATAAAAGCAACAGATTCTCTAAATGCAGCAGAAAGGGACACAAGTCAACTCCCGACTTTTCTTATGTTCTTTCTCTCTGCAATATGCTGAAAGAGTAGACAGTAAAGAGAAAGAACACCTGTGTGACACAGTGCTCCACCCTCAAACCACCATCATTTACTTGGGATTACCTCCTTGCTTGGAGATCTTTATAAAACAGATAAACTACTACCTCTCAAGTACACTGAAATACAAGCCTGGTCACAGGCAGAGAAAGTGAATCAATAATCTCTGTATAGAAGCTTCCAGTCCGATTCCTCCACAAGACTAAACACTAAAAATCAGCTTGTGCTCAGACCCTGAGCTATCCCCAAATTAAAAACACAAGGCTTCCACTGGGCTGATTCTAACACTATCAGGCGATTCCAAAGAATCACCCATAATCCAGACGTACAAAAGCATCAGGAAGAATGAAAGTCCATTTGCATGTATTTTGTCTAAAATGACACATACTTAGGTTTCATTAATGCTGATTTCATGCTATAAAGACAATACAGTGCAGCAGAGAAATTCTTCAAACTAGTGTGGGGGAACAGAAGCACCATCCAAGCTCTGCCTGTTTCTTAGTAACCCTGGGCAAGCCACCTGGCCTGCCTATAGCCGGTCTTCCTCAAAAAATAAAATGGGAATACTACTACTGACCCTACCTATCTCATGGGATTATATTGCTTTTCAGATGAAATAACATGCACAAAAGTGCTTTGTGTACTGTAGGCTTTATGCTCCAAGCCCTAGGATACACACAATATGTGTCTACCAAATGATACATACAATAATACCCACAGCATGTTTACTCACAACTGCCAAGGTTAGGAAACAATCAAAAATGTCCAACGTTAGAAGAATGGATGAATCAATTATGATATAACCATAAAAGAGAATACTACATATCTGCAATAAAGAATGAACAATTTTAACATCATGGATGAATCATAAAAGGCATGATTCCAATTATATGACGGTTAAGACAGGCAAAACTACTCTCAAGTGACAGAGGTCAGAATAGTGGTTATCTTGGGGGTTCTGACTGAGAAGGATGTCAGGGAGCCTTCTGAGGTGTTGGAAATGTTCTGTATTTTGATCTGGGTGGTGGGTATCCAGATATATGAATACATAAGAATTTATCAGCATACACATTTAAGATTTGTGCATTTACTGTATGTATGTTTCATCCTTGATAGTTTTAAAAATTGTATCTTAAAAGTATCAAGCTGTAAACAAATGTAAGTTAACGCTGTGATATTTTAACTATTACTTTTCTTGTACTAGCATATAGAACAACTATACTAGAGATTGAAGGCAGAAAAGGAAAGTGGAAAAGAACAAAGGAAAATATCATGGGGTCCAATAGGGGCCAGCAGTTATGCTCCTTCACAAGGTCTCTGACACACAGAAAACTGGGTGTACTTCTGAAAGAGGAAGCACGAGCTTCTGTTCCTCACGCAGGTGTGGCTGCTGGTACTCTGGGGGGAGGGATGGAGAGGTGGCGTCATGGTGTGGAGTAAGATGACTACGGAAGGAGCCCGGGGTCTGGGTTCTCGTCACTCACTGGCCATGAACCTGCTGAGATGCTGAGCAAGTCAACTCCACCTCTCCAGATGGCATCTGGAAAATGACCAGACTGCTAAGCATTGAGCATCTATGATGCTAAGATGGAAAAATCAATAAATGTCAACAACAATAAAGAAGGCTAGATTAGGCAGCTACAAGGAAAACAAGTGCTAAAATAATGATTTTTTTCCCCCACAGAGTTTGTATCAAATGATTCTTTAGACATAGCTCAGCTTCCTGGAATCCCATGAGAAACAATACTCCAAAGCCACAGGAATAAATTCTTTTTCCCGCTGTGCTCTTAACACTGAGTAAGAAGAACGGACGGCTGGGGGGTCATTCCTACAACCGGATTCCTGACTAGTGACTTACGACAAGATCTCAGACACGGCATTTCACTTCTCATAGCCCTAAGTTTCTTCATCTATAAAACCTGAGGGTTCTTCCGAGTCCCATCGGCAAAAGAAATCCCAGTTTTCTGCTCCCACTGTCCAACTGCTGAGAAGTTTTAAAAATAAAAACTTAGCTAGATTATTAGGATTCTTTCCAGCTGAAAAAAATTCTATACAAAATAAGCCAATATCCTCTGCCTTAGTTAAGAATCTGGCTTGTTTAAATTCTTCTAGCTCAGGGCTTCTCAATGGTGCCATTCTTTGTTGTGGAGGTCTCTGCCCACTAGGAGTCGGTAGCATGCCCCCTGCTCTAATCACCAAAAATGTCTCCAACAAAATTACTCCCAGCTGAGAACCACTGTTCTAATCCTAACACAGGTTAGTAGGAGAAACTTCAAAAAAAAAAAAAATTTTTTTTTTTGTAAAGACGATAAACTTCAAATGAAGAATCAACCTATCTTGACCTTTCACAAGTCCAGGTCTCTCACTGACTATGGTTTGGGGCAAAGGACTTCCCAGATGCCCCTGGAATGTGTCAGGATAAATAGCCACACCTCCTCCCACCACAGAGCCATGCCCTGTGAATGATGGGACAGAGAAAGGGTACACAGGAGCTACTATGGCCCATACATGTTGTTGCAAACGGCAATATTTCTTCTCTTTTACGACAGTGGTATTCCACTGTATATATACACTACATCTTCTTTACCCATTCATCATCAGTGGGCACATAGGTTGTTTCCATATCTTAGCTACTATAAATAATGCTGCTGTGAGCACAGACATGTATACATCTTTTTGAATTTTGGACCTTGAGAATATTATGTTAAGTGAAATAAGTTGGATGCAGAAAGACAAATACCAAATGATTTTGATCTTATGTGGAATATAAAAAAATGAAAATGAACAAACCAAACTAAACAAAATAAACACACAGAGACTGAGAAGGCAGTAGTGGTTACCAGAGAGAAACGGGTCAAGGAGAGAGCAAAATGGGTAAAAGGGTCAATGGTCTGGTGATGGATGGAAACTCAGCTTTCAGTGGTGAGTGTGCTGTGGTGTACACAAAAGTTGACATATAATGTTGTACACAGAAATGTAATGTTATAAACCAATGTCACCTCAATAAATATAAAGAAATAAAACAAAACTGGAGAAAAATATATATAAAAAAGGCTTTACCAAACATCAAATGTTAACAGCATGTCTGACAGTAACAATTAGAAAAAGTTAAGTGAAAGAACTGACAGGTTATAACGACAACAGAAATGAATGTAAAGAGGGGTAATATTTGTCTGGTCTTCAGAATGAAATGAGGGGTATCAGTTATTGAAAAGAACTATCTAAGCTTATGTCATGAAAGAATTTTCTATCTCCGCAGCAAGGCTGACTTACCTATATGTCTCAAAGAATCATAAAATGGACATATTTTTAGACTATATCAGAGGGAAATAGCTCCCCTTAAGATGTACAAGTATAAAGTTATGATTTATTTTTCATCTGAAATGGATACCCCTGGATAATTATTTCCTTTCAAATTAACAAACAACATTTAATAGACACAATGTGACAGCTAGTTAACTATAAATAACTTATGGTAAATACCTTGAAAGAATTCAAGTGGACCATTAGAATTGGTCTTCACTTTCTCTGATTATAGCCAAGTTTCCTTAATTGATTATTTGGAAAGGGACTGAACTTGTTTTGAAGGCAGTGTAAATGAGTATTTCAGGGCACGGTCAAAAGTGATTGCACGTCTGTAAGTTTGCTAAGAGAAAAAGCTGAAGACGAAGCATGACTCTCCTATTTAATCACAAGGAATCAGCTTCCGTGAGTCAGAACCCAACTCGGCAATTCTTCTATCATCTGTAGGTGCACTCTCCCTTCTACCCTTCTCTCCAAAAATCAACCTGTGCAACTTAAAAACATTTTTAATGTAAAGGACTGGGTTTTCATTCTGAAAAATGAAGGGTTCATGTGGCACTGAAGCACACACAGGCATAACCCTGCGAGTCAGACACGCCCGAACGTGCGCTGACGGTGAGCCACGGGAACAGCCTCCACTCCACTGCGCCGACCTTGTTCTCTACCTGTTCAAAGCTGGTGGCGTTTTCTGAGTTGTCTGAAACTGCAACCAGCTGAAATCAGTTCTGCTGGTACTACAGTCTCGTAAGGACACCACCCCATTCCTAGGCTTAACTGAAATTCCTCTCTGTAGCTTCATTATCAGACATTAAAATTCCTGATGGTTAGGCTCTGTGCCCTTAAATTCTAAAGATGACATTGCATTTGCAACAAAGAATAAGCCTCAGACATTTTCAAGAAGCATGTTATTCCTCCTTAGACTTCCTCCCCCTCTAATATTCTGGATTCACTCAGCGGTGATGCCTTTGGTTAAGATGTACCGCTGCAAGGGAAAAACTACCTTTTTTCAGACCAGTGCTCTTTTCTCTCCTCTTCCTGCAAAACTGTAACACATACTCAATTTTCACCTGATGACAGTTTTTTTTAATGCAATAATGATTAAAATTAAATTATTTGCCTTGACTTATTTTACCTGTTAGCAAAAGCTGACTGATAAGCCTTCCCCCTATGTGATTTTACGTGTCAGCTCGGTTAGGCTATGGTGCACGGTTGTTGAGTCAAACACTAGTCCAGATGTTGCTGTGAAGGTATTTCGTAAATGTGATTAACATTTACAACAGCTGACTTTAAGCAGAGACAGTTACCCTCCACAATGTTGATAGCCTCATCCAATCAGCTGAAGAAGTTCTGCCTCTAGACTGTGACACAGAAATCCTGTCTAAAAGTTGCCAGCTTGCTGGCCTGCCCTACAAATTTCAGATTTGCCAGCCCCTACCATTGTGTAAGCCAATTCTTTAAAATAAATCAGACTTCACCAACCCCATACACACACACACACACACACACACATACACACACACACAAACACACACACATTCTCTTGGTTCTGTCTCTCTGGAGAGTCCTGAGTAACACTCTAGTTCAGGGGGTAAATATCATCATGCCATTGTATAAAGCAACAAACAGAAACAAAATCAAGCAGTTGAATGACACTCTGATGCCCACAGGACTCAGCACTGACTGCGGCAGGATGGGATACAGATGCCATGGAACCCGTTCTGAGACGGTCATCAGCATCTCAGCGTGCATTTTAAATTCTGGGATCTTACTTCCTGAAAGCAGGGGCTGTAATCTGTTCTTTAACAAAACGCTTTTGCCAGGCTTAATAAAAATTCTTGTATATTCTAACTTCTCTCCCAAAAAATATTATGGTTTTTACTGAATGCCTTTATTGAGCTAAAAATTCAAGGCATTTTAAATTTGCCTTAAATTTAGCCACAGATGAACACTTCCAGCCTTGCTCCCAACAGTCCTAGACCAAACTCTCCCTTAGTGTGTGTAGTTAATTCTTGAGTCTCCACTGCTACCTTGTGACCGACGGAGTTTCTAGAGGGCAGGGGTACTGTCTTATCATCCAGCACAGTGCCCAGCATAAAGCAGAGGCTTAGCACGTTAACTGACAGCTGCCAGGACCGAGCTCAATCAGTGACTGTAAAAGATGCTGACTGTTACAAACCATATACTTTTGAGCTACTCAATTTAGTTTCATTAAAACTGCATCAGAAATCAAGGGTTACTGAGATAAACAGCCACATGCATTTGGCTCATAGCTGAATCAGATTCAATACTCATACACCAAGCAGAAGACTTGGGCCCACTAACTGTGTCAACAGGAAGTTTGTGGGACCCGCATACATGAGGTATTTTACTGTAAACACCTGGATATGCCTTACGTTGGAATACTTGTGTGCTCTACCTTGCTGCACTTCACAATCACCTGAGGGGCTTTAAAAACTCAAAACCATGCCCCAAACCCATCTCATACCAACAGAATCTCAGGGGAGAGGAAGGGGTGCTTGCCATCAGCATTTTTTTTTTTAATAGCTCCCCAGGTGACTAACGTGTGGCTTGGCTGGGAATCACTGGGCTGGAGGGATAGCCTTTGCCAGGGTCTAGACTACATGTGGTGTGCACCATGAACCTCAGGAGCTATGATTACAGATGAGTTCTAGACACATCACCACAGCCTATGGAAAGCTGAGTGGATTACAATTGTCCCACAAGGATGCTACAGCTGAAGGAATTTGCCTGTTGGTTGAGTAAAGAATGATATGCTAATTTAGTTACCTTTAGAATCTTACTTCTTCAAGGGAGAACTGGTATCAAGAAAATAATATCCACTGTGATAGCTCATCTAAAAACAGGTAGTTATTCTCCAATACCTTTTTGGCTTCCTCAGCTGTGACAGAGCTTCCAGAAGCTTCATCTTTGGTGATCAGAGTAATTCCATCTAAAAAGTAATTCACAGAGTGAAATCCATGTACAAAGAATCAATCCCAAACCCATCTTCCTTTCCACCACACCTCCTCCCATTTTTGCACTGGAGATTTTTAAAACTGTAAAGATGCTCTTCTCTGTAAGAAAAATAAAACTTTATTAAAGGCACTGAACTCATATTATTCTTTCCATCTTACATTATTCTTTCTCCTATTTTTGCTTGTATAAAATGAAGGCCACATCTCAAATGCTACCTGCTGTGTGAAGGTAGCATTGAATCTCTCCATCAGAATTCTCAGATCACCTTGTTTATCCCCTTGAAATGGCTCTCACCATATTTGATCTTGTATAACTATTTGTACATATTTTATCTTTCCTAACTATACTTTTCTCTAGAGCAGGGACTATATTTAATTCATCTTTATATTCCCTCCAATGTAGTACGTAGCAGGAGCTCAGTAAACAAATGGTAACTGAGTGACTATACTTTGGTCCAAATCCATTAGGTACCAGATGGGATCTGCAGACATTCTGACTTCTAGCAGTGTTACTAGCCATTGACGAGACGATGAGAGAGCTGAGGTCAGGAGGAAACACGCTCTTACATTGGCCTTATCTGTCACTGAGCACAGTACATCAATTTTAGCTCAGTGAGAACAAACCAAGGATAGAAAAGCGACCCTTTAGTTTTCTCTTCTTCCTAAAATTTTCTTCTGCCTCAAATGGCTGATGCATGAAACGCTTTCAGAAAAGCACATGCATTTAACATCCATTTGTGCCTAGAAATGGCACAGGTCATGTGTATTCTAAGTAGGATATAGGCTCTCAGAAAACATGTATCTTGCATGTGTCCTGCAAGTTTCTTTTCAGCAAACAATGTGCTGGAGGCATTCAATAAATACCAAACCCAATCTCTTTCATCTCCTGGGTTGGCAGCAGGGACACAAAAGTGATCTGAGTAAGCCCCATTCACCACCTATTCTAATTGCTTTTGCTCTCCAGTGTAGAAGTTAAAAGGCTGAAAAATTAACTGTCAGGAAAATGGTTGCCTGTGTGATGAAAGGCTGCCCGTTAGACGCTGGATAGATAGGTACGCAACTCTTTTTATACAGAATTTGCACTGAAAGACAGGTTGAAACTAATTTGGGGGTTCTACGGCAAATGAAAAGTTTCATACTTCGTAACATCATTGTTTTCATATATGCTTTCAACAGGTAATATCTTATACCTTGGTTCTGGAAGAAAATCAAGTCAGGTTAAAGAAAATGGGCAACGGGCATGAAGGAAATCAAACATCAACCCTAAAACTGAAAAAAAATGTATGTTGCCTTCATTCCACGTTTAACTTGCATTGGTCCCTGTGAACAAGTGAGGAACCGAGTGGCTCTGGTGCATGAAGATGCCAGTCTGCTGATATGAAAGCTCAAGAACGTGGCAATGAAAGGCTGAGCAGGGCACCGTGCGGGTGAGGTCAGGACAAGTGCTGTGGACCCCGAAGAACTAAAAGAATCGGAGAAAGGAAGTAATGTCTGCCTGCACAGCTTCTTCACTCCTCAAACGGAAAGGCGTGATCTCTGAGGGTCATAACGTGCAGAGTTTAAGATGCGACTTACATGTTTACTACGATTCATCACTTTGTATTTATGTTTATCAAGCAATATTTTCAGTTCACTGAAATCTGAGCGTTTCCCAAGTCCACATGGGAAGTCACCAGGTCCTCACATAACACATCACACAATATAACTTATATTTAGAATTTATACTTAGAAAATAAATAGCATAAATATTTGGAGGAAAAGACAAATGACACCTTACCCTGGACGACAATCTCCCAGAAATGACTTAATTGTTTAATTTCCACTTTCTCTCGCAGGGCTTTCAGGAAACTGTTAAAGCGCTGCTCTTCTGAAAACTGGCGGCACATGGGGGTAGAGCAGGGGGCGGGTCAGAGCACACACACAAACAGAATTCATCCTCAGCCCCAAGCACTATATATACGGAATTACAAATATGTAAAATGTTTTTCCTTGGTACTGGTACATGGGAAACTGGCACTTCAAATTTCGGCTATGACTCCTGGGAGCCAGAAATCTTTCCATTTGCTGAAGGGACAGAAATCCCCATAGTCCCACAGGTTTTCTGGTGACCCAGTACTTTGTTTTTTAACCTTTAGCACAGACAGATTCAAACAAAAATAGAGTAATTTAGTGCCTGCTCACTCGAATCACCCACCCCCTTTTATTCTCCCCTGGAAATGTTTACTGTTAGTAAAATGAGTTAGTCATTTCTACTTCTCTTGGCATATGTTGCTACTCATAGTGAGGATGATTATTTCAGAGCCCAGGCTAATCTTTGGGGTGCTATATGTCTCTCCCCTGTGACGGTGGTCAGCTGCTTAGGAAGAGGACACAGGATGGCATTACCTGAATGGCTTCCTCCCGGAAGACCTTGATGCAGTCCATGCTCTTCATGAAATACGGTGTTTTGTTGGTATCCAAAAACTGTTCAATGTGATTTATTAGTTGCTGACTCGCTAGAACAAAAGACAATAAATTTATTTTCCTCAGCTTGAGTGATGCTTGTTGGAGAGAGTGTATGCTCTGTGTGCCCATAGTATGTATTATGGTTCAAGAGCTTTGTGGTCGGCAGGCCCAAAAGCCACTCCTCTTCAAAGGGGGTGGACAGGAAGGAAAGATGAGATGCAAAATGCTGATTCCAAAAGTCTATATTTTTAAAGTTTAGATAATATTTGTTGATATTTGTCAAGAAATAAAATTTCTAAAATGTTTAGAATTATAGCTAAATGTTCCTTTTGGGATTTCAAACACTAAGTTGTTTTTCTAAAAAAATTGTTATTGTTGTTGCCTTTTATTCCCCCCTCCCCAAATTTAGGGGCCATTTGGGTAATTCAAAACTGCCTTTCCTGAAATAGTCATAGAAAATAGATCCTCTATTCCATCCCCTAATTCCAGTCAGGATAAATGTCAAACAATGTCAGAGAGTGAAAACCAGTGAGGGACACTCCATCTTCTCCCAATCACAGGTCAAATTAGAAAAGACCAGTCCTCATTTTAATTTAATAATATCCCGTTAGAATGGAAAGCCATTGCTCCATATCTTCTGCCTTAGCTGAACCTGAATATTCTCTAAGTTAGCAATCTACAAAGCCATGAATACTTAATAAACAATAACTGTCAGCAAGCAACGTCATAAATGCTACAGAAAGAGAAAAATACATTAATAATTTTTCCTTTCCAAGGTGGGCTGCAACTTGAGGCCACCTCACAAACAAGCAAAGACTTCTTCAGTATGGGAGAAAAAGCAGAGGAAAATAAAAATAAAAGTCACCAGGGAACTTAGGCTGCAGAGCAGATCAAAACAGACCCTCGCGATCGGTGTGGAAAAACAAAGCAAGGAGATGTGCAGAGTCACAGCCTAAAGGCTCCCTCTTACTTGTCCCCTGAAACCACTCACTAGCTGGCTGTTCAGCAAATTATGCTGAGTGGTCAAGATGTTGTAAGTCTGCAGGTTTGCCACAGTCGTGGCCTCAGCCGAGCACTCTCATAGTTACGAGAGTGTACACGCGAAGTACTAATGAAAGCGAGTTTGAAGCTCGCCTATGAAAGCTTCAGGCCACTAACTCAATCACAGTGACCCGAGCACGGCACGATGCCCTAGGAAAGACCTGAAACGCAGAGCCATCAACTGATTTCCAAAGGATCTCGCAGCACGTGGAAAGGATTAAAAAACTGGATGAAGTATTTCCTAATATAATAATTTTGCAGCAAGAGAAAAATATCCCCAGTAACCTTTTCATCTTTTCTACCAACCAGGAGATTATGATCTCCATTACAATAAAGTACTTAACCAACTTGAGGGATTAAAGAAACACTTCCCAGCATTTTCAGAAATCCTTCCAGTGTATCTTGCAGCAGTAAATTAATACCCGCTACAATTCAAAGGAGAGAAGAAATGTTTGGACAGGTCTTTTTAAACAAGGTAAATAATACAATCCTGATTAGTAGGCAGAACAGAAAACCACAAGCTCACGGCAATAGAAGCTATCTCCTCCTCTCAGGCTGCAAAGGCGAAGTAGCAGAACTGTTTGCTATTTCCTACACCACTCAAGCAGCCTGCTTTCTCAGATTGCTAGATACAAAGTTCACTAAGAGTCTCCTATCTGAGCACAAACAAGAGCAGTAATCCCAGAGACTCCAGGGTTCTCAATTCTTTTGAAACGCGAATGAGGAATCTCAGCAGTATAGGGTAAATATCTCTCTTTGCTTGATGTACTGATTATTTTAGTTTAGCCTAGCACATATTTATTGTGTTCAGTGCTATGTATTAGACACTAGGATGTGTTCTACAGGAGCTACAATTAAGTTAAGATCCTTGCCCTCTGGGAGTTCACTGTCTAATAAGGGATACAACACAGAGACACAAAAAGAATAACAGGAGATAAATGCAAAGAGGGCTACAAGTGGTACGGAAGTGTATCAACTGATCTGAATTTTTTTTAAAAGAAATCAATCTTTGATGAGTATAACAAAGCTTCATGAATTAACGTGGCTTTTTAGCTGCGCAATGAAAAGTAGAATTTGGTATTCAGACAGAAAAAAAAAAAAGGAATGAGCGAAAGTGTGAAGATTGCAGTGGGAAGGCACAGGGTGTGCCTGAAGTGGTCCAGCACATGGGGACCATGGACAGGAGCAGGGAAGAAAAAGGAGTATGATTTAGACAGGAAAAGGGGAGGGAAAGGAGTTCCAAGGAGAGCAAGCAATATGTATGAGGCTCCTGAAACAGGATAGAGTGTAGGAAAAAAGGGTTCAAGACCAAGCCTTTAAGGAACTACAATATTTAGATGTTGTATAGAGGAGAGGGAGCTGACAAAGGAGGCCAGGAAGGAATGGTCAGGGAGACAGGAGAAAACCAGGAGGATATGGCACCCTGGACACTAAGGGTTGAAGAGAGTTGTCTGTTGTGCCATAAAGCATCACATAACTAATATTACATATAATATGATGACATAAAGACTACAAGGAAAAGAGCATAGCGAGCACAGGAGATTCAGGACTGAAACTTAGGGAGCCCTCAGACTCAGGAGCCCATGAAACAAATAGAGAATGTTGAAGTGCTTTGCAAAAAACACAGCTTCCGGACCCATTCTGATCTTGAAATATGACAGAACCACCCCCGCACCCCTGCCAACACACACACAGTTGCTACCCTATAGGAAAAAAATTTCAGAAGAAACTACAATAAAGCAAAATGTAACAGCCAATAATCCATGTGCAATAGCATTATGGGAAAGAAAGGATACAAAACAAGGAAGTAGGAGTCTCAATACCCAGTTTCCATTTAAGAATGAAGTTCTGTATTTGTTTTTAGATTGAATTTGAATTTAGTTTGAATTGAGTTGTCCTATTTACATGTTAGACTGTTCTGTCCTTTCCTTCAGATGGTTTAGGAACACAGGTAGATAAACGCATCCAAACTTCCAATAAATCCAGTGAACACAAAGAATCAGACTTTTCCCTTCTAGGAATAATCAGTTACGTGGTCCATGATTCTGAATTCTGTCCCTCTACCTAGACTATTTTGTGGTTCACTGACTATAATGAACCACTTAACACTAGTGAGTAGATGTGATGGATGATGCTTTAATATACTGAATATCAGAAGGAGATGTGGACAAGAGACTTCCCTTCCAAACTTCGGTGGTATTTCCCTGCCATTTTTAATAAAAGTAAAATCCAGAAATGGCTAACAAAAATAATCTACTTTGGCTGAATTAAGCTTCTGACTCACCCTTCTTCCCTATCCCGCGTTAAGGAAATGCTGATCATCAGGGTGCTTTTCTCTGCTTCTACACCAACTATAGGGCTAAGGAATGACCTGTCAGTCTTCATAATTAGTAAATCACAGCCCCAATTATAATTCACCAAAGTGCTTTTCAGAATTAGTCAGAGGCTCGATAATACTCATTAATAGCTAATATAAAAGATGGCCATTGGGAGGGCCATTCATCTTAAGATGCTAGGTCAGGCAAGGGCCGCCATTTATCTCAAGGAGTCTTCAAAATCAAGATGTCGAGTCTGGATTTCAAAAATGTCTGTTCTGGATTTTGAGGTTTTAAATATGGTCATTATATATTAATCCAGCATCTTACACGAGGACAGACTGTTGACACACAAAATAAATCTTACTACAATAATACTTTAGTGTTACGTCAAAAATGCTATCAAGGTTCAGAAGTGTTATGTAAGAGAAAAATGGCTGTGTTTTCTTGTTTCATCTGAAATGTATGTTCTCTTTCTCTAGAGAAAATATTCAGCACCTCCAAAGTCCTACAAAATGAGTCACCTCCCTTCCTGCTGCACAGTCACAGGACCAAACATCTGGGGCCATGTGCTTGCTGGTCTCTGACTTTACATTTACTTATGACCTCAGTTCTCGGCAAAGATGTTTCTAACAAAGTAAAAAGAAGTCATTTATTGTAGGGTTTTCCCCTCCACTGGACAGAGCCAAAAGACAGAAGGTTCACTCATCTGTCACACATTATTATATAAAGGACAGTAAAGCCATCTCAAACAATTTTGCCGAACCCAGGCATCAATCTGGATGCTTCCCAATTTAATTCTTAATCATGATCACGAAGTGATGTGAGTTTTACTAATTGAAAAGGTGCACATTTTGCAGATGTCAGCAGTTAAATAATTTTAAAATGTTGACTAGATTTACATAGGCAATGACAATGGTATCTTTATAAAGCAAAATAAAGTGACAATAAAAATCAAGCCCTTAAATAAGCATGTGATCAGGATAAAAAGGAATAACATCTATCAGCAGCAAATAAAAATCTAAGCAAGTAGTCCAGTCTGCCATCAACTAAATCCACATGTAAATTACAATGACTGTTTTAAGCCAAAAACTTACAAGAAATATTTGCCTGGTGAGAAAACAAGTCTGTGTTATCATACAGGTCACTAAAACAGAAATCAATCACAAAGAGTCTTCTTTGTATCTCTTTACCATAGGATATAAATTGGCCACTGTGGGTAGAGGCTTTGGGTATTATTGGTCAGGGTCCAACCAGAAGAACAGAAATCACTGAATATTTTACCCAGGAAATTTAAAGCAGGCATTTGTTACACAGGTGATAAAGAACTGTAAAGCCAACTGAGAATGGTGCTGTAACCCAGAGATTAGGAACAGCAAGAAGCTACCAGCACCCCTTGGCACCATGGGGAAAAGAAGAGCAGAGGAAAGAGGGGGGGTGCAACTAAAGTTCAGGGACCTGTCCTGTGGGAGCCAAAATCATGGCGGACTGACTGGAGATGCTGCCCCACTTACTAAGGGAGAAAGAGAAGTAGCCTGGGGCTTCTCCCTCCCTCCTTTACTTCCCACCAGGGTCTCACATTGGCTAAAACCAGTGGAAAATCAGTAGGTAGGAGCCTGAAAATGCAACCTGTGAGGCCACCCTGCCCCACTCCTCTCTGCAGATCTGGTGCACACAGGGGAATGGTGAGCAGTGGACCTAGGGGTCACAGGCACAGTGTTACTATGAACCCACAGAGCTGGATGATCCATTTTATACATTGGATATTTCCAGGAAATAGAAATTAACAAGGTATTCTTTAATTTAAATAATAGAGGAAGATAAGATGTATAGCTTTTTTTTCTTTCTTTCTTTCCAGTTAGGTAGGATACAATGAAAATCAAGTTACTGAAAAGGTTCACAAGCATATTTAAAACTTTCCCCATCCATTTAAACTTTTTTAAAAGCTGTACTTCTACAAAAACCAGAATTATGTAAAAAATAATATATGGTTTTCACTTCTACTTGAAACATCTTTAGAGCTACATATACTTCCCTTTCCTTCAGATCTACAGTGAAACACAGCAAACAGTTGCCACACAATTGGGTGGACGGTGATGATAAACCTGAGGAACTACAAGTGACTGAACCCTTCCCATGGTGCTCCTGTCCTCTCTGGAGTCAAATGCGCTTCTGAAAATTTAAGTACAAAAAGAAGGTGCCCTAAATATTTTTCCTCTGAATGGCATAAGATACACTGATTTATTTCTTAAATATCTATTCTGCTACCACTTCTAAGAGTTCAGTTCTAAGATTCCAGCAACTTGTCTGGAATGTTTGTGCTCCTCAGTCTGGTATAATTCTCATTTTTAGTTTTGCAGTCTTTAATGAAATATTCTTATTGGGGAAAAATAAATCACTGGGTGGCAACAAAAGAAACTGAGAACTAGGCAGGGCACGACCATTAAAAGAACGACAGAGCCATTGAGGATAGGACAAACACTAGCTACAACCAACTAGGCCCAAGATGGGGGAAGATTCAACTTCTAGTAGACCTTGAGACTCATTATACACTCCCTGTAATACACTGGTGTGCTAAATGACACACCCACAGGTGCCATGACAGTTCTGAGGCTGACCATAAAAGGCCAAAAAGTGGGCAGTGGCCCAATTTCTGGAAATTCCCACCCCTTCCCTGAAATAGTTGGAATAATCTTCCTACTCGTTAGCATATGAAATTACCCAGCCCATAAAAATTTAACACTCCCAACACCCTCGGCTGCTCTCACTTTCTGAAACTGACAGCATTCTGCCTATGGAATGTGTACCTCTCTAAATAAACTTGCTTTCACTTTAAATAAAAAAGAAAGAAAGAAAGAAAGAGAGAGAGGGAGGGAGGGAGGAAGGAAGGGAGGGAGGGAGGGAGGGAGAGAGAGAGAGAGAGAGAGACAGAGAGAGAGAGAGAAAGAAAGAAAGAAAGAAAGAAAGAAAGAAAGAAAGAAAGAAAGAAAGAAAGAAAGAAAGAAAGAAAGAAAGAAAGAAAGAAAAACTGAGAACTAGGGAAAAGTATAAGCTTTATGAACCTGAAAATGACACTCAAATGTTGTCTTGTTTATAAGCACGTGGACAGTGAATACAGCTCTGTCCTGCCCTTGGCTTCTTCCCCATCCTTCCCCCTTTTAGAAACTACTCTGCTAGATTCTTTGCCCCAGAATTCTTCATCTAGCAGACAGAAGAAGGTGCCTGTCTCCCTTTTAAGAACAGAAAAAATCATCAGATATGACACAGAGAATAGCGTAGCCATAACATTATGCATGACCAGTGGCACAGGAAATTGAACTAAGGTATATAAAGTACTGACCACTTCAGCAGTACAGACATAGCCCTGGTTGGTTTTTTTTTTAATATTATTATTTTTCTTACCAATAACTAAAAAACTCAATTAAAACTTCACCATTTAAACTCCACAAGTTTAGTCACAGCCCATTTTTTCATGCTTAACGATTTTCTCATTAAATGCAGTAATTTCTTACAAATTACACCAATAAAAGTAAGTCCTGCTGGGTGTTTTCTCCCCTTTTAAAATGCTGCCTTTTCATTGATGTGTTAAATTAAAACCCCAGGCACAAAGAGCAGAGTAAATGCAAAGTCTTTATTGTTAGACTCCATTCCGGCAGACTATGAGATCTCTCTTGTTTTATTTTTGTTTTTATTTGAGTTAACTGTGAGTCCTACTTTGTAGCCACAGGAAGAAAGATTCTGAATGTCTCTGGGTCTTAGCTCACGCTAAAAAAAAGGTGATAGTGTGAGCTAATGAGAAACTAAAACAATGGCATCTGGTTCAGCCCACTGGCTTCAAGCTTAGTTTATGTAAGAGAATTACGACAAGTCTAATTTTTCTCATCTTAAATAATGGGCATAAGACCAGATTTGTTCCCAAGTTAGCTGGAAATTTTTAAGTTTCCTGTTATTTGGGTATGTTCCATGGCATTCTATGGTCTTTTAATTTTTTATTAAAAACATTCAATTTAACCATTAAAGACTTACTGAACATGTCTCACAAACCCTTAAGGTTATCAGTTCATATTTACAGTTAACTAAAGTTAACTAAAGACCAAAGAACATCCAATCTTTAGTCTAATTCCTTAATTTCCAGAGAGGAGTGCACCTAAAGTAGTTCAAAACTGGGACATGATGCTAACATAAGAAAGAAACTAAAGGATGGCCTTTTTAATCAAATGAGAAACTAATTTCTTTAGCTCATTTATATAATGTATATGCTACATGGTTGGAAGTATACACTGAGGTTTCAAGTAGGGAGTAGAGAGGGCAGAGAGAGTGGGTCTTCACAACTTTCTAAGGTTCTAAACAAATTCAAAAACTTGGCAAAGCTTCCTAAAATAAAAGTGACACAGAAGAATTAAGAACTTAACCATTTAGACCTGATCCTGTTCTAGATGAGTAGTAGAAGGAAGGCAGAATCAAGATGACAGTGTTTGATACTCCAGTAATTTTATAGTATCTGTCTAGCTTCATATCTGAGTGGATGTCATCAAACTAATGCAGAAGTAGGCAGAAGGAACAAAGTAGTCATAGTAACAGTGCAGCCAAGAGAAAATGCTCTTTTCTCTTGGAGACCAGAGCACTGGTCTTCTCAGGAGACCAGTCTGGCAATGGGATCCAATTAAAAGTTGGTAATTGAATGGAATTGAAATTCATGTATCAGTTGAAGAGATACAGTCAGACTCCTTAGCAAGGAGAGAAGCAGGTGTCCACTGGTTGAATGTGCTTTGGTGGATGATGGAGGAGGGGGAGGCAGCATGGAGTGTTTTAAGATGCCTTAAAGAATCTGACTCATTCTTAAATGGAACTATCAAGTACTAGAAATTTTAAAACAACCGTATTTCACATAGTAAATCTTCTTAAAAACTGGTAAATAATGATGCCCTGTGTTTATATGGTATCTTTCCTTAAGGATTTTTTCTTCCATTTTTCCCCCTCTATCTTTTTCTGATTTTGTGAAAAAGTTGTATAATACTCTAGAGTTCAAAATACAGAGATAATATTTTCCTCTACTTCTTCTTTGATGAGGCTGAGATTTTGACTCAATCCAAAGAACCTGAGAATTAATTCTGCTGTAATTCAAAAATTCAAATTGTTATTATTCCCAAACACTGCTTTGTTAAAGTTAACACTGGAAATGAAAAAATTACTATTAGCCAGCAGTACTCAGAGATTAAAAAAAAAAAAAACAGATGGAGGTTTTATCTGTCCCACTGATGGCAGACAGCAGCAGAATCTTTGATAATGAATCAGACTACAATAAAACTACTACTGGGCACTGGTATCTCAGGATATACTGGCTCTTAGCTATCAAGAGTGTCTTTAGGAGAGAGCGGCCAAGATGGCAGAGTTAAAGGACCACGAGCACATCAAAATCATAACTAACTGCTCAACAACCATTGATGAAAAAGACTGGAACCTACCAAAAAAGATCTTCCACAAAAGACATAAAGATGGAACCACAATGAGACAGGTAGGAGGGGTGTACCCGCAATCTAATCAAATCCCACCCCTCTAGGGGGTGATCCACACACTGGAGAGTAACTGTACTGCAGAGATTCTCCCACAGGAGGGAGATGTATTAGCCCCACATTAGGCTCCCTGGCCCAGGAATTTGGCACTGGGAAGAGGAGCCTCCAGAGCATTTGACTTTTAATGCCAGCAGGGCTTAACTGCAGGAGCTCCACAGTACTGGGGGTAAAACAGACTTCATTCTTAAAGGGCAGACACAAAATCTCATGCACAACAGGGCCAAGAACAAAAACAGTAACTTCTTAGGAACTGGGCCAGACCTACCTGCTGGTTTTGGAGGGTCTTTTGGGGAAGTGAGGGAGAGCTGTGGATCACCCTGGTGACATAGACACTGGTGTCAGGCATATTGGTGAGTATTCATCTGCAGGGACTCTCCCAGAGGCTGACATCTTGCTTGGGTCAACAGCACCAAGACCTGGTCCCACAAAAACACGCAGAGGCCAAACAATACTCTAATAAACAACCAATGGACCACTGAAGAAATCAAAGAAGTTAAAAAATACCTAGAGACAAATCAAAATGAAAACACGATAATGCAAAACCTGTGGGATGCAGCAAATGCAGTTCTAAAAGGGAAGTTTATTGCAAGATAAGCTTACCTCAGGAAACAGGAAAAATCTCAAATGAACAACCTAATCTTACACCTAAAGCAACTAGAAAAAGAACAAACAAAACCCAAAGCTAGCAGAAGGAAAGATATCATAAAGGTCAGAGCAGAAATAAATGAAACAGAGACTGAAAAAACAATGGAAAAGATCAATGAAACTAAAAGCTGGTTCTTTGAAAAGATAAACAAAATTGATAAACTTTTAGCCAGACTCATCAAGAAAAATAGGAAGAGGGCATAAATCAATAAAATCAGAAATGAAAAAGGAGAAGTTACAACTGACACAACAGAAATACAAAGGACCAAAAGAGACTACTGCAAGCAATAGTATGCTAATAAAATGAACAACCTAGAAGAAATGGACAAATTCTTAGACAGGTACAGCCTCCCAAGACTGAACCACGAAGAATTCTATAGAAAATATGAACAGATCAATTACTAGTACTGAAACTGAATCAGTAATTTTAAAACTCCCAAAAAACAAAAGTCCAGGACCAGACGGCTTCACTGGTGAACTCTACCAAACACTGAGAGAAGAGTTAACACTTATGCTTCTGAAACTATTCCAAAAAATTGCAGAGGACAGAATACTTCTGAATTCATTCTATGAGGCCACTATCACCTTGATACCAAAACAAGACAAAGATATCACACAAAAAAGAAAATTAAAGGCTAATATCACTGATGAACATAGATATAAAAATCCTCAACAAAACACTATCAAACCAAATCCAACAATACATGAAGAGGATCATATGCCATGATCAAGAAGGATTTACCCCAGGGGTGCAGTAATTAAATGGTGGAGAGGTTGTGGAGAAGAAGGAACCCTCCTGCACTGTCGCTGGCAATGTAAACTGGTATAGCCACTAAGGAGAACAGTATGGAGGTTCCTTAATAAACTGAAAATAGAGTTACCATATGACCCAACAATCCTACTCCTGAGCATACATCTGGAGAAAACTATAGTTCAAAAAGACACATGTACCTCAGTGTTCACAGCAGCACTATTTACAGTAGCCAAGAAAAAGAAGCAACCTAAATGTCTATCGACAGATGAATGGATAAAGATGTGATACACATATACAATGGAGTATTACTCAGCCATAAAAAGAATGAAATAACGCCATCTGCAGCAACATGGATAGACCTAGAGATTATAATATTAAGTGAAGTAAGTTAGACAAAGACAAATATGGTATCACTTATATGTGGAATCTAAAAAACAATGACACAATAAACTTACTTAAAAAACAGAAACAGACTCACATAGAAAACAAACTTACAGTTACCAAAGGGAAAAAGGCAGGGGAGGGATAAATTAGGAGATGCTATTAACATATACACCCTATCATATATAGAATAGATAAACAAAAAGGATCTAATGTATAGCAACACAGGGAACTATATTTAATATTTCATAATAACCTATAATGGAAAAGAATCTGAAAAATAATATATATATATATATATAAAACTGAATCACTTTGCTGTACTCCTAAAACTAACACAACATTGTAAACAAATTATACTTGAATATAAAAAAAATAAAATAATAGATTCTCTTTAGGGAGGATTTGGGGGTAAGAAAAAAGAATGCACATTCTTGGAAGGAATAGCATGAGTAAACATACAGAAGAGCAGGAAAGCCAATGACACAAGAGTATTGGCAGGAATACAGGTTGGTTTGATACAGAGTTTGTAGAGGGGACCTGCAGAAGATGGGTCTGGAATGGGAGGATGGGACCAGGCTGTGGAAAGTCTTGACTGGGGGATTAATTTCAAAGACACGGGGAAATATATACAAGATCTTATGGTAGCTCACAGAGAAAAAAAAATATGACAATGAATATACATATGTTCATGTATAACTGAAAAATTATGCTCTACACTGGAATTTGACACAACATTGTAAAATGACTATAACTCAATAAAAAAAAAGTAAAATTTTTTTTAAATAATAAAAAAAGAAAAGCTGACTCATAATCAAGCTTGTGCTATAAGAAGCTAAATTTGTGCCAACATATGGGGTGAGCTGAACAGGAAGAGCTTTGAGGATAATTAATATAGGATACTCTTACTGTCCAATGGTGAAATAATGAAAGCCTGAATTAGAGTAGTGGTATTTACGATGAAAAGGAAAAGACAGATATGACACAACTGAATTAGAAAATGATTAGAAATTAGAAGAAAATTAGAAATGAGTATAAAGTGGTCAGAAATGTTCATCAACAGTAAACTCAAGAGGCAAAATAATGGTAGTGACAAAGATCACTTATTCGGGGGAAAGTTCTATTAGCACTCATAGTTACAGGATACCCCATCACTTTGGCTGTTGCCTCACTTGGGACACCTTTCTTTGGGACCTCACCTATTCAGCCTTTTGTGGCTCAGGTTATGCCAGCCTCCTCCATGAATTCTTCCTCAAATTGGTCAACCTACTTGCATCTGTGTCTGTACTGTGCATCTTTCCTATTGCCTTGGATGAACTACCTGTGCATGCATCTATCTAAGTTACCTCTTCCATCTGTGCCCTAAATCCCACACCTCTCCCCTACTCAAGGATCTCATTCATTCTTATTCCTTTACAGACTAACTCTATGGTGACTCCTCCCAGATTTATATTTATAACCCAGGTCTTGATCCTGAAGTCAAGATCTACATAACCAACCTGGTCTTTCCCTTCTCAGTAAATGCCAATTCATTCCAGTTGCTCAGGCAAAAAAACTTAAGAGTCACCCTTGAGTTGTTTCCTTCTCTCACATCATATTTTCAAGCCATCAGCAAAACCTGCCAATTCTACCTTCAAATTATATCAAAGTCTGACCTCTTCTCACTACCTCTATCACTACCTCCCTCACTTGGATTACTACAGTAGCTTTCTAACTCATCTGCCTACTTCAGCCTTGCCCATTCTCAACATGGCAGCCAGAGTGCCTTTTAAAACATAAACAGATCTTCCTCTACTTAGAACTCTTCAGTGGGTTCTCATTTCACTCAGTAAAAGCAAAAGGTCTAGGAGGCCCTACATGATGTGCGCCCCAGATACCTCTCTGATCTCATCTCTGCTGCTTTCCTCCAGCCACGCTGGCTTCCCTGATGGTCCTAGCCAATGCTCCCTCAGCCTACAAAGCTTTCCCTAGAGCTAGCCATTAAGCTCTATCTTCCACTTTCCTCAATCTCTGTTCAAATGATAATCGAGCAGCAAGCCTTCCTTGATCTTCTATATAAAATCACAAGCCTATCATAACCACAGCATTCATTATCCCAATATCCTATTTCAATTCTTCTCTGTAGTGCTGTCATGAGTTGAACAGTGTTCCTCCAAAATTCACATTCTTTCCAGAAACTCAGAAAGTGACCTTATTGGAAATAGGGTCCTTGCAGATGTAATCTCAAGGCGGGGGGTAATCCAATATGACTTACAGGAAGAGGTAAATTTGGACACAGACACACAGAACTCCATGTGAAGATGAGGCAGAGACTGGAGCAATGCATCCACAAGCCAGGGAACAAAAAGGCTTGCCAGCTGTGACCAAAAGCCAAGAGAGAGGCCTGGAATGGATTCTCCCTCAAGAGTCCTTAGATGGAACCTACCCTGCTAATACCTTGAGTTTGGGCTTCTAACTTCTGGAACTAATAGAAAATAAACTTCTGTTGTTTTAAGCCAGCTGCTTTGTAGTACTTTGTTACAGCAGCCACAGGAAACTAATACACCACTTATCACCATTTGACACAGATTTTCTTATTTGCTGTCTGTTTCTTGCCACAACGACTAGCATTTAATTGGTATTCAACAACCATTTGCTGAATTGATGAATAAATGATCAGGCTTCACTGATTTGCTCCTGTAAAAGCTTCAGGTCTAAAAGACCTGAAGAGAAGAGGTCTTCTTGTGTTTCTTCAATTTAAACCCTTACACTGCACACTCAGTATTGGCTAACACTAAGGGAAATGGACAGTTTAGAACTCTTATTATCCTCCTTTACCTTATTTTATAGAGATAGAAATGGTTAAAATAAAGCTCTATGGAAGGAGAAAATACACAGACAAAGAGTAATGAGCTATGTAAGATGTATGCAGGTGTGTGTGGATAAGATATCATTTCCATGCTGTCACCACTATATATGCAGGCATCTTTATTGTCACTTACTGAGTATGAATTAGCCCCAACCCATCTTGTTATAAGCTCCTTTTTCCCTCTTAGGTCAAGTTGTTTGAGCCCACTAGGAAGGAGTGGTTCTCCAAAATGTACTGCCTATGGCTATAATCTCAATTTACCACACCCTAAAACAATTAGCCATCTTGACTATAATACAGAGCATTAACAGGGATTAACAGGGTTATTTCTATGAAGAGAGAGTGAGAAAGCAAGATAGAGAATGTAGGTTGAGGGTTTGAAAGAGAGCAAGACAATGAATGATGAGATTTCCCCGTTTTATGTACTACTGTATTACTATTTGACTTTTTTCCAATGAGCATGTACTTATTTTTTAATGAGAAGCCTAAGAAGCAATTAAATCATCTTAACATATATAAGAGACTATTATATAAGTAAACAACAAACAATTGTTTCTATTTCTAGTGAATCCTAAATGGAAAAACATTTTTCATGGGTTGGCATTTACTGATGGTATTTGCTAAGAATATATCTATTTCACTGATCCCTTTCTTTCTTCTTTGTTTTTTTCTTTACTATCTACTTTTTTCTGTTTATTACTTGTGTACTTAAAGGGCAGTATTAAAAAGAACCTTTAAAATTATTTAATTTCACCCACCATCCTCAGGATAGTCTACCATTTTGAACCAGATTTGTGGCAGGCAAATTTTATCTTTGGTTTGTAGATTCAACCCTCCCTATAATTCCATACATTTAAAATTTCAATGTGTGAGTCTTGGGGATTCATTATAGTCCATCTAAGAGTAATGAGAAATGGGACAATCATGGGATAATCCAACTTTGTGTACAGGACAAATAATGAATCAAACAAAATATACCCATGCTTGAGAAAAATGGCACCAAAGAAGAAACAAAAGAGGGAACAATGAACCTATGAACTTTCCAAATCTATAAACACCAACCTAGGACTTGCTCTACTAAAATACCTATTGTCATGAAAATGTAAATTTGCTTTCATTACTCACAACTAATCATTTTTTGTGCTCTAACAGGTTATTGCAATCTCCACAGTTTTTCCTGTACTGAGTAAGCCTGTCATTTACTAATGTAAATGAATTCCTCCCATGAAGCAGAGGATTCTGAAACATAATCTTGTGATACATGTATCTAAGTTTATTTTTTTCCAAACTCTAATACCTGAAGACCTTTATTTAAAATATACTCTATTACCTGAGTTGACAATGTTTTCTTTATTGATGCTTTATAGAAATCCACTTGGGTTCCTAGGTTTTTGTTTAGCTAGGTGAGGCAAAAGTTACAAAGGTCTCACTAGTCCACAAGGCCTCAAGGTAAATAACCTTCAATATTCAAAACATCATGGAGAAAAACTAGACAGAAAATCAACAAAGATATAGATTTGAACAAACTATCCTTCAAACTGACCAAACTGACATTTACAGAACCCTCAACCTAACAACAGAATACACATGCTTGTAAAGGGCATATGAAACATTTGTCAGAACAGCCTATATGCTAAGCTATAAAATAAGTCTCAATAAATTTAAAGGGGTTGATGCCATTCAAAATATGTTCTCCAATCACAACAGGATTAAATTAAAAATCAACAACAGAAAGAAATTTGGGGATTCTCCAATATTTGGAAATTAAACAACACAGTTCCAAATAATCCAAAGGTCAAGTAATTACAAAAGAAATTAGAATACTTTAATTGAATGAAAATGAAAACACGATGTTATCACAATTTATGATGCTTAGCTAAAGAACTGGCTGGAGGGAAATGTATAGCTTTAAACATCCATGTTAGAAAAGAAATGACCATATGACCCAGGAATCCCACTCCTGGGCTTGTATCCAGAAGGAACCCTACTTCAGGATGACACCTGCACCCCAATGTTCATAGCAGCATTATTTACAATAGCCAAGACATGGAAACAGCCTAAATGTCCATCAACAGGTGACTGGATAAAGAAGATGTGGCATATTTATACAATGGAATACTACACAGCCATAAAAACTGACAACATAATGCCATTTGCAGCAACATGGATGCTCCTGGAGAATGTCATTCTAAGCGAAGTAAGCCAAAAAGAGAAAGAAAAATACCATATGAGATCGCTCATATGCGGAATCTAAAAACAAAAACAAAAACAAACAAACAAATAAACAAAAACAAAGCATAAATACAGGACAGAAATAGACTCATAGACAGAGAATACAGACTTGTGGTTGCCAGGGGGGTGGAGGGTGGGAAGAGATAGACTGGGATTTCAAAATTGTAGAGCAGATAAGATCACACTGTATATAGCACAGGGAAATATACACAAAATGTTATGATAACTCACAGAGAAAAAAATGTGACAATGAGTGTGTATATGTCCATGAATGACTGAAAAATTGTGCTGAACACTGGAATTTGACACAACATTGTAAAATGATTATAAATCAATAAAAAATGTTAAAAAAAAAAAGAAAAGAAATGAGGTTTCAAATCAATAATCTGAACTTCCACTAGAAGAAACCAGAGAAAGAGCAAATTAAATTCAAAGCAAACAAAAGGAAGGGATAATAAGGATCAGAGCAGAAATCAATGAATTTTTTTTAAAATGATAATTGAGAAAATAAAATTAAAAGTTAGGATCTTCTATAAAAGAGAAACAAAATCCATACACCTTTACCTAGACTGACCAAGAAAAAGAGAAGTTACAAATTACTAAAATTAGAAATAAAAGTGTGCACATCACTATCAACTACAGAACTTAAAATATTATAAGGCAAAACTAATATGAACAATGCTATGCCAACGAATTAGACAACTTAGATGAAATGGACAATTCTTATTAAGCCACAAATTACTACCAATAACTCAAGAAGAAACAGAAAATCTGACTAAATCTATAAGTAAAATAACTGAATTAGTATTAAAAAGCTTCCCACAAAGAAACCAGGCCCAGAAGGCTTCACTGGTGAATTCCAGCAAATATTTAAAGAAATCATACCAATCCTGAAAAGGAGGACAGACAATTTCCCAACTCATTCTATGAGGCCTGTATTTCCCTGATACTAAAGCCAAAGCTTTCACACACATAGGCAAAAAACTACAGAAAAGTATCCCTCATGAATATATATACAAAGTCCTACCAAAATATTAGCAAAATGAATTCAGGAACATTCTAAAAGGATTATTTACCATGATTGACTGGAATTTATCCCTGCAACACAGGGCTAGTTTAACAACTGAAAATCAGTGAATATAATATGCTATATTAATAGAAAAATAAAACTCACATGATCATCTTAATGTATGTAGAACATGCACCTGACAGAACTCAGCATCCATTCATAATAAAAACTCTCACCCACCTAGGAATGGAAGAAAATTTCTCCAAGCTGATAAAGACAATCTGAGAATAACTCAGAACTAGCATACTAATGGTGAAAGACTGAAAGCCAACACTGTACTGTATGTTCCAGCCAGTAAAATTGAGAAAAAGAAAACTAAAAGCATACAAGTTAGAAAGGAAGAAGTAGAATTGCCTTTATTTGCAGACAATATGATCCTGTAAGTAAAAAATCCTAAGGAGTATATAAAAACAACCAGAACTACTAAACAAGTTTAATAAGGCTGCAGGATATGAGATCAATATACAATAATCACTATTTCTATCTACTAGCAACAAACAGTCCAAAAATTAATTATAAAAAATTCATTCACAATTGCATTAAACAAAATAAAATACTTGGCAAAATTTTAACAAGAGAAGTGCAGGACTTGTACACTAAAACTGTAATAAAACACTATGGAGAGAAAGTAAACAAGATACAAATCGATGGGAAAATAATCCATGTTCATGAATTAGAAAATTCAAAATTGTTAAGATGGAAATTCTTCCTTAAATATTTACATACTCAATGTAATCCTTATCAAAATCCCTATAAATTGAAAAGCTGATCTTAAAATTTATATGGAAATTCAAAAGACCTAGATTAGCCAAAACAATTTCAGCAAAGAACAAAATTGGAAGACTTGTGATACAGTATTTCCAAACTTACTATAAAGCTAAAGTAATCCAACACTGTATTAGTGAAGGACAGACGCAGGTCAATAAAAGAGAACTGAAAACTACAGAAATAAACTCTTACTTTACGGTCAAATAATTTTCAATAAGGTGCCAAGGCAATTTGATGGGAAAAAGACAGTTTTTTCAACAAATAGTGCTGGGACAATTAGTTATCCCTATGAAAAACAATGAACCTACATGCTTACCTCATACTCATTTACAAAAAACAACTCAAAATGAATTAGAGACATAAAACTTCCAAAAGAAAACAGAGGAGAAAATCTTGGTGACTTGGGCTAAGCAACGATTTCTTATAGATGACAACAAAATGACAGTCCATAAAAGAAAAACAATGATATATGGGGTAATCAAAATTAAGAACTTTATACTTCAAAAGACACCATGAAAAAGAAAAACCACAGACATTTACAAATCACATATTTGATAAAGGACTTGTATCCATAATATACACAGAATTCTACATGTCAATAAGACAGTCCAATTTTTAAAAATGGGCAAAAGATTTGAACAGATATTTCACCAAAGAAGATATATGGCTAATAAACACATGAAAACTGGTCAGCATTATTAGTAGGCTTTAGGAAACTAAAAATTAAAACCACAAGGATACACTAAGCCATTGGCACAAAATAGCTATAACTGAAAAGACTGACAATGCAAGTGTTATTAAGGATGTGGAGAGACTGGAACTCTCATTCACTGCTTGGGGCGGAGGATATGAAATGGTAAGCCGCTTTTGAAAAGAGTTTGGCTATTTTTAAAAGTTAAACATAAATTTCCCATATGGTCTATCAATTCCATTCCTATCCAAGAAAACTGAAAACATACAAAGACTTGTATGCAAATATCCACAGAAGCATTATTTGTAATAGCTAAAAACTGGAAACAATCCAAATATCCATCAGTTGGCAAATGAATAAACAAAATGTGACATAGCCATTAAAATGGAATATTATTCAGCAATAAAAAGAAATCAATTATTGACACACATTACAAAATAGACAAACTTCAAAAACCTTATGCTAAGTAAAAGCAGCCAAATACAAAAGCCTACAGTCTGACCAACTCCATTTATGTGAATTTCCAGAACAGACAAATGTATAGAGATAGAAAGTGGTGCTGGTGTGAATAAAAAGAACCAACTACAAATGGTCACGGGGGACTTTTTAAAGCTGAGGGAAAAGTTCTTTACCTGGGTTGTGGTGATGATTGCATCATTTTTTACATTTATAAAGGATCACTAAATTGCACTTAGAATGAGAACATTTTATAGTAGAAAATTATACTTCAATGAACTATTTAAAAATTGGCAATAAATAACTGCAGTTTAGCTAAGAGATGTGCTGAGATTTACCACAGACAGAAAGGAGATACTAGATGTTTCTACTACAGACTAACTGCTGAAAAAGCTCAGACAGTAAATCTTCTCTTCATTGCCCCAAGGAAACACTACTAGATTCTAAGGGCAAGAGAATTATCAAAAGATAGTTCTCATATGAGAGATGGCTCCTGACTCCAATGGCCTACCAATGAAATATGGTGAGTATCCTGAGTGTTACAGCTGCATCTCATTACCATTAAAAGATATAGAGAGACAAACCACAGGATTACAGCAGTTTAATCTGACAAAGGAAACGAAAATGGGCCTGTATTAGGCAGCTCAGGCTGACATAACAAAATATCAGGGACTAGCTGGCTTCAACAGAAATGGACTTTATCACAGTTTGGAACTTGCTGCCAGCATGGTCAGGTTTTGGTGAGGGCTCTCTTCCTGGCTTGCAGTCATCTTCTTGCTGTATTCTCACATTGCAGAGAAAAAAGAGAAAGAAAAGAGGAGAGGAGAGAAGAGAGAACACAAACTCTGGTATCTCTTTCCATAAGGGCACTAAACCCATTAGGAGGGCTCCACCCTCATGACCATCTAAACCTAATGACCTCCCAAAGGCCCCATCCCAACTGTCCATAAGAAACTGCAAAAAAAAAATATATATATATATATATATATATATATATATATATCTCCAAGGACTTCTATGCTGATAATATTCTCAAGACCTGCTGAAACTGGGTTCTATATCTGAATCAAATTCTCTTCTCTTTTCTGGCCAAAGAAACAAGCATTACATTTTTTAAAGTTTTATGTGGACATGGTTGACAGACAGGACTAACTGGACCAAATTATTCCTGCCACTTCTTTCTGTGTCAGCATACTTCTTGCCCTGGGCTTACAATTTGAAAGGGGGGGACCAAAACACTTTTACTGCATTTAAGTGGGACTCCAAGCCGTTTCTAGGCTCCTCTTGACACATTTCAGCCAATTAGTGACTATTTTAACAAAAGCCTAACATCCTTTCCTAAACATCTTAATTGCTTAAGAGCTTCTGTTGTTTGCCACGAGCAGTCACTTTAAGTCATTGATTAAAGCAGTTTGCACATCAGCACAATCTGAAATCAGTTTCCTTTTTCAACCAGCTGGGCTTAAGAACCAATTGCGAAGACAGCCCAATTCAAGGACGTGCAATGCCCTGCATGACAGCGATCTACCATGCACCGTGAATTTATAGGCAAGAGGGAAAAAGAACCAAACTGCCATGAGTAAGTACTTCAACTGCTCTCTGTTTCACAAATCACTTTCATTAGCACTTCCTGCAAGGGTGAACTCCAACAGGAAGGTGGTTAGCACACCTTTCTTCAGAGCACCCACTATTAATGCTGCGTTTCCAGCAGAGCCAATGGTGAGCACCTGCCTGGCTGCACTGCAGGCACAGGACATCCTTGCAAGCCAATGGACCACTACGCTAAGTGCAGGCTTGAGTAGACTGCGCTCTTTCAGTTGTTCTGACAAAGGGAAGGCATTCGAGTCCCACACTTTCAGCCAGAGGAAAACTAACCTTTCTACTTTTAACATTTAAAGGGAAAAAGTATTCAGCAGGTTTAAGATAACCAATTTTGCCACCTGGCATGAAAAAACAAAACATTGGGAGAAGAAGAATGCTGTTGTGTATCACATATAAATGTCCTTTACTGCTCTCAGGAAGAAATCTCAGTGCTCACTAAGAGCTTACCTATAGCAAACAGGTTTTGATTTGTATGCTACCAGCTGGCCCTCTTTCTTAACAGATAGCCAGGCTACATTTTATAAGAGCCAGACTCTGTAATTAGAGAGACTCTGAGCTACAGATTGATGGGAATTTGAAAGGATGCTAGAAGCTGAGTGAGAATGGATAGAAGCCTTTTAGGGAGAGTTGTGAAAACTGAATACACTAATGAAGTGGCTGTGCATATGATGGTCTTTGATTTCTATGTCCTGTCTTTTATTTTTGTCTTCATTTCAATGATTTCATTTTAAAAATTTGGTTGATGAGTTTTTATTAAAATGTAAACTTCAGAGCAGTGCTGTGGCATCTAATGAAATGTAGGCAACCGATGAAGAAGTTTAAGCCACAAGAGGCCAAGAATTGGCTCTCTGGAATCTGATGCAGTGTCTTCCACACACTTGCAATAATCTGTGGAAAGTCATCTCAACTCTTCTAGGCTTCAATCCATGCCACACTGAAGATGAAAAACACCCTAAGGGTCAGTGATATATAATTACCATGTCAAATAATAACATGCCCTTTTAGTCGGTATCCTTTACCATTCCGAATAAACTTTTTGTTTTCACATGAGACTACTACTTGTCACTGAAAAGTAAGGCGTAAAATAAGCCTGGATCATCAAGTTCTGGAGTTTAACAATTTAAAACTAAACAAGTCAAAAAGGAAGCCAGATGTTTAATAAAAAATATAAAAGTACAGACTAAACCTGTTAAATCTATAACCATGTATTTTCTCTCTCATGATTAGATGTATGACTCTTATTTTGGGAAAGGACTAAGAAAGTATCTCAAACTGTTAAAAAAAACAAAACAAAACTTTTATAGGGCAAAAGATGCTTAAAATTTTAGTGCTGTTTGTATTTAGTGTCCTTTCAAGATGTTCAAAGTATTTGACAGAACTTATTTTTCTTAAAATTTTCAGCTCTGTGCAAAATAATAGATAAAGGCAGTGTTTCTATCTTCTTATCTTTACCTGGAAAGAGCTGTGATAGGTTATGTAATTCATATCCACGATTATACAAATCAGGGTCCATTAAAAAGAGAAAACACACACACACACACACACACACACACACATACACATGGGAAATTTCTCCTAGGTCCCAACTCTTGAGAATACACAGGTTAGGACTTGATTCATGGCAGAAAATCATATAATGAGTGCAAGCAAGCTGCCATGCAAATGGGAAGTGCTCTACCCCACAGAGTTGAAAAACTGTCTACTTGACTTTGATAAATGATATAATTGTACTACTAATAGTACTACATTCTGCTTAGTGTTGGAAGGTCCTGCAGAAGCGAATTTTAAGAAATATCCTTTAAAATTGAAACCATGTTGTTTGATGTAATGAGAATAAGGTAGGTTGGAGAACAAAGACAACAGACTTGAAGATGAGATGAGATTCAAACAAAGTGGTATAAGAAAGACGAGGTAGCCACAGAATAAAGTGATCATCACCCATCAAATGGATGTGTGCACATCACTGCTCACTGTACATGAGTCTAACACTAAATATCAGACCCCAAATAGTAATCTGTACCATTTTTACTTAGGATGCCTCTTCTTGACAGGTTTGTTTTTTAACCAATCAGGCTCCTGTGAATTCAATTTGGTGGAACGGAGCTTCGCCACTGTTACCACTCAAGGTCTAATATGGAACCTATAAGCTAAGTGGCAAAAACAGGGTCCCTGGGGAAAGAATCATCTCACATTACATAGTTACATTCCATCCTTTTATCTGTCAACAAATATACATCTTTCTGGCCCTTAGAGAACCAGCTTTTGACATGAGGTACATTCAAGCTATTTTACATAATATCTCATATTCAGGGGGAACCTATAAATTCATACATATCTCAGTCACACAGAAGTTAGTTGGAGAACTGAAGTGATGTGGCCTATCCTTCTCCTCCAGTTTCCTGTCTATCTTTTGACCATTTTAGCACTCTTCCTAAGTGCAAGCAGGGAAGGGACGAGGAGGTGGAAATCCATGGTGTCCTCTTCAGAAGCTCCACAGAAGGGTTCGTGGAGGAGACACTCTTGTAAGTGGGCAACCTCGAATCCAGGAGTCTCTAAGAATTCAGGTTCTCAGGTTCTTTCAACAACCCACAACTGCAGATAACAGATATCACAAATGATCGCACTGATGCACTTAAGAATACTGTGGGAGGGAAAAAGCCCTAAATTACAAATGATCATTATCTGTACAGCCGTGGTCAAGAATTTTCTATTGTAAAACAGTAGTGTAATGGTGGGGGGTATTGAGGGAGGAGAAAAGGGACTAGAAAAAGAAGGGTACTTGAGAATCAAAGCATCAGCAGTCAGAAAGAACACATTCCAGTGGTTCAGTGTTACCTCCTCTGTGCCAATAAGCTAAGAATAAGAAATATCACTGACATCAAAAACTAGAAGACAAGAAAATGTGCAGCCGCCTACTGGAGACTCCTGATGTCAAAGAGATCAGATCACAATACTCTCAGTATGACTCCGCTACTATTAGGCCAGATAGAAAGGAATGACACCCATATTTTAGTTCATAATAACAGGCGAGAGGGCCAAGTTCTAATTAAGAGTAAAACTATCTATTGTTGATCATGCTTTTGGCAACTGAATTTGAAAAATAGATAAACTGGAGAAAAGAGAAGGGCTTCTGCCTCCTGTGTCCCTGACAGAGATCTCCAGATCAATACCAGATAAGCCGCTTTAAACTTGAAGGAGCACTTTGGGCTTGCAAGGGAAGTGAGTCTTGGCTCACAGAGGGCCTTAGTAAAGAGATGTCCTAGCAGAACAAAAGTAGAAAAGTAATGAAAAAATAAATTTTTGGAGCTTGAGGCAAGAAAAAGAAGCCAGGTTAGGACCATGATAGAACTAGTTGCTAACAAGAGGAAAGTCACATTTTCCCAAGGCTCTGCAAAAAGTCTGCTTTTGTGAGGTCACTAGAAAGAAAGCTCTGATCAAGTACCAGATGGAGGTATAGAGGGACACCTACTACCACAACACTAGCAATGTGCCAGCGCGCAGTCGCATTCGACATAACAGTTTGGTCTACTCATCAAAAATCCTATCTATAAGCACAAAGTCTGAGATGCTTGACCTTACAATGTTTAAACAAACAAACAAAAAACATGTCGGAAAGGAAGGCATTAGGAATCAGGAGAAACAGTGCTGCTAAGTAGAAAAATCCAGTACTTGAAGGAGACATGGATTTGGATCTCTGTACAACTTTGGAGGAAGTTCATTTGTTCCAGTTTTACAGTTTTTCCATGTATAAAATATGAATAATAATACCTATTGTAACCTACATGCCTTCTAGGGGTCACTTGTCCGTGTTATTTTCACAGGACTGCTTCAAATCCCCAATTCAGCCTAGAGGAAACACTGTTTTCCTAAGACAGGAGCAAATTCTCAGGAATTTTCTCTCAAGACCTCCGGTGCTCTCAGGTGCTTTCTCTGCCTGAATAATTCCAGACCCAAAACTCAGCCTCCTCACCCGTTTCCCGGAATAGAGCACTCAAGCTGAGCATTCCCTAGTTTTTCTGACACTGCATATTTGCAGCCATGAGCTGGGAACATACTTTAGAACGCTGTGTATGCCCTTGGTTAATTCATTCACTTCCTCTCTCCCTCTTACCTTTCCTCCTCATCCCCTCCTCTCGCTCTAGTCTTTCCACTTCTATGATGCTAGTAGCTTCCCCCTTCACTGAGCCCCAGCACTGGTGAACAACCAAGCCTGGGGACAAAGACTCACAGCCTCCGAAGTCTTTTCTCAATAAAAAGCACTACTGAAGTATTTTCTCAATAAAAAATAATTCTCTTTTTCAGAAAATTCTGGCACCAACTGTTACAGCTCTCACATTTTTCCCACTTGCTCATGTGACTCTGCAGGATTGCTATGTGGGGTAAAAACTGAGACAAAGAGTATAATAAAGGGCCAGCACGATGACGTGAACTTAGTAGACAGTAACAAACTGGTGGCTGCCTTTATAATGGTGATGACGCTAGATTTAGTCCCTGCAGAGATCATGGGTACACCAACCAGAGAGACTAATCACTTCCAAAGGGACGACCTTTGACTTTAGCTGAGGTAACCCATAACATGTCATCAAAGGCTAAGAAGGCCTCAGTCTTTCTTCAGAAAGACAATAATCATGACAGATGACAGCCTGTTGACTTGTCACAGCAGTGCTTCTGCCCCCTTCCAAACACACAGCCACGATCTGCAGCCAAAGAGACAACACAGGTACAAAAGCTGTGAAGGCCTCCTTTGATCAACACAATATATGAAGGAGAGAAACGCTGAAGTACTGTTTCCACCAATCCCTCTGAAAGCTGTCACTTTAATTTCAGATCTCCTTCTTCTATTTAGATGTAGTTTTGTCTTGTGTTAAAATTAAAAAGGTTTTCTTCCATATGTCCGTCCTTAACAGGGCAAAGAGCTCTTTCCCAATCTCAAAACACAAAACATACATACCCCACCTAAAAGAATGCAGATTCCCATGAGGTCAGAGCTGGTCTTCCTGGGGAAACTCTCATAGGCTTGGACCCTGTATTCCCGCCAGCAGGATTTGGCCTGGTGGGTGATAAGCTCTCAGCTGGCTATGACTGCTTTGGGCAACAGCACAGCAGGTCCAGGCATCTTGCTGGGATTCACACATTCCAAGTAGTAAAGCATCTGAGACCTATGCTAGGCTCTACAGATGATTAAACTAAAAAAACTGCAGTGTTTCTAGGCACTTAGGGATCATTTTTCCCCCTTAAATGTCAAGAAGTTGGAAGAGAAAGTTCTGCACACACACTAACATAAACACTCACAGAGATGGCAGCTCGCAGACAGGCCTGACCCTGGGCAGCACTAATGAATACAACATTGCTATACACACACACCTGCAGGATTACAACTGCCAGCTGCTGCTCCTTAAAGGTGAATGAACAGGAACCTGAAGGTAGTCAAGTGAATGAATGTCAGTCCCAGAGACCCTCTATCCATCCCTGGAGGCTGTTTTAATATCAGCCCAAGCCTAGATGGAGTTCTAGGTTATATCTGATTTAAAAAATGTGAGGATGCAGTCAATTTCAGAAGGATCAAATCTAGGGGCAGCAGTAAGGTCTTTCTGAGACTACTGTCAAGAAGCTCAAACCCTTAGGAGAGAATAAGAATGATACGTCTCAGAAAACAAGCTAGGACACAAAAATGTTTTATTCCAAGTTCACTCACAAGACCTCAGAGAACTTCGATGACATGAAACTACAAGCTGCAAGGTTCTGGCCCACAATTTTCTTTACAGGGACACCTACGAATTAGTTCTTCTCTATTTGGCAGCCCCATGCTGAGTTTACCCTCATGTGCTCATAATGTTGCCTTGGTGAGCTCACTAACAAGGGACAGTCACAAAGATCTATCAGGAAAGGAAACTGCTATACAAGACATTATAACAAAAGACGACACTTATCAGTTACCCTAATTAACCATTTTTCTCTTAAGCGCAAGGCCCAAGGCGTATCACTCACCTTCCTCAAAGCTGGCCTTCTTCTGCCTCACTAGAACACGGAAGTTTTCAGCAGGATTCACACTTCCAACCTGGAACATATCCACAGACAATAAACCTGCAGGTCACTTCCCTTTTTGGCAGCCAGGCAAGACATGACAGCTTAATGTAGTATATTCTTATGAAACAGAAGCAAAGACAAAGTGAGGGCCCTTTCTATTCATTTTCATTTCCACATTTCCGTTAAAAACTAGTGGATTCCTGTGGCCAGAGGGCTGCCATCTGTCTGTCTGTTCACTTCCCTCTCCTCATGTATACGGACTTCTTTCCAGAGGGGGTCACAGGTATTACAACCCAAGGCAGTAGGCAGCCTGGCTTGGAGGCTTTATGTGGCAGACTTCCTGTGCATCCTGACACCCAGCCAATCAGGAAGGGGAGTAATCTGCAGCATGCGGTCAGCTAGAGTATCTGTGTCCTAGTAAGATGACATGAGAGATAACAGACCGATGCTTTTTCACAGAGCTGTCTTTTCTGGGGGACTGCTGCTGACTCTGGCACTGAAGTTTTGGTAGAAAACTCAAATAGGCCCAAACTGAACACGTCCCGCAAAGTAAAAGCAGATCAGTGCTAGGTGGGACGGCATCAAAGATGCAAATCTCTGCCACACTACATGGCACTTTCTAATCAGACCTCTGTCTTTCATCTTCCAGTCCCAACCTGGTTCAGCACACCGGGGAGAGGACAACAGGGTTTTGTCAGGGCTGGTAAACTTTGGTACAAAATGTACCAAAATTTCTAGTCTGCTCTGGTATAGCGGTCAGAAAAACCCTTAAATAAGGTAATGATTTTTTCCCTTTACTATGAAACACTGAAATAAAGACATTCAGCTTTTCTGACAGCATTTCTTTTTGAGGTGGGGAAAAGGCATGCCCCAGTACTACCTTTCCTAGTGTATTTGGCTAGTAAGGGACAATTTTTAAGATCCATGGATTCGAAATAATGCCTTTTAGAATAAGGCAAGATGTTCAAGTTCCAAAAAACTTCCTATTAAATAGAGAAGATCTTAAATGTCAAAGGTCACTTGTTTTGGGGAAATCCTAAACTAGTGAAACCTGCCATGAAGTTGTCTATTAGAAAATTAAAGAGTTACACTCTTAAAATATATGTATTTGGAGATTAAGACTTGTATCATCAACCCCCACTTATCCTATCATTGTGACCAAACAGAAAGCCACAAAACAAAGCCACCAAAATAATCTCTACAGAACTGCTACCACTGAGATGTTCCATGCTCTATGTACTGTACAGTGCTGTACATACTATGTATCATATAGCCAATTTTGTACGTAATTCACTGACAATAATTAAAGGAAGAAGGGAAGAAGTGTGGGACAGGCCTGTATGGTTTCTGTATTGAAAGGACCAGAGAAGGTGCTTCATTAAAGGACTAACAAAAATTGATGCAATCTCCCCCAAGCCCCAAAATTCTGAAAGAGGGGAACACTCTGGAAAAGTTCTGCTTACACAGGTGACATTGCCTTCAACCAGGCTGGAGACACTAAAGGGGGCTTCCTCTTTCTCAGTCTTCAATTTTTTAGAGGTGGGTCCATCTTCACGGCTGGAAAAGAAATAAATTTATTTTCCCTCCTTAACAACACAAAATCCAAAACTGATGATGTGAAAAGTGTAAATTTATTGTTCAAGAATCAAAAATAAACAGCCACACTTAGCTCTCCTTTACAAACAGCTGCCTCCCCTTCCCAGCGTCTGAGCTCCTGACAGCCCTACCCTGGCAGCCAGGCTTTGTTTCCAGCAGTCCAGAAATCATAATTAGCAGCTGCATCACAAAGCCCTTTCAAATGACGAGACTTCAAGCACAGGTAATGGAAACTTAACATTTCAGTAAGAAACCCATTTACCCTTCAGCTATTATTTGCTAGTTTCCACCCTAGAATTGATAGCTATTAGCTTTCCTTGTATGTAGAAGACCTCTGTGTCTAACAACCTATCTTCTCCATTGTGTGTCTGAGATCTTTATAAGTTTCCACTTACAGCTGTCAAAACTTACTAGACGATCCTTCATTAAATATGCAAGAGCTTGCTCTTAGAGAGGTCTTAAACTATATATATATAACCCAACACTTTCAAAAGAAAACTTGTAATTTCTTGTTTTATAAACCTAATTCTGTTTGGGCAATATGCTAACAGAGTCCAAAAGCATCTATATGGTGAAGGAAAGCTGACTCCAAAGAAGTGTATTAAAACATCTTGCCTGAAGGCACATGCTGGCTTTAACAGCCTGCCTTAAAGTCAAGAGGAGGTCAGCTTAATTGCAAAGGAGAAGAAAATCAAATCCAAAGACTCTGCCCATAATCTCTCTTAAACTGCTGAACACAGAGATATGAAGATTTTTCTCCTAGACAAATAATCAATCTGGGGCAAAAGCAACTGTCAAGAAATGGCTGAATGAGAAGGGAAATTAGTAACTAAGATCTAGTATTTCTAAATGTGATGTTTTTATTCAAAAGTTCAACTTTCAGACAGGCTTGAAGTAGAGGTTGTCCTAAAAATAAAGAAAAATAAGACATAAGCTGGTTTATTCAATGATATTTCAATAATGAATCTCCTCTCATAGCTAGATGAAGGGACTAAAGGATTCATTACAGCCTTAAAATTTGAATTAAAAGTTCGACTACTTGGCATCTTTCCCATTCATCACTTGCCTTTTCCCCTTTGAAAAGAAAAGATAAGCAGAAGACAGAGGACAGGGGCCAGGAAACATTGAAAGGGGTGAGTCATTCAGAGCTCTTTCCTTTGAGAAGAATAAGAATAAACACACAAAGCCTTGTTGGCAAAAAATGGGGGGGAAATGTACAAACCCCAAGGAAGCATGAAATTCCAACAGAATTTGAGTCCTTTAAAAAAAAAAAGTCACAGACATTTCAGTTAACCTTTGTCAATTCTTCCCAAGAGAGAGAAAACATGGTTCTGCTGCTAATTTGGGGATAAAAGACCTGGATTTGTCTGTTTTGTCACTGGCTAGGCCTGGAATGTTACACCTTACCTTCTTGAAGGTATTCACAGTGTATTAATTTTTGTTTATCTAGAGTTTAGGGTCTAGTAGGTTACTGTCCTCTCTCATCTTCAGCTTGCTCCTCAGGACAACACTACGATGAAAAGTATCAGGACTGTATCAACTATTCACCTATTCTCTCCCCAAAATACAAATTCACTTACACAGTGGTATTCAGGAGCATTAAACATACAAAGCTATGCTAAGGTCTGTGAGAACTCAGGGTTGAACCCCATGAAGCATTTCTTAAACCCTTCAAGATAGGATTCTAGGGAAGGAAGGATAAGGAGACATATATACTAATTCTCCAGAACTGAGCAGGTGAAGGCAAGCCCAGAAATAAGCAGAAAGTAGTGAAAACAACATATTTAATAGCCTCAAGACTGAATCATTTAATAGCATTATTAGGAGTTTTACCTACATTAAACTCACAATGTCTATTTGAGGTTCGAGAGCGCAATGGCTCTCATCCCTGAACTATCTACGAAGGACCTGCGCCCTGGAAGGTACAGGGTCTGTACCTTCTGTACAGGGTCACAAAAGTTAATAGAAAATCAACACCTTCAAGACGTTCAGCCAAATAAAAAAGATAAATATATAAACAGGCAATTAACAAATATTATGGTAAGCACCATATTCCTTTGAGAGGATAGCAACTAGCTGTACTGGGCTGGGGAATGACGTGCAGGCTGGGAGGTAGTGAGAGATGAGGATGGAAAGTATCTAAATTGTAGGCGTACAAACTGTGAGGAAAGAAAGTGGTTCTCCAGGCAGCTGGATTACAGATAGATACTTCTTTTGCTTCTGCTTATCTGGGTTTTCTTATTTGTGTCACAGAGTTTGATCTCAAGCTGAAGGTAATGGGAAGCCAGGAAAGCAAAGGTTTTTAATCAGGGATCCAAGGATGACGTCAAGAAATTTGTGAACTACTTGAAATTACATGCAAAACTTATTCTGTGAGGGCATTTTCCTGGGGAGAGAGTTCTTAGTTTTTTATCTGATGATCAAAAGGGTCCAGTGCATGCGCGCGCGCGCGCGCACACACACACACACAAACACAGAAATGAAGGAAGCACTTCTAAAACTAGGGTTTCAACAGGTTCAGCATGAATAGCAGATCTTCTCAAATGTTCAATGCTTTTATTGATAATGATAGTATTATTGCCTCAGGTTTCAACTATTGTCTTCCCTCCAAATAGTTTAAAGTGCTTTAATATCTGTAATTTTATTGTTATAATATATCTTGTGATGAGACTGTTTTTAGATGAAGAAACTTTCATAAAGGTAAAATTATTTAGCCAAAACCAGATCAAGAGCTGGAATGAACACTAGTGATTGCCAGCTCAGGGCCCTTGTCGTGGACTCTGACACCTCCTGAACAGACATCTGCTCACTCCCCTGTCTTCACCCTTCACTCCAACACTGGAAATAGGTACCCTGGATACAGGGATGCTGTATATACACAAAAACATAGCTAGTTGTTAGCAATTTTTTTCCCTTAGGGAGACCACCTCTAAAGCTGATTGGAGCCTTATCATAAAAACTAAGGGGTATAAGAAACCTTGCAGAACGGACTGAGTCATTCTTGAATATAGGAGGTACTCAACAAATATTTGTTAAGTGCGTCATTTCTGCAGTTCTTAAAAACCAAGATTTCTGAGAAGGAAGAGTAAAGAATAGGAATGTGAGTAGGTGTGTGTGAGCAAGATTATTCTCAGGCCCCAGGCAGATAATCTGGCTGTGTCGCATGAGAGCAAAGAACAAGAAGCCCAGCAAGCTCAAGCTTCCAGAAGGAGTGAGAGGCAGGAACGGGCTGAAAGTGTCATCACAGCAGGGATCAAACCACACAGCGACAGCCTTCCAGCCTTCAGGGACTGGGTGGTGTGTTCTTTTAACCAGCTAATTTACATTTTAATCAACAAAAGGAGGGGAAAACGGCCCATTTCTTTCCCACAATGCCAGCAGGTAATCAAGATCACTAACTGGAGCTGTAACATTCAAAAAGAGAATAGCCATATGATGGCAGTGAGACCACAGCAAGTCTGTCATGGGAAGAAATGGACTCAGCATTTTACTGAACTGTTCTCTAAGATACGAATCCAGAGGAATACAGGTAGATGAGGATGGCGGGGTAGGGGAGATTTTTGGTGATAGTCTTCCTGTGTAAAAGAAGGCATGACAGACTAAAAAGAAACATAAAAGTCTCCAGGATGTGTTAGAAATGCACATGATAGAATCTTTCTATCAATCCTATGGTTGTTTTTTTCTTTTTTCAATTCTGACAAAGCTTGTGGTATTAAGCTCTAAAAAGCCACAGAAAATGCAAGGTTTAATTTTCAACTTGGAAGATAATTCACTAAATTAACAAGTTATAGAACCCTGTAAAGGTTTCTGGAAATTATTCCATACTGTTCCAATGGGGTATTTACAAATAAAAGCTTTACTTTGTCAATAAAGATACAGCTGTGGGAAGGAAATCAAAGAAAAAGGAAATAAAAATTATGGTCTAAAACTGGATCTCAGAATGCAACCTAAAGAAATGAGTAGATCATTTTGATTTTGGGGAAAAGCCACCAATAATCAAACCTAACCTGGTAAAATAGACCCAAATGATTCTGGATGAGAACAACTTCTTATGGTTTGTTTTTGTTCTGCTTTGAATGGAAATTGCTATAGTTTTGAACAGAATTTGAAGCAGAGAAAAAAAACCTTAATAGCTACCTGAAAGCTTGAGTTAAGGATTATAAGAAAGGCATTTTAGAATCCTTATACTACAAACACCTCACTAATGGTATAACCAAGTACATCACCAACAGGGTAACAGCACAGCTACAGAGGGTCCAGGGTTTTCGTTCTCCTTCCCATTTTCCCTCCACAAATCTCACTGATATTCTCCTGACGCCTTACCTCCAAAATGCAAATCTTTCTGACCCAACTCCCTCTCCTCTCACCCGCAGCACCTTACTTTAAAACTAGTATAATGTAGTCTCAGACATTCAAAGACTGTTTATTCTTCCTATCTCTGTAATTCACCAAGAATCTGATGCTGATCAACAACCTACAAGGCAGCTCTAAGTTCCAGGTGAAAACGAGGATAAAATATATCCACAATGAACAGAAATGAGAAAGCAGTATTTTCAATGCAAGGGTCAAAAAGCGTAAGGTTCCTTCCTCCTACCCTTGTAATTCCACAAACCCAGATGCAACCCTCAATTCCAGAGCCCCTCTCAGGCTATCACCAATCTTAGGACTCCAATGTCACATGTAACTCCACCCAGTACTTACATGTCTTGGAAAATGTCCTGTGCGGTCACTTGGTCCTTTCTCTTGATGACTTCAGTCAGAGGGAAAAGGGCCTTTATTTTAGAGAGAGGATCCTGACAGTTAGCAGTCACTTCAGCGGGGGGATCCAGCATATTCAAAATGTGCTGTTGAATTGGGGGCAGAGGCTCCTGGGGATGTAGAGCTCTGTGCAGCAGACACTGTGGAAAAGGCAGAAGGATTTTAAAATGCAGGTGCAGACATCACACACAGCTTCACCTCGCTTTTCTGATCAGGGGTCCTCCATCTCTAGTTTGGGAGGGCTATGGGATTCTTATGTGTAAAAGATAGCAAAGAGGGTGGAGCCAGAACCACCATGGTTAGCAGGGCCTTGGTAATGTCTAAGAGTGCCAAGCAGCATGGCTGGCTGAAGCCCACCAGGAAAGGAGCCTCATCTAAGAAAAAGAAGCTGCTGCTTTAAGTACTTGGAGGATAGACAGGTTCCCTGAGACACATAATTCCAAGAACCTCTGACAATCTGGGATTATAACTTTTTGGTTTTAATCCTTTTAGCCCCACCTTCAGCATGCTGTGCTTTCTCCTATGCATAATCAGAGAAAACAACATACAATGGGTGACTGGGAAGGAGAGGAGCCCATGCTCAGAGAGTCCCAGGAAGGATTCCATGGAAGAGATGAGACCACAGCTCTGTCCCAAACCTCCCCCACGTGCTGGGTTTGGGCTGCCCTCCCCCGTCCACTCACTTTGTCCATCTCCACTCCCCCCACTCTTGTCCAGGCACCAGCACTCCCAGGTAGGCTACCACAATCACCTCCTAACTGGCCTCCCTGCATCCACTGTCACGGCTCTACTGTAGTAGGTAAAGTCATCTTAAAACGAGCTCCTTTCCATGTCCTAGAGTCAACCGTAACACAGCCCCTGAATCCTCCCTTCTCCCGTCACCTGCCACCCACTCACCACCTCCTCCTTACTCCCCAAACCCAGCGAGACTGGGATCCTCCTGTTTCACTCACATGCCAAGCTCACTCCAGACTTGGGTCCTGTGCTTAATGCTCCATCTGCCCATTCTGCTTTCCCTTAGATCTCAACAGAGTTGGCCCTTTTTTTTTTTTAAATCACTCTGCTCTTTGCTCAATTATCGTCTCTTCTGAGAGGCCTTCCCTGACACTAAATGAAGAAGCCCCTTACCCTCACCCTACTAGTCATTCTCTATCATGAACCTTGTCATATTTCTTACAGTATTTATCATTATCTAAAATTATCTTATCAATCTTTGAGTTTACTTGTTTATTACCTCCATTCCCCTCCTGAAAGTAGAGGTCTTATTTGTCTTGTTTACTGCTGAATGCTAAGTACCAAAAATTGCATCCAGCACACAATAAGCACCTAACAGGTATTGGCTGAATGAACAAAGTGCTCTTTCTCAGAACTCCAGTTGCTGACAGAGGTTATCAGGATGCAGCACCAGGAGTGGGGCCAACATCAAGGCCAGAGCCAGGTTCTCCACTGCTCACATGAGTGGAAATCTGGACGGCAAGACACTTCCACTCAATCATCGATACTGCTTTCAGACTACGAAACCAGGCTTTGGCAGTACTGCTTTCTTCCCAGAAAAGCAAATACGCTAAAAGGAGTATAGGAAGGTAAGCAGCAAAGGATGAACTAACCATTAAGAAAAAAAAAAAATGAAACTATCAAGTCACTGATGTTTTACTTCCCTTACCATCCTTGCTAGAGGATAATCCCAAAATTAGGTCAGAGAACAAGGCTCCTATTCCCACCTTTAAACAATTTATACATTTGGTAATTACTGTTTCGTATCACAAGGTATACGGTTTATGCTACCCCATGGACTGTTTTCCTACCCTGTAGAAAAGGTAAGCTAGATGTCTCAGTTCTAAAAAAATAAAGATACTTAGGCTTAAGTAGTAAATATCACCCAAGAGTCAACGGTCAACAAATTCAGAAAACCCTGTGGTAGGAATTAAGTACCAGTTTCCCCTAGAAATTTCACACGCTGCTCCCTGATTTCAATACACCAATCCCAAGTCCTCCTCCTAGAGAATTCATCTGTTTCAGAGTCTGACTCCTGCTTTCCTCTCTCCTAATTACTCCACTTTCCCTGGAGCATCAATGACATTAGGCCCGTTTCATATGAAGCAAAAGTGGGAACCCAAATAATCCCAAACCCTGTGAATCTACCCCAGCCTTCTCGTGCATAATTTGTAATCTTCAGCACTCACCCTCAGTCATTAAATACCTAAAACAGCTTGGAAAGCCCTAAAGATGTAAGCAGAAGTCAAACACCTAACAGAGGGGACTACCTCTCATTTACTCGGGAAGATTCTATTTGTGATATTCAAATGACATTTTTGGGAAAAGAACTAGAACAAACAATGGATAAATACCTTACCCAGACTCCCTACTGAAACACACTCTAGATTTTCAGTATGAACTCTCAGCAGTACTTTCAAACAGTGTCACCATCCATAAGCAGTAATAAGGGACCCACAAGAGATGTTCTAAAGCATCAATCTCTCATATTTTCTCAAAGGTAGAAACATTTTAGATAAAGCTAAGTGGGATATTCACAAAACTCAATGAAAAAATCCCAATTCATTAAAAAAACTTTATGAAAAAGTGACACTTTTTAGTAACTGAGAAGCTGAGATCTCAGTCCTCAACCTACTTAACTTCTCCTGTCAGCAACCATTATTCTTTGATGTAATTTTTACAATTTGAAAAAGACTAGAGAATAAACTGCAGGCCAAATGATTAGCTCATAAGTTACTAATACGTTGATTTTGATTTTAGCAACATGGTATCAATTATTATAAAGGCAGTGTTAACTGTACACTTGACAAAAAACGCATTTTTCAGCATTTCTTTCTAAAATGGAATTAACCTCTTGTCAACAAGTTGATTACTAAATCTCTCCCTCCCTCTGCCTCCTACTCTTCACTCATTTACCCTGAGCTATAGATATTTCATTTAATAGGGGAAAAAAAAGTCTTCCTGGGTCCTCTCTCTTCATCAGTAATGCTCTCTCCTCTGGGCCGTGTAACCTGGCTCCCACCCCGTTCCTCTACTGCCACTGGGCCCTCAGCGTCATCAAAGACTTTGCTGTCAGTCCCAAAGGCCCTTTGCCAGGCTCAGCCCTACTCACCATTGCACAAGGTCTGACTTGCGACTCCTTCCTTCTGATGCTCTTCCCTCCCTGTGCCTTTCGAGGCACCAGCTTCTCCTATTCTCTCTCTCTCTCTGAACTTTTTGTGGGGTGGAGGTGGGGAAAGTCTGTTTCAGTTCTTAGCAGCTCTTCTTCTTCTGTCCACCCCTAGCTGTCAGTCCTGCTGGTGTTCAGGACTCTGTTCTGTCTCCTTCTCAAGCAACAGACTCCACCAGGTGACCTCATTCACTTCTGTTTCTATCTAAATGAGGAGGACTCTCAAATCAATATATTTAGTCCTAAATCCTCTCCTGAGCTCTGCATCCCTATTTCCAACTTCCTACTGAGTGTCTGTACTGGGACAGCCACCAGATAACTCAAATTTAACACTTGCAAGAATACATGAGTTATATTTCTGTCTGTTCATTCTTTATGCCTTGTCATAATTAATGGTGACATCATTCTTCCAGCCATCCAAGCTAGCATCCTGTTATCTTCAATTCCTACTTCTCATCAACCACCACCCAATCCCTCAAGTTCTATCTACTCTACCTTCTAAACGTTCTCCTCTCCACTCTCTGTCACTGCCTTAGTTCAAGTCTTCGTGTGGGCCGCTGTAGGGTTCCTAACCAGTCGCTAGTCCACCTCCCACGCCATCATCAGAGCTATCTTCTAAAACTGTCACCCATCTGCTGACAAAATCCTTTACAGTGATTACCCACTGCCTATAGGATAAAATCAGAACTACTGGCTCTTCATGACCTGCCTGCTACCTACCTTCCCTGCCATCTTTTCCCACCATTTTCCCATAGGGTCTATTCTCCAGCCAAACGGAACTATTTGTGGGTCCCTAAATATATCACAGTTCTTCATGTTTTCTTGCTTTTGCATATGCTACTTCTCTCGCCTGGCGCGCCCTGGTCACATCACACATACATCTCCTTCACTCCTCAATGAGATCTTCCCTAAGTCACTCACTTGCAAGAATCTCCTTCCTCCTGTTTCCTTGGTTTTATGTCTCACTATTGCTCTCACTCCTCTGGATGGGTCCTTTCAGGTAGTGAGCTTTTAATATTTTTAGCACATGGTAACTGTTAGTACTCAGTAAATATCTGTTTCTAAAAAAGTGCATTCAATTTATAAACACCCTAGCAATGATATTTCTTTATACAGATAAGTCATATGAAAAACTCTCCCCTAAAAAAGAAAACAAAGTCGATAGATTATAAAAATCAAAGCTGCCAGTTCTTAAAGCTTTAAAAGATAACAATGCCTGCACTTACGGCTTGTATCTGTTCATTAATCTGACAAACATTTGTTGAAGACAGTAGAACCTACCCTTGATAAGTCTGTCAAGTGTTAGAAGTTTCTATTTCTCACCATAGTGACCTGTTTTTGCAAGCTTTCCACACCAGCTAGTCTGTTCCTCCCTTCCCTATAAATGGCAAAGGCCCTCAGGTCTTTACGTCTACTTGTCGAAAACAGCAAAGGAATTTATACAAGTAATTTATACTTGATAACACTTAGAACACTGAAGTATTCACTGAGTCAAGTCTTGACATGTTAAGCTTCACGGTTCTAATTTTAGAACAAAAGATTTTTTTTAACTACTTACAGGAATTACAACCATCAAAAAATAGGCAGTTTCTTCTGAGTAGAAGATCCCTCAAAATCACAACAGGCTCTAATATGGACTTGAGTTAGTTAAGAATGCTTTAAACAGTGAGTCAGAGTGGCCATCAATGGGCTCCCCAACATGCAGCCCCACCCCCATCCCCACCTCTTCCCCTCCCCCCACAGTGGGCCCTCAATCCCCTGTGGAGAAAAGTCTGCCTGGAAAAGCTGCTTGGGATACTTTTTTCACCTTTGTGGGGTTCAGAGAAGACTGTGTCCTGCTGTCACCAAATTATCCCAGGACTAGAATAGTCCTTCCCCTTCAACTTTGGTCCGTCCCTTCCGTTCCTTCGCGTTAGTCAGCTCCCTTGTCAAGTTCCCCGTTTCCCTCAATCCAGTCTTCAGCTTCTAATTCCTTTGGGCCATGATTCAGATTTATATTTTAAATTTTTCTTTATTTATATTACTCTTTAATAAGTTCATACCATAACCTCTTTATCTGACCTCTAACACTTCTTCCTAATAGCGGTTATATAGTACACAGTTCATAAAAACTCTCCTACCATTTGGGTATAAAAAACAAAGAAAAGTCTCATTCACATAGAATAGAAGAGAAAACCCTGGAAAAAGCATAAAAGAAGAATCTGCTTTTTAATAGGTTCTCCTGTTTAAAAAACAAACAGAAAAACTCCTAGCTTTCCCACAGAAAAAAAATAAAATAAAAAAGCATCCTAACTTTACTTCTTTCTAAAAGGTCAGAGTATTTTTTATCTTTATTCTTCCATTAAATAGACAGCAAATGAGCCCTCAGTCTGACTGGGACCAGCCAATTACCCTCCCTTTCACTCAGTGCTCCTTCATCTAAAAAAATACAACTGGTTTCCTCTCACCTGAAATAATCTCTGAAATTGAGGATTTGGAATTTTGGTGGTTGGAAATAAGTCTTCAATGGTGCCCTCCTCTTCATCTCTCTTTACCAAGCTCATGGAGTCAATCAAAGCATCAACAGCACTCAACTGCGCCTCTAAGACGGATACACAGCAGCAAAGAGAAATAATGATTACTTCCATTATTCTCCAAAACAAACACTTTCCATTCATAGACATTCACAGCGCTGCTGGCAGGATATACAGTCCTGACTGTGCCAAAAGTACTTGCTAGTTATGCAAGTCATTTAACCTGAGTCTTAATTTTCTCATCTGCATAAAGAGCTATTCAGAGTAGCTGGTACTTCTGAAGTACTTTCCAGCTCTACCATTCAGTGAACTTTTGACAATGGAGCATCATATCAAAAGCAAAAGGGTTTGTTTCAGAAGAATGCACCACAGCCATACAAACCGAATTCCTATTTGGTACTTCAAAATATTCAGTATTCACTGAATTGATATTTTAAAAAAATCAGTAATTAGGAAAGGAAAAAAACATTAAAAAAAAGAAAGAAAAAGAAAACCCTTCTGGTAACGAGGCATTAGCTTTATGAGAATTCAATATAACTTGTATCAGAGTATACCAACTTAACAGGAAGATGCCACCGGATCTGTCTGAGTGGATTCCTTTACAGTCTTCCCAAGTCAGAAAGAGTTCTTACCTCTCAACAAACCTCACAGCACTAATCATACTGACCTAGGTGCCTGTCTCTTTTTTTTTTATGTTTTTTAAAAAATTGAAGTATAATTGACCTATAACACTATGTTAATTACAGGTGCACAACACAGTGCTTCGGTATTTTTATATTACAAATGATCAACACAATGAGCCTCCATCACCAGAGTTATTACAACACTATTGACTATTCCCCATGCTTTACACCTTATCACTGTGACTTACTTATTTTATAACTACAAGTTTGTACCTCTTCTTTTTTTTAATTGAAGTATATAGTTCATTTACAATATTGTGTTAGTTCCTGGTGTACAGCAAAGTGATTCATCTATATATATATATATATTCTTTTTCATATTCTTTTCCATTATAGGTTATTACAAGATACTGAATATAGTTCTCTGTGCTAAATAGTTATGTCCCTGTTGCTTATCTATTTTATATATAGTAGTGGGGGGAGGGTATAGCTCAGTGGTAGAGTGTGTGCCTAGCACGCACAAGGTCCTGGGTTCAATTCCCAGTACCTCCATTAGTAAATAAACAAATAAATCTAATTACCAGCCACCCCCCAAAAAAGGATTTAAGATCAAATATACATAGTAGTGTGTATCTGTTAACCCTAAACTCCTAATTTATGCCTCCTTCCCTTCCCCTTTGGTAACCATAAGTTTGTTCTCTGTATCTGCGAGTCCGTTCAGTTTTGTAAGTAAGTTCATTTGTATCATTTTTTTAGATTCCACATATAAATGATACATGATATTTGTCTCTGATTTATTTTACTTAGTATGATAATCTCTAGGTCCACCCATGTTGTTGCAAATATTATTTCCTTCTTTTTATGGCTGAGTAATATTCCATTTTATATATCTATACCTATATCTATATCTGTATCTCACATCTTTACCCATTCATCTGTTGATGGACATTTAGGTTGCTTCCAAGTCTTTGCTACTGTAAATAGCGCTGCTATGAACACCGGAATGCATGTATCTTTTCAAATTAGTTTTTGTCTTTTCCAGATATATGCCCAGGAAGTGTGACTGCTGGATCAAGAAGTCTGTACCTCTTAATCTCTCTCACCTATTTCACTCATCCACTTACTTAACTCCCCCCAGCAACTCCCAGTTCGTTCTCTGTATCTATGAGTGTGTTTCTGTTCTGTTCTGTTTGCTCATTTGTTGTTTTTTTTTTTTAGATTCCATATATAAGTGAAATCATATGGTATTTGTCTTTCTTTGTCTGACTTATTTCACTTAGAATAATGTCTTCTAAGTCCATCTATGTTGTTGCAAATGACAAGATTTCATTCTTTTTTATGGTTGAGAAGTATTCCACTGTGTGTGTGTGTTTGTGTGTGTGTGTGTGTGTGTGTATATGTGTACACCGCATCTTCTTTGTCCCTTCATCTATCAATGGACACTTAGGTTCCTTCCATATCTTGGCTATTATAAATAATGCAGCAATGAACATAGGTGTGCATGTATTTTTCTGAATTAGCGTTTTTGACCTCTTTGGGAAAATACCCAGAAGTAGAATTGCTGGATTGTATGACAGTTCTATTTTTAATTTTTTGAGAAATTTCCATACTGTTTTTCATAGCAGCTGTACCAATTTACATTCCCAACAACAGGTTCCCTTTTCTCCACATCCTCACCAACATGTGCTGTTTAACGAAACTTTTTGGTAATAGCTATTCTGATAGGTGTGGGGTGATACCTCACGGTGGTTTTAATTTGCATTTCCCTGATGATTAATGATGCTGAGCATCTTTCCATGTGTCTGCTGGCCGTCTGTATGCCTTCTTTGGAAAAACTGCCTGCATACATTTCTTAATTGACTCCATTCAAATTGTAAAGATCCTTGAGAACAGAAACGTGACAGCCTCTTCTTTATGTCTCTCCTAATACTGACCAGAAAGCAAGTGCTCCCCAATAAAAATCAATGAAATGAGTCAGTGAAAATGGTACAGCCCAAAGCAATGTGGATGAAAAGAAACCCTCCCCAAAATACTTCTACTTAAACTACCATGTGTAATTTTCATTCTGCCGATTCATTCAGCAGTTCAGTCGTTAAAAGCTGAAGCACTATTCTCGGATCTTTCACAGTCCCTAGACAAAAGATGGAAAAGAATAAGCAGTTCCTAAAAGTCCATTATACTTCTGTTCTTCACCTTTTCAACCATCCCTTTAGGACAGCTACTTGAAATGAAAGAGCATACAGATATTTATCATGAGACATTTCTATCCCATTTTTGGACTTTCAAGGGCAGGTTTGAAGCCGGGTACAGCCATCACCATCTTAAGCTGACTACTGCAGAGCCTACCTGGCAACGGAAGGAGGTGGTGCCTGTGTCTGTGAACATTCAGTGATTCTCTGCTACTACAAGCTAGTATCAGGCAGATCACTCTGGCATTGTACACCCCTACCTAAATGTTGACTTGGGAACTACACAAAACAATTTTAATGATTCATTTTTCCAACAGAGCAAATGCAAACAAAAATAGGTCAACTTACAGAAAATAAATTAACAGATCAAAAAATATTTAATGTTTTAGATTCTGAGTGATTTATAGCTAAATCTCTTAACAAAGTTCTCTTCTTGAAATATTCTTCTTAGTTACAGTTTGGAATTACCAAGAGGTAGAGACAGAATCCTGCAACATGCCGGCACCTTCTACACATCCAAGTTCACGCCTGGCTCCACATGACGTAGAGAGACTCATTTCCAGAAGGTGAAGATGCAAGCCCTAGGGGCCCAGCTGAGTCTTGGCTTTCGTCCTGCACCCTGCTCCCAGAATACAGAGAGCGCCCAGTCCGGAGGCGTCCCTCATAGTTCCCCAATCCTACACCGACACACATTTCAACTTGTAAATTAAAACATTTACTTGTCATTTTGTGTTCTTTTTGGTATGTCTCTACCTTCAGCCCACTATTTTATAATTTATTTGTTGATAAAACTGAGAGATCTCTGCAAGACAGGATCTGCGTCTGTGAGAATCATTCCGTGCAGCGCCCTGACACCTGCAGCCAGATGCTGTTTAATAAAGATCTTTTCTTATTAAGCTCCCAGGAGTTCCTGGCAACGAGGAACAACAGGACTTGGACTGTTTATGTAAACCTCAAAGGATCTCCAGCACTGTAACTTTTTGGTTCAAAGTTACATCATATTATATATAGGACGCTAGTCATGGGTTAGATACTACATGTCAACTCATTTCAGCAGAGGGTAAACCTTCTGCTCAAAATTAGAGAATGTACATCCATTCCAAGCTGCTTTCCAGATATAAGCTCCAAGTCAGAAGGAGGAAACTAGTGAATGTTTGGAGAGTTTGGGTCAAACTATCCCTACCACTGGGAAAAAAATCACCATCATCATTACTATATACGAGCGTGACTAGAACATGGGATCCACTTAAATGCGGATTCTGAGTTATGTATGTACTACATTACTACACAAACTGAGATTGGTTGAATCTGCAAATAGAGAATGGAGGACCAACTGTAAAGTTACATGTGGATTTCTGATGGAGGGTGTGGGGTTCCAACCCTTTCATTGTTCAAGGGTCAACTGTAACTCCACCTTGAGAAATTCCAGCCCTCAGCAATGACTGCAGACAGGTGATTTCCCCAAAACAGTCTGTGTTTAGAGCCAGTCTGTGAGCAAAATGGAAATAAACTCACCTGTAGGAGTGCATTTCTTCTTATTTTGCAAGGATGAAAACATGTACTGTCGCAAGTCTTCCATGAAAGGCAGCTGTATGTACATTAAACACTAATAAGAAAGAATGGAGGTAGAATCAGAAGCAGCGAAATTCATGGAAAAACTTAAAACTGGCCCCAAATGCTGTGAAAGTGGCCCAACAAAAGTATTTCAAAAATCAGATGGCTGAAGTCAGGGACATGGAAAGTAAAATGTTCTGATTTCTGTGATTAGCTGTACACAACTACAACCAGTTCTCTGTAAGAATATTAAACATAGAAGAAATGCTTAAAAGAAAGACTATCAAAGAATAGCTACAAAATGCATAACCAACATAACACATGAGAAGAGTCTCGGTGATTGGCAGGCTGATGTGGAAGTCAAGTCACTTGCCTTCTCATTCCACTTCTGCTACAGTAGGTTCTCTGAGAAATAGGAAATGGCAAGGAATCTACACCTGTATTTTAAATAGGAGAGCCCTAAATATTTCACCAGGATCACAAATAAAATCACACCCTCAATCTTTATCCATATTAAAGACTGCTGCAGAAAGGCAGGTAATCTGTATTCTCTGTAGGTTCTGAGAAGTCAAGAAGGATGACAAGGGAGAGGTCACTGGATTGGTTGGGCAAACAGAAGGTCATGGTTAACCTTGACTAATTTAACAAAAAGCTCCTTGCACACTTTTACAATCTGTGTTCTTTCGTTGCAACTGGAAGTGTGGTTCACAGACAAACAGCAACAGCATTATTTGGGAGTTTGTGAGAAGTGCAGAATCTCAGGGCCCCCTCCCCAGACCTACAGAATCAGAACCTGCCTTTTAAAAAAGACCCCCCAGGTAATTCCCATGCACGTTAACAGTTGAGGAGCACTGTTTGTAATCAAGAACTGAAGGGGGAAAAAAATAATGTGAATAAAAACCTGCAGGTCTTACCTCATAGGCGTCCTTGATATAAGGAAAAGCCACACCAACTTGAGGATTAGCCCTTCTGTCATAAGCATATCGAACTACAGCCACCATGTCTAATTCATCCAAAGCATGAATCAGGGAGGAAAGGGCAACTGCTGCCGCCTGGTAAGAAAGATGCTTGTGTTAACACATACGCAGCACACGAGACTAAATACTTAGGAGACTGTTATCCACTTTCTTCCTGGTCCAGATTTCTTTTTAAGCATCCCTCTACTCGCTTTAAGGCCACACTCTACATATTTGCATTTGATCACATTTACTGTACCTCTTCTGGAACTTTCCTTCCTTATGTGAATCTTCTCTCTTATCCCTTCAGTCTTCCTTCTCTGAATTCATACCCTCAACTCTCTAAACAAAATCTTTCTTTGCCCCTTCTATAAATGACTATCTGTATCTTTCTTTTCCTTCATCTTTAAATTTCATGAAATTAAAATCTTGCTGTTTCACTGCTTAAAACACAATTACTCTTCTTCAATCTAATCCAGCTACTGACCCCACTTCTTTACTGAAATCATCCTCTGAAGTCCCCCATGATCTCCAAATTGCCAAATTCTTGGTTCCCATTGTATTTGTTTAAACTTTCAGTAGCATCTGACCATCTCTCTTTCTCTACACTTTCTCCTTCTGTGGCCTCAGAAACAACACTCTCCCGTGATTACTCCACTTCTGTGGACCACTCCTACCTCAGCCTTCTCTTCTTTTAACTAATCTTGAAATTCTGTTCTTGGCCTTTCTCTCCTCCTTTCTCTCTAAACTCTACTTGGGATTATTTATTTTATCCAGTCCCATGAGTTGATCAATCAAAAATCTGTATATTCAGCTTTAAAACTCTCCTAAGATCCAGACTTACACAGCCTACTAGCTGGCAGATAACTCATACAGTTATACCTCGGTATCTCAAACTGTCCACGACCAAAACTAAGCTGTCTTGCCCCTCTTCTCCTCCTGTATTCCCTACTTCCATTAACACCACCTCCCAGTCAACCAAACGAGAAGCCCTAAAGTCCTCAATGATGCCACCTTACCATCCTCACCTTCAAGTGTTCACCAAACTCTACCAATTCTATCTCTAAGCCGTCTTTCAAATTCTATCCATTCTCTTTGATCACTGCCTCCCTTGTTCCTAGGGCTGATCATGTCACTCTCTTCCATAAAAACCTCCAAAGGCTCCTCTATTCTAGCCTCAGTGAGCTGATCACCATTCCTGGGCAAGTCGTGTACTTTCTCTCCTCGGTAGATTTTTGCTTACACAGTTTCCTCCTCAGTAGATTTTTGCTTACACAGTTTCCTCCTAGCTAGAATGTCCTCTCCATTTCTCTGGCTCTCAAGCTTCTAACCCATTTTCAAGGCTTGGTAAACTGACAAGCTCTTCATTTCAGATTTGCTTAAGTCAGTTGTCTCCCTCTCCGTAACTCCCCAAACACTTTTCTCAGTGTTACCGCTAACCTTTATCAAAGTTAGCTGTGAATATTCCCATCTCTTCCACTAAAAGCTTATGACATCGATTCCCTACTATCAAAATCCTCCACAGATTTCATGATAGATCAATTACCTTTTCAGTTCAATTCAAGGAATGTTTACTTAGTGCCTACTCTTTCCTAGGTACCATCTTAGGTTGTAAGAAAACAAAGTTGAGTCCCTGGTCTCAATGAGCTAGTATCTTCTTTACTAGCAGAAATGAGATATGTAACAAGTACAGAATGTGTATATTCTAGCAAGTCCCATAAGAGAGACTAGATAAGAAAGATGGGAGTCTGAAGAAGAGATTACTTCCAACTTGTTTCTAAGTTTTTATTGGGGTGTCTTTGATAGGACCAACTGGGATATTTAAAGGAAGGAAGGACAGGGTCATGAATGACTGCTGTATTATAACACAGTAATACACCTGTGGGAAACTCAATCAAAGCTCCATTTCTTTCTCTCTCTCTTCTCCCCTTCTCTTCCACATACAATGCAAATCAGCACATTAAAGTGTAGATTCTCTATACCAAAAAAAAAATTATATACTAATGACCAGAGAAAACATTTTTAAAATGAATTATTCATAGAATAATCAAATATTTGCATTGAAAACCAAAAATATTCATCTAGTTTAATAATCCACATGATGAAGGAATTCCTATTGCCAACATCTGGTTGGTAGAGGCACTGCTTAGAAATGTACAGGAATGGGGATCTGACCATCTCACAAGGAACCAATCCATTTGGAGATAGTAATCCTTGCTGACAAAATAATTCTTCAACTTGAACAAAACTACCACTCATTGGTTCCAATCTACCCTCTAGTGGAAGCACAGTATAGTTTCTACTCCATATGATAATCTACGTATAAGAAGGTTACGACGTCTCTTATCCCTCCTACTCCCCCACCTACCTGCACAAGTCTACTCCACGCAGTCTTTTACTGAAGTCCTCACATGACAGTTTCTTTACTCCTCTGCTTATCTCAAAAGCTCCTATTAGTTAATATTATTCCTTGACAGTGACGTCAAGAGTTTACACCAATGAGTAGCCCTTTGCCATCAGTAGATGAAATTGTTTTTCCTGAGTGACTCAAGGTAACCCTGTGATCTATAGGGCTCTCTGTATCAGGCTGGATTTGAATCATGCAAGCCACAAGGCTGCTCTGAGCTAGCAAGTCTAGATTATCACTGGAGTTTCACACAGCTTTGTGATACGACTTTCCTCACTGCATACCCAGCAATCATATGATGTGATCAGAATTTTCTTTGTGTAAAGGGACATTAAGTTAGAGTTAAAATTTTAGCAGAAGTTAAACATGAAGTTAAGTTATATTGACAATATATACCAGAACTGCATGATTCCCAAAAAGATTTGACTCAGGAGAAATCCATGAACTCGGAGTCTCAAATCTAAGGATTTGCAAACACCTACTGTGCTCTAGTGAATCTGTTCAGTACTAAGAGGAAGCCAAGCATTTCCTTCTCCCAGTTTCAGGTTTTAACAGAACAATAGCATATGCTTTCACTAAATCAGCAGTCAGCTATCCTTCAGAAGTGAGGAGAAAAAGAGGACTGTATCACTACCCTTCCCCCCACCCCAAACCAGCCTGCCACGTCCAGTTTACCACTTCCAAGTATAAGTAAAACCAGCCTGCCACGTCCAGTTTACCACTTCCAAGTATAAGTAACTCCTGGAGCTTGGAGATCTGCTTAAATAGTCTTAAACAGACGCTAGATGGTAATCTTCCAGTCAACATCAATATCTCTAGAAATAACAAGTTTTGACTTGAAGACTACATAGAAAATATTTATAGAGAGGGCAGGTGTGAGTGTAGGATGCAACAGTTGTGAGCTGTTAGCCAGGCAGAAACCAGCCTGAAAACAGACTCTCTTCGGGAGGTAGAAACAGAATGAAAAGGGAGAAGGGAGGGAGATAAGACATATATCTCAGTGATGGACATGGTCCAGTGAGCCAGGGAGGCTCATCTCCAGGATGCTTAAGCCAACACTAAATGTGCTATTTATGAAAATGAAAAATTTAACCTGACCCCAGCCTTCCTGAACATGTGACCATAAGATTCCTATACCTAAGTGTATTTGTTCAAATGTTTTGGTTTTTAATACTCACCTGGCCTTCAGTTGCAGCACTATGTCCTCAGGCCTTGTGCCCATGCTATGACCCATTCATTCATCATTTCTCCACTTTCAGAGTTAAAGGTCAGTGAATTTTCCCGCTACTGTTACAAGAGTTAATGTCATTTGAAACTATAAAAGCCCCAAACAACTCACTTAAAATGACAATTCAATCCTGTGGCATTACCTCAAAGACCCACTGTCAACTCACCTCATCATCTTTTGCTGCAAAGACCTTTAGAACTTGATTTCCCATAAAATATTTCCTGTGGACCTACAAGAGTAAGTGAGGAAAAGAACTGGTTTTGATCCAAAATAAGAAACACAAAAAACCATAAAGTTGCAAGTTACTAAGAAATTCTATTCAAAATGCTCTTACTGTAAAACATTCACTGGTACTAGAAACAACTTACTACTTAAGGGTCAAATCAATTGAGCACAATAAATAAATGAGCACCTAGTTTATGTCAAACATTGTTCTGGGCACTGTAAACACACTAATGAATAGGTATAGCTATGTCTTGAGGAGCTTAGATAAATAAACATGAAATTAACTGCAATGCACTGTTACCACACAGGGCTTCCAGTGCACAAGAGTACAGTATTACAGTGCAGTGCCACAAGAGCACATAAGAAGGCCATCTAGCTTGGTCACAGGGAGGGTCACAGAAAGTTTCTGCAAATGGTGACACTTAAGTCAAGACTTACAGGATGTAAAGGAACTAACTACAATGAAAGTCTGGACACAAGTGTCCCGGGCAGAGATGATAGTGTGAATGAGTCTGGAGTGACATAAACATGTAGTACATTTGGGGAACTGCCTTTAGAGTAGTGTGACCACAGTGCAAGCAGAAAGCTGAAAAGTTAGACCAGCGAGATTAGCAAAGATCAGATCATGAAACTTCTTGTGAGCAAAGTTAAGTGGTTTGGGCTTCATCCTAAGAGCAGTGACAAGGCACTGATGAACTGCAAAGAGACTAGAGTGAAGAACTAATTAGAGGGGCAGGACTGGAGGAAGGGAAGCCAGTTAAACCAAAAATAAGTACTACACGTCCTTTAAGTTTCTGAACTAGCCGAGTATCAGAGGAGCCAAAGATCAGAAAATGGATACTGAAGAGTTCCTAGTATTATAACCACCTGCATCTACCAACCAAGATTAGCGTCTCTACGATCTGTGAGATCTTGAGCCCAGAGCTCACTTTTAAGAACGTGCTATATGCTGTATGGGCAATGCTTCTCACATGTCTTCTGCCCTCCCACCTCTAAAGCGAGAAACTGAGCACTTTCACACAGTAACAGCAGCTCAAGAAGACGGAGTCTCAAAGGTGTGTGGGTGAGGCCCATATGATTCAAATACCGTCCATCCCTCACTTCCATCCCCCATTTGAAAACCTTTATTTGAAGACATATGAGAATAATCCTATATTTTTAGTTTGCTACATTCATACAGATTTGCCCTCCTGTTAGAATCCATAATAGTTCTTGACTGATTGAACAACAGTTAATGATATCTTTCCCTAAGGCACCTAAATGACTTCTCAAAGGGCAATCAGACATTTGGGGAAATTCTGGCTAAATTCTTATTCAGCCTATAATTAGATATGAACACTGACAACTTGGAAGAAGACAAATTGAAGACTTTTGAAAATTTAAAAGAGAAGAGTAATTCACAACTCAAAAAAAAAAAGAAGCCTATTTTATATAATGAAAAGTTTCATATTAATTCAATCCAGAAATGTCAGTATCCCTCAGTTTAAGGGAATCTGGAAAAATATATGATATTATTAACTTTAAGATAATTACTAGTCTATTAAAAGGTACATACCTATATTTTACCTTTGTTGGTATGGAAAACACCTTGCTCTTATGATAATGTGTATGCAGTTAAGACAATACATGAAAGCAGGTATGTAAAAAAATAGACTTTTCAAAAATGAGTTTGTTCACCTGGTGGGCAGATTACAACTGCTTAATGGCATAAGCTTTGGAGTCAAAAGAGTCCTGGTTCAAAACCCAACTCTACCACCTGCTAGCTGGGTGACCTTGGGCCAGTTATTTAATAGCTTTGAGCCTCAATTGCATAATGTATAATATACATATCATGGCACCCACCTAGGAGGCTTGTAATAAAAATTAAATGAAAATTTATATAAAATGCTTGGTATAGTGACTGGAATATTATAATCACTCAATGGTAGTTATTATGATTATCTTTATTTTACCTGTCTGATATTATGCTTAAGATAAAAATAATTTAGAGCTTAAAACAAAAAGTTGATTTAGAAAACACTTCATGACTTACAAGTTAATTTTAAGTTAATGAAAAATCCTTTAAAATGAAAAATGTGCTTTCTGTTCATCTCACTCTTTCTTGCTTTGTCATTTAACTAAATAAGTCCCCACCCTCACCCTGGCACAAGTGATTTCAGTTTTTTGAGTTCTGAAATACACTTACAGGTGTTTTGGAAAGGTCTTTTCTGCCTATCTGGAATTAGACAGAGCCAATTCCCAATAGGCCAGTTTCTACAAATAGATCTGAATGGTCATTCTGTTTCAATGAAAAGATTCATTATTAACCATAAGTTTTAAGTTTATACACCTCCCCAAATGAGTAACTTTAGAGAAAAGTACATCTAGTGTAATTTCTTGGAGAATTGTTAGAGACTTTCAACTTCCAAAAAGTATTTATTACCACTATTAAAATGTACTGACTTTGAGTAAATATTCCCAGTTTTGGGCTTATGAGTCTTAAAATGTATCTAACAGTTTTGGCATATAATGAAAAACATTCTCCTCAACTGCACTGACTTACTCTAACACTGAATCACACAGGGATTATATGCTTAGTGCAACATGAAGAAGTTCAAATTCAATATATTGGGTAATATTTATTTTTATTATAATTCTCACTTGAGTCTTCTAGAACCAACAAAAACCTCTTCATCCCTCCAGAGCCTGAAAAGATGCACTTTCTACTTATTCACTCTCATTGGTTGCCTACCTCAAAAACATTTCACCTAAGACCTCTGGGAATCTTTAATGACCCTTTCTAGGATAGAATATGGTATCCCATGGCCTTCAGTGAGTTACTGCATGTCCCACTATGTCTATTTTGTATCTCTGCATTGCTGTCTAAAAAATATATAACTTATGAACAAGTTTCAGACCTTAGACCTCTTTCTTGGGCATTGAGAAGAAGGGTGACTGGCATAAATCAATGATATTCAAAGAGGTCTATGGTCATGTAAAACCCAGCTAGACTTTCATTCTTATAAAACACTCCAGTACACATAACAGTTTGGAGAAAGCAATACAATAACAAAGAACTGGATGCTATTTCTTTAAGACTGCTAAGAGCTACGACAGGCAGCAAAGCTAAGTGACTTTTAATTGAATCTATTCTTCTGATTCATGCTGACTTCTCTGTATCTTGGATTTTATCTTCAAAAATCAAAGATAGCGGAAGGGTATAGCTCAGTGGTAGAGGGCATGCTTAGCATTCACCAGGTCCTGAGTTCAATTCCCATTAAATCCTCCATTAAAATAAATAAATAATCCTAATTATCTCCCCTCACAAAACAAAAACAAACAAAACTCAAAGACAGAAATACTTCAGACCTGAGGGGGAGGGTAGAGCTCAGTGGTAGAGGTCTGGGATTCAATCCCCACTACCTCCATTAAAACAAACAAATAAACAAACTAATAGTAAGTAAATAGACCTAATGACCGCCTCCCCCAAAATAAATAAAATTAAAAATTAAAAGAAAAAGAAATACTCCAGACCACATTTTAGAAAAACTTTAAGTGAAACAAATATATATTATAAACAAAAAGCCCAATCAAAAGCATACCATCTCCAATAATAATGAGAAAAAGCTCCTTTGTTTTGTTTACGATTAGGAGAATGAGCACTGTACCTGAGAAGATCTACAAAATCCCAAAACAGAGAAGCACTTCCCCTCCGATTTATATTTCATTTGCTCCTGATCCACTTTAGAGAAAGGAATGATATCACTCCCATAGCGAAACCCTAGAGAACAAGAGAAGAGCATCTGTTAAGCACATGGGGCCTCATTTTCTACAAGCTGAAATTGGCCCTACGCATGCATTAACAATACATGCACACTCCGGATCAAGCCTCCATATACTGTCCCCTGGAACCAGATTTCTGCCCCTTATGACCAATGGGGAAAAAGCAGCAGATCCACAAACAACATACACAATATAGAAATGATTAAAATCTAATTATATTTTTTAAGGAGCGTATTCTGCAATCTAGTTACGTTAATGATTATCCAGCCTAGAAGAAAGAATGCAGCAAATGCAATGTGCTAGTTATCCTCCAAGGATAAACCGTGGTTGAGTAAAGGACAATCATGATTTGTAAACATAGTAACAAGAACGCACTCATTCAGAAACCTGGAGACCCACAGAGAAAAATGCACACAGGAAATTTTCAGAACAAAATGTTCTCAAAGATGCATGCCGGAGATACACAAATGCCTAATGGAAGAAGCCAAAATTCTTCTATTTAGAAACATTCAACTGATAAGTTGGATATTTTTCTGCATTTAAATGTATTTTGTTTCTGGGAATGGATTATCTACTTTTTTTCTTTTTAATTACTTAGGTTATTCATACAGATATAGGCTCTTGGCTCCTTAAAAAAACTCCAACCCTGTTCCAAGGCCTCTGCTCTATGGAATGTCATGTCCTTTTAATATATAGTCTTACAAGTTTAGTGGGGAGAAGGATCATCAAAATCCAAGGATTCTGACCTAGGGCAAATGAAAAGCACATGCATCTTTACCCCAAGAAACAAAGAAACTTGTGTGGTTGAGGGTAGACTCTGTGATTCAGTGTTTATTGGTTCCTTTCGCATTGTTCATGCCATGTATTTAATTAAAAAGAAAATATCTATTTTCACATATGTCTTTTTTAAAAAGCTGATGGTAAAAACAAAAATTTCAACAAAAAATTAAGAGGGATACATATGACACATATTAAACATGGTATCTAAACCAAATGTTTTTCGAGACATCTTACTTGAATTGTTCAACAGTAACCTGAAAATTCAGACTAAAACTGGCTTATGTTTTCTGGTTCATCTATTTAAAGAAAATCAATAACTCTACCTTTTATACATGGCAAAAAGTAAAGAACAGACTACAACATAATATGGCCATATTTCTTTGCTCATATATACTAGTCTGTCTAAGAGTGGAGGGCAGGCAAAGGAAGTTTGTGAGTAACTGTAAAAAAGTAAGAGAGAAAAGCTGCACACCTATGCTCTTTGAACTGAAACGTTTAAAACTTCCCTTTCCATTACTCCATCAATGCATTTGCTTCTTGCCTAAGATAACCAGAGCTGCTTTCTTCACCTGCAACCAAAAGAATCAGCACCCTCATCACTAGTCCCTTCTCCTTCCAACCCATCCTATACCCAGATATCATATTAATCTTCCTAAAACACAGCCCCAGTGACACTCTGCTCCTCAAAACTTATAGACAGCTCCATGTTGCTTTCAAAATTAAGCATAAACTCTTCAGTCTATCATTCAAAGCCCTTCCTAATTTAGAATAGTTTGTAGAAACACAGACTCTCCAGTAGGACAGTCCTGGGTTCAAATTCTACCAGTTGTTAACTATGTGACCTTGTCTACGTTAATGTCTTTCAGCCTCAATTCCGTTACTGATAAAATGGAAACAAGATTGCCAACTTTAGTGGTTGTTGCGAAGATTAAAAGAGAAAATGCAGGCTGTCTATCAGATACTATGTAGAGTACGAATCTGCGTATGCCCAATACACCCACCCAACTATGCGGTATTACTGAGAAGGCCCTCTGCTTCCCTGGTCTTATGCCCTTAATCATGCTATGCTTCCTACGACAGGCCAGTCATTATACTAGGATCAAATGACTAGCAAGTAATGGAGCCATGATTCTAACCAAGGCCTGACTCTAAAATTTCTGTTCTTAACTACACTTACTACTGAGTTGAATTAAAGAATTAGTAAAGATTCTGGGGTGTTATTCACATTCTAAACATAATCCATCAGGAGAGAAAAAGGAGTTATAATCACCATCGCCTTTAATTACTCTCCCAACCCCCTTACAACTCCTGCAACACACACAAATATACACTAATACTGCAATACAGTGTCACAGATGAAAGAAATTTTTTTCAAGGCTTGCAAATTAAAATTATACAGAGTAGCACACAGTTTGGTGATAAATTTTTTAAAAGACCCTGGTTTCTACATTAACCATCATTTGGTATCTTATCATTTTAGCTCCTGAACATTCAGACACTCCCAGCCAGTTTCTAAGCCATCTTGCCATCTAGATACACTATGCAGATCAAATAGGTGTAAATATATAAAGTACAACTCTAAAGATCCCAGTGAACATAAAGCAATATGACAAACAGAGAGGATTTTTCTTATCCTCTTAATTCCTTAAGGAAGCCAATCTGGCAGGATATAAGACCTGAAAATGGCATTCAGAAAAATGATCATCATTGAAGTCAAAGATAAACCAAAAAACCTGCTACAGTCACATTAATACAAGTATTCTCCTAGCTAGTAAGCTTCAGACTTTAAAACAAAGCCAAGTATGAAGTCCTGTCACTTGAGACATTTAAAACCCACAGAGACGAATGCCCGAGTGTACTTCTGCCTCGGAACCATCCTGCCTAAGACCCAATAGATGAGCTAAAGGACCCAGTGTCTCAGGGTCCCCCCACGATGGCTGTGTCTCTCAACAAATAACAATATAAAACCTAGCCTGCTTCACATCATCTTGAAGAAAATCTTTGAGGCAGAAGTGAAACTCTCATTGGCATAATACCTTGAATAGTATCCTCTTTTGGAACTTCAGTTTCATCATCATCATTCAAGCAAAACACTGTTTCTTTTCGTATATCTTCTTTTTTTAGGGTTCTTGCATCTACAACTGTCCAAGACTTCTTAGTTTTCTCCTGAAGAATCTGATTTCCAAAAGAAAAATAAAGGGAAAACAAGGAAAGCTAGGATTCTGAATGACAAAAGATAAAAACCTAATATACTCTCTGCTTTACAGAAAAAAAAATCCAGAACAATTACTCTAGCTACATTGTCATCTCTTGCCTATTGTGGAAATTTTAGTTTATCTTATAATTCTTTCTATATTTCACTTTTTCCCAGGGTAATCCATAGATAAATATCTGTAGCTATTCCAACACTCTCTATACAAAACCTCCAGATTTTGTATTTTGTTATCACAGTTTTCTAATAGAGAAGAAAGGGAAAGCAGGCAGAAATCAATAAGGAAATATGAAAAAGAGACTAGGAAAAAAAAAAAGGAAGGAAGGAGACTAAATTTTTATTCCCGGGGATGCTATTCTAGACTTGATGGAACCCAAAATAAAGAAGTACCTCCATGGTTTTCATGCATGTAATGTGTTTTGGAATTAAGTCTTTCAATATATAAAAAACATGTTTTCATGTATTTATTTTGTACATTTAAAGAAAAAAGGCAAGGAGGGCCAGGTTGAGGCATGAGCCACAAACTTATACTCAAACTGGAATTTTATCAAATAATTATCAAGAGCAACTCATTTTTAAAGTGTGCTATTATGTACAAATGTATGTATATTACAAAAAGTAATGTCACACTAACAAGTTAACATCTTTTGATATCTCATAGATGTTGTTACTATCAGATCATTAATAAATGAATTAGATGTGACTGAGTTTTCAAAACGCTGAACTTATCTCTGGTGTGTATCTGTATTTCTGCTATGATACTACAATGACACAACTTAATGCATTTCATTTTCTCTCTTTAAAAGAGAAAGAGAGAACGAGAAAGGCCTGAAACTCATGATTAACGATCAGTTGTCAAAGGAGAGAAAGAGAGAGTAAGGAATCAACCTCTATTATAGACAATTCTTAAAACTTCCTCTCCTACCATGCCTTTCACATAAAAGCTAAACAGAGATGAAATGAACAGGGAGAGCAGTTAGAGAAGTAGTAATTATGGCTTTGAGTAACCCACACATGAATTGTCAGTTCCTTATATAAGCATATTTGTCTGCCTGATAACATTTCTTTAAAAAACATGTACCTACCACTTACCGATTTATAAGCCACAATCTTTATAGACAAATTGGAGCCAATGGTCAGTTGACAAGGCCAGGGCACGGAAGACCTCTCAATTTTCTTAAAGACACACAGTTGCCTCAGACTCTCACTTAATAAAGAAAAATGTATGATGAAAGCAACAATTTTAAAACGTTAGCCTGTGTTGGATGTTGCATTTAGTTTTCTAGAATGAGAAGTGAGATGTTGATTATAAAGAGAGGAACAGCAGAGGATGGCAAGGAAAACTTGTAGCAACCATCAGCTGGGAAAGAGCCAGAATATAAATGAGCTGGCTTAGGAGGAAGGAGCTGAATTCCTTTACTGTCAAGTGAAACAGAACATCTCTATCTTCCCCTATTCAATCTTTTCTTTCAGCTCAGCCAGTTGTTCTTAACATTCTTTTCAGGACCAAGGACACTGTGAGGATATGATAAAGGCACATTCATAAATCAGTTTGTACACACCAACTCCCTGAAAACCAAGGACCTGAGGATAAAAAGCCCTGCTCTAGGATATCAAAGGGTGAGCACCATCCTATAACATCACTGTTCACAACTCTGTAATTCTTTAGTTAATTTCAATTCTCTGAAATAAAAGATAAAAGGTGTATATGCATACAATGAAGAAAGTTAAATAATGACTCTCTGTGGGATAAAGGAACTTAGCAGTCCATATTCAGTCTTAAAGTAAAGCAGATAACTCTAGATTTCTTACTGGGCAGGAAGAGGAATTGGGAAGTAGCAAACACAATGTAGAGTACTACTTCATTTGAATACTAGTGAAGATCAATTCTATTTTCATCTGGTCCCTAATCAAACACAACAGAGGAAATTATAGGAGATGGGTGGAATTTGTGGTATTTGCTAAGGATTATGTGACATTACTCAGAGTTGTGGACAAAGAGGTCTCAAGAGACTCCAATTTTCATACATAATTTACAAGGATAGTAGATATTCTACCTGATACCCTTCTCCAAAGCCTATGGTACATCTTGACTTTGGATTCACTGGGGAGTGAATAGGTATGAAACCAAGTCTTACCTGTCTCATACGACATTGCCAGTCCAAGTATAAGTCAGTCTAAAACTATCAAGAGGTTTGGATTCTGTTCCAGGTGAAATTCTAAAGACCAGTATCTTATACGTAACAGCTGAGAACAACTGGATGAGCTCTGCACTAGATCTGAACCTCCCTAATTAGAAGTCAAGTTACCTTTCTCTATTGGTCTTCTAGATGAGGACAAGTCTAGTCCAGTGTTGTCCTGCACAACTCTGTGCAATGAGTGAAACGTTCTATTTCTAACTGTGCCTGTCCAATAGTCTAGTGAGCACTTGAACTAATGACGAGTGTGACTGAGGGACTAGATTTTTTATTTTACTTAATTTTAATGAATTTAAATTTAAATAGCCACATGTGGATGATGGGTAATATACTGGATGGCAAAGTGCTGGTCCACATCTTCATGGCAGACTTAAATCCAAGCAGCTTCAAATTGCTAGGACAACAAATAGTAATTTTCCTCCTTGCTATGTTATAGGAAAATAAACTTTTTTTTAATGGTAATTTTAGTGGCCTATAATTCTTCTCTATAATATCATGGTGAATATGTTATCTTAAGATATGTATTCCCACATTAAAGCAAGCCATGTCCAAATTTGAAAGAATAATTAAGGAAAACATATTCGCATGCATTGCAGTAAGAACACACACTCTATAACAAGAAATGTTACTTTACAGGATTCCTCACTGATTCTTTAGCCAACCCCTTGGGAAATTACAATTCAATTTCCGAAATTCCCATTTACCTGCAATTTTTCAAAAGTATGTATAATTAGAAAATCAGGATGTAATGCTTGTCAAGTACAGCTCCCCACAAATATTCCAAAATTGTGACTGAGAAGAAAAATTAGAGCATATATACATTACAGTTACTCCAAAAATATCTGTTGAAACTTTACTTCAATTGAACCTTTACTTCAATTAAGAACTTTGCTTAAAATGCTTATATTTTGTGTATTTATCAATAAACTAGAATGAATTCTTTAACATTAAGTGGTATTATCCCTGAGAGTCTGAAAATCCACAATCCGTGCTTTGTGGTAAAGTATTCTATTGCCACTCTTTTACCAAATCTGGTCCCTCAAAACATACTGTTATAGATGCTATGGACCCCTTTCAGGTTCTTTCCTCAAAATAAGCGTATATCCAATTCTAACCAAGAATAACATGAATAAAGGAGACTGTCTCTTCCACAGTCTCTAACTGCATGGCTGAGAAAAGCAGCTTGCTTTATTGCTCTATGGTCCTTCAGGGATTACAAATTTCTTAAATCATTTTGCCTTTACAAAGCCCACAGGAATAAGTAGGTTATAAATTCTTAACATTTTCAGTCTTTTTTGTTTGGTTTGGTTTGGTTTTGTCTTACCAAACTATTTTGTGACCAGAAGTTTTTTAAAAAATCACTATATTATAGTATACTGCCTCCCAAAACCTCAATCAGAGGATAAGAATATATTATTATCTCAGATATGACATTACTTTTTATAATTAAGAATATTCTCAAGTGGATAAAAAGGGAGGGCCCAACAAATGTGCCCCGAGCTTGGCACAAAGAAGAAATCTACCACCTCATCATTAAAAATTTGACTTGTTAAATCTTTCGTGGTATCTATATATTTCCAAACCCCACTGCCACAGTCCTAGAAATAAACAAGAAATCTTGTGCCAATAACACAAACTTAAAAAAGGGACTAGGGGCTGGTGTACCATTTCCTTAATAAAAATTGGAATATATATTAAAGAATAACTGCTAATTCAAGAGTGGCCCAGGAAAGGAAAAGCACTAGGGAGTCTTCTGATCAAAAGAGGAATTATTCTGCTTACGACTAAAAGCTGTAACAATGTTTTCACTTCTTACCTGAAGGAATAAATTTCATCCAGCCCATCTTCACCTTCTAAAGACATCATCACCTTTTTCACCATCTGAATACCTTCTTTTTGCTGCTGGGTAATCCCTTTCAGAGGAAAGGAGGGCCCGTGGTGGTCCAAGCTCAGGTTGCCATCTCCCCTGTCCCCAGTTCCATCTTCTTTGTCAATTGGAAAAGGCAAGCTATCAGGGAAAGATCAGCAGTAGTTAAGAAGACAAGCTCTGAAGACAAATACTAACCTGGATTCTAATCCTGTGACTGTCTCTCACTAACTATGAGAAAATGGGCATGTCAGTCAACCAGCCTCTTTGAGCTCTACATTCCTCAACTGTCACACTTATCTAACCTTAGCCAGCAACCTATCAGTTTCAAGTGACCTAAGCCTCTTTGGTTTGGCTTCTACAGGGGAAATTTATTGGCTTACATAACCAAATAATTGAAAGAGAAAAGGCTGCACATGGCCTTAGAATGACTCGACATGGTTTCAAACACCACAAGGATTTTGTGACCCTCTCACTCTCTCTCTGTATTTCATCATCGTTTGCCTCTTTGTTGGCCTCGCTCTCTCAGACTGGCTTCCTCCACACTGCTTCTGAACACATTCAAGCTCATAATGTCCAACTCCACTATTAAAGAGGGACTTAGGGTTTAACCCTCTATTCTCCAATTCAAAAGAACAAGGAATCAGTGGTAGCCTGGGGCCAGATCTAGAAGATGTCAGCTTTCATTCAAGCCATGAGGTTAAAGAGTAGGAAGGAAGGCTTCCTCGAAAAAAGGTTGGGTGGATGATATTCTAGGCAGATAAAAAGAAATAAATAAATGCCCATTAACGACCTCTCAAGCTTTTTATAAAGATTCATAAGAGATTGCATATAAAATACTTAAAACCCAAATAATGTTATCATCATTATTTTTAGATAGAGAATTCCTCTACAGAAATCAATTAATTGCCAGAAATAAGTAAAACCAATGTTGTTCTTATGTTTCACTCCAGTTGTTTGACTAAAATGAGACTAAAAATACACTGAAATTATCAGTCATAGGAATACTCAGTAATCAATATACAAACTGAAAAGTCAACCAAGCACATTTTATGATAATACCCTATATGTCACTTTATAAATGCTGTCACGTAAACAATCTAATTTCATCGTTTTATGTTACGTAGAGATTTCTATCTCCATTTTCTAAAAGGAAACTGAGCTTCAGAGATGAAATAATTTGGCCAAGGCCACATAGCTAGTAAGTGGTGGAGCAAAGACTCAGTCATCTGACTGAAAGAACAAGGTTCTTTCCCCTGCAGCATATAACCTTACTCTGTCCCTGGAAACCCAAACATCTGAATTCAGCAATCTTTTCAGTTTACTCAACATGACTTGTTGGTCACCCCTATGCAGATGGTTATTTTTAAGGTGATTTCTCTTCTCATTTTATTTGCTATCCTTAAAACAAAGCTTCCTGGGGAGAGGCAAGATGGCGGAGTAGAAGGACTCTTGTAAGTCACCCTCTCCCACAAATACACCAAGACCCACATCTACAGACCCACATCTACAGACCCACTCAGCCAACCAGAGCACCTGCGGAACTCCGACAGATCATCGCCCTCTTCAAAAGATTAAGATGCCAAAAATCTGGTAGGCGAAAAGGAAAAAAGAAAGAACAAAAGGCAAAGCAGTGCGGGAGGGGTCCCGCTGGGAGGGAGCGGCAAAGGAGGACTGGCGCTCGCTCGCTGGGTCTCCCCTCTCCAACTGAGAGGCCAGCGGGACGGAGGGGGAGCCTCCAAGGCTCGGATCTGTACAGAGCAGCCCTTGTCTGACAGAACTAAGTTAAACGGGCACAGAGCGTCCCCCCGACACCCAGCCTGAGACGCGGGCCGGCACTGGCGGGCAGGGCCAGGCTGCACAAGCCGGGCGGAGGACGGGGGCGGCTGCACGGAGGCAGCCCCGGGGGACTGCAAGGGGCTGGGCGCCGTGGCTGTGGGTGTACAGGACAGAACAACCTGGGCCCTCCATAAAACAGCAAGGTTGATGTGCTCTCGGGGGAAGGGGGCATACCCCCATCTCTGAAAACCCGGGGAAACTTTTCAGGGGAAGAGAGGCGGGGCCCAGGCAGAGCCGCCATATTCTCCGGCGCTTAGCACCCAGGCGGGGGCAGAGGCGAAACCTGCATCCGCACCGAAGGGCTTAGCAGCCTCAAGGGCCAGACTGAGCCGGGCCTACAGCCCGGGGCAGATAGGACCCTTCCATCCTGGTCCCTCAGAGAACTTGCTCCACAAGGACAAACAAGGAGCTGGGTCTTGGCTCAGAGCAGGGACGAGGCCGCCCCCTCGGTCTTCCCCGAGCCCACCCACGGAGCGCGACCAGGGCGGAGCGCGACCAGGGCGGAGCGCGCAGCCGCACAGAGCAGTGGAGCTACCAGCGGTGCAGGCAGAGGGAGAGCGGCCCCCCGCCTGTCGGAGAGGAACACAGCCCCTGACCGAGGTGCTGGGAGGGGGCACTACCCGCCCTCCTGCCTGGCCAGTCTGCAACATCTGACTGCGGCATCCGGAGGGGCAGTGACCCGCCCGCCCGCAGCAGAGGAGAGCTGCATCTGACCCCGTGTTAGGAGGCGCGATCTGCTTGCCGGTAGGTGATGGGAGCAGCACAGAAGAGGACGCCAACGGAGGGCCTATGAAAACAAGCTGAGCTTCCAAAACAGGACGAAGACAGAAGGACTTCACATTAAAAGCACAGACTCCAGGAGAACACCGACAACCCCCTTTTTGTTTTTTGTTTTGTTTTTTGTTTTTGTTTTTGTTTTTTTAAATCTGTTTTTACCTGTTCTATTTTCAATTACTCTCTTAATTTTTACTTCTTAATTCATTTCTATTTCTCTTGGGGTTTGATGTCCTGTTATTGATTAGACACAGGCTTCAAACACATATATTCATCTCCCCACCCCTTTTTTGTTTCTTTTTTTTTTTTAAAGGTTTTAAAAGGACGTCTCCACCCGATTAATACTCTGCTTCAACCCGCTCTTCTATTATTCATTATACACTGTTTTCAAACCCTCTTTCTCTATTCTTTTAAAAATCTTTCTCTCTCTCTATTTTTTCTTTTTTTTTCTTTCTTTCTTTTTTTTTTTCCTAAGTTCTATTCCTAAATAGGCATTAGATAGATAAAATCCTTAAGATCCAAAATAGACAACTGATACTCCATAAACCACAGTGCCAGAGAGGTATGAGCAAGATGAAGAAGCAGAGAAACCTTTCCCAATTAAAAGAACAAGAGGAATCCCCTGAAAGAAAAATCAATGAAATAGACATCGATAGCCTACTAGATCAAGATTTCAAAAAAGGAGTGATCAAATTGCTGAAGGAATTAAAAGAGATAGTGCTTAGAGATATAAAATATGTCAAAAATGAAATTGAAGCTATAAAGAAGAGCCAAGCAGAATGGGTAAACTCATTGACAGAGATGAGGAATGATCTGATAGCTGTGCAAAGTCGACTAGTTAATGCAGAGGAACGAGTTAGTGATCTAGAAGACAGGGCAACAGAAAGCACCCATTCAGAAAAACTACAAGATAAGCAAATAAAAAATAATGATAATAGCATAAGGGACCTATGGGATAATATAAAGCGTCCCAATCTTCGCATAATAGGGGTCCCAGAAGGGGAAGAAGGATCAAAGGGGATTGAAAAGGTTTTTGAAGAAATCATGACTGAAAACTTCCCAAACTTAAAGAAGGAATCAGATATCCAAGTACAGGAAGCTCAGAGGGTCCCAAACAGGAAGAATCCAGATAGACCCACACCAAGACATATCATAATCAAGATGGCCAGAGTCAAGGATAAAGAAATGATTCTAAAGGCAGCAAGAGAAAAGCAAAGAGTGAATTACAAGGGAACCCCCATAAGGCTCTCAGCTGATTTCTCTACACAAACACTACAGGCCAGAAGGGAGTGGCAAGATATATTCAAAGCCCTGAATGAAAAAAAGATGCAGCCTAGGATACTTTATCCAGCAAGGCTATCCTTTAGGATAGAAGGAGAAATAAAGAGTTTCACAGACAAAAAAAGCTGCAGGAGTTTAGCAACACTAAACCCATGCTAAAAGAAATATTGAAAGGGCTATTCTAAATAGAAGAGCAGCAGGATGCTACAGAAATGAGAAACTCACAACTGGAAAGGTGATAACTCAGGAATTACAAATAAAGAAAACACGAAATTATAAAAGAAGACATACAAATCACTGAGAGTGGGAGAGGGAGGCAGGGAAATATAGAATTTTTTTTTCTTTCTTTTTTAAATTTTTTTAACAGTAGGATGGGTTTGAGATCATGTTATTATCAGTTTAATAAAAATGGGTATAGGTTAATAGATTTACAAAAAAGGGTAACCACAAGTCAAAAATTTACAAGGGAGTCACAAAAATTAAATAAAATCCATGATAATACAAAGGAAAATTACCAAACCACAAAAGGAAGAAGAAAGGAACAAAGAGGATATACCAATTCAACTGCAAAGATAAGTTCAAAATGGCAATAAACACACATCTATCATTAATTACTGTAAATGTTAATGGACTAAATGCTCCAGTCAAAAGACATAGAGTGGCAGACTGGATAATAAAGCAAGAACCTTCAATATGCTGCATACAAGAGACCCACTTTAGGGAGAAGGACACATATAGATTGAGAGTGAAAGGATGGAAAAGGATATTCCATGCAAATGGAAAAGCCAAAAAAGCAGGTGTTGCAGTACTGATAACAGACAAAATAGACTTTAAAACAAAGGCCATAAAGAAAATAAAGAGGGACATTTTATAATGATTAAAGGAGTGATACAAGATGAAGATATTACACTCGTTAATATATATGCACCCAATATAGGAGCACCTAAGTACATACAAGAATTACTAACAGAGATAAAGGGGGATATTGATGGGAATACAATCATAGTTGGAGATTTTAACACTGCATTAACATCATTAGACAGATCTTCCAGACAGAAAATAAACAAGGCAACAGAGAAATTAAATGCTACAATAGAAAAACTAGATTTGGTGGATATTTTCAGAGCATTACACCCCCCAAAAACTGAATATACATTCTTTTCAAATGCACATGGAACATTTTCCAGGATCGATCATGTACTTGGACACAAAAGAAACCTCAACAAATTTAAGAAGATAGAAATTATCTCAAGCATCTTTACTGACCACAATGCCATGAAACTGGAAATCAACAACAGAGAAACAAAGGAGAAAAAAAGAAAAGCATGGAGATTAAACAATATGTTATTGAAAAAACAATGGATCAATGAGGAAATCAAAGCTGAAATTAATCCCACTCCTGGGCTTGTATCCAGAAGGAAATCTACTTCAGGATGACACCTGCACCCCAATGTTCATAGCAGCACTATTTACAATAGCCAAAACATGGAAACAACCTAAATGTCCATCAACAGGTGACTGGATAAAGAAGATGTGGTATATTTATACAATGGAATACTACTCAGCCATAAAAACCGACAACATAATGCCATTTGCAGCAACATGGATGCTCCTGGAGAATGTCATTCTAAGTGAAGAAAGCCAGAAAGAGAAAGAAAAATACCATATGAGATCGCTCATATGTGGAATCTAAAAAACAAAAACAAACAAACAAACAAAAACAAAGCATAAATACAGGACAGAAATAGACTCATGGACAGAGAATACAGACTTGTGGTTACCGGGGGGTGGGGGGGTAGAGGGTGGGAAGGGATAGACTGGGATTTCAAAATTGTAGAATAGATAAACAACATTACACTGTATAGCACAGGGAAATATACACAAAATGTTATGATAAATCACAGAGAAAAAAATGTGACAATGAGTGTGTATATGTCCATGAATGACTGAAAAATTGTGCTGAACACTGGAATTTGACACAACATTTTAAAATGATTATAAATAAATAAAAAATGTTAAAAAAAAAACCTGTCGCCAATTAAAACCTGTCTTTCGTATAAAAAAAAAAACAGAGCTTCCTGGTTACATTTTTCCTACATATTCTTAGCATGACAGATGTGCATGTCCTGTGTTACATGAAAAAGGGCTTCCGGGGAGCAGAGTATGGCAGACACTTTGGGTTTGCATCAGACTACTGCTGTTTCCATAGCATCAGCCAGGAAGAAAGGATGAATCACATGAAAATGAAGGGTCAGGAAGTTATCCTGAAAAAAGAAGTTACAGTGACAGTTCTTTCCACCCTGCATTAGACCAGAAATAAACTTTCTCAGTAGTCGGTAGAAGAAACTAAAAACTAGGTCCAAGGGACAAGCCTGCACAGGACACAGTGCTTCTTTGACCTGTTGGCATTTTTTTAGTCCAACTAGAACAATCAGTCATACGTGGGACTCACCAAACAATAAAACCAAAAACTACCTTGCATACTACAGGTTTGGAGCAAAGGAAGAAGGGCATTATCCAAGAAAAAATACAACTAGTCTAATGACAAGCAAGTGGAAGAAAAGGCTACAGTTCCCTCTTCAGCACTCTGTTGCTCACACACTGAAAGTAGCCCTTTCCAACGACATTGACAGAAGTGCAGGATGCTTCAACCACGTAAAGGCATCCAAGATTATGAACGGGGAATAGAAGCCGAGTTGGGCTTTTGAAGTGCTGAGAAACCCTGCACTCAATAAGAAGGGAAGGCTCACTTAAAAAACACTTAATTTCTCTGAAGTACCATCTTAACAAGTATCAGTTCGATGGGTTATTCTGAACTATTTTTCTACAGTTCTGCAGAAAGGAGATGCCCTTCAGCAATCTTAAGAGGTACATACATGCAAGAGAGGTTCTTAATTCCCCACGGCAGGCATTTTAAAGAAGCCAAAGGCTTACCACTCGAAGCTGAGACTTTTTGGTAGAGATCTAGATCTGAAAAATGAGTGTCCCCAGAAGACTAATAATTCAACATTCTATACTATCACTCTGCTTTTACCAAAAATAGGACAAGAAAAAACAGGTTTCAGATGCAGCAGGAAGGATTAATGTCATGAAAAGAACTTTCTGTGAGGGATAAAGAAAGCAAATGCCTGGAGGAGAAATTCAAGTTTTTGGGGGAGGAGGGAATCTCTTCCCAACAAACTGAAATAAATGTCCCCCTAAATTTGTATACTTTATCTGTAAATATTCAAAAGCAAATTATGTTTTATATATGTCTATGTATCCTTTAGATCTGAGAAAGAGTTAAAAATAAGCTTGTGTTTAAAATGATACCCAAGTTGATATTCCTCCCTATCCTAAAAATATCTACTGTCTTTAAGACACAGCTCTCTAGGCTGTTTAAGGAAAGACACCATCAACCTGGTAACTGGGTGAAATCTTCTATGCAGGCATGAGATGAACTGAACGCCCTTAAAAGATTCCACTAATTCCTCAGTTCTGTGAGTCCAAGAACTGCACAAATAATCTGCTACTGGGCTGAATTCCGTTTCACTGTGACTCTCATCCCTTTATCAACAAAACTCAGAAGAGTTCCTGGGACACAGACAGTAATCAGTGAATGTTGGCTGAGGTCAATAATCTGACAGATTCTGACTCAAGAGCAGAAACAGAAGGTTCCTGGGAGCCAAATGCTCTACGAAGGGTCCCACTCACTGATTCTGAGAGAACAGGATTTGTCTACAAACGCAATTCTTATGGTCTTACAAGAATTGTAGAGAGATGCCGGATTTCTTCAAGTTATGAATTATAACATCCAGCTGATCTTTGCTGAACGGGCTGCTGAGGTCAGTGAACACTTCAATATGCTTCTTATTAAACTTCTTTCCTCTAAAAAAGAGAGTTATCACATTAAGAAATCATTCTCCGGAATTATTTCCTACAAACTCAAATGTACTTGGTTGCTGAGCTGATGAAGGGTAAGGAATGAATCCAGCCCTGCTAACAAATGTGATTACATTCTAGAAGTCCATGTGTTGTTGGTGTTTAGCTAAGTTTCTACTAAGCACGTAATCAACCAAGTGGTAACTCACACTTTCAACTTCTTAGGGAAAATTTCTGAGCATTATGGAAATATTGCTTCCCCAATTTCATAACTCTAATTTCAGTTAAAGATGTGGTCACTATGATAAAAAAGGATCCCCTTCCATCCTCCACATACGCAGAATGTAAACAAGGAATTCTCCCAAGGTATTATAATTACGGCCTTGAAAGGGTTCACTTTTCAAACACCTTGGTCTGATTCCACACACAGGGCTAATGGCAGGATTTTGCACAGGATGTACAGAGACTGAGAAATGATAATACAAATTTCAGCCTGAGATTTTAGTACAAATGCTTTTCCTAACAGGGTGTGTGTGTGCGTGCGTGTGTGTGTGTGCGTGCGTGCGTATTTGAAGACACATATTTTAAAGGCACAGTAATTAAATAAGTAATAAGTTAGGAAGCTGGCCAGAGTTACTATGCATTTAATTTCAATACCGTATGGACCATAACACTTAGTATTTTTTACAAGTCCTGGTGGTTAGCTTAAGTCAAAAAGGAAGGAAAAGGAAATAAGCCAAACATTAATTTTCCCCAGAGAAGTTCCACGAAGTATAGCCCTTCCTCTTTCTAAACTTTTTAAAAAGAAAGGCTGAACTCTTATCAAATGCCTTTTTAGCCATGCAAACATGCAACTTGATTAACAATGAATCATACAGTGCACTGTATACAACAACCTATACAATTCTTGCAGAAAGGCTCATTTCCAACTCTCTTCAGCTGAGACACTTACACGGTTTCTCGTTGAATCAAATCCATGCACACAATGAGGGCATCCAGGACTCAGCTAGTTAAGGGCAGAAGGTAACACCAAAAAGTCCCTTTATTCCAAGAACATGCAACTTTTTTTCAGTGAAATCCACAGTGCTAGAAATTGTGGACACTGAGCTGACTGTGTAATGATTTAAAAAGGACTTGAAAACAGTAAGGACCTACTGTAGAGCACAGGAAACGATATTCAATATCTTGTAATAGCCTATAATGAAAAAGAATATGAAAAGGAATATATATGTGCATAAATGAATCACAAGGCTGTACACCAGAAATTAACACAACACTGTAAACCGACTATACTTCAATTAAAAAAATTAAAAAATTAAAAGTACCTGCCCAAGTGCCCTTCTTCCAAAGTTTATTTCACTAACATACATTCATATATGCTATATATCAAAGTACACATCTTGAAACATGTAACCAGGAAAAATAAAAGAAACCAAAAGGTAGTCTAACATGTCCCATTTGACCAAAAATTATGACGCCATTTTACAGTATCTAGAGCCCATGTTTTGTGATTACAGTCTACTCCTAAGTATGAAGTGAGCCATAATGTAGCATTTGTAAATCACTCCCAGCACAGCAGCACCTCCTAGTGATCAGGGATGGTACTATTGTTTAGAAAAAGGAGAAAAATGCCTTAAAATCAGGACACCTATGGAAGAAATTAGAAGTCTTACAGTTTAGGCATCAATGTGATTTTTGACATAAAAATATCTTCCATCCAGAGAGGTTAGGCAAAAGCTAGTGCTATATTCTTCCCAAAATATCTTCTCTATGTCCAAACATTTCTAAGCATCACCACTACCAAACCCTCCACACATGGTCAGTACACACATACACCCCCTAGTATCTTCCCCTTCGAAACCTCCCAGCCTCTGTCACTAGCACAGAGAAGGGGCACCCAACCAAACCTAATTAATCGCACATTAGATCCTGACATACATGACCTCCATGTCCTGGGAGCCAAAAATGTCCATGAAGTCAGAGCTGGGACTCAGAAAACCTCATCAAATTAGATTACTATTCCCCAGATTGAAGGAAATTTCTTAAGAGACTTCTCTGGCTGAAAAAGGATACAGTCAGCTTGTTGAGAACCTGGCTGGATTTTGTTTTCAATGTCTTCCAGCAAGTCAAAATCCGGTAGCATCAGGTGTCTGTGCACTGTGATGTTCTGATACTGATCCTCACCAGCAAGGGCATTCTTTGTGTCGTCTGTACCAAAAAGGACTAATGCAATCTCATCCTTGCTCTCAGCGAACACCTAGACAAGGATGATAAAAGGCTGAAAATCATATATTACCACCTAGAAACCAACAGATATTTAACCTTCAGGGAGCAAGACAACCATACCTCCCTATGGCAGGTCCCTGGGGCCCCTGTCAACAACAGAATTGGGCTAATTGGCCCATAGGACTGATGGACAGTGAAAATTCCCAGGTTTTAAGACCTCTTCATCGACCATAGGTCCTATCCTTCATTTCAGTACAATCTGTGGTGGAGGAATGGGAGGGTGATGACTTCCCACCCTCTTGATGACCTTCACCCAAATCAGACTCTAATTCTCAGTGATGACTAATTATGGATAATTTGAAAAGATTTTCATCTGTCTTTCTGGAATGACTAGCCAGGGTTTACATTTTCCAGAAATTAAAAAAATATATCTGTTGGTTCATATTCTCTATCTCGGCAATTTCACTTACAGGGATAAATACTATGGAGAAATTCTTGCACATGTACACAAGGAGACAATGGACAAGAAAGTTCAAGTTTACTTCAGCACCACTTATAACTGGGCAAAACTGGAAACTAACTATCACTCAACCAGAGAATGCAAAAACACATTGCAAAATATTTATACAATGGAATATTACAGCTCAGTAAAAAAAAAAGGAATAAATCTCAAAAACATAAGGTTGAGAAAAAATAAGTTGTGGAATGATACATACCACATCATACCATTACATACACTTTTGAGAGCATCATGCAATACGACATAGTATTTATAAAAACACTTACATCCAAAGTATAAAATGTATGTGACAATAGGTATGATAATTCTGAGGAAAGAGGAGGGCTGGGGAGGGATACACAAGGGGTTTCAAGTTAATCTGTAATATTTTACATTTTAAGAAAAAAGGAGAAAAAGAAATCAAACAAATAGAACTTTCAGACTGTAGGGCACTAGACAATGGGAAAATAGCTTTCCATTATATTATTCTCTGTATTTTCCCCTTTTATGAAACATTTCATAATGAAAACAAAAAATAGTATGTGACACAAAGGGCAGTCCTGTCCCCACCTACTTACTAACAGAAGCCTCTTACATCAGTGAGGCGAACGCTGTGAGGGCAGAGGACAGAACTGTCATTCTTCATTGCTGCATGGTCTGTTAAATTCCCCAGTCTGGTAACAAGTCCAGCTACAACTGCCAGTTGTTCATAGGGAAAAGGTCCCAGCTACTGGGGTTCAAACATGGCCAGCACACCAGTGGGGCAGGCCTGCTAGAATTCCATCTGCCTCCTGGACAAGATTTCACCTTAGGGCAAGGTGATCTTGCTCAACAACAAAACCTCAGTGAGGGCAAGGAAGGAAGTTTGACTGCAGTGTGGGTTCTGTCTCCCAGCCTTCCAGAGTCAGACTCCTATGCAAGGAGCAGAATCAAAAAGAAAACCTGAAAGCACTGCTTCTCTTTTTTTAGAAAAGCTATACTACATTGGGGCACAGCGGCACTATCCGAATGCACATTACTATAACCAAGAATCGGGTCAGAGGCATCCTCTTCTTCGAGACTTTAAGGACTCCAGATTATCAGAATCTGTTAAACTTCAGGATGACCGGTAGGAGGTAACAGTGCCTAGTAGAAAAGGCAACCCCCAGAAGAAGTAGCAGACGTGTCCAGGAGGAGCAGCAGCACCCAGTGAATGAATCAGAACTTTGTGGACTAGGCAGTCAGAGCAGGCAGAAAGGGCAGAAATTATTAATAATAATAAAACACAGAGTGTTTACAATATGTCAAGTACTATTCTAAGCATTTTATGTACATTAAGACTTTTTTTTCTCAAAATAACCCTACGCAAGAGGTATTATTATTTTCCCCTACTTGGCACATGGGACACTGAGGCAGTGTGGTAGAGAGTCTCGAAGATGGTCGCCATCCATTCCTTCTCTCCCTGTATTTGGAGAATATTCCTTAAAACCACAGGGGAGTCTAATTCCTGCCTGCCACTCCCTGCACCCCTCCCCCAATATGAGCTGGCTGAGTGACTTGCTTGATTAATAGAAGGTGGCAGAAATGGCTTTCTGGGATTAAAGCTAGGTCACAGAAAGCCATATTAACATGTCTCTTCGAAATCCACTCTTGAAACACACTTCCTTAAAATCAGCTGCTATACTGTGAGAATCCTGAGCCACATAAAGAGGCCATGTAAGAGTTCTGGGGACAGTCCCAGCTGCACTCACAGCCACCAGAAGGCATGCCAGTCATGGGAGTGAGCCATCTCGGACGTAAGTTTGGCCACATGAACCTTCCTGACTCAGCCCCAGCTGACTGCACCGGCACAAGAGGCCTTAGAGAGAATCACCCAACTGAGCCACCCAGTCATCTCCTAGAACCATGAGACATGAGTTTTTTAAAATGTCATTTAAGATACTAAGCGTGGGGATAGTCTGTAACCAGGAAACAGTAACTGGAATAACACACAGCAGCTGAAAGACTGATTCAAGATCACAAAGTTAGTAAGGGACGTGGCAGAGCAAGGAGTCAAACCTAGGCCATCTGGCTCCACAAATTATACTTTTAAACATTACTTTACATTGCTTCATGTTTCTGAGAAAAGCTGTAATATCCAGTGGAGGAGCCAAAATGAGAGAAGAAAAAAATGCCAGGTTCTAGTGGTAGCTTTGCATGTGAGCAGATATAAGAATGACTCCTCAGATTCCTAACAATACTGAGGGCGAACACTGTAAGGAAGCTGGTATCTGGATAACTAAGTGGAGGCAACAAGCAGTTGACGACGAGTTACAAGCTCAAGACCAATCCGAAACTTACCTGTCGCTGCAGAAACATGGTCATCACCTTCTTTGCTAGTTCAAATGGGGATCCTTCCCCAGGAGAGGAGTTACTCATGGCAAAGCCCACATCCATACACAGCACCACAGCTGCCTAGAAACAAAGTCCCAGAGTGTGTGAGAAAACATTATTAACGGTCACTAAAAAAAGAAGCAAAAGAGATGTCACCCATAGAACTTGCACTGATAGCCAGGAGATGGGTGATAAAGGGAGGGGAAGGTTCTACTCAGATGATGTATGTAAGACATACCGATTTCACCATGGAGAAACTTTAAATAGCCCTAATATTTCCTAAAACCTAGAAAGTATCTGTCAGAACAGGTGCGTGCTCCAGGTAGCTGCTCCTTTGGCCTGAGCCCAAGATTAAATCCACGGGACACAGATCTGAAAATAACCTGCAGGCCAGAGCTAAGACCAGCCCAGCTGAGCTCAAAATACATCAGCCCAAATGCAGTTTAAGCACAAGAATAGATGCTTCTGCTGTAAGCCACTGATTTGAGGTACAGCTTCTTCTCCAGCATTTTTGTGGTAGCAGGTAGGGACTGTCACAATATGTATGTGTTAAAATAATACACCCAACAATAATTTGAATCAGTTTGTAAGTTCAGGATCTAAAACAAAGCTAAGACACCAAATCTACTCTAGTTGGGGACACACATATAAATAATACCAGCACAATATTCCGTGACAGAGGCATACAGTGGGTGCCATGGCAGCACACATGAGGGGCATCTACCCAAGACCAGTGGAAAAACAGAGGACGGGTAAGAAGGCAGAAAGACTTCTTGGATATGATCCTTGGGTGGATCTTTTTTTTTTTTCATCCAATTAAAAAATTTTATTTTTTCATTTCTAGGGGTTTGGGGGGTGGTAATTAGGTTTGTTTGTTTGTTTATTTATTTAATGGAGGTAGTGGGGGTTGAACCCTGGACTTCGTGCTAAGTATACACTCTACCACTGAACTATATACCCTCCTCACCTTGGATGACATGACAGTCATGTGAATGAGGGGAGTTTTAGGCAGAGGGAACCAAATAAGGACACCTAACCATTAGCTAGCAACTGCATATGCAGAAGACTAAGGAAACAGGGCAAATATAAACTAAAATATGGATACATGTCAAGTTCTGTACTTGGAATTCAAAATTTAACTGAATATGGGCTAGAGGAGACCTGAATAAATAGCGACTCACAATTTCAGGGTGGATTATAAACTGACGTTTTAAAATGTCACCACTATGACATGGCTACAGTACTACACTCCCCACACCTACCTTATTGCATCCTCTAAAATATTTCAGGTTGCATCGATTTTAAGGAAGGAAAAGAAAGGTCTTACGGTGAAAAAAGACTAGCAATCTGGAGACCTGGTATCCAGTCATTACCAAGTAGCTGAGCCCTTGGACATGTCACTTAACCTCACTGTTAATTCATGGAGGCAGGAAGCAGTTGTTGGACTAGATGAGATCTAAGGCCTTTTCCAGAGTTAACGTTCTTTGATTCTGACTGACAGTCTCACCTGTGCTTTGTACTGATCAGACCACAACTGACAAATGATGAGCAGTTCTCATTGTCGCATCTTCTGAGAAAGACTAATTACAAATGAACACAAAATGAGCAGATTAGAATATGTGACATGAAGAACAGGTGGGGAAAACTGGCTATTTGAGCCAGAAGAGCAGCTTTAGGGGAACATGATTGTTACCCTCATACTGCTCTGCAAGAGAGAGAACAGGCTCCACAGATGGAAGTTATAGGGATACTGGTTTGACTCCATATAAAGGAGAAAAAAAATAATATTTAGAAGTGATCAATGAAAGAACTACTATTTTCTGAAGGAGTGATTGCCTAACCATAGAATTATCTGAAAAACCTGGATGAGTTCCTATCAGGGATGTTATTGATGATTTCCAATTTGGTGGTATCTCAGGCAAGGCAATACATGGCAAAACTATTTAGGTTTTTCCCTAGTTTACCAAGAACGGAGCATAATGCACTTATACTAAGAGATTTCCTGAGTATAAATAACATGTTTGGAGAAAAGGTGATAATAAACAACTATAAAACTTCTTTGATAGCAATAAAATTTACATCCCATAGTTTCAATGCTCTAAGCATAAGAATCTTAAAAAAGTGAAGTGTCTTCAAATATGCTGCTGCATTTATTTAACACATGTTCATATGAGCCACCTTTAAACCAGAAAACTCTAAATGAGAGGACTAAAGGCCTTTTGCCAGGAATCTGGTACCCAAAAATAGCATCAAAAGGTTTCACAGCATGGAACTTGTCTGAAAGCAGAAGAATGGTCTATATAATACTTCAAGCTCCTTTTTGGCTGCAGTAAGAAAACCCAGGAAAAAGAAACTGGGCAATAAAGCAACACTGCATTTATGTATTGAAGCAATACAGGCTGTCAGAATTTTCCTGCAAGTCCACCTGCCATAAACAGTGGCTCCATTAGAGCATCAAAGTTTTCAGCAGCTGGAAGAGGAACAAAGGAGGTGAGTGGCATATGTTCCTAATCATTTTTAATCAACGTTTCCCGACGCGGAACTGAGGGGACTAGGAATCAGTGACTCAAACTTCTATCTTGTTTATCTGTATATGAGATGCCTAGTAAAATACCTAATGAATGAACCAACTCCCTGGAACACATCTCCCTCTAGTGACCCTTCAAAGACAATTACTCTCTGCCTGTATTTTAAAAATCATTGTTAAAATTCATCATAATGTTATTAATCTGGGACAATTAGGGTCATAGATTCCTAGTAACAGAGACATTCTCCAGGGCTCTGAAAGCAGACAGCCTACGTTCAAATCCGTGTTCCACCACTTACAGACTAGGTGAGCTTGAGGTAATCACTTTACTTACTGCCTCACTTTTCTCACCTGTAAACTGGGGATAACAGTTTTCAACTCATGAGATTGTTGTGAAGAATAAATGAGACAGGAATAAAGTGTTTAAATCAGTGCCTTACCAGAGTTAAGTTTTCAATAAGTGTGAAACATTTGATTATTATAGAGGTAATAACAGGGCGTTTTATACTTCAAGTTATTTTACTCACAGTCCCTCTCTGAAGTTTTACAAAGCTGTGCGATAGGTGTTTATCGTGGCTAACTTCCATTCTTACAGATTTTCAAAACCCAGGCTCAGAAGTAACGGAGGAGTCGGAGGAAGCGGGTAGGCTGGGATACGGGTACGGAGGGGAGGCGGAGTGGGCTGGAAGGCCGGAGGAGGCCAGTTGGAGAGGAAATGAGAAGATGGGAGGGCTGAGGAGGCGGCGGGGGTGGAGAGTGGGCGAGGGTCAAGTTCAGGTCTTCAGACTCCAAATCCCCAGCTTTCTCACAGCGCATCCCTGGATCCCGGCCCTCCGGACCCAGGCCACCACCACCATCTCCCCTCCCCACTCCTGGCCACCGCCGTGATCCCATGATTCCTGCTTCCGAACCACCTTTTCCGGAAGCCCCGGCACAGGCAAGGACCAAGCCAACTTATCTTTCTACCTTATTCCCCGACCGCGCCATATTGCAGGTCCGCAAGCGCCCGTTCGCCTCTTCCGAGTGGGAACCTGCGGCGCCGAAACTCAGTTCCGCCGGACTAAGGGCCGGAGGGTCGCAGAAACGGCCTCTTCCCGCCGAGCCTGGAAGGGGAGGGGAAACTGTGCGTGACGCCGTGAGCATGCGCAGATCCCTTGTGTTCCGAGCTGTTGGAGAAGCTTTCCGGTTTTCCAGCTTCGTCTAAGTATCTAGAGCTGCTTTGCTAGGAATCACGTCTCCAAAAGATTCACTTCCCTTTTCTTTTACTGAGAATAATACCTACAGCGTTTTGTGTCAGCGATCTGGAGTTAGATTTCCTCGAATATGAGGATGAATCCAGAAAGTCACATAACTTCTCTAAAAGTCTGTTTCTTCTCGAAAAAGGGAAAACGGAAGACTTAACAGATGTGATGATCTTGGAGCCAAAGCCTGAAGAAAAGGTAGTTTTCCAGACAATCAAAAGTGGAAAGAGCATACTTCCTTGAAGAGGAAATGGGATGTATAAAAGACCTGGAGGCATGAAACAGCATCTGCTAAGGATCTCCCAGTACTTTGGCGCTAGCTTGTAAGGGAGGAAGTGAGGTTTAGTTCTAGAAGACAAATCTAGAGATGTTCTAGGAGTGGCAGCTGTCAGTTACAGTGCCCCGACACTTGCCACTCCTTTTCAAAAGGAAGCTGTCCATCCTGCAGACCTTGGGCCTTTGAGCGAAGTGAGCCTAAACTGAACCTTGCACAGAAAAGGCTACTTACTATACCAGATGATCCACAGGCTGACAGCTGATTGGACAGAGGGTCTGGCAACTTGCAGAGTGTCTGCAAACCTCTGCCCAACCTAGGAAATTAAGTCCAATCAGATTCTCTCCCACTTGAAAGTTGGACCTGGGACAAGCAGAAACTGAAGCTGGAAAAATGAGAAGAGAGGGGTCTTGAGAGAGCCGAACTGCATTTATATAAGTAAATGCACTGAAGCAGGGGAGTCAGACACTTTCAGACTGCTCTGAGAGCCAAGAAGTTTCATCAAGCTTTTGATTCAAACTCAAGGAGTTCTTTTAAAGCTGAAATATTATTTTTAAAGTATTTTTTATGTGACAGATCAATAGAGTTACTACAGCATCATCATAGTGAAGGAGATTTTCATGCATTATGTCCATGATTTTATCTCGTATGTAGTCTCTGTTTTCTTCTATTTGTACTCTCCTTCTTCCCCTCTCTTTCTCATACCATGCACCCTTCAGTGCAGATTTGTTTTCTGGGAGAAATTTTAAAAATTCTGGTACTTGTGCTTGTTTGCATCTCTGCTGTCCTTATAGAAGTCTTTAAAATCATCCACTTCCAGGCAACTAGGCAGCCGTGGTGCTGAGAACGAATATGGACTTTAAGCACTGCTTCTCCTGGCAAAAATCTCCATTAATCGAGGGTGAGGGGGCAAGCGTTACTATTGTGACAGGGTAGGTGGCAACTCTGTTCTTCCTCCACAGCAAAAGGATGCTGGCTTTGTTGGTTCTGTTTCTTCCTGTGAGTTCAGAATCCATTTGTATTTGTGTGATACAGAATTGGGTGGAAAGGGGGAGGTTGAGGTGATGGGCTCTGGCTGGTAGGGGAGAAGGGGCTTTTTGGACAGAAAGAGTTGTGCATGGGAACCACTGTGGCATATGAGGGAAATGGATGAAATAAGAAAAGGAGAATGATACTGTTATTTTGATGGCCCCCAATAACCATGCTTCCCAGCATTCACTTCCTTATATAGACCCTTCCCCTTGAATCTGGGCTGAATTTGGGGCCCAGTTTCACCAGTAAAATGTAGTGCAAGTGACACTGAGCCAGTTCTGGGCGAAAGCCTTCAGAGTACCTGGTAGATTTGGTTTTTTCACTCTAGTAGGAGCCAAATGCCATGTGTAAAGACTGACTACCATGAGACTGCATGCTATGAAAGCCCAACCTAGCCACATGGGAAGCCACATGGAAGAGCACTATTAAGCACTGACTGTGTTCCTCCCAAGTATATATGTTAAAGTCTTAACACCCAATGTGATGGTATTTGGATATGGGACCTCTGGGAGATAATTAAAATTAAAAGAGATAACGAGGGTGGGCCCCCATGATAGGATTAGTGCCATTATAAAAAGAGAGTTTGTGGGCTTGCATTCACATCCCCTGCTTCCCACTGGCCATTTGCATCAAGAAGAGATCAGATGAATACACAGAGAAGGCAGCCAGCTACAACCTCATCGTGTTCAACCCAACCATGTTGGCACCCTGATCTCAGACGTGCAGCCTCTAGAACTGTAAGAAAGTAAATTTCTATTGTGTAAGCCACCCAATCTATGGTATTTGTTATGGCAGCCTTAGTAAATTAATACAAGTACTGAGCACCAACAGCCCAATGGGTACACCTAGATGACAGCCAGCACCAGTTTGGCAGCAGTGTAAGCAAGGCCATCCTCCTACATCTCCAAGGGAGCTGTCCCAGCATTAGAGACACTGAGTAGAAACCAATCATCTCCACCAAGCTCTGCCCCAATAAGTCAAACGATTGTTACTTTAATCCACTAAGTTTTAGGTGTTACACAGCAAGAGGTAACTGAAATAGGAGGGCTATTTTAAACTCTTGCTGTAGTGTAGACCATGCATCCCTTCAGGGTAGTTAATAAAGGCAAATAAAGAATTTTGCTTATTTTGAAACTACAGTTTATGTGGCTGGAATGTGTTTTGAGTTTGATATTGCTCTGAGAGTGAATTGTGTAAGTGATGTGTTCATAAGCATTATGCAAAATAAAAATGTGCACTTTGTCTCCTGACAGAGGTATGATAATGGTTATATGGACAATTGGAAAAGTTAGATTAAAATCTAATAGGGTACAGATATGGAATAAAAATTTATATACCAGAAAGATGTGAATAGTGATGTACCATGTTCTATGCGATTTTATTTTATTTTTTTACATTTTTATTGAGTTACCGTCATTTCACAATGTTGTGTCAAATTCCAGTGTATCTATGTAATTTTAAAATACTATTTTTTAAAAAGTATAAAATGCTTGTTAAAAATGATGAAAGAAGACAACTTTGATGATACAGGCAAATGTTATTTAACACTATGAAGCAGACATAGCATTCTTCCATTTAAAGAACTGCAAAATGAGAGAAATGGAGGAAGCTTTTATAGGACAATTAATAAGGAACAAGGAAGAGAGAAATAGGAAATATCTGATTGGCTGCAGCCACATAGTCAGCCTTGTTTGGAATGAGAAGAACGAGGAAATAAGTTCAGAGCCCAGAATTGGCTTACTGTTTGGGGATTGGCTGACTGAATATACAGTTGGCTCACTGCATCCATGGGTTGGGCATCCCCAGGCTCAACCAACTGTGCATAAAATTTAGTCTCTGGTTTGCTGAATTCAAAAATGCAGACCCACAGACACAGAGGACCAACTGCACTATGCCATTTTATATAAGGACTTGAGCATCCATGGATTTTGGTATCCACAGGAGACCTGGAACCAATCCCCTGCGGATGCCAAGGACAATTGTACTGCATTTCCGGTCAAGCAGAGCATTTATAGGCACACAGAAGTGGTCTAAGTTGGTTTGCTGACATGGCACCTGGGCAGGAGTGGCTTCATCTTGGGCCTAGAATGTATTTCAGCAGGCTTATGTTAGAAATTAAATTCAGGAGGAAAAGACTTATGATGTTGGCCACTAATCTCTTGCAAACCTGTAAAACTTAAGTCCTGGGTGGCCATCAAGGACATGATGAAACTTTGAAGTCATCTAAAATTAGTTTGGTTAAAGATTTAGAACCTTGTTTTATTGGAAATCATCGAGAACAGGGGTTTTATTCCCCTTGGACGTGAACTGAAATGAAGGTGCTACTCAATGTCAGTGGACGAGGTGGCTTGGAAACATCGGTATCATCATGCTGGATCAGACATGGTTAACCCAGCTCAGCATATTATGGCTGCAAAGCAACTGAAAAGCATGGTCCTCCTTTTTGACATTCACCATGAGGATTAGGTAACCATGAGCTAACAGAATGTTCAAGTATGGTACTTAGCGCTCTAGTTTCTCCTCCAAAATTCTCTAGGTATTTGCTGACATCAAAGATGAGATGACTTTAGGTCTGTTTGGTTAAATTTTCCTTCCCCTAGTCTGAGTATTTACATACCTCGATTAGAGCCCTTTGGAAATGATTTTTTTAATGGTAGATCCTGCTGTCTTTATAATGTTTTTTAATCAAAGGAAAACATGCAAAAATAGTACCTTAATTTATACCTATCCCTCCTGCTCCTAATTCTGTTCCTAGACCTTTGGAAATGATTTTAATTTATAAGCCCATTTCTTCCACTAGGTGGCAAGCCCAAGTAGGATGAGGGCTTCATCAACTTCCCCTAGGTATCCCTTGCTCCAGACCCCTCACCCCTACCCTTCACCATTCCACCAGCGCCACCTTACCTGTACCCTAATCAAGATTGTTTTTGCCCTTGGCCATTGGTTTCCCTAACCCTAGGGGAAAAAAAAAAAAAACATGTGACAAATATACTTGCAACTTTCTAACATAGGCTTAGGTAAGTATGTGATTTGTGGAAACAGCCCATTTAAATGGAATCCCCATAAATTAGTGGTACATGGGAACAGTCAAGACACAAGGATCCATATTAAGATCATCAGCTTTTTCAAAGACTGCGAAGCTGTGGAGATCCTGGCCAGGACAAGGATGTCAGATCTAATTGTCCTCCTAGTCCTAAGACCCTCTCCCATAGCCCCTCAACAAAATGGTTTGATTCCACCCCACTCCCCGCCAAAAAAGATCATTATACATAGATAAGACAGTCACCACCCTTTTTCTGAAAACTGTAGCATTCAAAGCAATTTTGGAGAAACTCAAATACAAAGTGAGCAAATGTTAATCAGACTTTATTTTTATTTTCTTCGTCTTCATTTCAATTGTTTATATCTCTGCAAAAGCACCAGAGAGCACCAATTTATCTTTTAAAATGTTGAATAGTCTTTTTTCAAACTAATAATAGTTTGTTTTTTTTTCTAATGGTGGGGTTTCCTCTGAAGGTGGAGTTCAGCACCATACATTAGGCAAATGTCCCTGGCCTTCTGTGGGGCAGCACGTGTGACCCATCTGGTTTGATTCCCAGCAGTTCTTTCACCAGCTTCTTCCTGAGACGTGAATAGGGGCACGAGCTATTCTTGTTAAGGACCCAAACCTCCAAAACCTGCTTGACCTCTTAGAATTTGATGGGGGTTTTTTTTACTTAGAAAGATATCCTTAGGAATTAATTTTTTTTTTAAGTTCAGAATCTGTTAATCTGGATTCATCTGGTTTATACCCCCAGTGGCCAGGAAGACCCAAGCTTTTCAGCACAGCAAATGTGTTTGTCCCTAAACTCCAGGAACGGCTGAATGAGCGATGCTCTGAGTGAGAGTCTGACAAACAACACAAAGCTATCTCTTTCTTCCTTGTGCTTAGGGCTACTGACCCTGCTGGGGGGATTCTAACAGATGCAATCCCTCCCTTCCCAGTCTTTCATCTGTACATTAGATTAAATATCACCACACAGTCCTACCCTTACTACCAGGGAAAAGTTGTGCTACTATAATTGGATTCTTCCTTTCTAAAAAAAAACCTGAAATCACATGGCATTACAGATATTTAATTGCAAAGTACATGAGTTGCTAACATCTATGTATGATTTATGCATAGTATATGTAGCTAGTATCTATGTATAAATTCTCCATGTAAGAGTTAGGCCTAGATAGATAGATAGATAGATAGACAGATAGATAGATAGATAGATAAGTAAGTAAGTAAGTAAGTAAGTAAGTAAGTAAGTAAATAAATAAATAAATAAATAAATAAAACTACACTCCTAGTTTGGGATTGGAATATATTTAAACGATTACTGTGAGGCAGAGATTCATATTTGCCTACCAAAGTAGCCATTGTTTCCTTGTCTCTTACACTAGCAGAACCCAAACATTTACCCTGGAATATAGCTGCCCAGCCAGAAGGCTGTGTTTCCTTGCCTCGTTTGCTTGTAAGGTCACATGACCAAGGCCTGGCCAATAAGCTTTAAGAGGTGTTGAGCGGACCGTCTAGGAAGCCTCCTTAGCCTGAGAGGGTGTGGTCTTCTTTGCCCTTTCCTCTGTTCTGCCAGATACATGGACATCATGGCTGGAGATGTAGTCAGCCCTGGGGTGCTGAGGATAAAGGTGATGAGGGTCCCATCCTACTGATGATAGGTTCCCTGATGGTCTGCCTCCAGACTTCTTCTATACAGGAAAGAAACCGACTTCTATCTTGTTTAAATTACTGATATTTGAATTTAATTATATTTAATATCAAAATCAAAATCTAAGTGATCTGCACAAATCTTTACATTCTGCTACACTGAAGTAGCTCTGCTTCCTAAATGTCTCACTTCATTCCTACCTATTATCTTATTGGTGGACTTGGTCTCCCTTGAGCCTCCTGAGTCTCTCTGTCACATTTAGTCACATACTCCCTAGGGTTCCAGGCACCAGGGACACCTTCAGGCTCCTGAACTGACACAACTGAGCTCCCTGTCCCAGATAAACGGTCATCTTAGGGTAAGGAATGCAGAAGAGCTTATCCACTGGATGGACTATTTTGCACAAATTGCTTTTCTGTTCCCTGCCCTCCTGGAACCAACAAGATTGTAGGACAGATCAGTGTGGGCTAGAATTTTCCAAAACTTGCATGGGGGGGAGGGGAGGGAATCATTTAAAGAAAGAATATTCCGGAGTTGAAAGGTGATATACAGGCTACTGAGAGCTGAGAATAAAGTAAGCTGTTGCGACTTTAGACAGTGGACGTTTCTACCTCCTGGGTGGCATCCTTGTTGGACAGATTGCCTGAGATGTTATCAGATTCAAGCAACTCCACAATGGTGTAGGGAGAACAGTCCTCCAGACCCAGCTTGCTGCACAGCCAGCCACAGAAGCCTTTCTCCATGTCCCGGGCAGCTTGCCACCACGCTCCCCAGGACCACGAGAGCTGGACCACAGCAGCATAGAGGCCCAGGGAAGAGGCCATGGCCATGATGAGCACTGGATAGAAGAGAATGAGGCAGGGGCAACATGAGATCTTGTGCCAGAAGGTCCTCTCCTCATTGTACACAAGGAAGATGTTGTACCAGGTGATGGTGCCGTAGTAGAAAGAGACCACAAAGGAGAGGATGAAGACCACAGGCAGGCAGACCAGCGTCCAGAGGACCACGTGGGGCCCACGGTCTGCTCCCAACTGGCAGGCCTTTCTGCCTCCAGGTATCGTCTCCCTTGACGACACTTTAGGCTTGGTCAGTTCCTGCAGCTCCTTCTCTGTCAACGTGACATGGATGTCCACCAGCTGCCCCTTTTTCTTCCCTCGTGTGATGGTCCCAGTTAACGTGACATAGCGGCTGTCCGAAGGCATGTTCCACATATCTGCAGGGCACAAAGAGGTGAAAGTCAAGATCAGAAGAGTGGACATCTCATCACAACGTCACCCCCTGAGACTGAAGCTGAGTATGAGAGGGTCTTTTCAGAGCCTCTGACACGGCGCTGGAGTCAGTGATTCGATGAGGGACTGAACGGGTCTCCCTCAGGTGGGGGACCACTGGGATTGTTGCCCCCACGACCAACTCTCCTGTCAGGGCCCTGACAAAAGGGGGAGGCAGGTTCTTCTTGTGTCTCATGTTCTCTCTCCGCTTCTCTGGTCTCGATCTTGTCATGTCTGTGATGTGGACGGGAATGAGGAACTCTACCACAGACACCACTTCACAGCGATCGTATTTCTAGTTTACTAGAAGCACTGTGGAAATGCTGTTCGTGAGTATCAACTACTGTGTGTGCAGGTGGTGCCGTGTGTGTATTACACTGGTGGGCAGCCCACCTCTCTTCTCTTTTCACCCCTGCCTCTGTGCTTCTCCAAGAGGGGCCTCCTCACATGCCGTGGACATCCTGGCCTTCACATCTAAGTTCTGTATGCACCCAGGCACAACACACACACCGTCCACACATATACACACACTCACACCACACACATTCCCTACACAGACACATCACTGCCACCAAACAGCCCTCTTTGGCCATCCCGGTGGTGAGGTTGCAGGTGTTGAAATAGCAAAGTCCACAGTTCTTAATCTGTGGGATGTAGTCTGGAAGTGGAGGCCCGCGGGTATGCGGGGAGGCCCGCGGGTATGCGGGGAGGCCCAAGCTTCCGGGTAGCATGATCCGTAGGCCCTGCGGACTCCTTGCCCCACGGCTGGAGCCACCTCAAGGCAGGGCCCAGGACCCTGGCAAGGGACTCTGACTGCCCCCATAAAAAGGTTGTACTGTTGCCCCCAGACCAAATGGTTTCAGTCTCTCTCAACTCAGTGAAGGACACCACCACCCATCCTCTCTGCAGTTCCTGTCAAAACCCCAGTAGTCACTGTGGACACCTCTCTTCCCCTCACTCCCGACCCCCACCCAGCAGCGAGTTCCAGGTTGCATTCTGAGCCCAGCCTCCCCTCCAGCTCTCCCTCCTGCTGTCGCACTAGTCCAGGCCACTGGGGCTGCAGTGACGACCATCTCCCCTCAGCCTCCCCTCCTACCTCTCGAAATCCATTCTTTCCAGAGAAGCCAGAGTGGCGGTTTAAAAATGTAAGTGAGATGATGTCTCCGCTTTGCTTCAAAGTTCCCCATTGGCTTCCCTCACACTTATTACCAATCCCAAGCTCTTTACTATGACCTGCAGGGTCCAACGTGCCCCGGCCCCTGCCTGCCTCTCTGGCCTCCTCTCACCTCCTCCCCCTCGTTCTCCAAGCTCCCTGCACAGAAGTAACAGCCTTCCAGGAACAGGCCAGTGGCGCTTCCATCCCAGGCCAGGGTTTTTGCCCTTGCTGCCTCCCCTCGTCTAAAAGTTCTGCCCCAGATTATTTCATGGCTGGCTCCTTCATGTCATTTGTCAAACATCACTTCCTCAGAAGCAACCTCTCCCTCCATTGCCTGCTCATCTTCCCATCACCCTGGTTTACTGTCTTTGGAACTCGTATCACTACCTGGAATTCTCTTATTTGCTGACTTGTTCAATGTCTGTCTTCCCCAGACTGGAAGGTAAACTGCACGAGAGCAGGGGAGCTGCCCATCTCGTTCACCGTGGGCATAGGTCTTAGAGATGATCCAGCCGTACAAACACTCCCTCATCCATTGACTGCTGCGTCATGATGCTTAATACAGACATGCCAGTTTCATTCACAGCAACAAACATTCTTGCACACGCCTCTTTATGCACGTAGGCAGATGTTTGTGATGTAGATACTGAGAATTTCCAGAATATAGGATATTCTATTTAGAATTCTGAATGTAAGTAATATTGACAAATTTTCCTAAAAAGTAGTCAAAGCAGACTCCACTTCCTCATGAGGTGTATGAGAATATATCCATTTCCTCACACTGATGTTATCATGTTTTACCCAGTTTTTGGCCATTCTTCTTTTACAATAACTCATTGTTATAAATCACATTTTCTTGATTATTAAGGAAAGTCAACCATTACTGTTTATCTTACATGTATTAAGTAATTAGCACAGTAGGCTTGTATTACTAATTTTTTTGTGTATAAATTGGTCTCTTTCATTACACTAGGAGTTCCAAAAGGGCGGAGATCGCCTCCATATCACCTAGAAGAGAACATAATAAATGCTCAATAAATACTGTCAATTTGTTGAGTGAAGACTGAGACATTGCAAGAAATGTATTAACAAGGAGGTCAGTGAGCCAATGCCTGTCTTCTGGAGTATCCTCATTTGGTTTCCTTCCTATGGCTTTAAGCAGGTGGCCCCGAGGGACTTACCATCATCCCCAGGATAGTCTAGGAAATCATCTCCCTCCTCCTCTTTAGGCTGGTCTCCACCTTCGAATTCCCCAGGCTCCTCATCCAGTTTGTCACTCTCTGACCTGTAGATGATGATAGATTCTGGGCGGGACTCTTTCTTCTTCTTTTTCCTACGACCCATTGTGGATTCCCCATCCAGGGCCAGGGCAGCTGCCACGACCTTCCTCAGAGAGCCCTGGTGGGGGCTTGGGAGCCGGCCCTCGCCTTCCACTGGTGCCAGCTCTTCCATCCTAGTCTTCAAATCCAGCAATTCCTTGTGAAGAGTCCAATGTACTTGAGCAAACTCACGATGCACACATCACAGAGCTTGCTTCAGGATGGGGCTATGCAAAGACGTCCCAATGATGAGTTCCACTTAAAAGACAAGAAAGCAAAGCCATCAGTAGGGAGTGAATAGGGTGAGATGGAGAGGGGTTTGAGAAATGGTCCTCAACTTGGCAGAAGCCTTCCCCTCCCTTTATTTCTCATAATACTTTATTTCAGGAGTGCTGTGGAAATACAAGAATGAATTGTGAAAAAAATTTTTGTGTTGCCATATTTTTGTCACTTAAACAAACATGTGTCATGCAAAACCTATCAGTCTAGCTGGGAGATTCCAAGTATAAGGAAGTTGGGTGACGAGGACTTACAGAAAGAAGTTAAGGATCATTCTTTTTTTTTTTTTTTTAATATTTTTTCAAAGGGTCATTCTTCCTCCCACCATAGATGGGGATTCATACAGCTGGGACCAGCACTCCTGGCTTCTGGTTGTGGGTCACACATTACAACTATACTCAAATGGATGGATGCACCTTTGAGCAAGCCATCCAAAGGTGGCATACCTTCACCAACCATGTCTTCCCTGGTATTCGAGAAAGGACAACTGTCTCCTGGCTTCTTGTTGACCCAAGATACTAGAGTTACTGGAATTTGTGACACCAGCATCTGGGAGACCAGCGGAAAAGATGCAGGCTTTTCACTCTTAATGTTTTCTCTCCTTTTTTTTTAAAATTCTCCAGGCAAAGAGAGGTGGGAGAGAGGAGAGTCTATATAACATCTTTTAAATAAGAAACTGATTGGACTGTGTTCTTGGTGCATGAAGCCATTAAGAGGGAAAAAATGCTTTGAATGCTGTTGCTGAAGAGGTGCCAATTAGCAAATATCCAGCCAGTCACATTTAAGCTGGTAGCTGCTTGTTTGCTTCTAAAGTAACAAAAACCAAAAAAAATAAATACCCCACCAAAAAGCCCCCAACAAACTTGTTATTATGGAAAGTTTCAGACATATGTAAGAGGCGAATCTTTTGTTATGGAAAGTGGCAAACCTATAAAAAGCAAAGAGAATAATTTTCATAAACCCTAATTGTACCACCAATCACCCAGTTTCAACAATAATCCAAATATTCAAAACCAATTTTGTTTCATCTCCACATATTATTTAAAAGCAAATCTCAGACATCATTTTCATTTCATCTGTAACTATTTCAGCATATATCTCTTATATGTAAGGACTCTCTTTTTTAAAAAAAGATAATCACAATACCATTATTGCAGCTAATTTTTTTAAACAACTCTTTAATATCATCAAATACTCAGTTAGTTCAAATTGCCCTGTTTAACATTTTAAAGTCCATTTTCTTGAATTAGGATTCAAATAAAGTTTGTATAATGCAAACAGATCGTACACTTTGTCTACAGCAATGCTGTTCAACAGAGCTTTCTGCCATTGCACCTGAATGAGTCTAACACAACTGAGGAAATGTATTTTAAATTTTATTGAATTCTAATCAATTTAAATTTAAATAACCATATGGCTACTTCCGGCCACTATACTGGACAGAACAGGTCTATATGTTCACCCACCAATTTTTTTCCTTCCCCTTTACTTGTTTAAGAAAGGCCATTAATCTTGCAGATTCTCGTAGCCTAGATGTTGCTGATTGCATTGCTGTAGTGTGTTCCTCTGAACCATGTATTTTCTATAAATTGGTAGCTAAATAGAGGCTTGATCAGATTCAGGTTGGAATTCTTTTGGCGGGTTGTTTGTTTAGCAAGACGTTATAGATGGTGTTTTGCATTTCTACCAGAAGGTACTTAACGTCTGCTTGATTCTTTGTGAAATTAGTAGCCATTGATGACCACTGGCTGGACCCATTTATTCACTAGGGGTTACAAAAATGATGATATTGTTGTGGGGAGGAGGGATAAATTAGAAGTTTGGGATTACAAGTACATACTACTATATATAAAATAGATAAACAATAAGGTCCTACTGTATAGCACAGGGAACTATATTCAGTATCCTATAATGAACTATAATGGAAAAGAATCTGAAAAAGAATATATATGTATAACTGAATCTCTTTGCTATACACCAGAAACTAATATCACTTTGTAAATCAACTATAATTCAATCAATTAAGAGATTGGGATTAACATATACAAACTAGTATAAATAAAATAAACAAAAAGGACCTACTGTATAGCATAGGGAACTATATTCAATATCTTGTAATAAGAACCTATGATGGAAAAGAATATGAAAAATATATATGTATATGTATAACTAAATCACTTTGCTGTACACCTGAAACTAATACAACGTTGTAAATCAACTATACTTCAATAAAAATAAATTTTAAAAAATACAAAACAAGATGCTAGTCTCTTTGTTTTGTTTCTTTTCATTTACTAGCCAGAATACTCTCAGGCAGTTTTAACCAATCTGGTTTTAAACTCAGTGGAGGAGCCAAGTGGCCCCACTATTATATATTATTGGCAATTGTACTGTGAAAATACTTGTCTTAATGACCATGGTGGCAGCTTCTATTGATATGAAAAGTTTCTAAATTATTTACCAAATTTCCTAATTTCCAAATAACTGTACTTAGAGTTGAGAATTGCAGTGGACTGTGAATAGATTCTAATCACAGTTCTGCCGCCCCAAGGCTCCGGGAGATTGTACACTCTGCAGTTAACTCCAGGGTACCAGCTTTCTGTTACTTTTGTTGATAATTCTCAAATCCTCATTTTCTTTCAGTGCTCTCTGAGCACTTCTTTTCTTTTCTTTTTAAATTTTTATTTATTTATTTATTCATTCATTTTTTGGTGGGGGGAGGTAATTAGGTTTCCTTATTTATTTACTATTAGAGGAGGTACTGGGGATTGAACCCAGGACCTCATGCATGCTAAGCATGTGCTCTACCACTTGAGCTACACCCTCACCCCCTAGTACTTATTTCTTTTCAATGCCACATGCACACTTGTTGGTCTCCCTTTTTCCCCCCAATAACGAAGCTAATTCTCCTCTTATTTGTATTACATGGCCCCAATGTTTAGTGGACTGGCCCAGCCAGGGTTGGGTAGGGAATGGGAGGGAAGAGGATTAAGGTACAGTCAAAAATCTAACTAGGCTCTAAATGCCACTCAGTTTGAAGCAAATCCTATGTCTTAAAATTATGCAACTTTGTGGTTATCAGGTACCAAGATCGACTCATCATATTTCTTCAAATCCCAAAACTCCCCAAAGGCTGAGTGACCTCAGCAGGTAGCTCTCCTCCACTGCCCTCTTACCTAAATTCTTCTCCTTTTCCCTCTAAGTGTTAATTGTCTTATCTGTCTCCCCACTGGATGGCAGGTACTGGGTCTTAACCACCTTTGTATCTAGGGCACATAGCCTGGTGACTGAAAAAAATGAGGCGCTCAGTGACAGAACTGAAAATGCCCACCGATTGGCAGGAAATGGCAGGTTTCACAAAGTCCTCACAGACTGACTTAGCTTTGGGAGCCTCTGTGAACAGAGTTAAGTACCATTATCTTCACATCGTAATACATGGAGCTTGTTGGACTATGGAATTCATTTGGTGATGTGTCGTAGAGCACACAATGTTCTAAGAGCAGGAAGACCCAGGGTACAGGAGGTACCCTGTGATAAAGTAGGTTTTAGTGTCCTCCTGTGACATTATTAACCTCATCTACTTTAAATAAAGAAGTGAAAGAATTGCATTTAAGCCTAACTTGCACAAACTCCAAAGCCCAGAATTTTCCCATCAAGATTTAGAAAAAGTCAAATGTTAGTGGCTGCAGCAGACAGCTGATGTTTTTTGTTTAGTTGGTTTTTGCTGCCCCACCTCCATTCCTCTTTCCTTTCCTTTCATCTCCCTTTTGTGTGTGGAATATGTAAAAACTTAATAAACAGAAACCTCAATTAAACAGAGTTGGGAGACCAGAAAGGGGAGCTCTCATGCCCTGTGATGATAGCAAATACCAACAGGAAGCCGAAAAACTCTTCTTTATTGGTAAGAACTCAGCCAATGAAAAGCCATGGACTCTCTGTCTACTATAGCCCTCCCAACTTTCTTTTCCCCTCTATAAAAGGGTTTTCCTTCCCTTGCCATTTGAGGACTTGAATGTGGCTCCCCATGGTTGTAGACCCCAAACTGCAAGTCTCTGCTGATACTGAATAAACCTATCTTTGCTGGAGAAATATTTGGCAGTTTATTAATTAAAGGTCAACAAATACAAACTTGAAAGTCACCAATGTGACCACAATGACAATTTCACCATTCTTACTTTATTCATCTATACCAGAGCCTTTGATTCTGCTTATTTCCAAGTCTTTCTTTGACTCCCCTCACCTCCTTTGACTTTCTACCCTCATTTTCTTGCTACCTCTCAAATCCTCCTTCTGTCTCTCTTATTCCCCTACCTGCCTTCTCTGACCCATAACTGCTAGTGCTTTTCAGAATTCTCAATCTACTGCCCTCTGTTCTCAATAGTACATTCTCTTCCTTCTGTTGAAATAAAGGGCCTTCCTGCCTACAGCTATAGGATACCTCTATGCCAAGAATACCCAAATCCAGATGTCAAGAGTTAATAGATCATCTAGATGTATTTCCTATAGCCTAGAGGATATTTTCCACATAAATTATCTCATCATTTCTGGCTAAGCAGGTTCAGACCAAACTCATTATCTTTATTCTCAACAGACTCAATCTTCTAGTGTTACCAAGAGGATAGGAGAAGGGGGAGGGGAAAGAAGGAAGGGATGGAGAAGGAAACTCTACAAGTGCCTATTTTCATTAAAGATGACACTTACTGATTGTATAATTTGTTAACTTCTATGTTAGTTGCTTATACATGCATTGCCCCTATTTAATTACACATTAAAAAAATTTTGGAACAATACTGTGTGCCAGATATTGTGCAACTGTTCTGGGCACAACAATCTTATGAAACAAGTACTATTTTGCAATGAGGGTATTTGGACTTCTGATTATGAATGGCTTCATGACTTCTCATTGACCTCTCCAGGAAACATTATTATAAAATTTTAGAAATCAGAAACTGTCTTATACTTCTTTACTTCTAATGGGAAGACCCTGGTGCTAGAACTGTAGCAGATACTTGCTACATACTTACTGACCTGATAGGACAAAGGGGAAGGGAAAATGCCAACTTGGAAATATGACACGATCAACTGTTAAGAGAGGCTGACTTAATTATCTTCCTCATTTTGTACACTTTATTATACTGTTAGTATTTGATCTGAGAAGCAGGTTCTGAACATTTCTCCTTCCTTTTAGATTTCATAAGAGAGAGGGTTAAAAGAAAAATCCCTAGTTTCCAAGGCTTTACTCAATAGCATTAAGAGAAGAGACAGGGCTTTGCTCTTTTCCTGGAAGGTAGGCTTTGCCCATCCTCCACCTCCACCCCCAGTCCAAATGAATTAATGAATGTGATACTGCAGAGTGTTAACCTCAGTCCACCATTAGCTCTGAATTCTCAGTCATCCTTGGGAGAAAAATAAGTTTTAAGGTACTGACTCAGACTCTAGAACATATGCATAAAATAACAATAACATTAAGCCACTCTGGAAGGAAATTCTCCAGATAATCCTTAAACACACTCTCCACTTTTCCTTAAACACTTCACCACTCTGGTCTAAGAAGCCATCATCTCTTACTATGGTTCTAAAAATGCTCCTTATCTTCTGGCTTCTACTCTTGCTGTCTTCCAATCAATTCTCCACTTAGCAGTTAGAAAGATCTTTTGATAACATCAATAAAATCATGCCATTTTCTGCTTAAAATGCCTCCAGGGACTTCCCATTGGTATAAAATGAAATCCAAACTTCTTGTGTAGCCTAAGGACCTACATGATCTGGCCCCTCCCCATCCTGCCACCCTAGGCTCTCCCACCTCCTTCATACACAGCTCCTATGCTTCAATAATACCGTCTGCCTGTGTGGCGCTCAACAATATCAAATGCTTTCCCACTGGTGGTCTTCTTCAATGCTGTCTGCCTTGCCTGGAATGCTGCTCCACTCTTGCCCCTTCACATGCCTTTATATTCCCCAACCTTCAGGTCAAATGTCACCGCTATAAGGCTTTCCTGACACAAAACCTAAAACAAGCTTCTTGCTCTACCTTTCACTATTCTTTATCACAACAGCCCACTTCCTGTATAGCACTTAGCAACATTTACGATTAATTTTTGTTATTTTATTTCTTTACAGTCTGTCTCCTCTACTACACTATAAGCTCTATGAACCGGTACCATACGAGAAGGCTAACAAGCAAGTATTCAACAAAATGTCCTTAAGTGACTAGAGTAATGATTTGGATGGAATTGGGAGCTGTTTGAAGTGGATTCACCGGATTGTGTCAGAGACTGACGAAAAGTTTAAGAGACACTGATGAGCTTCCCTATGCTTATTAAGCCCAGTTATGGCATAATTGCTAAACGTTCCTCCTCTGTTTTCTTCTTTAATAATGAAGATTTCAGTGGTCACAAGACTTCCCCAGTAAAGGTAACATTTCCCAGCATCCTTTGCAGCTAGATTTGATGATATGACCAATTTCTGGCCAGTGGGATGTGAGTAAATGTGACGTGTTTAACTTCCACCTCTGCCCCTCTTCTTCCACTTTTCACCTTCTGGAGAGCTGGAGTGTGAACCTGATAGGCCATCTTCAGCCATGTAGACAAGGGCAACCCCCAAGGATGGCAGAGGAAAGAGAAGGAAGGAATTAGAGCCCTCCTTACAGCCATAAACACTCTTCCTCTGGACTGTAATATGAGAAAAAGGTGATTATCTAGCTTGTTTTAATCCAGGACTATTTTATTCTCTTAAGGCAGCTACATAGAAGTCCTACCCAATACACTGGGACTGTCAAGGTTATTTTATGTCTCAACCCTCTGCTGTGTTCCAATTCATCAGCCCTGGGGAATAGGCTAATATGCATCTCAGAGTTAGAGCATAAAATGGCACCATCCTTGATAATGGCTCATTCAAACAGTTTTGACTCTCCAGGGTGGGCCAGGTATTCTGAAACTCAGCTGTCCGGACCAAAGGATATTGCACTGATGCTGGCTCAAGCTCCACCAGAAGCCCACTAGAGATTGCAATGCACTATATAAGACTGTTAAGGACTGAATGTTTTGTTCCCCCAAAATTCATGTTGAAATCTTAACCGCCAATGTGATGGTATTAGGGGGTGGAGTCTTTGGGAGGTGACAGGTCACAAGTGTGAAGCCTTCATGAATGAGATTAGTGCCCTTACAAAAGAGACCCCAGAGAGCTCTCTTGCTCTTTCTGCCATTTGAAGACACAGCAAAAAGATGGCCGTCTATGAACTAGGAAGCAGGTCCTCACCACATAATGGATATGCTGGCACCTTGATCTTGGACTTCCCAGCCTCCAGAAATGTGAGGAAAAAAATGCTTGTTATTTAAGCCATTCAACCTAGGGTATTTTGTCGCAGCAGCCCAAACAGCCAAATGGACTAAGACAGATATCATCCTCTGCTTGTAATGAGACGGCCAAAACAGTGTTCCATAAGGGAGTTTTATTAGAAGAAAACCAACAGCTCTTAGGCATTCAAAAACCCAAAGACACCACCAAATGGACATACCTATAGTGCCTTCGTAGGGCTGAGTCATCAGCAGGAAGTCTGGTCACACTATTCCCCACTGGCCAGTTCCTATCTAGTCAGTCACTCAGTCATTAACTCCCACCCCAACCTCCACAGTGGTGGTTCACTGCTGCTTCATGCATCTCTCACCATCAGGCATGATTTCCCTGGACTCTGCTCACAATTCTCTGAAGTAGAGTTGATTTAGTGCCTTCTCCAAACCCATTCAGATACTCAGCAGAACTTGTGGACTTGGTGAGTGGAGAAGCCAGGAAGCTTTGAAGCCTCTGCTCTTATATTAATTGCAGGGAACAAGTATATATGGACGGAATGAGGCCGGAAAAGGCTAATAAATGGCAAGGACACTAAGCCTTAGCATCCAGACACAAGGAGTAGTAGGGGGTATGGTAAAGAGAAGAGCTCAGGTCTTGTCTGAACTAGGAAGTTACTGTTCTCCTCTCTTCCATCCACCAAGCCCAGTGATCAGCCAACTGCTGTCCTAGATAAATTCAGGTCCATTTTGTATGGGTTGTCTGAAATTTCACGTGAAAGTTCCTGATTTTAATTGTTGTAATTAGTCCAAGTTTAAATAAATTACCATGTGGACAAACAACCCAAACAAATCACAAATAGGCTGCCATTTTGTCATCCTCTGGCTTATAAAGCTTCCAAGTTAGGGTGCCTTGCTCCACTGGTTTAAGAACAATCAGGAATTCACTTTTTGTACCTTCACTGATAGAGACACATCTCCTTCTTCCAAGGAGCCTGAACTGGACCCAGGAGGGTAAAGTATCATCGTTTTCAGGTTAATTTACAACCACCACAGTGAACTGTGCCCTGCCCTAGTCCTGCTGTTCTTGCCATTCTTTCCTGACTGGCGTATCTGTTGCCAGGCTACATGCCACCCGTCTGGGGTGGTCAAACTTTCCCACTAGCATCTTGGTTTACCATCATTAGATGTACTAGGCCAACCAGGAAGTAAAATGCTTCCCACTTTCCCCCTGAAAATTACTATTAGCCCCTCTCAGAGAGACAGTCTCACTAAAAGAAAGACGGAAGGAAATTTGGTTCAGACTGGTGTCAAATGATTGAAACAAATGATAGGACAGCAGCTTAGAACTCGCAGCCTCCAGCAGGGTGCTGTGAATGGCTGTGAGCAGAGTCAGGCTGCAGCCTGTTTCTCTGTGGTCCTGTGAGCAGCACCTCCTTTGTCTCCTGGTCCTAAAAAGCTCTCACACTGAGGCTGGTCCATCTTCTGGGGAGCATTGGATTGTATACATAGGAAATAGCTCCCGGTAGTGAGAGTAGTTAGATAGAAGGAGCCTGAGTATTGTTTTATCATAAGAACTATAAGATCTGGTCTTTACTACCTGAGTTTTTGTTTGCTTTTGCCCTACCTCTCATAGCACACAAACCCCTTCCACCCCTAACTCCCAACATAAGTACATACTACAATATAAACTCTACCAAGGCAGAGACACCTAACTGGCCTATCGACTGTACTGTATCCCCCATGGCTAGAACAGTACCTGGCACATGACAGGTGCTCAGTAAATGTTGGTTGAATATTGTCAGCTGGTTAAGAATCTTACTTATATTTGGATCAGGATGGCTTTTATCTCAAGGCAGAGTGGGGCTAGATGCCACACTGACATTCCTTCATCACCAAGATTTTGTGAGTCTCAATGCTGGGACTCCTACAGGCCCCTGTCAGTCTGAGCCAGCAGCTGCTTTGCTTAGGGGAGAAAATGAAGTTACAAGGCAGATGGGGTGGGGGAGGGGTGGGAAGATGGGTGAGCAGCAAGAGCATCTTAAAAGACGCATTGAGTCAGTGCTAATGACAGAGTGGGAGTGTGGAAGGATCATGGCCATGGAGATAACTTTTTTTCCCCCAGGACAAAGAGGGCAGTGATGCAGAGCTCAGGGCAGCATTTGATTCAGTCAAAGGGGCGGTCAGTGCAGCGTGGTGTGGATGCCCTGAGAAGAGAGGGCTCAATCTGGAGCCAGAGTTAAAATCTGGAAACAAAGAGCCTCCAAGAGACAGAACTGTTGCTGTGCCCCCAGGCCTTTCGGGGTTAGCAGACATTCAAACCCTGACTGAGCGCAGAGGCAGAGGCAGAGAGGACATGCCTTTTCAACAAAAGATCTCTCGAGGAGACTCCACATTCCTCTTGCTCACAGGCACTCTTTGGACTATGAAAAGGAGCTTTCTGACTGCTCATAGTGCCACTTCCTTGAGGGTGAGGAATGGTTCCTTGTCATCCTCAGCAGGCAAAACTGGCTTGAAGCCAGTCCAGTACTTTTTCACCGGAGGACTGCAGAATCCCTGTCTGAGGCACTTAGCCGCCACACAGGGGCTGCAGTATGGCCAGGCCCACAGTGACCCAACGTGGCAGAGTTCCGTGAATCCACAAATCCAGGTCAGGTCACAAACCACATTAAATTATATCTTCAATAAAAGTATCTTTGAAAGAAATTTGAAGTATTCCTTCCTCCCAAGAAAGCCTGGAATTTTCTGGAATAAGAAACCCCTCAGAACTGAGTTAATATTTCTCTACCTGTTAAAAAAAATTCTTTGTCATTGGGATCAAATCACCAGGAATTCTGTTCTTCTGCACCAGTACTTTGAATTTTCCTCTTTAAATGTACATCTCTTTTAAGAGGTGATGGTATAATTTTTTAAAAAATTGGTCATAACTACATAACTGACTTCAGTAGTAAAAGCGATCCCTTGAGAAACTATCTATTAAGTAAGAAGCAGAAGAGATTTCTCTCTTTCTTTAATGAGTGCAGACTGGAATCTGTCAGCAACAAAGACAGAGGGCTAAGTGTTTTTCAAAAGGTCAGAGAGCAGGGGGACAGAGGAACAGGAGGAAGTGATGTCTGATTCCACTCTCAACCAGATCCATTTCCAATTCACTTTGTGAAAATCTAGGTGGTGTGCCCCACAGAGGATGATGGCATTTCTTTCCTTTTACATTATTTTAATACCTTGCAAGGGAAAATACAGTACTCTCTGAAAACAGACTTAGAAACAGCATCCTGCCTGGAATGTTAACACATTCCCTAGATCTGCCAAATTCTTAAGTGGAGTTTCACAGAGCCAATCCAGGTGTAATTTTACTATGGTGGGTTAATAGTGCAAAGCAAGATGGAGAATCTAAATAATAAATCACTGTTACTGGGCACCAAAACACAAATAAGATATTTTCCCCATCCTCAGGAGACTAGCTCCCCTGCATAAGGAATGAACGAGAAGGTAGTCTCTCAAACACACACCTGCAGATGCAGGAAGCATACACCCTTCAAGGAAAGATCCTCTTTTGGAATCATCAATTTATGGAGCCCAGCTGAAATGGAGCAAATCTCAAAACTGACAAAGGTTGCTTCTTCCCTTCATTCCTGGGTAAGGAGAGGGAGGTGAGGTGAAGGTGGGCTCGAGTTTATTTTAAAAATCATTTATCATCTTGTTTCTGAGGAGAACGCAACTGTTTTCCCCCCATCCCCCCCTCATTACCATCCCTTCAGGAGGTTTCTACCCCCTCAGCTAAGGCTGCCCCTTTCCTTCCCAGCCAGCCGCACATAGCAGCTGGAGTCAGAGCATCGCTCGAAGTCCAACGCAGGCGGGCGCAGCAAGGCTCCCGAGCTGCAGCCTCTCTTTTCCCAGATGCACTGGAGATTTAATTTTAATTAACAGTGAGACCTATTAGCAATGAGGACTGAATTTTTCAAAATAGAGCACACTCCCACTTTTTGTCTTCTTGCCTTTCCCCGGCCCACAAAATACTGAAATAAAACACACATACAAGGAACAAGGAGTCTCACCTACTACATGTGCGGGAGACAGAGGCAGGAGGAAGGTGAGGATGGTCAGGACGCCACCGCTGGGGAGCGGTCCTCCTGTGTTGGAAGGATGGAGAGCCGCTGCGGCGGGCGCGCGGGGGGCGGGGCGTCGGGGCGGGGCGGGGCGACGCGAGGGGACGCGAGCCGGCGGGGCGGGGCTCGGGAGGTCACGTGGGTGCGCGCGCTCAGTCCTGCCCGCCTTAAAGGTGGCCTGGACCGAGTGAGCTGGCGTGGCGTTCCCTCCTGGCATTCTAGCACTCGCCGCCATGAGCTTTTGGATCAAGGGCAAAAGCTGCTTAGCGGCAGGCTTGCTGCAGAACCAAGTGGCCATCGTCACCGGCGGAGGCACGGGCATCGGGAAGGCCATCGCGACCGAGCTGCTGTACCTGGGTGCGTGAGCAAGCCCCTGAGAAGGGTACCCAGAGCAAGGGATGTGTAGGTGTAGGTAAAATTAACCGAAAGGGAGAGAGGAGAGAGTTCTTCCTAAGAGGTGGTGGAGAAGCTTTGCCGAATGAAATACTGTATACTAAAGGGAACCTTTTAAGCCAAAGGTTCTGTACCCGAGGTAGGGATTAAGGAGACCTATGGAAAACATGCTGTGGAATTTATTATGGATGTGGATTTATATTGCCTATAGAGTGATTAAGAAACATGGGAAGACTCCACTTAACTGGAAAAGGTTCTAACATGTATTTCGTATCTCGTAAAAGTTGTTGGACGAAGGGAGAACTTTGTAAGTATGTATACAAGGAAAGAAAACACAAAGGGGAAAATAAATAAATTGACCTATATGAAGATGTAAATCCTCACTGAATTAAAAAAAGCAATATATAGTTTAAAGGCACATGAAAAACACTTACACATACAACAAATGTAGTATATAAAGCACTTTCACAAATAAATAAGGAAAAAAAATTAACACACTGATAGAAAAATAGGCTTATGAAGTGGACCAAGTGTTTCAAATAAAGAATCAAAAATAGGCAGTGAATATGTGAGAAAATAGTCAACTTTTTTGGCAATGAAATGCAAAATATAACAATAAAAAGATGCCATTATTTTTCTAACAAAATTTTAAAACATTGGGGAAAATGAAAGTGTTGATGAGGGGATGAAAAATCAGGGAACAATGTAAATTATTACAAGCTTTCTAGAGATAAGTTTGGAAAAAAATGTGTTAACAGATTCATGCTCTATGACCTTGTAATTCCTCTCTCAGGAATTTACTCTGAGGAAATAATCAGAGACAAGTATAGATTTGTAGTATAAGAATATAGTATTGAGTAGTGAAACACTGTAAAGGAAATAATTAAATCAGTAACAATGAACTATTATGCTGCTGTTTAAACATCTTGCTGTTGAAGACTTTATGTGGACAAATGCATAGTACGTAATTGAAAAAAGCAGGATTCCAAACAAAATATAGCATTCCAATTTAATTGTTAATGAAAAAAATATATATGTAGAAAAAGACTGGAAAGAAGTTTATAATATTGTTAACAGCAGCTACTTTTTCTGGAAATGACTTGAGTTTGGGTAGTTAGAGTGTCCTCATTTTTCAGGTATTTTTAATGAACGTGTAAATTGTCTCTGCTTACCATTATGTTTCTAATGCCTGGCACATAGTATGGACTTAAAAACATATGTTAAAAAAATGGAACAATATTTTAGAGAGAAAAAAGATGGGAAAGTAACATTTCTGAATCTGGCCCTGGTGTAGCCTCATCACCATTACTGCCCACTTCACTCCCAACACCATGCTCTATCCCTTTTCAGGAAAATTCATAAGAAAAGTGGACTTGGTTATCATTTTACGTGAAAGTCAGATACTAGTCTTCATGGCAGATTTGTCAGATCCAGGTTCAATCTTTCAGGACTCTTTATAGGTTTTCATATATTTGAACTTCATTTCTGTTTGGTAAGTTTGCACTGACCAAATACTGCATGTCAGCTGTGGGGCACAGTGGCAAGCCTTATTTTTATTAGAACACAAGGAAATATTAAGGTGATGATCTTATAATTTTTTGGAAACCAGGGATCCTTTTGAGATTCCAATGATTGGGATGGAGCATCTCCCCAGAAAAAAATATTTCATATACTTAAAAAATACATGTAATATTATATTATAAGTGGATTTCCTTCAGGAGAGAATATGCCAATAATTTTTACTCTTTCTCAGCTTTCTTTTTTAATGCCAGAATTAATGGCTACTTTCTGAAAATTGTTATAGAAACCCAAATTGGGCCAATAAAATAAAATGTTAGCCAATTCTATTTCTAGTAAGAAGGCATGGATTACAAGTTGAATTTTCAGGCGTGTTTTTAAAAATGGTTGTTATCGTGTTGTCTTTCACATCCAAATGATTTTGACTGTTCCTTTCCTGAGAGGATGCTGAAAACCCTAGCTCACAAGAGTGAGATGTAGTGAACAGAATTGGAACCCTCTTCGTCTGTTTGACAGTTAGACAACGGGAGTCCTGATTCCATCAAGGAACACTGTACCTAAGACCATTCACATTGAATTCAAGCCAGATCCTCGTCTCTGTCTTCAAGGTTGTCATTGTGACAGTGGTTGCAATGAAAGTAGACATGGGAAGTGGAACTTTTTCTTGGCTCTGGGACTAGGCTCTTAACACCAGGGGTTAGAAGTCGCTTAATCAATGCAGCACTCCGAGTTAAAGACTGAAAGAAATCAGTATCAGCCCAGGCAGGAAAGCAATGTACTTTGCTACAAATGCCTCTGATGTGAGAAATAACTCGTTATTTGCAAGTTACTTCCTCTTCTTTTTTTTTTTTCCATTGGATTTTGGAGGAGGATAATTAGGTTTGTTTATTTATTTATTTATTTATTTAGACAGAAGTACTAGGACTTGAACTTAGGACCTCGTGCATGCTAAGCATGCACTCTACCACTGAGCTATACCACCCTTCTTTTTTTTTATTAATTGAAGTATAGATGATTTACAATATTTTGTTAGTTTCAGGTGTACAGCAAAGTGATTTAAATATATACATATATACATACTTTTAATGATTCTTTTCCATTATAGGTTATTAGCAAGTTACTTCTGTACCTGTTTTAACTAAATTTATCAAGCTTTCTGAATTTCTGTAGCAACTCATATAAAAAACAGAAAATGTCCATCCAAATCATTTAGCATAAGGGTTAGAAGAAGGATGTTATCTAATTATTTTCTAGTTTGTTGTAAGGTAATATAAGAGCACTGCAGTAAATTCAGGTAGTATAGAAGTATATGAAAGAAAAAAATGAGCTTTCCCTTTCTGCCCTTCTGAATCCCCTTCCTGGCAATTTTCTGTGGGTCATTCACATGCATACAAATACACATGTGTGTATTTTGTTATTTACAAAACTGGGATCAGAGGATTCTTACTGCTCGGTAATTTTTCCTTTCCATGCTAATGCATATAGTAATATCTCATTCTTCTCAAAGTTATATGATATTCCATTGTATGGATGTGTAATAATTTATTTGGCCATTCCTTTCATGGAAATTTAGGTTTATAGTTTTACCCAGGATTGCAGTGTTCTTCCTTGTAACACCTTTGCCCTTTAGTTCAAGTTTATATAGCAGTTAAAATAAATAGCCTTTTAAAGTTGTGTTCCAGTACAACTCTGCTAATATTAGATAACTTTCCTCAAGTCCTCAGGGTTTAGGTAGTAATCAGTGATAATTCAATAAACTTCTTTTTTATATTTTTATTGAAGTATGGTTAGTTTACAATGTTGTGTCATTTCTGGTGTACAGCATAATGCTTCAGTCATACATGAACATGCATATATTCGTTTTCATATTCTTTTTCACCATAAGTTACTACAAGATATTGAATATAGTTCCCTGTGCTATACAGTATGAACTTGTTGTTCATTGGATTTTGTGAGAATCCTCCTGTATTTTGAAGCGAGAGACACTCTGCCAGAGTTCAGTAGGTGTTCTGTGTGATTCATTGGGTTTGTAGATCTAATTCTTGGTGTTTTTGTGGGAGAGGGCGAGCTGTGAGTCTCTCTACTCCACCGTCTTGGCACCTTCCCCAATAAACTTCTAGCTAGATAATTCATATGAATAATCCTATTTATATTTTCACCATATTTCTTATTTGAAGCCTTAGACAAAGTCAGCATTAATCACCTTAGTATTCCTGAGGATATATATTTATATATATTTTTAATGACGCTTAACTTCTTAATGTAGATTTAGAAAGAGTTTAAGGTGTCAGATTTCCCTGCCCCATTCAATCTGTGCCCTACTCTGGAAGCTAGAGCAAATTATGCAATAATCTTGCAGGCAAAAAGATTAATGAGGGAAGTGGGGCAGAGGCAGTGGCTGATCCAGGGGAACGTGTTTCTTCTTTCCATTTTACTGATCAGATTAGTTTTTCCTCCTAACTCAGGGAAGCCTGGCAGAGGGTTGGACCTGAGCTAGAAGCATATATTTCAGTTCTTTTCCCTCCTGGGAGTAGAAGGCCCCTCCTGGAAACAGGTGAAAGAAATAAGGATTCTCCCTAATAGTATAAATTATGCTTTGTTGAAAATTATGCATGTATTTTGATAAATTAAATTCTCTTTTAAAGTTAGTCATGTCTTAGAAGGAACTCATAGCAAATCTTTTTAATATTTGCTTTATAATAAAAGCTCTCAAGTTGCCTGTCAGAATTTCAAAAAGTTGTTTGCATTTGGAGCTCACTAAATTATAACCGAAACTCGAAAAAATAGTTTTTTAAAGTGCCTTATTTTAATGTGAAGCAGCCATCTCATCATACGCAACTAGAATAGCCCTGGTCAAATGCAGAGTCATTTTACACCTTACCTTCCCAAGCCTCATTTATCCCATACGTGAATATTGAGTGTGGACTGTATGTGAGTGTAACAGTTACAGTAACGACAGGGTCTCCCTGTCTTCCAGGGGATGACAGTGATTGAGGGGAGACAGTTAATTATCATACAACAGAGGCAGGTATGTGAGAGCACGTAGAAGGAGCTGCCAGCCTGCTCTTGGTAAGGGAGAGGAAGGAGGGTTTTAATATAGTTGTGATTATCAGTATGGTTCGTTTGAAATCTGCCATCCACATCTGGGCTTCCCAGAGCAGGGGCGAGGCTCCTCCCTCTCTTTGAGGCTGCCTTGGCAAGTATTTCTGCTTTTTATATTTGTGCATGAAAAGAAGGAAGTATTCTCGTCAGGATGAACCAAAACATAAGGCAACAATGAGCAGTAACATTCAGGATTACTTTGTAAGGTAGATGAATATTCCAGCATCTCAGAGCTTATTATTTTTACTCAAGGAAAACACTGGTAGCAGTGTCCACAACCCCATGGGTAGCTCTTCCTTTTACAACTCCATTTACATTCAATTCTAATTTCCCTTCCAGTGTTACAATTTTTATTTCTTTGTTGTGTTTCCATCTTTATTGGCCAGTCACTCTTTCAGTCATCCTTTTTTTTGGTTAAGTGTCATATGTGTTTATCATTGGAAGACAAAGAGGCAACACAGCTGCCTTCTTTGCTGTCTGTGCGTAGATTGAAGAACAAAAGCACAGTGACCGGTCATTTACAGACATTGAAAGAAGTGACACGATTAGTCACTGATTGTGATGTGCACCTTTATTTGCATGATGACTTATGGATTTGTGCTAGCAATGAAGTTTGTGTTTTATGCAGTTGCTCGCAGTTAATATGGCATAGTAACTGAAATCTGAACCATGTTGTTGGGAGACTGGGGTTATTTAAGCTAATGTAACAGAAATTAGGGTGTATTAGAGTTGAGCAAAACAAGAACTGATAGTACTTCTAGTTCACTATTCCTGACCATTGTATAGCAATTAAATTCTGTTCCCATACATTTTATGTCTACATATGTTATAAATCCTACAATACATTGCTATCATTTTTACTTTAAAGAAGCACAACCTTTTACAGAGATTTGAAGGAAATACAAGAAGTCTTTATGTTTACTTTATTTACTCACAAAATTACCATTTCTGGTAGATTCAGATTTTCATCTGTATCATAGCCCTGCTTGAAGGCCTTCCTTTAATCTTACTTGCAGTGCAGGTCTGCTTTAATGAATTCTTCTGGGTATTATGTGTGTGAACAAGTCTTTACTTTGCCATCATTTTGAAAGCTGTTTCCACTGGATAGGATTTCTAGATTTCAAAACTCTCCACTGTCTCCTGGCTTTTATTGTTTCTGAAAAGAAGTCTTCTGTCTTCCTTGTCTTGTTTTGTTCTGTACTTAATGTGTTCTTTCTCTGGCTGCTTTTAATATTTTTCTCCTTATCCCTGGTATATTTAATTGTGTCACCAACACCATTTCTGGGTCTGTTTTTATTAATTGACTTTTCCCTCATCCTGGCTTGTATTTTCCTTCTCCTTTGTGTGTCTGGTGGTTTTTGTTGGATGCCAGACATCTGAATTTTGCCTTGTTGGATGCTGATTATTTTTATATTCTTAAAAATATTATTGAGCTTTGTTCTGTGATACAGTTAAGTTAAGTTGGAAACAGTTTGATATTTTAAAGAGACTTTCTTTCTGTTACCCGTTGATCTGAACAGCTTTTGGCTTAGGGTTAATTTTGCTTCACTACTGAGGCCATACTCTTCTGAGTACTTTACCCAGTGCCCCATAAGAGTTTTTCCTGGTGGGGACACTGACTGTTCCCAGATCTGTGTCAATGTCTGGGTTTGTTTCCTCTGCTTATTTTGGGTGGTTCTTTCCCGAGCCTCAGATAGTTCCTTACGTGTACTGATCGGTGCTCAGGTGAAAACTGGAAGGAACTCGACAGATCTCTGGAGCTTTCTCTTGGGGTCCCTCTTTGCTTCCTGTGCCTTGTGTAATCCAGCCATCTCGGCCTCCCTGGACTCCCACTCCCATCTCCTCTGTCCAGGAGACTGCTGCGCTGTGAATGGTTTCCTCCCCCCTGTGCTGAAGGCTGGAGACTCTCTCTGAGCAGCAGCCTGGAATAATAATAGGGCTCACGTTGTCTCTTCCCATTCTCTGGGATCACTGTTCTGTGCTGCCTGATGTCCAATGCCTGAAAATCATTGTTGCACATGTTTTGTTCAGTTTTTAGTTGTCTTGTGCTGGAGGGCAAACTCAGGGTCTATTACTCCACCTTGACCATAAGCAGAACTTCTAGTTTATCTTTTTTTTTTTAACAGGATCACACAAAATATTTTCTAAATACTACTACTTTTGGAATTTGGACAACCAATGAAAACATATTTACTTGTTCTTTGGCTGTTGTCGCCCCCCAGGGTGTAATGTGGTCATTGCGTCCCGTAAGTTTGATAGATTAAAAACTGCGGCAGATGAACTGAAGGTCCTTATGCCTCCTGACAACCAGGCTCAAGTCACTCCCATCAAATGCAACATCCGTAACGAAGAGGAGGTAACACAAATTTATCTTTATTTATTTGTTTTAATTTATACTAGTTGTTCCTAAACCTGACTGTGCTTTGGGTTTTCCTATGGTAGCTGTCTTAGATGAGGTTTACTGAAAGCAGAGCCTGTGATGGGGATTCTTGTGTTAATGAGCTATGAGTGAGTGACCTCAGGAGAAGAAGAGGAAGGGAAGCAACATAGAGAAGCTAAGCAAGCACAGTTTCAGCTAGAGACTACCTTTTGTCCTTGAAGTCATTTCTTAATGTCTATTTCATCACTATCCATCATTCAGGGTTGGTAGCTTACAAATTAAAACAATGGAGGAGTGATCCAGGCCCTTGGATAAATCTTGTCATCAAAATTCCAGATTTAGCTTTATGATCCTAAATTTTTCAGGTTTATTCATTGTGACTACATCTCCGTTTATTGTGGTACTCAAGAGTTACCGTTCACTGGGAGAGACTGTGAGCTCTGTTACTCACCTAGAGCAAGGGATAAAATCCAAGTGGCAAGTTAGATTATTAACCAATTCACTTTTAAAATTTTATTTATTTATTGAAATATAGTTGATGTACAGTATAGTGATACACAATTTTTGAAGGTTATACTCCATTATAGTTATTATGAGATATTTACTATATTCCCCCATGTTGTACAATACATCCTTGTAGTTTATTTTATACCTAATAGTTTGTACCTCTTAATCCCCTACCCTTATATTGCCCCTCCCCTCTCCCTACTAATAACCACTAGTTTGTTCTCGATATCTGTGAGTCTGCTTCTTTTCTGTTATATTCACTAGTTTGCTGTATTTTTTGGATTCCACATAAAAGTGGTATCATATGGTATTTGTCTTTGTCTGTAACCGATTCACTTTTTTTTTTTTTTAAATGGAGGTCCTGAGAGTTGAATCCAGGACCTCGTGCATATTAGGCATGCGCTCTACCCCTGAGCTATACCCTCCTGCACGTAATGGATTCACTTTTAATGTTTTTATTTAGGTGAATAATTTGGTCAAGTCTACCTTAGATATTTATGGTAAGATCAATTTCTTGGTAAACAATGGAGGCGGCCAATTTTTCTCTCCTGCTGAACACATCAGTGCAAAGGGATGGCATGCTGTGATTGAAACCAACCTGACAGGCACCTTCTACATGTGCAAAACAGGCAAGTGTGATCAATAATCCAAAAACTCAAACTGTCTTTATGTAAGGATCATACATAAAGAATCCTGAAAGAGAAATTGTTAGGGGCTCAGAAGCTTACGTCATCAACATCAACATTTATGGTTCTGATTTAAGTTACATACATCATAGCAATGTAATTCCTACATTTCTGGATAGTAATTTGGCAGTATATATAAAATAGGAATGTTGTTTGATCTTATAATTTTATTTCTAGAATGTTATGAAAAAATTTTCAAGAGTTTGTACAAAGATATAGCTACAAAGTGTGTCATAAAATTATAGAAAACAGACTGATTTTGTTTTTGAGAAATGAAACTGTTAATTTTTTTATAAGGATCTGCTGATTATTTCAGTCAGATCTTCAGGGAGAATACCAGGCAGAGTCCATATTCTTTCTGACTAATAACAAATTACCACACATGCATAGTCTTTGCATTTCAGGTTATGTTTCATAGGTAGTAATATTAAACTCCTGAAGTTGGGTAACTCAAGGATTTCCTTACAAACTATCCAACACATTTGTATGCTGAAAAATGTAGAATGAATTTAATTTTGACCCACAGGATCTTCACCCCAACATGGGTTAGGCTTTATATTCTTAGATCTCTAAATCAAAGGTTTTGCAGGCATTCCCAACCTTCATCTTTATCTAACTAATGGTATAAAGTGCTGTATTAATTGTGGTATGGGATTGGCTGCTGCAGTGTAGAAGTCCAAAAAAAACCAGGAACTTAAATAAGATAGTTGAGTTCTCTCTCAACGTAAAAAGTCAGGGGATATAGTCCAGGGATAATATGGTTGTTCCATGATTGTTAGAGATTTAGTGTCTTTGACGTGTGTTTCCATCTCATGGTCCAAAGTGGCTGCTTCAGTTCCTGCTGTTGTTTTTTTTGTTTTGTTTTGTTTTGGTTTTTTCAGTTCCTGCTCTTGTAACTGCATTCCAGACAGCAGGAATGGGGGAAAATGTAATACTCAGTATTTTTAAGGGCACCATCTGGAAGTAGCACCATTGCATTTACTGATATTCATCAGTTAGAACTCAGATAAATGATTGTACCTACCTATAAGGAGACTGAGAAATACAATCTTTAGGTGAGTAGCTATGTGCCTAAATACAAATTCTATTTCTATGCAAGGAGAAGAAAATGAGCATTAGGAGATAGCTTATAGTCTCTGCATTCAGAGCTCAGAGCTTTGACACCTTCTAACATTCAATCAACAGTCTCTTACTCACCTGAGGTTCCTTGCTAACAGCTATTAATTAGAAGTCTTCAGAGTCTAGATTCAGTTATGGTTTTTATTAGCCAGAATTGAAGTAAAGAATACAGGGCTTATAGGGTTTTTTTTTTTTTTTTCGGCCGGGATGGGGGTTGGATGGAGGGGAGGTAATTAGGTTTATCTCTTAATGGCGATACTGGAGATTGAATCCAGGACCTTGTGCGTGCTAAGTACAGTGCTCTACCTCTGAACTACACCCTCCCTTCCAGGCTCTGTAGTTTTGTTTTGTTTAGTTTTGTTTTGTTTTGACTTTAAACAAGGAGGCTTTTAGCTCTTGGTTTTTAAAACAAGGAATATTAAACTTTTCTGTACCATACTAATAATAGTGAAAAACTGAAAACCACTTAAATACTGTAGACTAAAATATCAGTTGAGTGAAGTTTTATAATTTGTAGGGTAGAGTGCTATATAGCCACTGAAAATGCTGGCAAAAGTATGTTTTTCAATATGAAAAGATATTCCCAGATATCATTGAGTGAAAAAGCAGGTTATAAAACATACTGTTCAGCATGATTGTATTTCTGCAAAAAAAACTATATATTTGTATGTGAATATATATGAATAGAAGTAATTCTGAAGGAGTTTATACCAAAATATTGACATATATTATCTCAGGGAGGTAAAATTAGATACCATTTTTATCTTTTTGCTTATCTACTTTTTCTAGTTTTTCTAAAATTAACATGTATTGTTTATTTAATTAAAATGATTTAAATTATGACTGCATTGAAGTCCCAGCTTTTTTTCTTCTTGTACTCTTTGACACGATATGCTGTTGTTAAAGAATTATGGGAAAATCCACATAAAAATTACTGATGAGTTTGAACTTACCTATGCCTTAAATTATTCATTTTATAATATAGGAATTTTTTTCTCCCAATTTATTTTTGGGGAAAATCTTGAATATATATACCAATTAAAGGAATAATACAATGAACTCCTATACAGGCATACTTCATTTGATTACACTTTGCTTTATTGTACTTCACATGTACTGCGTTGTTTACAGATTGAGGGTTTGTGGCAACCCTGCATCAAACAAGTCTATCAGCACTGTTTTTTCCAGCAAAAAGTACACAAGAACCATCTTGAATAAGCTTCTATAATGATTAATTTTATGTATCAACCTGACAGGGCCACGGAGTGCTAAGATCTTTGGTCAGACTTTGTTCTGGGTGTTTCTCTGAGGATGTTTTTGGATGAGATTAACATTTAAATCAGTAGACTGAGTAAAATTGGTAGACTGATTGTCCTTCCTAGTTTGGGTGGTCCTCATCCAATCAGTTAAAAATCCACCCTTCCCTATTACCTTTGAACTGAGACACTGGGTTTTCCTGCCTTTCCATTCACACCAAAACATAGACTCTTCCTGGGTCTAAAGCTTCCAGCCTTCAGACTAGATACAGTTTCTCCTGGTTCTCAGTCTTCTGGACTCAGACTGGATACACATTGGCTCTTCTGGGTCTCCAGCTTGCTGACTGCAGATGTTGTGACTTTTTAGCTTTCATGTCTGGTAAGCTGATTCCTCATAATAAATCTGTTTCTCTCTTTATAAACATCCTATTGACTCTGTTTTTCTGGAGAGCTGTAATACAGCTTCCATTGGTCAAAAATGGCATTTTTGTGGCATTGATGGCACAAAAATGGCAGTGACATTGATTGATATTGATGAGTTATGCTTAAATCCATGAGTTCAAAATTATTCTCAGAAAAAACAATTGGTCATTTTTGGAGGATGCTGAGACCCAACTCAGTCTTTTTATAATTGCCTTTTAATAATTGCCTTTTTATAATTGCCAAAAGGAGAGAATCAAGAACGTTATCTTCATCATCTTCATTTCCTATACAAAGTGTCCGTTGGGGAAACAGAGGAATCATGGTAAAATGAAGAAAATCCCATCTTCAGCTAATGAGTGAGTGGATCTAGGCAACAATCATCAGTGGCAGATTAACATCACATCACAAAGGAGATAGGCAAACATCTTATCCCGGTAATTGAATTATCTATTTTTGATTGGTTCTTTATAGTTTCTAGTTCCTTGTTACAGTGATTTGCATTTCTATCAATAACCTTTCTTAATTCAGTTAACATTTTTATTACCTGTAATAGTAAACTGGTGAGCTCTGTTTCATAATTTTTTGTTTTATGGGATTTTTCTTATTCTTTTGATTGGGTGTAGTTCCTCTGACTTTTCATATTGCATAACTTTCTCCATCTCAATGCATACTCTTGAATTATTTTCTTTTTTTTAAGAATTTTATTTAAATTTATAGAATGGTGTTTATGTCTATTATCTCATTTAATACTCATAATGCCTCCTTGATGTAGGTGGGACAAAAAACATCATATCTGAGCTCAAATTTAGGACCTCCAGCCCTAGATCACGTAGGGGCAGGCCTCAGACCAAAGTCTTATAAATTTACATCTCTTCTTCAGTATATTGTGCTGCCTCAAAATCCATTAGACGAGATCGGGCGTGTTCAGGGTGGTATGGCCGTAGACCTCAAAATCCATTAAACACTAGTAATTTCAAATTTTGTAAAAGAAAATGGTGGTTGCAGGAGCTTCAGGGAGAGGAGAATGGGGAATTAATGCTTAATGAGAATGGAATTTCAGTTTTGCAAGTTGAAAAAAATTTTTCAAGATGGATGGTGGTAATGGTTACACAACAGTATGAATGTACTTAATACCACTGAACTGAACACTTAAAAATGGTCAAGATAATAAATTTTATGTTACATGTCTTTTACCACATTAAAAAAAATTGCAAGGAGAAAAGGACCCTTGAGTTATTTTGACCATAGGATTTGTTCCTTAATTTGTACATTGGAAAATTCAACATTCTAGGTTTCTCTAAATTATTTAGTTTTGCAATTGCTGTGATTCTTATCAGGTTGGTAGTTGCTTGTAAGCTTTTCCTGTTGTTTTAGGAAACTTTCTTCTTGTACATTTGTCTTTCTTCTTACAATTTGTTCTTGGTGACTGTATAGTTTGATGACTCTCTGAAATATCTTGAAGAAATATCTACAAAATAACCCTAGAAAAGTTTCAGGGGAGAAACACATAGGTGATTTCAGAACTCTAAAACTTATGGAAGTATTTAACCAGAAGCAGGCAATCTGTGTAGGTAATTCAAATAAATTTATTCTCCTTTCTTATGCTTGTATCAAACGGTTTTAGAATTTTAAAACATTTGATATGGTACATACTGCTTTATTTATTATAATTTCCTTGACCATTTATTTTTTGGCTTGGCTATTCTTTACCATTTATTTTTTCAAATGAATTCTATATTCATATTTCTTTGTCAAAAATCCTGTTGGGGTATTTGATTGGAATTGTGTTAAACTTATTAATAATTTGGAAATGATTAATATGTTTAAGTATTATTTCCTTATCATAACTTATCTTTTCATCAAGGAACTCTTTTATACCTTTTGACAAAGGTTTGTCATTTTTATCATGTAGATTGCATATATTTTCTAAGGTCACACCTAAATATTTTTGATGGCTATTGCTATTTTGAATGAGCTCTTTTTCCATTTATTTAGTACTGGGGTATTGTTGGTTTATAGAATAATAATTTTAAAAGTATATTTTACAGCTTTTCTAATGATTTGCTGCTCTTTCTACTGGTTTGTCAAATTATTCTCTTGGGTTTTCCAGGTATATAATCATGTTGTCTTAAAAAATAGCTACTATGTTATTTTATGGAGTCAAAAATACAGTCAATTGTGAAATGCACTGTCATTTTATATATTGTTGCATATGTAAAAACAGTGCTAATTGTTTTTATCCCTACTTCAGCAGTGTGAAAATAGTGTGAAAAAGTTGTTTTTGATTTAAAAAATATTGTAAGTTATGTTTTCTTTTCTAATGGTTTTACCTCCTTTTTATGAAAGTCAATATTTTTATAAAAGGAAAATGTGAATTGAAATTTTTAAAATATCAGATAAGTAACATGCTGGCACAGGGGATCAGGGAAGGATTAGGAGACTACTTAATAGGATTGTCATTTGTATCTTGCAGTTTACAACTCTTGGATGAAAGAGCATGGAGGATCTATTGTCAATATCATTGTGCTTACTAAAAATGGATTTACGGGAGCTGCGTAAGCACTTTTCTATTTTTCTTCCCGTATTTTAGAGTTTTGTCCTCTAAAGGGGTTAGTCAGGTAGGGAAAATTCCTTAAATCAAGATTATTAATCCCTTTAATGAGTTGTTATCTTAATACTTAGTGTTCCCTCTATTGAACTTCAAAATGTACTTCTAAAACATTAGCATTCATGTTAGAGTTACCAGATTCACCAGAAAAATAAAAACAAACAGTGCACCCAGTTAAATAATTTTTTATTATAAGTATGTCCCAAATATCGCATGGGGCATACTTACACTAAAAATTATTTGTTGTCTGTCTAGAAATTCAAATTTAACTCTATGTCCTGTATTCTGTCTGGCAACCCTAATTTAGATGTAATTCATCTTTTTTGTTAAAGCATAGAAATGAAATTAATCTATGTTAACTTAGATTTGAACACTGTGGATAGTGAATATACCTATTTAGATTTAGATAGAACTGCTAATAAATTGTTACTCCATAATGGAATTTGACTTATTTGACTCTTGTTCTGATTTTGATAAATTTTTATGTTGGAGACTGATTTTTTTTTAAATAAAGGAAGTCAATGAACTCATTTAGCCTACTGGCTCAGTAGACTCTTCCATGATAGTCTAAAAGGCCATTCAAACAGAAAAGTTGAAAAACAACAATATACTAGGAAGCTACCTAGCAGTTAAAAATTTTGATTTTTAAAAAATGAGTTTTGCTGATTTCCTTAGTGCCTTTTATAATTCCTGATTCCTTCCATTTTAAAAAATTTAAAATTAAAAAAAATTTTTCCAACAATTTCTGTGTTTATGAAGTGGACATATTTTAGTGTTATGAAAGAAATGCATGCTGGTTTAAATAAATAAATAAGTAGATAGATACATAAAAAATAGTTAAAAGAACTGTATAAGGTGGAAAGTCAAGTCTTCTATACACTTCCACCCCAAAAATAACTAAGGAAGGTAGTGATTTTAATTCCTTTGTAATTATTAAACAGTCTGTAGGGTGATATTTTGGTACTGTGTTCCTATGCTGTTTGCCATCATGATTTTAGCAACCATTGTTGATCCTTACCCGAATCGCTTATTACATTGCGGGTGTGCAAATGTTGATTTTTCTGATTTTGTAATTGCTTCTATATTTTTTAGCTGGTATTCTTATTAAGAGACTTCTACACCACAACCGTCATGTCTCTCTGCATGTTTGTTACTAACTTTTTTGGTATACTACTGTGGAATCATGGATTTCTTTTCAAATTCATTGTTTCAAATGCACACATTGTCTCAAATTTAGTAGAACTTTGTGCTGTTTCTGTGTTTTGCTATTCCAAATAATTCTGCGGTGAACACTGTAGGTGTGTGTTTCATGTCTGTGGAGGTACATCTTCAGGGTTCACCCTGGAAGTTGGATTGCTGGGTGAAGGTAAATGCATACCGTTCAGCATTTCCAGGTTTCTTTCCACTTTGCACTTCCATCCACGATGAATGAGAGCGCCTGTTCCCCACAGCCTCACTGAAGATATGTCTTGTCAATTTCCAGACAACTCTGATGGAAAAGAAATAGTATTCTCAGTGGAAAACCCCTCAGGGAGCGAGTAAATGTCTTTTCATTTGTTGAAGGGCCGCTTGAGTATCTCTTGTGTGTATGTTTGAACTGTATTGCTGTTTTTGCACATGTTTCTCTGGAGTTCTGATCATTTTCTGACATTTTCAGTGTCATCTAAGACCAGTCCGATTTCCCTGTGCAAGGAAGTTTAGACTGACCTGCTGAGTTTGGGGGTCATTATCAATAATTACAAGGGTGAGAGATGGACCAAAAAGCAGCTCATATCTCCATGGAGAGATGCTTCATAGGCCAAATGCCCATCAATGAGTGAATGAATAAACAGATTGTGGTAAATCTGTACAATGGACTAATAATCAGAAGTAGAAAGGAGTGAACTATTTATTTGTGCAACAATGTGAATAAATCTCAAAATAATTATTCTGAGTAATAGAAGCCAGATAGAAAAGGACATGTATGTATGATTTCATTTATATGTTTAAGTCATAGTAGTATTTAAAAAGTTTTTTCGTGCTAGGTTCACTGAGATTGGACATCATTCTGCCTCTTATCTGTAAATTAATGGAGAAAAATGAAGCAGTGTGACAGCCTTCAAAGTAGTTTATCTCTTACTTAGTCTGTTACTGCAGACTGTAAGAAGTTTTAAACCACATCTGATACAGAAATAGGGCCTTAGTACTTCAAAACATTTTATCAGTAAAAGAATAGTAGTGAGACATTATTCAAATGGTAGAATGAAATCTCACTGAACTCATAGTCCAGATAAACGCCCTTCCTTCTCTCTGGACTTTTCCTTTAGAGGAAGAGGAGCGGGAACAACGCCTCACGTGACATAGGCACCAGCCTGCAGCTTGAACTGCCCGCCATCTGTTCTGTTTTAATGGGGGTCACTTTCCCTTTCTGGAAAGGGAGTTTTTACAAACTCTGTGATCCATTCAGGCTTCTCATCCACCTGGACTTCCAGGAATGCCAGCCGGGACCAGATCCTTCAGAACCAGGACTCCTGGATAAGCCATAAATTTCTCTGGATTCGGGTCATTTCTACTTTTTCTTCATCACTGTCACAGATTTTTTTTTTTTTTTTAGCCTCAAAGACAAGCAGATTAGGATGTGCTGTTTCAAAATTCAGAGTGACTTTCACGTTCTGTATAATTTTCTGCGGTGCCAAGTGCTGCAGAGGAAGACCTCATCCTTCCTTCCGTGACTGGAACCAACAGAGGTCTGGGGGTCTCAGGCATTCATACCTGTCCTTGCTGGTCTTGACTTCCACCAGCAGTTCCACTTCTGACCTCACACTCTTCTCTGCCAACTTCTTTAGTCGATCTTTGAGTGTGGAAGCGTAGCCTGAAAATGCTACCATGTTTGCCCTGAGTTTCTACTGAACATCCTTCTCTTCATCAGCTGACCTTGGGAGAACTGTGTAGGGGAGGAGAAGCAGTGTGTTCTCTGCCCTTCTGAGCTCTTAGCTGCAACCACTGTCATAAAAGGCAGATGAGCAAGAGAAAAACAAACAGAAGTTTACTGACAGAACTACCTCATGTACACATGGGAGATACCCAGGAAAATGAGTAAGTGCCTGATGTGGCTTAGAATTCAGGATTAAATCCTATCCTAACAGGGAAAGGGGAGAAGGGACATAGGCCTCTCAGGGCAAGAGTAAATGATTTTTAGGGAAGAAGCATGGGCCCTTTGAAGAATGGATGGGAGGTGTGGTAGTTTGTGACAAAGTTTGGTTGTGGTGTTGACATCTAGTCTCCTCTCCTGTGACAACAGTCGATCTCCCAATTGATGGGACTCCCAGGGAGGGGGCTTATGACAATTGAATTCTTTTTGGCGGGTCAGGGGAGTTCAGAGAAAGCCTCTCTCTGCCTTTGCTGGTTTTCAAGTGCCTGCAGCTGAAAATAATCAATGTACCAGAGCAACGTATTTTGGCGTGGCATGTCCTGAACTCCTACAGTCATTATTTTGGGTGGCATATTCTGCTCCCTTTCAGCTGCCTCTTGCTCACCTTCAAACGGGTCCAGATGTTCAAATTCAGAGAGTAATTTCTGTTTCTGGAGCCTGCCTCCAGCCTCCTCAGTTCTAGTGGTTTTCTCTCTTGGGTAGCTGTTAGTTTCTGAACAGCTACCACTTTCTTCTTCAGGGGCTCCATGTAACTGCTGAGCCTCGTTCTGTGATGAGAGGTGACCTCATGTGGTGGCCCTGGTGGTCAGGGCTGAGTGCAAGGGCACGCGCGCCTCTGGGTCCTCCACACAGAGGAGGATGAGGACTTGACTGTGCTTCCTACAGAAGCACATCTGTTCTGCCCCTGCCTCTTGCTCCCAGTGGCGTGGAGCAGTGTGTTCACCCTGGTCATCCTGCCCAGTGGGGTGTGGCTCCAGGATGGCCTCTTCTAGGACTGATGGCAACAGCGCCCGGGAACCTGTCCTGTGAATCCCCCCTAGGACTGTTGGATGCAGTAGCACACAAGTGGGGGCCACACTTGTTGGTGATGAGGTTGCTCAGGTAATCATGGCAATTGGAACAACTGGCTTCTATCCGGAGTCCCACCAGGGCTGCCACAGCCCACACTGGGACTGACGTGGGCTTTCTTCAGGAGAACTGGGCTCTGAAGGTACTCTCCAGTGTGAGGAGTGGATGCACCCCTGGATCTCACACACTTGGTGCTGAGGACCTTGTAGTTAGAAACTCTAAACCATATTATGTCTCTACCTTCTGCCTCTTATGGATACAGACCTAAATATTTTGAACCTCTTCTCTGGAAATATATTAAAATTTATTTAAATTTTGGTACATCTAGAAATTCTGTTAGTATTATTTCTAGCCTGATGTATGAATTTCACATCCCTTATTATCTAAAATTGATTTCAAAAATAACCACACTTGTAACCCTCAAAATTACCAATCTGTTTGTTTTCTGCTATAATAAAAAATTCTTCAAAATACTCCTCTTATGCACATGGTGATCTGGGGGATCTTATTTGGGCCTTGACTTACGTGAGATTTGTTTGACTGTCAGATTGCTGTGATTTGGCTTTAATGTTGAACGACCTAGTTCTTTCTTAATTGTTCAGACAGGGACTCATAACAGGCATGTTCTTGCGGGGCTCTGACAGATCGTTGGTGCACTGTCACTTTAGTTAATGAGAGAAATAGGCAACAGAAGCTGATTGTAATGTTGGCGTTTTGTCTTTTAAAGGCATAGTGGAGCTGCCAGAGAGGGTGTTTACAACCTCACCAAATCCTTAGCTCTGGAATGGGCCAGCAGTGGAGTAAGGATCAATTGTGTTGCTCCGGTAGGTAAATGTTCAACGTAAAAGCTGTTGACAAATTGTGCTCCTTTGATTCCATTTGTGTGATTGATGGAGGTATTTGTTAATGCACGTGTATACTAGAAAAGACTGGCTTTTAAAAACAGATAAAAATCACAAAGAAGTATTCTTTGATTTATAACCAGATTGTCAAGAAGGTTAAATTAAGCCAGTGATTCTCAATCCTGGCTTTATATTGTCTGTATAATGTTTAAAAAATCATGATGTATAAGCTTGACTCCAAACTGTAGGTTCTAGGCATTGGTATTTTTAAAAGCTGATGCACAGTGAATGAAGTTCAATGCACAGAAGTTTGAGAACCACTACTTTAGAGAATGAATTTTTCTAGATTGTCTTGTTATTTCTTAGTGTATCATTAACCCTTTGTTAGGAGAGAGAGAAACTTAAAGTCAAAGTTTAAGAAGGAATTCCCAGTTAAAGATTAACTGTAAGTTGAGGAGAAATTTCTCTGAGACATAACGTAAATGAGAGGGGAAAAAAGTCACAATGTGTTCAACTTCAAAAACTATCATATTATGTGAAGTAAGATGTAGCTTAAGCTTCCTTGGGGATTATTTATTGGCTCTGTACTCCAAGAGAGACATTAAATGAAACAGCTCATGCTTCCTGTAAAACTCGGTTCAAATCCACTTCTCTTGTGATAATTCCTGGTCATTGCTAAGATAGTAATCATCCTTCTATCTGAAACCCTGTAACATCTGTGGGTATTATCTATAGGTTTAAATAAAACAATTCTTAAACAATTGAATTTTTAGTTTATTTATATTGGATCCAGATTTTTTATTTGTGATATCTCTTTAGGTGAAAAGCCATGAAAATATTGTTTTTTCTCTAAATCTTACTTAACCGTAGTCCAGTTTTCCACTGTAAAGCAGAGAATCCTCAACTGAAGATAAAACAGCCTCCCTGGGCCCATTTTTCCCAGTCATTGCTTCTCTGACCTACTCATGTGATTGTGCTTTCAGAAAGCAAGTCTTTTATGAAAACATCCAGGGCTTGGCTGGTTATTAAGGGAGAGGAGGTCACAAAATGAGCATTCAGATAATCCATTTGTAACAGTGGTTGAACTGTACTTCTAAGACCATATTGAGAAAAAATAACATTAGCAATGTTAACTTTTCTATTAAATTCAAACTACTTACTTATTGGTATTGGTTGACAGACTGCCTTGATGTCTTTACAATAAAATTTAATTTTATGTACTTTACTTTGCTCTTCTTTTATTTTTAATCATAGGGAACGATTTATTCCCAGTCTGCTTTGGACCACTATGGTCCTTCGGCAAAAGACATGTTTGAAGGGTACTTTGAGAAAATCCCAGCTAAAAGACTTGGAGTTCCTCAGGAGGTAATGTATACTTCTCATGTTCACTCAAATTACTTTGTTTTGTACTGTGGAGATTTGTAACATTTAGGTGTACTTTTTGCGTAGTCTAGTTGGCTAATAGAGAAGATTTCTTTCATGCATCAAACTGTTTCCCCCGTGCTTCCTGGTTCCTGGGAATCCTATTGCTGGTGGTGCTTTGAATGCTCACAGCAGTGTTTATTCAGGAGTGGATGCAGTGTGGATTAAGAACAGCATATTTTTTACTGTTTCATTTCACTTTTCAAGCTACTTTATTTTATCACAGCATTTGATGGTAAAGAGGACCCCAAGCAGGTCAGTCGATTATGCCAAAATGAAGTTCCATACACAATTTCTGTAGATGGCCAGATTTAAGTATGTAAAAATCCATAGCTTTCTTAAATGCCAGCAATATCAGTCTTAAAATGTAATTTTTTTATGTTCATGTATAACTGAAAAATTGTGCTCTACACTGGAATTTGACACATTGTAAAATGATTATAAATCAATAAAAAATGTTAAAAAATTATAATTTTTAAAAAGATCTTTTCCATAATAATAAAAACTAAAACACCTGAGTAAACTTAGCTATAAATGAAAAGTAATTTATTACCAAAGAACAGAAAAAAGACCAGAATAGAGACATGTCATATTCCTCAATAGAGAGAGTCAATTTTATTAAAATCAAGTTTCCCTGAATTAATTTATTAATGTAAATTAATAAATTTAGTATAATTTTTGGAATTAACATATTGATTCTAAAGTTTGTGTAGAAAAATATTTATGCCGAAACAACCAAAAATGTTTTGAAAAAGAGTGAGTGGTTTTGACCTTTCTGTTATTAAAACCTACTGTAAAGCTATACTTATTTACCATATCCTGTGCTGGTGCTGGAAGAGATTAAAATCAGTGGAACAGAATGGACTCTTGTATACATAGGAAACGTATAGGATAAAAGTATTGCTTCAAATCAGGACAGACCATTCAGCCAAAAGTCTTGCAGCAATTGGCTGATCATTTAGAAATAAATTAGACCCCCTAGCTCACATCACATACAAAATCATTTTCAGATATATTAAAATGCTAAATGTAAAAGCAAAGCCATAAAGCTCTTAGAGGAAAACATGTTCTCTTCCTAGAACTTGCTTTCATCATCAGTTTGATGTACGTCTTTCCAGAAATTGACTGTGCATGCACAAAAATATTTCTATTTATTGACTTTTTTAAAAAAATGAGATTCTACTGTATGTTATTTTCTGAAACTTTCTGTGGATGTAACATAGTATATTTCATTAGCCCCTATTGTTGCATACTTAGATTCTAGTTATGTATTTTATATTGTAGTAGTTCTGCAGTGAACATTCTTGAATATAGTCATGCACTCTTGTGTGAAGGGGTAACTTTCTAGAAAGAGAATTCCCGAACTAAGACAGGCTTGCATATTAAATTTTAGAAGATACTGTTAAATCAAACATTTGATGAGCTATTTTAAATAAGGTGTTTGGACTTTTATATGGAAAACTAAGAGCAATTTTAAAGAATTTCAATCAAGGGAATGATCTGATTAAATTTTTGTTTTGGAGAGAATACTTGTTCTGTTTACATGAGCTATATGTTATCTATATTTACTGTATTAAAATTGAAATTGAGAAATTTAAGAAATATTTATAAATTCATTTTAAAAAGGGTAATAAAGACATTATGTGTTATAGATAATATTTTTAATGAAAAATAGCTACATTTTAAAAGACAATAGCAAACAGTTTCCTTGCATTTATTTTACATTTTTACAAATCTCTTTAATGTATGGCTTAATAGAAAACAACTGAACTCTCACATCTGCTTCTGCATTCTACCTTTTGCAATATATTATTTTGGGTAAAACACGTGAAGAAAATCTGCCTTCATGCAGGTGTACAGTTGGAAAAGGAAGGAGAATTTTAATAGCCTTTTTGGAGAATCATGGATATTCTTCTTACATTCAACAAGTGGCAATTTCTTAAAGATTAGTTGCCAAATGGAATCTGAAACCATGTTAGTGAACTTTTTGTACTCTATTACGTTAAAATCCACTGGTCTCTGTTGCACTTTTACTGGATCTTTCACCCATAGGTGATTTTGTAACATCAGGCGTTAGTCTTTTGGAAAACTTTGGTTCACTGAATCAAAGACATCTTCTCACTGATGGCACACAATTCATTATACTATACCAAAAGATGACATTTGTTAATATCACCACTGATCTCTTCAGAAAAATCTTTACATATTAGGAAACTGTCAAGCTCAAGGTGATAAGTACAACTTTTCCAAAATTCTAGTTTTCATTTAAAAACTCAGATCTTATCATTGACAACAAATACTGTCAGTTGTCATCAGCTGCTCGAAGTGGCAGTCACACTTTGTTCATTTTTGAAAAAAAAGAGTCTGCCAAATACCCAAGGGTTAATAACTGTAGTCTGTCAATCATTCCTGTAAGTTAAAAATGGTGCTTCATTAAAAATGTGACTAGGTCAGTTCGCACTCAAGCACACATTTTTTTCCTTGAGACAGCCATGCAGCAAAAGGGCTTAAGGTATAATTCCTACTTCATCACACAGGATATTAAAAAAATGTGTACTCAGTAGTTGAGATTAATATGATTAATACTTTTTACTGCTTCATCAAGGACGCTCTAAAGTGAAACAGCCCCCTGCCCCAATCTGGTGAAGAATATTGTGACTACTAGTATCATGATCACAGCTTCCCATTTGTGTTCCTGCTGTGATTTATGCCAAGGCTTCAGCTGATTTTCGCACCATTGCTTTGGTGCCATGAGTACAAGTGTGTCAACACAGTGAAAAAGACAAAATAACGACTTAGTATGGTTACAGAAACAATTTTGACCTCACAAATCCCCTGAAAATGTCTGAAATGTGCCCAAGGTTTTGCCAACCGTGCTGTGACTAATATAGGTAATACCTTCAAAAAGTTTGCTTGTGGAGGGGAGGGTATAGCTCAGTAGTAGAGCATGTGCTTAGTATGCACAAAGGTTCAATTCCCAGTACCTCCATTAAATAATAAACAAACAAACCAAATTACCTGACCCCCCCCCAAAAGAAGACCTGATGAAAAAGTGTGCTTGTAAAGGGAAGGAGGGATGATGATAGCCATGGTGAGTTGCAAAATAAGGAGAGAGTTTCAGCCTCTGCCTGATAGCTCGTAGCATCCCTAGGCCATGGTTTCCAAGATATTCCGATTGCTCCAGCTAATCACCAGTATCCCTTTGGGGACAGAACTTTCACACTAGGCCACTGGTGAACTGCCTAGAGCTGCTTATTGGTGAGTTGCCTTCTTGTAAGTGAAAGTTCCTGGGATAGAGTCAGGAGGGTCAGAATGTAGCTGTACTTTTAAAAGGAACCACCCAGAGCTCCCACAGTGTCCCTCAACATCTCTGGTGAAGAGAATGCAGCACTTGGCAGACCCTTCAAAGGCCTTGTGATATACTGTACACTCATTTTACAAATTAAACCAAGAGCCAAAGAGGTTCAGTAATTTGCCTGAGGCCATGCATAGGTCGTGATACTGGGATACAAACCCAAGTCTACTGATTTAAAATCTCTGTGATCTTTAATAAGCAGAGCTGAAAGTAAACAGATAACTGAGCTAAAAGTGGTTGTAACCCACATAGATAAAGCAGATACAAGTTGCTAGTTTCCAATAGTGTTTATTGATTGCTAGAACACCTGTTAATGACTTAGTACTTCAAGTTCATTCATCAAATGGATTCCGTTAAAATGAAAATTAAGAAGAATCTAAAGAGACTTCCGGGCAAGATGGCGGAGTAGAAGGACTCTTGTAAGTCACCCTCTCCCACAAATACACCAAGACCCACATCTACAGACCCACTCAGCCAACCAGAGCACCTGCGGAACTCCGACAGATCATCGCCCTCTTCAAAAGATAAAGACGCCAAAAATCTGGTAGGAGAAAAGGAAAAAAGAAAGAACAAAAGGCAAAGCAGCGCGGGACGGGTCCCGCAGGGAGGGAGCGGCAAAGGAGGACTGGCGCTCGCTCGCTGGGTCTCCCCTCTCCAACTGAGAGGCCAGCGGGACGGAGGGGGAGCCTCCAAGGCTCGGATCTGTACAGAGCAGCCCTTGTCTGACAGAACTAAGTTAAACGGGCACAGAGCGTCCCCCCGACACCCAGCCTGAGACGCGGGCCGGCACTGGCGGGCAGGGCCAGGCTGCACAAGCCGGGCGGAGGACGGGGGCAGCTGCACGGAAAAGCTCCGGGGGACTGCAAGGGGCTGGGCGCCGTGGCTGTGGGTGTACAGGACAGAACAACCTGGGCCTCCATAAAACAGCAAGGTTGATGTGCTCTCGGGGGAAGGGTGCATACCCCCATCTCTGAAAACACGCGGAAACTTTTCAGGGGAAGAGGGGCGGGGCCCAGGCACAGCCGCCATATTCCCCAGCGCTTAACACCCAGGCGGGGGCAGAGGTGAAACCTGCGTCCGCACCGAAGGGCTTAGCAGCCTCAAGGGCCAGACTGAGACGGGCCTACAGCCCTGGGCGCATAGGATCCTTCCATTCTGGTCCCCCAGAGAACTTGCTCCACAAAGACAAACAAGCAGCTGGGTCTTGGCTCGGTGCAGGGACCAGGCTGCCCCTCGGTCTTCCCCGAGCCCACCCGCGGAGCGCGACCAGGGCGGAGCGCCGGGGCGGAGCGCGACCAGGGTGGAGCGCCGAACGGGGCGGAGCGCCGGTGCAGAGCATGCAGCCGCACAGAGCAGCGGAGCTACCGGCTGGCAAGGCAGGGGGAGAGCGGCCCCCCCGCCTGTCAGGCAGGAACACAACCCCTGACCGAGGTGCTGGGAGGGGGCACTACCCGCCCTCCTGCCTGGCCAGTCTGCAACATCTGACTGCGGCATCCGGAGGGGCAGTGACCCGCCCGCCCGCAGCAGAGGAGAGCTGCATCTGACCCCCTGTTAGGAGGAGGCGCGATCTGCTTGCCGACAGGTGCTGGGAGCAGCACAGAAGAGGGCGCCAACGGAGGGCCTATGAAAACAAGCTGAGCTTCCAAAACAGGACGAAGACAGAAGGACATCACATTAAAAGCACACACACTCCAGGAGAACACCGACAAACCCCCTTTTTTTTTTTGTTTTTTTGTTTTTTTTGTTTTTGTTTTTGTTTTGTTTTGTTTTTAATCTGTTTTTACCTGTTCTATTTTCAATTACTCTCTTAATTTTTACTTCTTAATTCATTTCTATTTCTCTTGGCTTTTGATGTCCTGTTATTGATTAGACACAGGCTTCAAACACATATATTCATCTCCCCACCCCCCCTTTTTTTTTAAAGGTTTTAAAAGGACGTCTCCACCCGATTAATACTCTGCTTCAACCCGCTCTTCAGTTATTCATTATACATTGTTTTCAAACCCGCTTTCTCCCTTCTTTTAAAAATCTTTCTCTCTCTCTATTTTTTCTTTTTTTTTCTTTTTTCTTTTTTTTTCCTAAGTTGTATTCCTAAATAGGCATTAGATAGATAAAATCCCTAAGATCCAAAATAGACAACTGATACTCCATAAACCACAGTGCCAGAGAGGTATGAGCAAGATGAAGAAGCAGAGAAACCTTTCCCAATTAAAAGAACAAGAGGAATCCCCTGAAAGAAAGCTCAATGAAATAGACATCGATAGCCTACTAGATCAAGATTTCAAAAAAGGAGTGATCAAATTGCTGAAGGAATTAAAAGAGATAATGCTTAGAGAAATAAAATATGTCAAAAATGAAATTGAAGCTATAAAGAAGAGCCAAGCAAAATGGGAAAACTCATTGACAGAGATGAGGAATGATCTAACAGCTGTGCAAAGCCGACTAGTTAATGCAGAGGAACGAATTAGTGATCTAGAAGACAGGGCAACAGAAAGCACCCATTCAGAAGAACTACAAGATAAGCAAATAAAAAATAATGATAATAGCATAAGGGACCTATAATATAAAGCGTCCCAATCTTCGCATAATAGGGGTCCCAGAAGGGGAAGAAGGATCAAAGGGGATTGAAAAGGTTTTTGAAGAAATCATGACTGAAAACTTCCCAAACTTAAAGAAGGAATCAGATATCCAAGTACAGGAAGCTCAGAGGGTCCCAAACAGGAAGAGCCCAAATAGACCCACACCAAGACATATCATAATCAAGATGGCCAGAGTCAAGGATAAAGAAATGATTCTAAAGGCAGCAAGAGAAAAGCAAAGAGTGAACTACAAGGGAACCCCCATAAGGCTCTCAGCTGATTTCTCTACACAAACACTACAGGCCAGAAGGGAGTGGCAAGATATATTCAAAGCCCTGAATGAAAAGAAGATGCAGCCTAGGATACTTTATCCAGCAAGGCTATCCTTTAGGATAGAAGGAGAAATAAAGAGTTTCACAGACCAAAAAAAGCTGCAGGAGTTTAGCAACACTAAACCCATGCTAAAAGAAATATTGAAAGGGCTATTCTAAATAGAAAAGCAGCAGGATGCTACAGAAATGAGAAACGTACAACTGGAAAGGTGATAACTCATGAATTACAAATAAAGAAAACACGAAATTACAAAAGAAGACATACAAATCACTGAGAGTGGGAGAGGGAGGCAGGGAAATATAGAATTTTTTTTCTTTCTTTTTTTTTAAACTTTTTTAACAGTAGGATGGGTTTGAGATCATGTTATTATCAGTTTATTAAAAACGGGTATAGGTTAATAGATTTACAAAAAAGGGTAACCACAAGTCAAAAATTTACAAGGGAGTCACAAAAATTAAATAAAATCCATGATAATACAAAGGAAAATTACCAAACCACAAAAGGAAGAAGAAAGGAACAAAGAGGATATACCAATTCAACTGCAAAGATAAGTTCAAAATGGCAATAAACACACATCTATCATTAATTACTGTAAATGTTAATGGACTAAATGCTCCAGTCAAAAGACATAGAGTGGCAGACTGGATAATAAAGCAAGAACCTTCAATATGCTGCATACAAGAGACCCACTTTAGGGAGAAGGACACATATAGATTGAGAGTGAATGGATGGAAAAGGATATTCCATGCAAATGGAAAAGCCAAAAAAGCAGGTGTTGCAGTACTGATAACAGACAAAATAGACTTTAAAACAAAGGCCATAAAGAAAGATAAAGAGGGACATTTTATAATGATCAAAGGAGTGATACAAGATGAAGATATTACACTCGTTAATATATATGCACCCACTATAGGAGCACCTAAGTACATACAAGAATTACTAACAGAGATAAAGGGGGATATTGATGGGAATACAATCATAGTTGGAGATTTTAACACTGCATTAACATCACTAGACAGATCTTCCAGACAGAAAATAAACAAGGCAACAGAGAAATTAAATGCTACAATAGAGAAACTAGATTTGGTGGATATTTTCAGAGCATCACACCCCCCAAAAACTGAATATACATTCTTTTCAAATGCACATGGAACATTTTCCAGGATCGATCATGTACTTGGACACAAAAGAAACCTCAACAAATTTAAGAAGATAGAAATTATCTCAAGCATCTTTACTGACCACAATGCCATGAAACTGGAAATCAACAACAGAGAAACAAAGGAGAAAAAAAGAAAAGCATGGAGATTAAACAATATGTTATTGAAAAAACAATGGATCAATGAGGAAATCAAAGCTGAAATTAAAAAATACCTTGAGACAAATGATAATGAAAGCACAACCACTCAAAACCTATGGAACACAGCAAAGGCAGTGCTAAGAGGGAAGTTTATAGCGATACAGGCCTTCCTCAAAAAAGAAGAACAATCTCAAATAAACAAGTTAACCCACCCCCTGAATCAATTAGAAAAAGAAGAACAAAAAGCCCCAAAAAGCAGCAGAAGGAAGGAAATAATAAAGATCAGAGAGGAATTAAATACAATAGAGATTAACAAGACCATAGAAAAAATCAACCAAACCAAAAGCTGGTTTTTTGAAAAAGTAAATAAAATCGACAAACCTCTGGCCAAACTCACAAAGAAGAAAAAAGAGAGAGCACAAATTAGCAAAATAAGAAAGGAAAATGGAGAAATTACAACAAACAAAATAGAAATACAGAATATCATACGAGAATATTATGAAAAACTATATGGAACCAAACTGGATAACCTAGAGGAGATGGACAAGTTTCTGGAAACATACTGTCCACCAAAACTGAATCAAGAAGAAACTGAACACTTGAACAATCTGATCACTAGAAAGGAAATAGAAATAGCAATTAAAAACCTCCCTACAAATAAAAGTCCAGGACCGGATGGCTTCACCGGGGAATTCTACCAAACATACAAAGAAGAACTCATACCAGTCCTTCTCAAACTCTTCCAGACGATTGAAAAGGAGGGAACACTCCCAAACTCATTCTATGAAGCCACCATCACCCTGATACCAAAACCAAGCAAAGACACTACAAAAAAAGAGAATTATAGGCCAATATCACTGATGAACATAGATGCCAAAATCCTCACCAAAATTTTAGCAAATAGAATCCAACAACACATAAAAAAGGTTATACATCATGACCAAGTGGGGTTCATCCCAGGGACACAAGGCTGGTTCAACATACGCAAATCAATCAATGTAATACATCACATCAACAAGAGAAAGGACAAAAACCACATGATCATCTCAATCGATGCAGAAAAAGCATTTGATAAAATTCAACACCCATTTATGATAAAAACTCTCGCCAAAGTGGGTATAGAGGGAACATATCTCAACATAATAAAAGCTATATATGACAAACCTATAGCCAGCGTAGTTCTCAACGGTGAAAAACTCAAAAGCTTCCCACTAAAATCTGGGACAAGACAAGGATGCCCACTATCACCACTCCTATTCAATATAGTCCTGGAAGTCCTAGCCACAGCAATCAGGCAAGAGAAAGAAATAAAAGGGATCCAAATTGGAAAAGAAGAGGTAAAAGTGTCATTATATGCTGATGACATGTTACTATATATAGAAAACCCTAAAAGGTCCACACAAAAGCTACTAGAGCTGATTGAAGAATTCAGCAAGGTAGCAGGTTACAAAATTAATGTTCAAAAATCAGTTGCCTTTCTTTACACTAACGATAAATCAACAGAAAAAGAAAGTAAAGAAACAATCCCCTTTAAAATAGCACCCAAAGTAATAAAATATCTGGGAATAAATCTAACCAAGGAGGCGAAAGAATTATACACAGAAAACTATAAACCATTGATGAAGGAAATTAAAGAAGACTTTAAAAAATGGAAAGATATTCCATGCTCTTGGATTGGAAGAATCAATATTGTTAAAATGGTCACACTGCCCAAGGCAATCTACAGATTTAATGCAATCCCTATCCAATTACCCAGGACATATTTCACAGAACTAGAACAAATCATAATAAAATTTATATGGAACCATCAAAGACCTAGAATTGCTACAGTATTACTGACGAGAAAGAAAGAGGCTGGAGGAATAACTCTCCCAGACTTCAGACAATACTATAGGGCTACAGTCATCAAGACAGCATGGTATTGGTACCAAAACAGACATATAGACCAATGGAACAGAATAGAGAGCCCAGAAATGAACCCACAAACTTTTGGTCAACTCATCTTCGACAAAGGAGGCAAGAATATACAATGGAATAAAGACAGTCTCTTCAGCAAATGGTGTTGGGAAAACTGGACAGCAGCATGTAAAACAATGAAGCTAGAACACACCCTTACACCATATACAAAAATCAACTCAAAATGGATTAAAGACTTAAACATAAGACAAGATACAATAAACCTCCTAGAGGAAAACATAGGCAAAACATTATCTGACATACATTTCAAAAATTTTCTCCTAGAAGAAATAAAAGCAAGAATAAACAAATGGGACCTAATGAAACTTACAAGCTTCTGCAGAGCAAAGGAAACCAGAAATAAAACAAGAAGAAAACCTACGGAATGGGAGAAAATTTTTGCAAGTGAAACCGACAAAGGCTTGATCTCCAAAATATATAAGCAGCTCATACGACTCAATAAGAAAAAAATAAACAACCCAATCCAAAAATGGGCAGAAGACCTAAACAAGCAATTCTCCAAGGAAGACATACAAATGATCAAAAAACACATGAAAAAATGTTCAATATCACTAATTATCAGAGAAATGCAAATCAAAACTACAATGAGGTATCACCTCACACCAGTCAGAATGGCCGTCATTCAAAAATCCAAAAATGACAAATGCTGGAGAGGCTGTGGAGAAAGGGGAACCCTCCTACACTGCTGGTGGGAATGCAGTTTGGTGCAGCCACTATGGAAAACAGTGTGGCGATTCCTCAAAAGACTAGGAATAGACTTACCATATGACCCAGGAATCCCACTCCTGGGCTTGTACCCAGAAGGAAATCTACTTCAGGATGACACCTGCACCCCAATGTTCATAGCAGCACTATTTACAATAGCCAAAACATGGAAACAACCTAAATGTCCATCAACAGGTGACTGGATAAAAAAGAGGTGGTATATTTATACAATGGAATACTACTCAGCCATAAAAACCGACAACATAATGCCATTTGCAGCAACACGGATGCTCCTAGAGAATGTCATTCTAAGTGAAGTAAGCCAGAAAGAGAAAGAAAAATACCATATGAGATCGCTCATATGTGGAATCTAAAAAACAAAAACAAACAAACAAACAAAAACAAAGCATAAATACAGGACAGAAATGGACTCATGGACAGAGAATACAGACTTGTGGTTACCGGGGGGGGGGGGCGGGGTAGAGGGTGGGAAGGGATAGACTGGGATTTCAAAATTGTAGAACAGATAAACAAGATTACACTGTATAGCACAGGGAAATATACACAAAATGTTATGATAAATCACAGAGAAAAAAATGTGACAATGAGTGTGTATATGTCCATGAATGACTAAAAAATTGTGCTGAACACTGGAATTTGACACAACACTGTAAAAGGATTATGAATCAATAAAAAATGTTAAAAAAAAAAAAGAAGAATCTAAAGAAGTTATAATAGTGTCTAGTTAATTTGGTAATTATAAAAATTTTAGTAGTTCATTTTACCTCCGTGTTGAGCTCCAAAATTAACTCAGGCATCTTGAAGATTTGTGTCTTTTACCTAGCAGATAGTTTCAGTTCAATTTAGTATTTTTCACGGTGCCTAGTCTGTTGTCAAAAACGCTGTTACTAGGAGCTGGGCAATGCAAAATTCCTTTTTTGAGGGGGAAGAGATGAAAAAAGTTTCCTTTACTCTGTAAAAGTTTATTACATAGTTATTTTATGCTAAACACTGTCAAAGGATGGGGTCACCGCTCAATATTTGGAACAAAATTCAGCACAAAGCCTCATTTATTGCTGGTCAGGCACAGTCTGAGTAGACTATGGAGCTTTTTCTTTTTCTGGGGGGAAAGTGTGATTTCAAAGATTTGCAGACTTCCACAGGGCATGGTTACTTGGGTGAGAGGGTTGTTGCTTGGCTGATAGAAAGAGCTTATTGAAGTGGAGTGAGTCTTCTTGACTGGCTGACTTGGAAAATCAAGGCGCTCTCACTGACTGATTGGCTAAGAGAGAACATGTTCACAGGGCAAGTTGTCATCAATTGAATAAATACAGTAAAGCTAGTTCTGATCGTTACTTATTACCATGATTCATCTGCCTTTTCCCAGGGATGTGGGAACTCTTAAATTCTTACTTCTATAACAGCTCTGTCCAGTAGAAATAATGGTCACATATGTAATTAAAACTTTCTAGTAGCCATATTAAGAAAGGTTTTTAAAAGAGGTGAAATTGGTTTTAATAATATATTTTATTTACCACAGTATATTTAAAACATTATCATTTTAACATGTAATCATTATAAAACTTATTAATGAGATACTTTGTATTCTTCTTTCCATATCAAGTCTTCAAAGTCTGGTGTGTCTTTTTACACTAATGTACCTGAGCAGGACCCTATTGTCATTGGTGACCATGTAGTGTCTGTAACTGCTTAACTGTATAATGGTTTAAAGGGGTTTTCTCATGCTTTTGCTGACCAGGGTTAGGCTGGAGAGAAGGGGGCTTGGGTGGTTTGCCCAGCCCCTTCGTGGTGCTCAGTGCCCTGCTTTTGCCCCCCGGTGCCCTCCTCTTGACACCAGCAGCTCAGAAACAGCAGCTGGTTGTTACATGCGTCTTGTTCATGACTCACCTCAACCACACATGTCTGCAGCTGTTTTTGGTTTCCTCAATATTTCTGTTGTTCGAAGTGCAGGCCTCAGCCTACTTAAAAGGCTAAAAGCATTTATCAGCCTAGTTTAGATTGCACAGGTTTTTCTCTAGAACTCTTTTCCACGGACCCCCTTCCTCTGCATCCTTTGTTCTAGGTACGAGAATAGTAAGAGTCCCAGAGCCTGAGGTGAACTTCATACCCAGCAGAGGGAAGCTTCGTCTGCAAAAACAGGCACAGCTTGTGATCTCTATGGAAACTAGCTCTGCCCTTTGAACTCTTGAACTTTATAAAACGCCCTGCCTTCTCTCTCCGGCAGGCTCACAGCTTTTAGAGGCATTAGTCCACTGTGACCGCCTTTGCCTGGCAAAGAAATAAAGCTGCCTTTTCTACTTCATCCAGAACTCTGTCCTTGAGTCTCAATTTGGTAAGCAGAGTACAGAGGCCGTGTTTCAGCAACACTAATGGTGCATCTCAATTTGGACTAGCCATATGGAAATATTTTGGTAGTGCCACATGGCTAGTGGCTTTCATTTTAGACAGTACAGTCCTGTACTAGCTGGGGGCACAAGGATGGAGAGAAGGCTGCGCCTGCCCTCCAGGGTCTCAGAGTCTCGAAGAGGTGTAGCCATGTAAAAAAAGCACACTATGGTGTTCTGTTCAGGACCAGGACTGGGGTCAGGCAAACAGGGCACGAACACAACATTTAGGGACTCGCTCGCTCTCAGGGTTGCACAGGTGGAGGGTCTGCCCCCAGAGCAAGCACCACCTTAACAGTTGCACCCCAAGCACCTCCTTAGCCTCACCCTTGGCCCAGCCCTGCTTGGCAGCCTGACAAAGTGGCAGATCCGGGGGCCCCCACTCCCAGAGCTTACAATTCAGACAATCTTAAGTGGGGTCTGGCAATCTGGAGTTTAGTCAGTAAGCATCCCTAGGGATTCTAACACAGGTGTCTCATGTCACCCTTTTGAGAAACTCTGCCAGTGTCAGCAGTCTCATATAAGAGTCCCTTTACATCCAGTGAAGTCATCTCTCCCTTCCTCTTTGGTTTTGGGAGTAGATGTTGCTGAAGTCATCAGTTACCTACCTGAATTTTTAGGGGCTGCAGTGGGATTCTGAAGTCCCTCTGGTAGAAAACTCCTGTGCTCTGAGCTGCTGGGCTTTTGGTCTGAAAAGACCGTGGGCTGAATAAACTAGAATGCCAGTTTATTATTATGAAGACAAAATGACTGTTTCAGGGAGAAAACTGTAAAAGGCATGGTGATGTTGAGAACCATGAAAAGTGTGGAAGGAACTGAACTGTCTGAGATGGGAGAGAGCAAAGACTGGCTTTTGGCCTCTTCCCATCGTGTGGTTGGTTTGACACCATCTAAAGCTCTGCCTCTTGTGCCGCCTTCACCCTAGTCACGTACCTGATCTTAAAACGGTGCTCGGATAGAAAAAGGCAGCTGTCTGCGAACCGTCAGAGTGCAGTGCACACAGACTGGCATTTGAGGATGGAGAATTCCTGTTACAGTCCTGAATGTGCAGCCGTGTTTACAGGAGGATGGGAAGCAGCCCCAAACAAGGAGTATCTGATTTTTGGTGTGTGCTTCTGGTTCCAGATCTCCCCCTTGGTGTGCTTCCTGCTCTCTCCGGGAGCTTCTTTCATCACCGGACAGTTGGTGGACGTGGATGGCGGCCAGTCTCTGTACACCCACTCATTGGAGATACCAGGTGGGCAGTCAAGAAACGAGGAGTCACTAACTTTATGCCTCTTCATATTCAGGTTTTCAGCATTTCTTTAGGTGCTTAAGAGATAATGGATTTTTCCTGTAGAACATCAAAAATGTACAAGGTGGGGAGGATATATCTCAACTGGTAGAGCGTATCTCAACTGGTAGAGCATATGCTTGGCATGCATGGGGGTCCTGGGTTCAATCCTTAGTACCTCCTCTAAAAATAAATAAATAAATAAACCTAATTACCCCACACACACACAAAAAATTAAAAACAAATGAACAAAAGAACAAATATGTTTTAAAAAATATACAAAATAAAATCATATGATTTTTAAAGGCAATATTCCTAGTCACAGAAAAATATCTAAATATCTTTATTATAGCACAAAGCTTTACATATTAAAAAAGGTTGGTGTGCATAGGTTGGTGGAATTTTACCTTGAAAAATATCCTCCGTATGGGTATATATGTACAAGGAAGAGCTAGAAAAGAGGTAAGAGGGGGACTACTTTTAAGATTTAATTTCTTTTTGTTCCTCCAATAAGTGGCTTGTATATGTGAGCAGAAGAACCAGACCTATTAGGTGGGGAAGAGGGTATGGTGGTATTTTACACTATCTTTGGGTTATATAGTAAGTGAAGCCATATGAATTTGCTGTATTCACTCATTTTTGATGTACAAAATAGTACTTTTATAAGGCCCAACCAAATGTAGGTATAATATACAAATGTGTATGTCTAAAAACCAATCCAGCATCCTAATTTCACAAATGACAGAACAAATCCATGGAAGTTAAAAGGCAAGAAGCTAATCACTCCCAAAATGTAGAAAAAGACATAAAATTCAAATGTATTTGAACGCTTGCTAAGGATAGTTGATTAAGTGGCTGCTAGTGAATTAAAATGTGGCTGATATAACACATGTGTGCTTAAATTTCATATCAGGACCTACTCTTTCATGTGCTAACAGTCTCATCAAGGCTTCAGACCTCTGCACTAATCACTGATTAGTTCCAAACTCTAATATTCCTAATTATTTTCCCCTCCTATAAATTTCTTTACTGGTAGTATCAGTGTGGTGATGTGCATAAGCTACTGTGGTTTTAAGGATCTCATTTGGAAACACAGAAATGCCTACATGGTTGTGCAATATTGTTTTCTGATAGTACTTCAAGTAGCAAGGGTGGAGGAGAATCTTTCCACTTCCCTCACTGTTACAGTCAGTATTTGTTAAAGTGAGGTGCATCGTTTTTCCTTCATAAAGGGGAAAAAGACTACATGCTGCTTCTCCCGGCCTCCAGTGAAATGATTTTCTTTTGAATTTTAACACTGTTTTGTTTTTGTTTTTGTTTTTTTAATGGAGGTACTGAGGATTGAACCCAGGACCTCGTTCATGCTAAGCACATGCTCTATCACTGAGCTATACCTACCCCCCGGTTAGGATGCTTTTAGCAACAACACACATTGGCTTAAAGCCATGAAGGAATTTGTTCTCTTGAATAACTGAAAAGCAGGTAAGACCTGACTCAGCAGCTCAGTGATCTCATTAAGGGCATTTTTTTTTTCTTTGCTCTCGGTTTTTGCTGCTGCAATGTTGGCTGTATCGTAATCTTAAGATGGACTCTCCTGGTTGCAGGATGGCTGCTGGCCACTCGTGCAGCTATGTGCTTCTTTGTTCACATCCAGCTGGACAGAGACAGAGGGGAGGGAATGGCTTTGTTTCAGCATTTCTAACCAAATTCTGAGATCCCCTTTGCTTGGGACTGGCTTATGCAAATGTCCATCCTTAACCAATATCTCCAGCCAGGGGAATGGACTACACTTATGACTTAGATCAGTCAGCTATCTGAGTAGGGTCACTTCCCCAGAACCTCATGGATTTCTAAATGGAAACTGAGGCTGTTGGAGAGAGGCAACAGGAGGCTGGGGAGGCAACTTTAAGTGTCTGGTACAAAGTCAGCATATTTTTTAGTACTGTTATTGGAAAGTAATATTGATTGTGTACATTATGTCAGGCGCTGGCCATAGGGGTCACATTAACTCACAATTTTAACAGATAGATGTTGCTATCCCCTTTAATAGGTGGGAAAACTGAGACTCAGGAAAAGTAACTGCTTCAAACCCATAGAAGTAAATTCTGCAAAGCTAGTAAGTGGCAGAGGTGGGATTCAAATGGAAGATTTTCTCAAAATCTTTGCCATTGGTCCCAGTAATTTTTTTTTCTTGCTGAAAAAAGGGGCGAACCAGGAGAAATAAAAGTGTTGATGGAAATTTAGAGGACTAATGAGGTTAATTGCTTTGCATCTGACCTGAGACTCTCCACTTACTTAACAGATCATGACAACTGGCCTGAGGGAACAGGGGACCTTTCTGTTGTCAAAAGGCTGAAGGAATCTTTCAAGCATAAAGCCAAACTGTAAGCTGAGGAAACATGGAAGTGTCCTTTGTCCCCAAGTGCCTTAACATCTCAAGAATGCGCTTCTGTACTTCACAGAAGCTTACGATTTTATAGAAAAATCACTTTCTGCTTTTTTTAATGTTATCAATTACGTCTATGCAAACATTATTCCTGAAATAAATGCATTTTTAAGTCCCAACCAATGCCCTTTAGCCTGTGATTAAACAAATTTTTTTAGAATGGAAATTAACATACTTTATGACTATACTTTTCACTTTTAAAAAAGATCTTTGAAAAGTGAAATAATTTCAAATTAATGATAGAGGTATCATGATCTCCCAGAAGGTTTTAATATTTAATTGTAAAAGTGGGCAGTAAATCTAAATTGTGGCATTATTATAATTTTTACAACAGAAATATGGAATAACTCATTTTTGGTGGCAAATACTTTTGGATCAGTAAAGCTTCATGTAATTATTGATGTGTGGTTTGTTTGTTCCTGAAGTCAAATTTGTATGAACCCTTTAATTAAAAAGAAAAAGTCATAAGTAGTAGTATTTGCAATCTTGATATCTGTTTTGATTTCCTGTCCAGAATATTCCCTTTTCTCCATGTTTCTCCTTTTGTATGCAAAAAATTTTTTTAAATTAATGTTATGCAAATGTATTAGGGTTCAGTATTCTGCATTCAGCTGATCCTTTCTGGCAGTCATCCTGATTTCTGAAATGTCATTTGCAAATTACATAGGTTCAGTTTTTCTCTTAATTAAACTTCTTAAATTGCCTTATTCCCTCTTGAAGTGAAGTAGGTATTTGTTTGTCAGTGACACTCAGTTCAAAATATACGATTTCCTAAGCTATGGGGTGGGGCCCCTAGAATCTGCTATTTTATCAGCTTCCTGAGCAAGTGGGGGACGAGGATGAGGCTAATGAGATGTCTGGGGTACAGCGTGTCAGAAGGCGCTTGCTCTCAGGTTTGTACAAGTACAGAGTCAGCCCTGAGAGTGAGCCCATGCTCACTTAAACGTTGTGCCCGTGCTGTTAATGTGGAAAGGTCAGAAATCTTCTCCTCCCAGACAACATTTTAACAATGGCCTTCTAGAGGGGATACTATCATGCTCCTAAGAATTACAAGCCATGTTAGAGGGCAGTGTGGCCCCAGCACAGGGTGGTGGGGAAGATGGAAGAAGCAAGGGCTGCCTTTCAGTTACCTCGTGGTGATGACTGCGGACAACCCCTTATGTCTCCATGGGCTGATATTTGCTTATTTCTATTCAACACATGGAGCCTGCCCTACAAAGCACTAAACTTAGCTCCAGCTCCTTATTAGATCTTGCTACACCATCCCGGTACAGCTGATCATTACCTGTGCTATAGAATAACGTCTATCCTCTGTGTGTATCGCAATAGCGTCTTGTCAATGATATTCTTCTGCTCCTAAACTTGGTAAATTTCACTTTAGACTGAATATTCCTGAATAGGCTTCATCATTCACTCAGCTCATAATCTGGAGCCCCTACTATGTGCTCAGCATTATGGTAGGAGTTGAGCATTTAGAGGTGAAAAAAATATGCACAGAAATTTAAAATCCTCAAATGTTCTAAGTGCTGCAGAGGATAAGGTAATGGTGCTAAAGGCATCAAACAGGAAAAGAAAGACATCTAGAGAAAAACAAAAGCAGTACTGTAATTACTCATGTTAAAGAGTTTCTTGACAAGATGACCCTTGTGGATGTTACCTCCCACACGCACTGCTCTTCTTGTTTGTGGCTTTGTGTTAGTTCAGGTCCTCGGAGAAGGAGATGCCAAGATGGAATAGGACGTGCATGAGACTTCTGGAGAGTGTGCTTATAGAGGATAAAGGGCAAGGAGCCCGAGAAGGCATCCATAGCCTTCAGACTGATGCAGTCTGATGCCTGTAACAGAGAGAGAAAGAGGCGTGGGCAGGAAGCACCTCGGATTGTAGCTGGGATTGCCGGAGGTGTGTGTTCACAGTCACAGTGGGGCACGAGGGTACCAGGAGGCGCTCTGTGGATCATCTGGGCTCCACATGTGTTCCTCCCTGTCCTCACTGTTTAAAAGTAGCTCTGATCCCATCTGTTGGTGGTGGCGACTCCTCTTCTTACCGGCTGGTGCCTGGCCACAGAGGGTCCAAAGTGCCCTGGAGTCAGACAGGTTTGTAGTTCAGTGAGACCTTGCCATGTCCCTTGGCAAGAGTTGCCCCTTTGGGACCAGGACCTCCAATGCTGCAGAGCCCAGAATTGCAGGTATAAATTCCCAGTGGATCTTAGGGAGTGATGGTAAGTAGGGCCACTGCCTCTTCCACTCATTGGATCCCAACATCCCAAAGCCAGTAGGGACATGCATCCTGAAAAATGGTGCACTATCCTTTTAGAAGGTCAATGGCACTTCAGCTGTGCCTTGGTTGTTGTAGTCCTCTGGAGGGCTGGCTGCTTCTGGAAGTGTGGGTTGTGATACAATCAACGGTTCCATGACCAGGGATTCACTTTGATGGTTGGATGCTGGTGCAGGGGATTCCACGTGGATGGGTCTGGCTTTGTATGAACCCCCAGGTAGCAGTGGTGTCTGAGTCCCTGCAAACAAGAGAGGCAGACTTTTACCTGGAATGGGGATCTGTCGCTATAAGGAGTGGCACAGATACCACACGGTTCCTAGAACAGGGAAAGTTTAAAGGATTATTAACTATAACGGATTGGCTAGTAGGAAGTAAAGAGAACTTTCAAGAATAAAGGAATAGCAGACATAAGGAGCAGCTGTTACTAGGGCTGATGTGAAGGAAAGAGCCCTCTCCCTGCCCCCTCCGCCCAAGGGCTGACCCCCATACCTTGTTGGGAGGTGTGACTGTGGCTCACTGGATGCTGGAGAAGTCACTAAGTGTCCGCGGTACTCTGCTGGTGGAACGTGATAGCAATCTGCCCTCTGGAACTTGCCTGAAATCCGGCCTGTAGGGTGTTGGGGGAAACTGCACAGGAGGTGTCTCAGCAGGGCCTCCACTACAAACCGACCTGCAGGAAGTGCCCAGGGAGCTGCCGCTGGTCGCCGTCCTGGTGCACGGCCGCCTGGGTGCTGCGGGGTGGCCGGCGGTGCAGGACTCAGGAAGCAAAACCCCTTTCCTCCTGCAGCGTCTCTCCATCACCCTCTACTGACAAAGCTGCAGCGCTTGCTGGCAAAGGAAAATCTATTTAAAGATCTGGATCCATTGTCACTGAGCAAAGAAGCAATACATGTATAACCTGCCCACCTGTCGACCCGCGGTCAAGCAGCTGTTGTTCTCCTTGGTCAGGGCTCAGCCTTGGTCTCTGTGTGGACAGACTGGACATTGAGAAGCGGCACTAACTGCAGCGGCCTTGGTTAAGTGGGGTTCCATGCTCTTGGCCCGTTTGTTGCTTTCCTCCACTCACGAGCCTACTGTGCCAATTCTGGAGTGGCCGGTGATGAAGTCCCAGCAACACCGACCGGCTGCGTCATCATGTCTCCTTGGTTTTGCTGTGCCTCTGCCATGATGGATGCTTTCTGGGGGACATTAATGTGTGAGACAAAAAGAAACACTTTGTGCCCACTCCCCTGTGTTTACCCATGTGTCTCTAGCCCAGGCCCCCTGGTCTCCAGTCTTTCAGTCCTTTTCCTTCCAGGTTCTTGGCCAAAGGACCAGGCCTTGGACCACTGTTTGGAAATCTCTATACTCTCACCCCGGGCTACGTCTCTTTCCACTGTGGAGACCACTTGTACCGCCTGCAGATTTTCCCTCTGCACTGTGTTACAGGGCCACCCTGAATGCGGCTGTCACAAAGCTCTGACAACTGTGAAGGAGAGAGGGAAGGAACGAGGTTTGGGTGGGGAAAATCTGAGACAGACAGTCCAAGGAAGGGTTGCCTAGACCCATCAGCTTCCCAAGTCTTTGAGCCAAAGTCACCTATTAGTCTCCCAGGCATGGGTGTGAGTGAACAGTCTGGCTGAGCTCAGTCTGGGTGGGAGCAGCCCAAGGGCTAATGCACTGGTGGATCCAGCTGTGTGGCAGTTGGGGCTGTCAGTCAGCTCAGTTCCCCACAGCAGGAGATCTAAGCGTGCGTTTCCATGGCTGCCACGTGTCTATCTTCTGTAACTGTACAGGTTACCACTAGCCCCATTCATATTTAACCTCACCAGGCACTTGGCTCAAAGAGGTGTCACCTTGTGGTTAATCATGGATCACCTACCTGTCTGAGCAGTGCCTTCCTGGGATTCCAAGACCTGACTGTGAAGCTTCAACTTGAGCTGTAATTTCCTCTCTTAGCATTCCATCTGCGCTCCTGTTTACAAGGATTTCACTTCACCCAAGTAGTTGTCCGTCGAAAAAAGACCAACTAGCAGAAAGATTTGAAGCCATATTCCAAAGAATCTGTTAGATCAAAAGCTGGTGATTTATCCAGCTCTTGTTTTGAGACAGTTATCTAAAGGGAGATTTCAGTCTCTAGTTATCTACAGGGAGACTTTGAGTCTTGTCTTGTGGACAGTGCTATTTATGATTTGTATGATTTGTGTGCTGACCAAGGCCTTCTCCTGGTTAGTGTCCGCTTTCCCCTAGCTGTGCCCACATGAAATGAGAGGCACACAGGCACTCTGCCCTAGTGGGAGTCAGATTGTGGGGACCCTCCCCGTCCTGATGCTGTCAGCATCAGCACCGCATTCCTATGCATCTCCTCTGCCCTCCCGTCTAGCTCCATCTGCAGCCACCAAACTTGCTCTCCTTGAGTTTGTAGGTTTTCTAATAGGAAACACCTTGAAAACTCTTCCAGTTGAGGCCACTTTGCTGAGGTTACTAACAGCCTTTCTACTTGCTGCTTCCTTGCGTCCTGTCCCCTTGCTTATTTTGCCTTTTTCTGTCCGTTCCTGCAGAGCTCTTAGTCTTAGAGACTTTCTCCTTCCACGAGTTATTGATTTTTAGAGTCTGAATGGGGTGCCAACTGCTTGGGCTTGAATCCCAGCTCCTAACACTTAACTTGCTTTTGGGACGGCTTTGAGACAGTTGAAGAATTTGAATGTGGATTGGGTATTAGTAAATAATGTCAAATGGTCATTTTGTTAGATGTGATAATGGCATGGCAGTTACATTTTGGAAAAAAATGCCCTTACTCAGTTGATATTTGAGATTTGCTTTAAAATACTACAATTTAGAAAAAAAAAACAGTAGGGGGTGGGGAGCAGGTGAAATGACATTGGAAGCATGGTAATAATTGTGTAAGCAGAGTAACAGGTACCTTATACATTATATGGCTAATTCTTCTATTCTCTGTACCTCTGGATAAGTTTAGAAATCCCCCAAATAAAAAAAAAGTTTTTAATTATCTCTGTAATTACTTGGATAGAGGGTAACATTGGGGAGAGTTGGTTGATTATGAATAAATGTTGTTTGGGGGAAATCGGAGAGAGTTTGTACTGGACCTCCAGTGGTTTATGGGAGTACATTGGTGTGGCAGAGGAAGGAGAAGATGAGGTTCCAAACAGAATATGTGTTTAATGGTACAAAGCTATTGCTATTGCCTCACTGAATTCTGACCTGCAGGCACTGGACAGAACTCATGTGCTCCAGGCCAGCTTCCCACACTGGCTTAGTCAGCATTACCAATTAGCTCTAGCACCAGCCAGTTGCAAGAACTGGACTGTAGTCCAAATAGTCTAATAGCATCAATGTACCTGAGTGCATATGTTTGAATGGGGAAATGATATCCAATTGGCAAATGTGGAAAAACTCAAACAAATCAACAAAGTAAAAACAATATTCCTCATTTCTCTTGCATAGTTTGGACCATTAAGCTTCTGTCTTCATCTATCCTGACTGAATCTCAGATGTATTTAGAATTTGTAGTTCTAAGTACGACAACAGAATCACCTTTTTTCAAATGCTAATAATTATCAGGGACTTAAGTAGCAAGGACTTTTTAAAAAAAAAAAGTCGTTTCTATCAGGGATTTAGAGTAGATGTAAGTCAGAATTCCTTACCCTGTAATTTTAACCTTCTGAAGTAGAAGCTGTATACCAAAGCTTATTAAACTTTCTATTATTAAACTTGTTAAACAGAACATAGTTTTGGATCTATTCAGTGTCTACTTAACTACGATGCTTGATTTTAATTCATTTTTTTGCGGGGGGAAGACAATTCGGTTTATTTATTTATTTTAGTGGAGATACTGGGGATTGAACCCAGGACTTTGGGCATGCTAAGCATGCACTCTACCACTGAGCTATATACCTCCACCTCCAGGATACTGGGTTTTAAATACAAATAGTTTTACCTGACTTGTTTTGTGTAATCTAAATTTACTCTGAGGACAGAGAAACAACATTTCAATCATATCCAGTTACTCAAAAGTGAAGCCTCCTACAGTAGAGAGTTAATTTTAATATTAATATAACAGGCTGCTTCCAGAGGTTTGGTTTTTTTTTCAAATTCATTTTAAAAAGTGGAGATGAAATTGACATAAAATCAACCATGTTTAAATGAAAGATTCAGTGGCATTTAGTATGTTCACAGTGCTGTGTAACCACCACCTCTGTCCAGTTCCAAAATATTCCCAAAGGGAAACTCCATGTTTATTAAGCAGTTGCTCCCCATATCCCCTCCCTGAAGCCCTGGAACAACCAGACAGGGTACTGTCTGTACGGATTTACCTATTCTGAGTATGTCATGTAAATTGAATCGTATAATAGGTGACCTTGTGTGTCTGGCTTTTTTCACTTCCCGTAGTGTTTTTGAGGTTCATCCAAATTGTAGCATGTATTTTTGATCAATTTAATGGAGGTGGGATTGCCTCCGCCAGTAAGCAAAATTCTCTGAACCTTATTTCCAGCATGTTCCCTCCTAAGAGCAGAAGGCTTTTGTGATAATGCCCTGAAGACTTCACGTATTTTACCACAATAAAATGAAGGAAGAAAAATAAAGATCTGCCTATCTTAGTTTGAAGTAATCTGATAAAAAGAATTCCTGGCATTTCCAGAGGAAGGACATTCTGAGCCTGTGGAACATCCCACAGGGATGGTTTTAGGTCTAGGGGTTGCCAGGCCATGGATGCTATGACGTGCCACGCAGATTCTCCCTCAGGAAGAGAGGAGTTACTGGGTCAGCCACTGGAAGTGCTGTGGGCAGATGGCCCTCAGCTGTCAGCCCCCTGCCAGGACAACCTCAGCTGAAGAGAGCTCCCTTGTGCAAGTTTATGTTGCCTTTCCAAGTGGCCCTCATCCCAGGGCTGACTTTCATGGGGGGTAGAAAGGGTTAGCCCTCTCATACTGACCCAGAACAGCTTAGCCACGAATCCCCATAGGACTGACTCCCATTTCTTCCCTTCCCTTCCATAGGAGTTAATTCTGTGGGTGCTCCCCACTAGACTTCCTGCAAGCTCACTCCCATGTCAGAGTCTGCTTCCCTAGACACCTAATGCTGGGTGCCAGATTTCTTGCATGGTCACAGGAGGTGTTCCAGTGGAGGAATGAAGGCCTGCACCTCCTCTAAGCTGAGAAGCTTTGCTCTTTTGCTACTAGAGACTTGCTAATGGTTCTAGAGGTCTTCTGTCCAAGTTTAAAATTTTTTCCTCTCAAAGTCTCTAAAGTGAACTCTCTTCTGGGGATGGGAGTGATGGGGAGCAATTAAGGATTCTGCCTTTATTTGTTCAGTCTTACTTTCCTACAGAAATTATTCTCCTGTCTGGCCAAGATGTGCCTTTTGAGGGTTCTGTCACCTTTTCAAGGGCATCAGTGGTGCCGGGAATCATAAAGGGAATTTACTCCAATTTGGAGTTAAATTGTTATACCAGGTCTTCATCTTTATAACACATTTTCTAGACACAGGAAACCATCCATGTTTAATACAAACTGGCCAAGGATGGGTCTCCCTTGGACTGAGGAGCCCTCGTGATCAGTCAGTGTTACAGGAAAAATTAATGTGGGGCGAGAGGAGGGCCGTGTCCCAGGTCTCGGTTGAGTCCCTGGCACGTGCCCCGCCGTGTGTGGGTCCTTGGCTTTGTGCAGCAAAGAATTCAAGGGCGAGCCACAATTGAGTAAAGGTAGATTTATTCGGAGAGATACATACTCCATAGCGTGTAGCTGTTTCAGAAGGCAAGAGAAAGGCCGGGAGCTGGGGGGTTGGGTGCTCAGGTTAAAGCAGAAGTAGATACGCACTCCATAGACAGAGTGCGGGCCGTCTCTGAAGATGAGGGAGCGAGAGGCCACGAGACGCAGTGTTGCTAGTTTTTATGGGCTCAGTCGCTTCATGTGCTAACAAGTGGGAGGATTATTAGGATTATTCCAACTACTCTTTGGGGAGGGGGCTGGGATTCCTAGGAATTGGGCCACTGCCCACTCTTTGACCTTTTATGGTTAGCCTCGAAGCTGTCATGGTGCCTGTGGGAGTGTCACTTACCATGTTAACATATTACAATGGGCGTATAATGAAGCTCAAGGTCTACTGGATGTCAAATCTCCTGCCATCTTTAGCCTCAAGGCCTCCTGAGAGTTGAATCTTCCACCATTTTGGTGTTAATTGCTGTGTCATTCCTTGAATGGCTGTGCCCTGCCCCCTTCCTTCCTGTCTCAAAAGTAGCCTATGGACAAAAAACAGGATACCTCATCTTAATGGGGTACAGGAAAGATGTGAGCGATCAGGAGGGTGGCTCCATGTAAAATCCCTACCCATAGTGACGGAGGCCTTTCTAAACTGAAAATAGCTAAGACCCTTAGCTGGAGAGAAGGCCCTTGGGAATTCAGCAAGGGAAGGGAGGCTGGAGCTTACAGACTTAAATAGCAGACTTCCCAGTCATAGGAAGGGACCCTGATAGCATATGCTTAAAGGGCCTCCACTTTGGCCAAGTGGAACTTTAAGCATCAGTTTGTTGAGAGTTTGACTTTCCCCATCTACATACTGGCAGGTGGTGCTGTCCTGTGATGGAGGTGCTGACGACCACCTTCCTTCAGATACAACTCACTGCTAATGCTCTCGGGTATCAGTCTGTCTCCCAGCTGCTTCCTCTTCTCTGTTCTGGCTTCTCCCCATTCCCTGCTCCTCACGCTCACACTCTGCCTCCATCGCCACGCAGAACAATGCAGTTCTCTTTTTCTCCCTCCTCTTATCACTTATCTGAGGGAATTTTTACACAGCCAAAATGGCCTGTCCACGCATTTCACCAAAGACCGTTCTTTCCCTTGGGAATTGCTCCCCGACCTTTGAACTTACGCCATCAAGCTGTTTCCAAGATAGATTTATTGAAGTAGATAAAAAACACAATAAATCAAGCAATAAATAATAAAGTTTAAAACAAACCAAAAAAGCTTCTGTTTAAATCATCTATTTAAATTACTTCTTTTATATATAAGAAATATATGTAATGGTCTATGCACTTTTCCGTGTTTTTCAGGCTAATAAATCAAGTAGCAATACTTAATAAGATCAAACGAAAGACAATAATTAGTGCTGTTTAGGCCATCCTAACCAAGAGAAGGGAGGATTTACTGCTCAATTTCGCAGGGCCCCGACAAGTGTGGAGTTGAGCGTAGAGCCAGTTTAAACGTCTGATTTGAATATTGCAGTGGCCCTTTAAGATTGAAGCCTGCACGGGCGTTGTAGCTGCAGCCACTTTCCCTCTGTGGAGTGAAAGGAAGCTTTCTAACCTATTCCAGAGCCTTAGCCCCATCTCCTAAGAGATCTTCTATTTTATAACTTCATACAGTTCATTTACAACGGATGTCCACGAGGTGGCAGCACAGAGAATCACAGGAGCGTTTCTATGTAATTTTATGGGGAGATTTACTTTGTCCTTCTACTTGTGTAGAACGTGCATGAAAAAGTTGCAGGGTTCTGGGCTGTTTATGTAACCCTGTGAGTGTTTTGGAGGAAGAAATAATATAAATGAATGGAACACTGAAAACCCATTGGCATAAATTTGGTTGTCTATTAACACTCAGACTGATAGAAGCTGAGCTTAAGTGGGGGCAAAACTTTGGGAGCCTTTCATAGCAAATATGAATGGTGGTCATGTTTTCTCCATTATTATAGTTATTATGCATATCTTCTATTTTATAATTTTGAGTCATCTTGGGTATAGCAGGTTCTTAATAACTGTTTATTAAGGTGAATTTAATTGGATTAAGAACAAATGTGGAGTGACTTATGCATCCAGGTTTATGTTTAATGTTAGGTATAATATGGGAGACTTTGGAGAGTGTGGAATACTTGGGATTGTAGGGAGGGTGATTCTCCAGAGGTGGGGAATGTCAGATCCCAGATCATGTCTGAGGACGTGAGAACTGAGGCTATTCTGGGCATCTGACAAGTGTTATAGCAGGAGAGTTGGCTATGACAGTAGGGTTAATAGAGGAATATAGTGAGATGTAGGAATGCAGTTACAATGGGAACATTGTTAGATGGAGCAGGGTAGTTAGCTACGGGAGTATGGTTAGTTAGGTATGGCGGGTAGTTAGCTATTAGCTGTGGGAATATAGTTAGGTATGGCAGGATAGTTAGCTACGGGAATATAGATATGGCAGGATCATTAAATGTGGGAAAGTCGGGGGTGAGATAAGAAAGGGATGTTGCAGGAATCAAAATGACGGGTAAATTGGGATACAGATGTACTTTACAGTTTCATACATTTTCAGCTTTTGCTATGGGTAGTGCTCTGAGGATTAATACTGCTTATTTTTCATCTTCGATCCCACAAGAGGTTGAGCACAGTGTCACGTGTATCAAGTTATCACAGTAAGTATTTGTTAAATTGTATAGTTTGCTGTGTATGTGGTGGGGCAGACGCTGAATAAAGTACGTGCGCTTTACTGACAACAGTGATCAGAGCTAGCATTTACAGGGCGCCTCCTATTTTCCATGACACTGGACTAAAAGCTTTATCTGTATTATCTCACCTAATCCTGGCTGCAACCACAGGGGTGCGCTGTGATGCCAGCCAGAGCCCCTGCTCTTACTGCCTTGTCAATGGTTCTTAGATGTGGTTTGTGTGTAATTCGCTGGGGCCGCCATAACAAATGCCACACACCGGGTGGCTTAAGCAGCAGAAATGTATTTTCTCACAGTTCTGGGAGCTGGAAGTCTGAGATCAAGGTGTCAGCAGGGTTGATCTCTTTCTGAGGCCTCTCTCCTTGGCTCGTCGATGGCCGTCTTCTCCCTTGGTCTTCACCTGCTCTTCTGTCCATGTCTGCATCCTAATCTCCTCTTCTTATAAAACCAGTCATGTTGGATTAATGACCTTACTTAAACTTAATTACCTCTTTATAGGCCCTCTCTTCAAACAGCCATATTCTGAGGTACTAGAGGTTAAGGACTTCAACAGAGGAATTTTGGAAGGGACACTGTTCAGTCTGTAACAGTGTGCTTCGAAATTCCCAAGCCTTGAGAGCAGGGCCAGGACTAGGGTGAGGGAAGTGAGGGGACTAGGGCACAACATTTAAGGACTCAGTTGCTCTCAGGGTTGCACAGGTGGAGGGTCTGCCCCCAGAGCGATCTCTGCCTTAACAGCTGCACCCCGAGCACCTCCTTAGCCTCACCCTTGTCCCAGCCCTGCTTGGCAGCCTGATAAAATGGCAAATTCTGGGCCCCCACCCCAGAGCTTACAATTCAAGTAGGGCCTGGGAATCTGAAGTTTCAGTAAGCATCCCTAGGGATTCTAACACAGATGTTTAAGGTCACCCTTTTCAGAAACTCTGCCTGTGCCAGGAGCCTCATGTGAGTCCCTTTATGTCCAGTGAAGTCATCTCTCCCTTCCTCTTTGGTTTTGGGATTAGATGTTGCTGAAGCCATCAGTTACCTACCTGAATTTTTAGGGGCTACAGTGGGATTCTGAAGTCCCTCTGGTAGAAAGCTCCTGTAGTCTGAGTTTTGGGCGCCAGACATGACAGATCCATGGACTGGATCTTCTTTGTGGAGTCCTTTCTGACCATTCCAGATGGCAGTATCTCTGTGGACACACACAACCGTGTTTGGACCAGTGCATCGGCAGCTACCGTTACTGAGTGTAGTAGACGTATGTTGGTTTTGCCTCGTGAGCATCCATTCCCTTTTTTGTGGCTCCATTTGATTTTCATTAGGAAACTCTCCCATTCTTAGTCCAACTGGCTTGCTTTTCCTATCTCCTTCACTTGAGCACTGCAGGGGTGCCCATGACACTCCATAGGTGTATTCCTCCCTCTGAAAGAGCAGTTGGTTCCATTTCAGGCCAATTAAAGTCGGGCCCAGGCCTGTTGATCAACTGGGAAGGAGCTGTTCTCTTTCTGCTCATATTATCAGCAAGAAGAATGGTAAAATCCAGGGCGACTAGAGGCCGCAGAGTGTCACCAACTCAAAGCCCAGAGAGGAAGTAAGAGTGTCTTGTCTGTTCAGGCTGCTGTAACAGAAATCCTATAGACTTGGTGGCTTATAAACAACAGAAATTATTTCTCACAGTTTTAGAGGTTGGGAAATCCAAGATGAAGGCATTGGTAGATTCAGTGTCTGTTGAGGGACCTGCTTCCTGGTTCATACACAGCTATCTTCTCACTGTGTCCCCACATGACAGGAGGGGTGAAGGAGCTCTCTGGAGTCTATTTTATAAGGGCACTAATCATATTCATGAGGGCTTCATCCTCATGACTGTCACCCCTCAAAGGCCTCACCTTCAGATTCCATCACGTGGGGGATTAGGTTTAAACATATGAATCTGGGGGAGATGCAAACATTCCATCTCTAGTAGAGACCAATGCTTATGTTATCTTTTGAGCACCTGGATCCAGTTATGTGTAAAGCTAGCATCACCTCTTGAATTTTCCAGTTACTTAAGCCAGTAGATTTCCTTTTATGCTTAAACTAGTCTGAGTGATGTTTTGTCATTCACAGTTAGTTGCTGATTAATACCCAGAGGATAAAGGTCACAAAAATCTAGACAAAAAAGGTGTTATACAGGACTGACCCCCAGCAGGGTTGGATGCCTTCATGTTGGAATTATAAGAATCAAGTTTTCTTGAAGCACCTTTCCATATGCTTTATACATCTTCTAGCTTACTTTATGTGTTTTTATTCTCTCCAAGGGTATCCCTTTAAAAGGTTAGACTTACTCCTAAGTAAGAAATTCTTTAGAAAAGACTCTGCTAAATTTTGAGGACAGCCAAGATGCTTGTTCCTTGAAACTGAAGAAGGAACAAAGACTGATTATTAAGGTTGTCTCAGAGTATGCACTTGGGAGGAAGAAAGGAAGTGAAATTAACCAGTAAACTACACCAAATAAAAGTAGTTTGAAAATTTAGAAAGTATTTTGCATTATGGGAAACCACAGAGTGATGTAACTGAAGGATTCTCAGATGGCAGATAATATCTATTTCTCTTTGGAGAGAAGCCAAGCAGAGAAATAGATAGATAAACAAACAAACAAACAAACAAATAAATAAATAAATCTCACCTGACTCAAACTGGGTTGTTGTGCTTGGCTTGAAAGAGAACGCTTCTCTCATAATTCTCTCTCTCCTGTCACAATTACCCTTTTCTTGCCTCTTCACATCCCGCAGTAGGACTGTATGGATTTAGTTCTGAAAGGGATAGAATCTGACCTTTGTTAACTTAAGGGAAAAAAAAAGAAAAGAAAAAACTGTTTTAATCAACAAGTAATGGAGTGACCCACGGAATGACAGGAAAACCAGAACAACTACACTTTGGAAAATACAGGAACAGGAAAGCTCCAGGTATAAAAATGGCAAATGCTGTTGGACCTCGTCTTCCAGATGCTGTCCCCAAATTAATTCATGTCTCAACTCCAGCCATTGTCCATCTTTGGGTCCTTGCCCTTAAGATGCAAATTTCAGGAAGAGTGTCTATTTGGCCCATGTTGGTCACATGCCCATCCCTCATTGGATGTCAGGGTTGAGGGATGGGGGGAGTACCTTCACTGTCTGACTGTCTGCCCAAATCATGGAATTGGAGAGGGGTGTTCTTCAAAGGAAAACAAAGAGCTGTTACCAAAAGGAGGGATGAGGCATGCTGCACAGACAGAAACAAGAGATCCGACAGGAACCCTTGGTTGGCTTTTATCTTGGTGACACCCCATCCACTCCCTAGTGGGACTTTTCTGGATATAGGAGGCATGTGGGCAGTCCATCTTGGGATCCTTGGGAGAGTGATGATGCTGAACTTGGCTCAGGGTATTGGTTTGCTTTGTCTTTTTTGTCTGTAAGGAAGACAATGCGTTTTAACTCTCTACTGGACTTGGGAAAAAGTAATAGACTCTTCAGGAATTGGCATGAAGCAAACTCCATGTTCATTGGCTCTTTTTCTGTTTTCATACACATGTTTATTCAACATTTTCATTAGATGTCTATCACGTGGCTACACTGTTCTGGAAGTTGTGATATAGCATATCTTTCATTTATTACATCCCTCTGATGAGTCTGTACTATTTCAGATGTTGGAATATTGCAAAGAATTACACAGTGCCCATCTTCACGAATGGAACCCACCTTCTAGTTCACCTACTGAATCTCACCCATGGTATCCTCAGTACCAGGCTCTATAAATATTTCTTGAATGAATAATTGACTGACACCAGCTTGTGCTATGTTGCTGCAAGCGTAGCATTTCTGTGGAGTGTACTAACGACATGGTGTTGGAACTTAAGTATTCTGATTTTCTCGTTTTTCCTGCCCTGCTAGCATGTGCCTTTTCCTCCAACTCTCCGAAGTCATCAGTAAATTCTTAAAGAAGAAGGACTTCCAGCTATACTGCTTGTTTTCAAAGCAAACTCTAGAGTTTTCCCTGCCATGGAGAAATACAGGCTGGCTTGTAAACAAGCAGCTGATGGGGCTGTGAGTCACCAGGTGCCCCAGGGGACTGCCCACTCCCCTGACATCTGGTGCCCAAGGGCTCTTGGTAAATGTCAGATGTTGCTGCCAGTGGTGGGCGGTGCTGGCATCAATGCAGGCGGTAGAAACAATCTAGCATCACTCTGAAAACAAAAAGGAAGGCTTGCTGCTGTCCTGAGGATGAAATCTGAAACAGGAAATGGTGCTGCCAAAATGTCTCCGCTACCTTCAGGCTGAAGCTGGAGGGTTTGGTAGCATTGTCGTTTCTCAAGTTACCAAAAAACAGGAAAGTCATGAAGGTATTTAACTTCTGGGGAGGTGAATACTTTGGAAACACAGATACAATAATAATCCTTAGAAAACTAATCAATAGAATACTCACGTCAGGTGAAAAAGAGTGAGGTATAATCCTGTGCACTAGTTAGGCTAGGTCTCCAAGACATATTATTACATGGAAAAAGCTTGCAGGTAGATGAATGCATACCTTTTATATTAAAACCAAACTCACTACCAAAAAATAACAACATATGCAATGATACTATATATACATCACAGGGTACATACATGTATGTGTATCCAGAAGAAGTTGTAGTCTGCTAATCATAATAGCTACCCTGAGGATGCTAGAAAGGAGACAGGACTATGGACTGTGGTCCCTATTAGAGAGAACTTTAACTGTAGTATTTCAACTTTTTAGAGGACTGTTTCATTTATAAGTTTTAACATGTAAAATTAAATTTAAAATATTCATAGTTGCTAGAGCAGGCAAACGCCACATGTGATCCTTAGCAAGGCAGAGCGTTAACCTCCTGATCAAGCTTGTTAAAGAGACATGGTTCTATGGCTTTCCAAACATATCCTGTCTGAAACCGACCACATAAAAGATGTCCACACATTGCGGAGGTTCACATGTGAGAAGAAAGACTGTCATATGCAAGCCAAATAGTGCTGGAACTGACATTGGCTCAACAGGCCTATTCTCTTTGGATTTAGTCAATTGTGTTGAATTCTGCTACTCCTGTAATCAAAACAATCTCATTTGAGTCTCACTACTGTGTCTAGTAGGTAGGGTGAGACTCATGATCTCCATTTCACAGATTAGAAAGTTGAGGTTTGGAAAAATTAAGTGACTTGTCTAAGATCAAGGTTAGTCAAGGGGCAGAGCCTACCTATATTTTCCAGGAGCTGAATACCTTCCCTGACTCCTCCATTTTCAACAATTACAGCTCCAATAGTTAACAGTAGCTGTCAAATCCTAGATTTCTTCTTCTAGCTGGCAGCCCCCTCTGCCCACTTCCTACTTGAACCTAGGTGAGTGGGTTCAAGTTCAAAAACCAATTTCAGGACACAGTGCATTCTACCAAGGGGATCGTCCAGCCAGCAGTGAGTTTGCCATCAAGAACAACCCTCAGCCTCCATGCTGGCAGGGTTGTCAGTAACAAATGACATGGAGCTCAGCTTGACCCCACAGCCTTGTGCTGCCCGGTGAGAGCTGGTACCCTGTCCATCCTCTTAACTTTTCATGATGGGTCCAGATCCTGTCTCCCCAGCTCAGTCAGAGCCCTCAGGAAACTTCTCTCAACCTGCCTTAACCCTCAGTAGCCAGCCTTCCAATAAATATGCACTTGATAAGTTCCTTCAGCCTCATAATGTAGCCAGAAAAGGACACACTTAAATGGAGTAACACACTTTTAAAATGAAAACACTGCCCATGAGAATTGACACTTCTGAAAATAAACTCTAGCTCTTCCTCCCCACCCCTCCAAACCCACTCCTCCCATACCCTTTTTTAGCTCAATCAATGACACTTTGACTTTCAGAGCTTGGAAACCCCAAACTCAGACTCACTGTTCTTTCTTTTACACTTTACTTCCAATCTGATATCAGTCTCTTTGGCTCTGCCTTCAATTCTATCTAGAGTCCAACCGTTTCTTCCCACCTGTAATTGCTTCCTCCCTGGTCCAAATTATCGTCGTCTGTCACCTGGATCATTAGAATGGCCTCCATTTGCCTCTCCCTAAAACAGCCTTCAACACCCAGTTTCTTCTCAAGACAGCAGCCAAAGGGTCCTCTTACCATCTAGGTAGACCATGTTACTCCCTCTATTCAAAACTCTCCAAAGCTTTGCTCAGCTCAAAGTGAACAAAATCTGGAGTCCTTGCCGAGTCCTACGAGGTCCCATATGCTATCACCTCGTATGACTCTTCCTTCCTCCTGGCCCACTCCTCCCCAGGGCCCCCCTGCTCTTTTCCAGGCACCCTCCAGATTATATTCTCCCTCCTCTGGGGTTCTGCACACTGTCTGCACTCTCCCTGAAGTGCTCTTCCCCTTGATATCAGGGCCAGCTTGCTCAAGTCTTAGCTCAAATGTAACCATATCAGGAGGCTTTCCCTGGCTGACCACTCCATTTAAAACTGCAGGCACCACCCCTCCCTCCAGGACAGACACACACACACACACACACACACACACACACACACACACACAACCTCACACGTGCACACACTCATATGACTTCCTGGCACTTCTAACCCCTCTCCCTGGTTTATTTTTCTCCATAGTCCAAATCAACTTCTAATACACTAAATAAATGTCTTGTTTCATTTGTCTAACTCCCCTATTAGAATGTTTGCTCCAAGAGAGTGGGAACATTTGTTTCTTTCATTCACTGCTGTATCCTCAGAGCCTACAATATTCCCAGCACCTAACAGATGTTCAGTAAATATTTGTTGAGTAAATAAGATTGACAAAGATGAAAATCCATACTATTGGTGGGGGTCAAGGGAAGTAAATACTTTCACATGTTGCTGGTCACAGTGTAAATTGGAATTACCTCTTTGGAGGGCAATTTGGCAAGATCCACCAAAATTTTAAAAAGCATTCACCCAGCAATTCAACTGCCAGACATTTACTCAAGAGATATACATGTCCAAAGACATAGTTCAAAGATGTTCACTGCAGCATTATTTTAATAACAAAAGGCTAGAATGAATTTAAATGTCAACCCATACAGGGCCTGGTTTTATAACATATGGGCATCCGTGTAACTACATAATATGCAGCTTTTAAAACGACAGAGGGAGATACGCATGTATTGATGTCGAACAGTCTCCATGGCAAACTGAGTGAAACAAGCCAGGGTCAGAATTGTGTGCAGTATACCACTGTTTGGGTAAAAAGGGAGGAGGCTATGTGTGCCTATACTTACAAGTCTGTACAAGCATAAATAAAAATATATGTAAATAGCTCTGGAAAATCGCAAGGAACTTGTGATAGAATCTGCCCTTTTTTTTTTTTTTTGAAGGAGTTATTCAAGGACTGGGAAGCTTGGAAACACTTTAAAAAATTCACTGTGAATCTAATACTTTAAAAACCCACTTTTGTAATGTGTCAATTCTTACTCTTTTGTTAACTTTTATTCTGTGTAGGGCTGATGTGTTAAAAATATGCCCTAACCTCTGCTTTGAAGCCAGCGGGTGGGGTGGGAAGAAGGACCTTTTATTTCCTCCGGGAGTGAAGCCAATAAAACGTATGAATAGATCCAGCTCGACCTCGTGCTCTGTGACTCGAGGGCTTCCCCCTCCTCCCCGCAGCCCGGATAGCCGGTCGGTGCCCTCGGATTTTGCCGTCTGGAGGCGGGAGTCCCTGCTTCCTCCTTAGAGGGCAGCAGCGGAGCGTCTCCGGGACGCATGCGCTCCGATTTGCTCCGGGGGAATTAAGAGAGGGAAAAAAAAAAGCCCCAACAAAACACGCGTCCCAAACAAAACCCAAGTGCAGGAAAGCGCGCGGCCCTGCAGCCCCGGGGCCGTGGAGGCGCCTCCCGCCGCGCCCGCATTCCCGGCCGCGGCGTGATGCGCACGGACTGGCCCGCGACGCCCGGGCCGTCCCCGCACCTAGACGCCGGCCCGGTGGCCGCGCCCCAGCCGCGCTCGCTCGCCGCTGCCGCGGCTTTCTCGGAGTCGCCCGGCGCCTGCGGGGCACCTCGCTCTCCATGGGGCTGCGGGACTGGCTGAGGATCGTGTGCTGCTACTGCTGCCCGTGCAAGTGCCTGGAGGAGCCCGCTGTGCCCGAGAAGGAGCCGCTGGTCAGGTGGGTGCGCGCCCCGGCCGCGATCTGGGGATCCCTGGGCGCTGCCGAGCGCCGCGGAGTCGGGGTACCCGTGTGCTCGTTCGAGCTGGGCAAGTGCGTTGGCTTTAAGGTCATGCTGAGGCACAGACTAAGCCCCTTGGTCCCTTACAGGAGGTCCTGCTCCTTGGGATAAAATTTTGCCCGAAAGCACAAATCCTCGGAGCCACCAGAGAACCAAGCAGATATCTGTGGAAAATGCCAAGAATTTGGGTGCAGTGCCCGGGCAGGAAACTACGGAGCGGAGTTTGCATAGGAGTCCGATTGAATACATCTATAACTGACTATTTCATAGGCATACTTTAGTGCAATAGGCAACTGAATTTCTGTTTCATTCAGAAAACTGTTGGATACGTTTGCATTCAATTTTATTACTGAAGAAGACAAATCTCAGTGACTGAGCACAAGAAAATACTTTTCACAGTGTAAAAAAAAACTGTATTTTTCTCAAGGAACAGCCTGTACACTGGGATGTTGATGCATTACAGATTAAGCTATGAAGTGTGAGGAAATGTAATGCATGTTAACAAGTGCTGAGTGGCTTTGTGAAGGCACCATACAACACAGTTTTGTTCAGGGCTCTGTTTGTCAGCAATTAGTTTATATCGGGACTCTGCTGAAATTAAGGTTACACTAGGTTGTTCTTTGAGGGTAGATATGACAGAAGCGAAATATTTTAAATGAAATTAGGAAACAGTAGATGAGGCAGAGTTCCAGGGTTGGGTAACCAAACTTTGAAGCCAGCTTTTCTTATGAAGTATGCAACTAATATGATAAAGCTTTCACAACTTTTAAAAAGCATGAGCTACCTTTCCTTACTCTGTCAAGTTCAAACACTTCCCTTGACTTTTGAGATCTTACATAACCCCTTCCTGCCTGTCCACTCTTATTATCTGGTACATTACACACTGCACACTCCTTGATCTAATCAGACAGGCATCCTTACTGCTCTAGGAACAATCCAACCTTCTTATTCTCTCTAAGCTTGTTTCAAGTAGTGACCTTTAACCTTCCTGCCCCTTCCTAAATGCTAATTCTCAAGGTCCCCTCAAGCAGTCTTCTTTGACTTGCCCATATTCATCTCTCTCTCCTGTGACATAGGATTTTTAACTTGCCATCTGCCCCTCACTGTTTAGTGAGCACACATGTATGTAAACATATATGTCCTGTTTGCTTTATGTGTATAAAGTCATACACAGAATATACCATGTTTTTGTGTGCTCTTGCTATGGTGTTCCCACTTAGATTATTAGATTGCTCTGGGCAGGGAGAAACCCAGTAATCTACTCCCAGTCTTAAAAAGTAGTGGGCACCAATCGAATTTCATGCTTAGGTCGTACACTCAACTTGTCAGTAATTCATAGTCACATGAAATGCAGCCCTCAGTTTGATCTCATCCCCAGGGCCTTGGGTCTTTCTGGTTTTCTGTCTGGGATTACTATTTGAGGTAATAGTTTTGGTTGTTTTAAAATCTCCACCCTCTCCTGCCTTGTTTTACACTGTAAGTCAGTGAATTTTGCAAATGATTTTAAGAAGATAAGAGTCAGTTGGGGCAGAATAGCATAGTGCTCATGAGTCAGATTGCCAGGGGTTAAATTCCAACTGGGTGACCTGGCACGGGTTATGCAACTTTTTGTGTGCCTTAATTTCCTCATCTGTAAAATGGGGATGATAATAGTGCATACCTTAGGGATGCAGGGAGAAATGAAATGAGCTAAAGTGCTTGGTCGTGTCTGAACACAGTAAACACTCTGTACATTTTAGTTACTATTGATTATCACTGTTATTCTTCTGAGCACGTGCATCTGAGTGAACTGGTCTTTTGTAGTTTAGTGTCATTCTGGCATCATTTCAGTATAATATTTAAGAAGATCAGCCTATGAATGGACGTGTCGGGTAGTGATATGTGTTGGGGGAGGGTACCTGTGTTCTTTCCTACCCAGGTCATGACAAGGTCTAGTTTGAAAGTTTTTTAAAGTGTGACCTTCAGTGGCTTTTAGTATATTCACAAAGTTGTGCAGTCATCACCAGTATCTAACTCATAATATTTTCGTCATTCTGAAAAGAAGCACCATACTCATTAGCAGTTGCTTGCTGCCCTCCCCTCCCTGCCCACTCCCCCCTCCGAGCCCCCAATCCCCACAGTCAACCACTAATCTGTCTTTATAAATTTGCTTATTCTGGACATTTTGTATAAATGGAATCATTCGATATGTGGCCTTTTGCATCTGGATTCTTTCATGTGGCATAACATTTTCAAATTTCATCCCTGTTGTAGCATGTATTAGTCCTTCATTCCTCTTTGTAGGTGCATAATATTCCTTTGTATGGATATACTACATTTTATTTATCAATCAATGGACATTTGGGTGGTTTCCAAGTGTCCCTTAGAAATAATGCTGCTATGAACACTTGTGTACAAGTTTTTGTACAGACCTATGTTTTCGATTCTCTTGGGTAAATACCTAGAAGCGGCCTTGCTGGGTCATACAGTAAATTCTACATTTAACTTTTTGAGGAACTGCCAGGCCGTTTTCCATAGTGGCTGGTTTGAAATCTTAACGTGATGAAATCATACGGCCAGATGGTCTTAATTATTAATTTATTAAGAACTTCATTCTTCGTGTCATTTTTTTCATTAATAAAAAAGTTTTGTACAGCCACCTCCTTCCCCTCAACTAAATCCTTTATTCTATCCTAAAACACTGGTTTTCAAGTTTTATTTCATACCCCGTGGCAATAGTGCCCGAAGGGGTGTGTGATCAGAGTGCAGGAAGACATCTGCATTTGTGTGCGTGGGCACCTGCAGTCCTTTTCCAAAACGCACCAGGGACACTCGTTAGTTCAGGAAAACCAATTTTTAATCTCAGCTCATTTGCCAGTCTGACATTGCCACTTAGGTTTTTGACCTTGCAACTTTTGTTTTTTCTGGAACCTTGTACCTGAAGGGGAATGCTTGTCCCTCGCCTGGTTTGCATCTGTATTGTCTCTCTGTCCCACTAGCGCTTGGTTTGCCCTTTCTCTGGATATATGCTGACTAAAAATGCTCTCTGATAATTGCCATGTTCTTCAGCTGCCGGCCTTTGCTTTCCTTTGTTCAGGCACAAATGTCTTTAAAGAGTAGTCAGCTGTACCCCCACTCCTTCACCTCCCACTCACCATGAGATCTGGTTCCTTCCCCTTGTGTGATCACATGAAATCTGCTCTCTTGCAAGTTACAAGAGAAAGATCCGCAGCTCTTTTCCCAGCATACACAGGCTACCTCTGTGCTGACCATCCGTGCCTTATTTCCCATTTCCTCTTTCCTTGGCCTCTGATTTCACACTCTCTAGTCTCCATGCCCGTGATTAGTCTAATCATGCTGGTTTGCCTTCTGGTGCCTCTGTCAATCACGTAATTGTTAGCCAGACGTCTTTTGTTTTCTCTACTGCTGAAAATTCTGCTCAATTTTTAAGGCCCATTTCAGTTGCCACCCAGATGATGAAGTCTTAGAAAGTCTTCCCAAGCAGTTACGGTGTCTCTTCTTCTTTCTTTTTACCCCTCAGGTCACTTACTGCATTCTGCCCAGTGTTACTCGTGTAAAGTGGGTGCTGCAACCCCTGCCAGAGTGGAGGCTCTAATCTAGATTGGAGGGGATGCATCTTACTCACTTAGCATCCCCTGTTGTGCCCAGCACGGTGTTCCACATGGAATAAGAATGGAATAAAGACTGCTTTTTTAAAATAGAGGCACTAGGGATTGAACCCAGGACCTTGCTCATGCTAGGCACGCATTCCACTACTAAGCTAGGCTGTACCCCACCCCGCAAGAATGGAATGCTTTTTGACTAATAAAAATTATAATAATAGCTGTTCATTGATTAACTTCTCCCTATGTGTAAATTTCTTAAAAGTATATTTGAAACAAAAATGGTATGAAGAGTAACAGAGCAAACACCCACATACCCAGCACTCACCTTAAGAAACTATTTACACTGGAGTTGAAGCCCCCACCATGTATCTGTGACCACATCCTTCTCCTCGTCCAAAGGTGACCTCTAAATTGGATCCATGTTTAGCATTCTTAACTTGATATGAATGGTGTGTGCTGCCTGTAGGTTCTTGTCTGAGACATTTTTTGCATAAATTCTGTCATTTAATCATCACTATGTCCAAATGAGATAGGTGTTATGTATCCCCATTTTATAGATAAGGAACCCAGGGCTTAGAGTGTTTAAATAATAAATAAATAATAAAATAATAATAAAATAAATCAGAGAGTCAGAATTTGAATCCATGTCTGTCTGAGTCCATGACTTGCATTATGGAAAATTCAGAAAACTATCGAAGAGTTTCAAAAACAACTTAGAATATTTATACACTAAAAACGGAAAGACATCACTAGCCTTAGCGCCTGCCCACTGTGCCCCTTTCTCCCGCCCTTCCTCTGTGTCCTTCCTTAGTGAAATTCTTCTACCCAGATGTAGCAGCAGCTGGCCCAGTGAGCCAAGCCCAGGGGGAGTCAGGAGACCTGAGCCCTAGTCCCATCTATTAATTGGCTGTGGGATTTGGGGGAAGTCTCTGTACTTCCTTGAATGTTAGTTTTTCCTTCTGTACAATGGAGAGCTCCGACTTTGAGGCGCAGACTTGAAGGGCTGTTCCAGGCTTGATGCAGACTGCCCTCTTTCTGTGGGCTTGTGTCAGCTGAATTCTGTTTGACACACAGTACAGGGGCAGTGAGGCTGTCTGTAGTCCTGCGAAGGAGCCAGGACATGTGAATCGTGACCATTTGTCAAACTCTTTAGCTGTCCAGGCCTGCTTCACCAGCGTATAGGTGAGTAATCGTTTCTAATGCCAGGAAGCTTCGAACAAGTCTGGGCCTGGAGGAAGGACCTGTGGCCTGACTGAACACCAGCTTCAACCCCAAAGGAAGCCAAAGAACAATGTACATCTCACTGTTCTCTCACCTTCGCCCCAATCTTAGGACTGAGTCATGTAACATTCATCTTGTCACTCATCTATGTAAGGTTTGAGGTTCTGAATGCCATCCTTCCCTGCGCTGACTGTATTTCTAAAGTAGAGCAAATAGTCAGCCATGAAAGAAGAATAAAATAGTGCCATTTGCAGCAACACGGATGACCTGGAGATCATCATTCTAAGTGAAGTAAGCCAGAAAGTGAAAGAAAAATACAGTATTATATCACTTATATGTGGAATCTGAAAAAAAAAAAAGACAAATGAAGCTATTTGCAAAACAGAAACAGACTCACAGACATAGAAAACAAACTTATGGTTACCGGGGGGAAAGGGGTGACGAGGGATAAATGAGAAGTTCGAGATTTGCTGATACTAATGACTATATGTAAAATAGATAAATAACAAGTTTCTACTGTGGAGCACATGGAACTACATTCAATGTCTTGTAGTAACCTATAATGAGAAAGAATATGAAAACGAATATACGTATGTATATGTATAACTGAAACATGATGCTGTGCACCAGAAATTGATGCCATATTGTAAACTGACTGTACTGCAACCAAAAAGTTTTTTAGAAATAGAGTAAATAGTGATCCCAACAACAGCAAAATACCAACATGCACCGAGGACAGGATGATAATGTAAGTGGACTGTCTGGGAACGGCTAGATCATTGTTTATTTATCTGTAAACTAGTGAATGACTTTCTGGTTCAGGATTTCATGTTACTAATTAAAAGAAACATTGGAGGTATGTATCCTTAATTTCTAGGGCTGTTACAACAAATTACGGCAAATTTGGTAGCTGAAAATGACAGAAATACGTACTTCCAGTTCTGCAAGCAAGAAATCTGAAGTCAAGCGATTGGCAGGTCCATATCCCTCTGAAGACTCAGGGAATCCTGCCTTACTCGGTCCAGCACAGTTCCAGTCCTTGCCTCCGTCTTCTTCCATGTGTCTCTCCTTCTCCATGTCCCAATTCTCCTTTTCTTTTCTCTGATAAGCATACCAGCCATTGGATTTCGGGTCCACTCTAAACCCAGGATGATTTCATCTCAAGATCCTTAATTTAATTATGTCTAGAAAGCCCCTATTTCCAAATAAGGTCACCTTCACAGGATTTGGGGATTAGGACTGAGAGATACCTTCCGAGGGGACACTATTCAACTGCTGCAGGGTACTTTTGGAAAAATGTTTGAGCTTAAAGCATTGTTTTTCTTTTTATTATTGAAGTATATAGTCAGTTTACAATGTTGTGTTGATTTCAGGTGTACAGCGTAAAAGTTCAGTCATACATTTTCATATTCTTTTTCATTATAGGTTACTAAAAGATATTGAATATAGTTCCCTGTGCTATACAGTAGAAACTTGTTTATTTATTTTATATATAGTAGTAGTATCTGCAAATCTCAAACTCCCAATTTATCCCTTCCCATCTCTTTCCCCATCTGGTAACCATAAATTTGTTTTCATGTCTGTGAGTTTGTTTCTGTTTTGTAAATAAGTTCTTTTGTATACTTTTTTTTTTAGATTCCACGTATAAGTGATATAATATTGTATTTGTCTTTCTCTTTCTGGCTTACTTCACTTAGAATGATGATCTCCAGTTCCATCCATATTGCTGCAAATGGCACTATTTTATTGTTTTTCATGGCTGAGTAGTATTCCATTGTATGTGTATACACATACATACACAACTTCTTTATCCAGTCATCTGTCGATGGACATTTAGGTTGTTTCCATGTCTTGGCTATTGTAAATACTGCTGCTATGAACACTGAGGTGTATGTATCTTTTTGAGTTATAGTTCCCTCCAGATATACAAAGCAGTTTTTTATTTCAGAGCTTTTATAGCAGAGCTTTCTTCCATCAGTGATAAAAGCATGCTCTTGCCATGCAAAAATCCACACCTGAGCCTGAGTTGTGACCCTTGAAATTAGGTGATTCTGGAGGCACAATTGCAGTCATGTTTAAGCAGAGAGATGCCCACGTCCTCTGGCCCTCGACAGTCTCCCACCATATGCCATCCATTACGGACACCAGAGGCCTGGAGAAGGTTGTTTTATGCCTATAGAGGGGCTGTTCTGAGGAGGAATTGTTCTGGGCCGGTGAGTGTGGGCAACAGAATTGAATTTCCCTGACAATAGAGAAATGGTTCGCTGTGAGTGGTACCGCTCCAGCTTGCAGAAGAGGGCGAGGGATTGAAGTTGTGACGTGTGCCTTCTCTGCCTAGCTTTGCTGATCCTTTGTAGGCTCTCTGTGGTGCTACCCTACACCATAGTACTGTCGTAAGTGCTGTATATCTATTAAATCCTCATCATCACTCGATGAGGTCCGGTCAGTTCTTGTTATTCACAGTAGTTACATTCTACAGTCACCGCAAATGCTGGATTAAAGAACCGTTGCTCCAAGGGGGAAATCCAGGGTGATCCCTGAGAGCCGATTCATCAACTGATCAATACATAACCGTGTTTTATGTTCATTTCTGCCTGAAGACACCTTATTGAATGTATATCATTGATTCATTAACATTGAACTCACAGCCAGCAGCCCACCAACTCATGCCTGGATGAAGGGTTGCTAACACACTATTTTAGCACTTCCCCTCTGTGCTCAGGGGCCATTCTAAACAGTGACATCACCAACGAAAAGCATAACCATGCAAAAAAACATGGTGCTAAATAGTCACGACGAGGAGACTTGTTTGCAGTAGGAGAGATGCAACAAGAAAGCAGGGCATTGTCCTGTAGGACCTCACCTGGGAACTCGAGCCTTGGAGTATTGATTTGGGGCTCGCAGATGAATTTTAGCAAGTGAGCCAATTTGCAGGTACGGGATCTGGGAATGATGAGGCTGGACTGTGATCACATCTGTAATCCCCACTTGACGGTTGAAGAAACCGAGGCTCAAGAGCTTCCGTAGCTTGCTCAGAGGTGCATGCGCGCGCAGTCAAACTGGAGTTCACATCCCACTCCATTTCAGTTCCCCAGAACTGTATGCAGGGAGGTGTGTATCTAGCTGCTTATATGGTGTGTTCTAGAAATTGTGTTTGAAGTATGACACTTGCTCTGAATTGTTACAGCCTGGGGTCCAGAGGCACTGGTTCATCTTTCTGTGTTAAGGCTGTGAAGCCAGGTGCCAATAGGGAAGAAGGGTGGTGAGTTTAAGACATTTAAGAGGCAATCACCACCAAGTCTAGAAGGACAAAAATCTTCTACCTGGGTACAGTTTTTCATTTCACCATTTGGACTCACATGACCTCCGAGCTGATCAGATTGCCTTCCACTCCTGGAAGGGCTTTGGAAAACGTTGGCTAATGTGCAAGTGTCAGGGCTATTGCTCAGACAGGGACCCAGATGGCCTGACTCTTTTCCCATAATCTACTGCTGGGTTCCCCGAGCTGATGCAACGGACTCACCATGTCTTTCTGCACAACCTGCACTAACACAGCCTGTAACCCTGGGCCAGACAGTGATTCATAGGAAGTGACTGCAGAGGCACCAAGGATTCTGACTGCAGGAAGGTGCTCCTGGCTCCCAGAATCCATTGTCTGGGTTGTACTTTTGCCTACTTGAAAGACAGAGGAGAGAGGGGAGGCTCCTGCATACTGTTCCTAGAAACTGGGCCTCGGAGCCTTTAAGTAGGAGGTAAAGTCATTACCAAGAAGTCAGCCGCTCAGAATTCATGTTGGGATGACTTTTAAAGATTTGCTTCCCAGGCAGCCCACAGCATCCTTCTTCCCTCTTGGTGAGTTGCATTAGTCAGTCTTGGTGGCACTGGAAGTTCCTGAGAACGTGAGGTTTCTTTCTTGCACATATCGTGTGATCTCGGTTTCCTGGAACTGTGCTTTCTCTAGATATCTTGACTTGATCTTACCACGGTATGTTTAAAAAGCAAATTCTGCTTACATGTTGGGTAACATAGCTTATTCTGTTAGCAGTGGAAGTCCTTTTCGGTCTGAGTTCATTCATCTTTGTTTTATGCTAGTGATCTACTGTGCACTCTATTCTTAGGTGCCTTTTTTGGGCAGTAATTTTGGTGAGAGAGTATGTTTCTGGGCTGCCTGAAAGGGGTTAAGAGTTTACTGAGTTGCCTGTCACTTATTTTTTTTCTTAACTTTTAAAAATTTGTATTTGGATATATGATATCAGAGACTAAAAACATACAAAGCTATGTACAGTGTAAAGAAAAGCCATACCGAACACTCCTTTAACCACCACCCAGGGCAGCAGACAGCTATCGGCAGCCCCAGGCTCCCCGCCCCGATTGTATCTAGACTTTTGTGACAGTCATTTCCTTGCTTTCCTTTATAGCTTCACCACCTATGTATGCACCTTAAAAATGTACTTTAATTTTGCCTGCTTTGAAACTTTACGTTCTTAGGATCAACCGGTGTGTGTTTTTGGCTTTGTGAGCACCATCCAAGTTGGCGCAGGTCGGTGGTGGTTCTCACTTCTGTACAGCGTATCCCCTTTGGTTCACTCGTTCCTCTGTTGGTGGACTTTTGGGTGGTTTCCAGTTTGAGGCTATTAGGCACGGTTTAGATAATAAAGTCAGCATATTAAGGTGAAATTGTTCATCCTTCACCCACGCTGGCCTCCTCCTGGGTCCTCAGATACACAGGCACATGCTGTCTCAGGGCCTTTGCACCAGCCTAGAATGTTCTTTCTCCAGCTACCTGTCTGGGAGGCTCCCTCACTTTACTCTGGTCTCTGCTCAGAGTCATTGTATCAGGAAGTTCTTCCCTGACCACACTCTGTAAAACAGTCCTCTTCGCCCTCACTGTCTTTTATTCACTGTGTAGTCCTTCAGAGCCCTGATCACCAGCCGTCATAAATGTATGTGCTTATTATCATCTGCTTCCTCTGGAAGACAGTGAGCCCCACCTTTATAAATTTAAACAGCTCAAAAATGTTAAGAGTTTGTCTGTGAGTCTGGAAAGTGGGATTCCAGCCTCATGTGTACCATTCAGAGCCCTGTGAAGTTAGGAAATTACCTTTCATTCACTCAGCAAATTGAGCATCTACTAAGTGCCAGGTCCTGTTCTAAGCACTCCAGTTCATCACTGAGCAAAACAGCTACAGATCCTGACCTCGAGGGGCTCTTATTGTAGTGTGGGGGCACAATAACCATAAACATAGTAAGTAAATTAGGAGATAAATACAGTCGTCCCTTGGTATCTGCAGGGGATTGGTTCCAGAGCCCCAACCCCCACCTCCCCCAACCCTGGGATGCAGAACCCATGGATACGGAGGCAGAGCAAGGGCAGGGGGCACGCTTGCAATTTTAAATAGATTGCTCTGAAGAGGCCTCATGGAGGAGGGGATGTTTAAACAGAGCTTTGAAGGAGGGGATGGAGTGAGGCATGTGAGTATCGGGGGAAATACTATAGGGAAGAGAATCAGCCAGTGCAAGGGCAGTGTGACTGGTGGACTGAGGGAACAGCAAAGAGCCCAGAGTGGCTAGGGTGTCACGAGGGGCCTTATAGACCACCTGGCGACCTTGGCTTATATTCTAAGTCAAATGGGAGCTGCTGGAAGGTTTTGAGGGAAGGGTGACAAGATCTGATTTATGTATTAAAAGAATCACTTTGGTTGTTGTGTTAAGAGAATTGATAGAGGCAATGGTAGAAAGAGGTAGTTTATCGAAAAAAAAACCGATTGCAGGAATTCTTATGCAAGATGGAGGTGTCTGGGCTCGGGTGGCAGTGATGAAGGTGGGTATTTGTTTACTGTATTGTCAGCAGGATTTTCTGGTGGACTAGATATTGGGTCAGGGAGAGCCAAGGATGACTTGAAGGGTTTTGGCCCAAGCAGTCAGAGGGATGGATTTTCGTTCATCTGGGTGGGGAGACTGCTGGTGGGGCGGTTTGGAGGGAAGGCCAGGTGCTTGGTTTCTGCCAGGCTGAGCTTGAGCTGCCTGTTGGACATCCAGGTGGAGGCAGGAGGGAGGCAGGTAGAGGCAGGAGTCTGGGACTTGGAGGACAGGTCTGAGCTGGAGATACCGGTCTGGGTTTAAGAATCTTCCTCAGGAAGATGATATTTAAAGCCATGAGACCAGATGAAGTGACCAGGAGCGAATGGAAACAGGGAAGAGACCAAGGATTGTGTCTAATCTGCCTGAGCCCCAGCGTCTTCTCTGCTGGGAGGAATAAAATCGTGCTGCACCTGCCGACTGCACAGAGTTCTTGCCAGGACCATCTTCAGGCCTTTAAAGCACTTACAGCAGCGAATGAAGCATGATCACAGGGGGCTCTGTTTCAGCCCTGGGAAGGGAAGGCATGAAGGATGCGAACTGATCAGGGAGCGGCACCCATGAAAGGTCCCCAGGGTTCTTCCTCTTGCACGTTGAGGTAGTGGAGACCTCTGGTGTTGAAGGGACCTATGAGCCTAGGTGGTTAAACAATGAGAGGAGCTCCAGAATCTATGCAACGATGTTTAGACTTGGGGTTAAATGATATGTAAACATTGGGTTAACCAGGTAAGAGAAAAGAGCCAGAGTATCTGTCTTGGGAGCAGTGAAGGAAAGAAGGAAGGAGGGAGGGAAGGAGGGAGGGACAGCGGAGGGAGGGTGGGAGTTGGGGAGAGAGACAGAATAAAGGAGGGAGGGAGGGAAAGAAGGAGATGGTAAGCATCTTAGATTCTCCCGCTCCTTCCCTGGGAAGTAGCCGCAGGGAGAGGGAGGGGAAGGTGTGGAAGCCAGGGGCAAAGAGGCAGGCCAGTTCCTAGTGGGGAATCAGATAAGGAGGCCTTAGGTGGTCAAAGGGGGTCTGTTTTTTAAGACCTCTGTTTGCTGTTTACTGGAGATTTGATCCTCCCTGCCTTCAGAGCTGCAGTCCTGGACCTGGAGGGCTGACGCACAGCCTGTCTGTGGGAAGTGCAGCGGTGTCCCTGGGGCTGCTGGCTTCAGCAGCCGGCCTGTGTACGTGGGATTCTGTGGGGCTTTCCAGAAGCTTTCACATGTGGTCCTTGCTGGTCGTGGGGACTCACGGGAAACCCTCGTGAGCAGCTTTAATGCTGAGTGGCACTTTGCCCGCTGTCCCCAGGCTCCGAGTCTGGTGTTTCTAAGCCCTGAGTCTTCTTTTAGCTCTAGATGATGTGGAAGGAAGACTCTCAAGGGATTTGCTCTCGCACCCTAGGTGGGACTCGGGGTGGAACCTGAGACTTGGCTCATCCTATCTTTTAGGAATAAAAACAGCCTCTGCTTCGCTTCGTATGTAACTTCAGAGCCGCCTCTCAAATGCTTGGGGTTAATAAAATATTTATCATCAGCAGATGGTGGCCAGGGGCGAAACAGCCACGCTCACTTTCCTCAGAACCTTTCAGAGATCATTATATGGGGGAGGGGGAGAAAGTGAGGCTCCGATTCAGTGCCCCTTCCCCCTGCCCTCTGCCCTCCTGGGTTTCTTGGGCCCAGACCCCGGGCCCTTTGCACACAGTTCCCTTTACACAGGCCCCGCAGTCCTTACAGTCTCAGGCGCTCAGAGGTTCCCAAGCTGCTGCTTTAGTTGTTTACCTGAGGCTTTCTTTGTTTTGGTCTTTCCACCTTAAGAGTCCAAAGTTTTAAAACAAATTGGATGCTGCCTTGACTGGGAGGTGGAGCAGGACAAAAGGAAGGAATGGGGACCACATGACTGGAGCACAAAACCAGGGGTCCTGGGAGCCAGGCTGGTCTGACAGGTCCTTCCCAATGAGCTCACGCCCTCATTCACTTTCATCTTGACCAGTATTTTGGTGAAATTATTAAGTTAATGATTTATTTAACAATGACCCCCACCTTGTCTATGCCCCAAAGAAACCTGACTTGTAACTCTGTTGGACAAGAAGACAGTGGTGGGAGCGAGGTCCAGGTGAGGGAGGCAGCGGATCGGAGTGGAGGGGGCTGCACCGCAGAGAAGCCCGGATCCCGAGCTTGGGAGCGCGGCCGGAGCTCACAAGCATCACCCTGGTGAGAGTCATCGCTCACCCAGGGGCAGAAGCCCTTGGTTCTCTTCCCTGTTTTATATTGTTCCCCGGGCATCAGTGACTAAGCAGAGTCTGAGGCTCATGGGACGTCAGGGGAGCATTGCTTCTAATTAGGGCAGGGCTAGATGTTGGGGAAGCTGGGGAGGCACCACCTGTCTGGAGACGTGAGCACATCCAAGCAGGCTTGGTGTTGACCATCCTACAGAGCTGCATTCGTGTTTGTAGATTAAGGATGAGTGGATACTGTTTGATGTTGGCTGGGGTCATGCTTCTGTGTGTGTGTGTGTGAGAGAGAGAGAGTATGTGTGGGGTGCAGTGGAAAGAAGAGTGAAAGAGAGAGATTGGTTGATTGGTTGAGTGTGAGACGGTGGGAGTGACTGGCCAGGGAGACAGCTGGCATAATCGTCTCAAAACATACAAAGAAACTGTGGGTTAGCAAGCAAAAAGTGGCTGGATTATTCATGGTCAAATGTTTGCCACTGATTATTCAGGTAGACTCTGACTAATTTTTAAACCTCCTGCTTTTGGGGAATTTTACTAAGTTACACATCTGGGATTTCTGTTAGCACACTGGGGTCACAGCTCAGGTGCTCTGTTCAGGTACCTTTAAAGCAGCTACTCTGTGCCCGCCCCTGCCAGGGGATGTGCGATGTGAAAGAAATACTGGATACAAATCCCTGCCCTAGGGGAACACAGCAACTTGCTGAGGGGACAAGACTCACACAAATGAAACAAATCTGGGGGAAAGTAAAAGACCAGTTTCGGGAATGGACGTGGGTTTCAGGACCTGAGAGGGGCATGAACTGCGGTCAGCAGCCATGGCAGCAATTCAAGTGACAGCTCTGCCCTTGGGGCTGGCTGCCTTGAGAAGCCCCAGGGGAGTTTGCCAGATTGTATGGGGATCTTGTCACATGTGTAGTCGTTAGCTGAGACGCTGAGTTTGTGGGTGCATCCCTGTCAGAGCATTTGGATGTCATTTTCTGACCGTGGCTGCTTGTAGATGCCTCATGGGGGACCTCAGGCTAGGGGGACCCTCAGCTGGCTGCCTGTCCTGGGAGAAGTCAAACAACTGCCTGCAAAGTGGGATAGCGTCACCCGCCCTCTGACCTCAGATAGGTGGACAGCAGGAGGGATGGAACGTGGAAGGCTTTGGGTCAAGCACTGTGTGGTTTATCACTGGCTACAGACTCTATAGGCAAAAAGATTGGCGTTCCTACCATTCACGGGATGACTCTCTCCAGCGTTGTCTGCTCCTTGGAATTCTTCTCCGTCCCTGTGCTTGCTCTCCCTCGGCTCTCACTGCTCTCTCCGGTCTCCCGTCCACCCTGGCTCCTTAGGTCAGCCATTCCCTGTTTGTTCCCAGACCCATCCTCTCTCTGATCCAGTGGCTTCCGCACTGACGGAAATGTACGAGCGTTTCTCCTAAGTCTTGCTCTCCCGCTCTGTCCTCGCTCCTAAGCTGGGATCCTGACCTCTCTCTGCACGTCCTGCAGGCTCACAGGTCAGCTGGGGCTTCCTCTGTGCTGTCTAGGGTAAAGGCATTGTGCTTGCATGGTCAGTACTGACCCCTCTCCTCGCACCTCTGTGCTGCCCATCACCAGTCACCCAGGCTGTCCTGTCCCCTCTCAGGTGCTCCTGGAATCTGTCCTCTCATTGCTGTTCCCACCGCCATTTCTCTAGCCCACATCCTCATTCATGCTTGCCCCAGAGGGTATTTCACAATGTTTAGATCTAATTTAGCAACAGAACTCCACCTTTCCCAAGGCCCAAAGAAATCTTC